>NC_066315.1:15869664-16469672 GCF_022539315.1 Serinus canaria | reverse complement strand
TAGTGACAGGCCTCCAGCTACACCCGGTGCCACTGATTATCACCTCTGGGATCTGGTGTTCAGCCAGATTATTTTAAATAGATTTAAAAGGTTTTTTTTTTCTTCATCAGCTGTCAAACCTGATTGCAGAGACCTGTACGGCCACTTCCTCCTGAAAAATGATGGACTTCTCATAACCTGAATTGTACTTAGATAAATTACTTGTGAAAAAAAAAAAAAATCCGTATCTGTGTTTAACAAAAGGCTTTTAGTGACAACGTTCTTTGGTGTTTGCAATTAATCTCAGTTAGTTAACTACAAAGGGGTATTTTTAATGATTCTGAGCCCTCAGTGTCCAAACTCTCAATGCTGTCATTAGAGGAAGGATCCCATTAACAGGATGCTTATTCAGTAATCAGATAAATGTGACTCTGGGACAATACTTGAAAAACTATTAATTTTTCCAGGCAGAGCCTGAAGTGATATGACATTTGGACAAACTGCTAAAACACCTGGCTCCCCTTCTCTGAGTACAAGCATAAATGCAATTAGTCAGATATGTTCTAAACAGAAGCAACACAAATACAAAATTAATGGCACAGAGCCCTAATGTTTCTTTGGAAAATGTGCTCGTGGATGGACTTTTTGCTTAGGCGCAAAACATTGCTTCATCAAAACATTGTCCTGTTGCATAACAGGACCTTGCAGGCTGAACTAATAAATGCATTATCCTGCAAGTAAACCAGTGTCTGTTTCTGGTTTTGCCGGGATCATAAAACACCTGATAACATCCATATTGGCCTGGAGGCGTGTTCTGCACCTGGATCAGGGGCCACAGCCAGCCTGTGGCAGGACTATGACACAGCAGTGGCCAAAGCTCTGCCAGGGCCCGAGACTAGGGCTGGCTGTGGCCGTGGCCTCCCCTCTGGGAGCCTCTTCCCCATGGTCCCAGCTGATCTGCCTTGGCCCCAGGGCCAGCCAGCCAAACCTCAGGATCTCATGAAGCCAACATGTGTTTCCTCCTTCAGATAACACTCCAGAGATGTAGGCATTCAGTTGATAGTGTGAATGTTACTGATAATGGCTTCTTTCAGTCATCCCTTACAAGTGCGTCAAACATTGATTTTCACTGTAAAGTAAAAATGCTGTATTGTAAATGGACCCATGTTAAAGTTTTACTTAATGTAGTCAACAGATTAAGACAGATTAAGTCAACAGATTAAGCCTTACTCAACAGGCTGTTCCTATGGTGCTGGTGGAATGTAATCCTGACTCTGCTACTCAGTGTTTGCACCTGTGACCTCAGAGCCAATTATAAGAAATGGTGACATTAATAACAAAACAAGACATACATTTTGCAAGACCCTTGGAAAGCTACAGCAAAATTACTCAGACACATGAGGCTGTTTGGATGATGAAGGAACTAGAGCACCTCACATGTAAGGAAAGCTGAGGCAGCTGGGATTGTTCAGGAGAGAAGGAGGCTCAGGGGGATCTTCTTAGTTTATATAAATTCATGAGGAGAGGGTGCAAAGGGGACAGAGCCAGGCTCCATTGGTGCCCAGTGACAAAACCAGAGGTAACAGGCACAGACTGGAGCATGAGAGGTTCCCTCTGAACACCAGAAAACACTTTTTCATTGTGAGGATGACCAAGCACTGGCACAGATTGCCTGAGGAGGTTATGAGTCTCCATCCTTGAAGGTATTCAAAAGTCTTTTAGATGTGGTCCTGGCACCAGGTTCTGTGTGTTCTGGCTTGAGCAGGGAGTTAGTCCAGATGGCTTCTGGAGATCTCTGCCAAGCTGCTGTGATTCTGTGAAATCCATTGGCAGATGGATTTGATAATCTCCATCAGTTCAAATCTTGGGTAACGTGTGACACTACCACATTAAATAGAGCCTAGTGGAAAAAACCCCAATCAATTCAGAAGCCTGTGACTCATCTCCTTATTTCCCCTTCACATCTTTTTAGACCACCCTTCATGCTCTCAGGGAAGACCAACCCCCCAGATTTGAAAGAAGTGCCCAGAGAGACAAATTTAATTATATATATGTACTAGTAAGACAATTCCACAATATCCAGAGTATTTTAAAAAGTATTTTTGTTAAAAATCAGACTATCATATGCAGTTTGACATCAAACTATAAGACATAATTTTTATACTTTTAAGAAAGCATTTTCTATTGCAAACTTAAAAGCAAATCCCATGCACCAGTAAAACACAGAATACAATTTCCATGCATGCTGTCATTACCTACGTGGAATTCATTAGGGGATGACAGTCTTATCTACTTCTTCACTCAAAGACCCTCTTCAGTTAGACTCTTCAGGTCAGACCAAATCATCCTAGATTAGTCAAGGATGAGAACAGTACTTTGAGAATAGCTGACACACTGCACAGAGCAGACAGGCTGCTTGTTTCAGCTCCAGTGTTAGTTTTGACTACCTGGATAACAGCATGTGACCCTGCAAGAAAGAAGCTGACCCATTATAGTAAAAGCAGGTGCCTCCAATCCAGGGAATGATTGGCATCTGACTCCATTGATTCAGAATGCTGAACAACATAGTTTTATTAAAACTATATTGTATTACATTACACTATACTATATTAAAGAATACTATACTACAAAGAATAATAAAGAAAAACCCATGACTGTCTTGAGACAGCCAGGACACAGCTTTGACCCAATAGGCTAATTAATATAAACAACTATCACCAGAATCTAATTAGGAACTCAGTTCAGGTAAACAAACTTCTAACACATTCTACACGTGCAAAAACAACAGAAGCAGCAAGTAGAGATAAGAATTGTTTTCTCTTCTTCTCTCTGTGCTTCTCTAGGAAAAAACCTGGGAGAGAGAATTATCTCTGTTCAGAGAACGTGAATGCCACAGACCCACTCTCTTATTATTTTCATGGGTGGATTTAGCAGAGTGACATCTTCGATGCAAAGTTAGTCACAGACACTCCATGCACACGTACACAAAGAAAAAAGAAATGTTTTCCAAGATAAAACCATTCAATAGATTTGGGTGAGGCCTAATGACTCCCCTCTCTAAAATACCTGCTTTACCACTGGCAGCAGGAGAAACCCAGGACAGCTGCTCACACAGGGCTCTCTTGGAGACAGCCAAACTGATTTTGTTCAATATTCCCAGAAATTCAACCTTTATAAGCATGGATGGAAAATCTGTAGCATTCTGGCCTTTGGCAGAAGTCTGTGCACCTGGATGGGGGGCTGAGTATGGAAAATGTCAGACACAATTCATTGTGGTGTTACTCAGTCTAGATGTATCAGCCTGCAGCACATGAGTGGCCTTGCCCGTGCTTGTGACACAGATGAGAGCTGATGGAACTGCTTGAGCCACAGTACTGGCTCAGAAAGACACACTTACCTCTTTCATGTGAGAGTAAAGGAAGATTTTGTTCAGTAAATGGGTTTCTTTTCAATACTCAGAACAGGAAGAACAGGCTTCTGTGTAGAAATGCAATTTCTTGTCATGACACCATTTATTTCAAAACCATTAAGAAATTCAGAGAATGCAATGTTCATATTGACATAATGTACCTTTAGTTCCATAGGTGAACTGAAGAAAAAAAGCTGGTCATTCTGTTTTTTAAGTAATGAAGCCACTAGGTGATGGAACTGATAATTTCTGGGAACAGAAAAAACTAATATGATGGAAACACTATTAGAAAGATTTAATACTGAAACATTGTGTACACAGCAGAAAAAGTGCATGGTGTGAGCTGTCTTCTTGTTGAGTAGATATGTTACTGCAATCTGAAACTTCAAATCAGATTTTTAGCATGGAGACTCTAATAGTGTAATACTCCATGAAGTAAATAACTTTGTTTTTCATGAGCTGTGGAAGACTGCCCCAGTGAGCATACAGTCATTCCTTAGGCTTCCAGGAATTTAACCCTCATTTTGTCTTGTAAATGGTCTTGGCTTTACATCCTGAAAGTGCCACAGGAAACACAGTGGTGATGACTGTATTTTGCATGTTTCTTCATCTATTTTTACTGTAATTTCTGGATCAACAGTTTTTCACCTCTCAGCTGTTATTTGATAAACTCCTTTGTTACAAGGGCAGATGGGCACAGAGCAATGCTACCTGTACCTTCACCTCCTATGGTGGCTGCTGTGGCTAAATGTGACTATTGTGACAATGTGGAATCCAATTTGTGGCGAGAATGGCACTGAGCAAACTCAGCAGAATGTATCTGCTTCTTTGGAAACTGCTTAAATCCCATATAACTTACTTGCTGATGCTGCAATATTCTTCCAAATCAAGAAACCACCCTCTAAGCAACACCACAGCTGCTGCAATATTCTTCAAATCAAGAAACCACCCTCTAAGCAGCACCACAGTTGCTGTGCTAGCATTGCTTCCAGGAAGATCTGTTTGAGAAAAGAGTTTTCAAGATAGGACTTATGTGTATGTGAAGTATTCTTTTGCTAAAAATTCTTGTTCCAAATAATTGCAATGAATGAGGACTCGAATTGCCTTTAATGCTATTTGGACAAAAGTCTGTTTAAAGTTTGCATTACAGCAAATATAAGCCCTTTATTAAACTGATTAGACCTGCTGAAGCGACAAGATTTTTACTTACAGCTATTGGTGTGAGTCTATAGTCCCAGGGACAGCCCCTAAGGTTTAAAAGTGCAAGAGATGCTCTGTGATTGGCAAGAAGGTCCCTTTTTGCAGCACACAGTGGTGAATAAAATAGCCCAGGTCTTCAAACACCAGGTTATGTTTTTCAGAAGGGAATTTCTGAGGTAATGATGAGCTCCTCATAGCTGGTGTTTAGACCAGAAATACACAGCGATTCCCAGGGTTCTCTGGTGGGAGGAAGATACTGTAGAAGTCAAATATTCTTCTTGGTTAGCAGAAAGACATTTGAAATTTGTGACACAGGGACAGAAGATACAGATTCAAGTATTTTGGGGGTCTTAAAGGCAGTAGTTTCAGGGTGAGATAGTGCTGTTTTTTACAACTTGAGACATGTATCCCCTCATGTACAGAGAAGGAACTAAAATATGTGGAAACACTAGAGTTATTGAGCACTAGATTTAACATGGTAGGAACAACTTTGATAATTCTTGTTGACATTTATGAGTTAATATTATGGCTGCATTTCATAGATTATATGCTATAAATGCTAGTGTGGTAAATCAGTACAGACAGTTCATACTCTGGCTGCAAACCCAGCTCAGTTTCAAACAAGACTCCATTTAGCCTATTTACCAAGTTGATCACTGATCAGTTGAGCAGCCTTCAAAAGTGCAGTCCTACTTGGTTAAAAACCAACTGTGGTTAATTAAATTTTCTTCAAAGGATGTTTACATCACATCAGTGAAGAGATTGTTCAATATCTGTGGTCCTTGAAGGCATGCACAACAGAGTTATGAAGAAGTGAAACTTCTGTGTTCAGCATCTTTATGGAAGCAAGAAGTGGTGAGTTTGGGAAAATATGGGGCTGAGGAGGGAGAGGTTTATGAGCCTCATGTGGCTGATGAAAATAAAGACTGCTCTTCCCAGTAGAGGAAGCCTGGAATTATTTCCCTTCTCTCAAAATATAAAACACACCTGGCTAGCTGAAAGCGAGAAATCAATTGCTCTCTCTGGACTTGCCAAGTTACCTGCCCACAGAAATGTCAGGTTTGCTGGTGCTTTTCAGAAACATTTGGTTTTAGCACTGCCATGGTTTAACTCCAGCTGGCCACAAACTACCAGGTAGCCAGTCATTAAATCCCTCCCCTTCCTTCTCCTGGTGGGATAAGGATAAGAAGCAGAAAAAAGTAAAACTCATGGGTAGAAATAAGAACAGTTTAGTGATTGAAATAAAGTATAATAATAGTAATAATATTAATAATAATAAATATATTAATAATATAATTGTAATAGTAATATTAGTATAATTGTAATAGTAATGGGGAGAGAGAGAAAGGAATAAAACCCAAGAAAAACAAGTCACACTTAATACAATTCCTCACTACCCACTGAGCCATCCCAGCCCCAAGCAGCAATTGGCAGCTCCAGGCCAACTCCCCCAGTTTATATATGGAGCATGATGTTCTAGGGTATGGAACAACCCTTTGATTATTTCAGATTTGCTCTTCTGGCCATGCCCCCTCCCAGCTTCTTGTGCACCTGCTCACTGGCAGAACATGGAAAATTGATGATGCTTTGATTTAGAGTAAGAACTAGAAGCAACAAAGAAACCATCAGTTTGTTATCAACTTTGTTCTCACACTACATCCAAAGCACAGCACTGTACTAGCAAGTAAGAAGAAAATTAACCATCTCAGCTGAAACCAGAGCAAGCATGCAAAAGAAGAAATGTTTGTTCTTATCTTTTAGATGTCCCAGTTGTGCTTCACAGCTTGATTACCCAACTAGAAACCAAGAAAAAATAGTATTGAATTTAAACCAACAGAAGTGGATTCAACACTGCCTGGGATTGCTGCTTCTTCAGAGGAGGCCACTGAGCAATGCACAATAAACTTGATGCTGCCTTATTTTTAGGCAAGCAGTAGCACAGAAATAGGATAAAACTCCAAGTGTTTGTAGAAACATGTCCTCAGAGAGGTTAAGTGATTTGTAGACACTTGGCACACTAACACTGGATATCACAAACCTGTTTGATCTGGGATGTACAACAGACTGGCAGCCCCTCTGTGCTCTTTACCTGAATCATTTCTCTGAGTGTCTCAGTGCCCATTCTGCAGTACCCATTATGATCACAAGAAATCCCTGGCCTGTCTGTATATTTCTGCTGCTGAGAAGTTCTGAACCTGGAACTGTCAAAAGGTCTTTCATTGTCAGGACTGGACTACTCAGAGGACACGGGGCAAAAATACAAATGTTGAGTAAACCTGGCATTTTTCTGAACTTAAATTCCATTACTACATTTGTCAAATAAAGAGAAAGGTCAGGTGCAGAACACCTGTCATGGTTTAATCCCAGCTGGCAACTAAGACACACACAACCACTCACTCTCTAGGAGATGAGGGAGTGAATTGGAAGGGTAAAAGCCAGAAAACTTGTGTGTTGAGATAAAGACAGTTTAACAGTTAAAGGCAAAAGCTGCATGCACAAGCAAAGCAAAATAAGGAATGAGTAACTACTTCCCATTGCAGGCAGGTGCTCAGCCATCTCCAGGACAGCAGGGCTCTAGCACATGTTTATCAGTGACTTGGGAAGACAAAAACCATCACCTTTTCCTTCCTTCATTCTTCTTCCCCCAGTTTTGTATACTGAGCATGACACCATATGATCTGGGATTGCTTATGGGCTGGCTACAGCTGGCTGTCTTGGTTGTGTCCCCTCCCAACTCCTTGTGCACCCCTACCTTCCTTCCTGGTGGAATGAGGAGCAGAAAAGGCCTTGACACTGTGTAAGCACTGCTCAGCCATAGCTAAAACGTTCCTCACTTATCAACAGTTTCCAGCACAAATCCAAACCACAGCCCCATACCAGCTACTGTGAAGAAATTAATTCTACCCCAGACAAAACACCACAAGCTCCAAGCATTAAAATAAAACTAATAACATTGATTTTATGGAACAGAGAAGAAACATGAAAATTTTGACTACTGCCACTAATTGTAGCATCACTTATATTTGTCTCTTGAAAATTTTATTTCCCCCTGCAACTTTTACAGTGTTCACATAACATGCAGCAAAGCTGAAAGCAGCGGGAGTATCGCTTCTCTTTGTCAGTGCAATGAGCTGTGAGCTGTATGTTTGTATTTGGGGCATTTCTGTGAAAAGGTGGGGACAAGGAAGTGGGTTTTGCTTGTAGTAAGCTTTTCCATTCTTTTCAGTGGGGAGCTCCCAGTCCCAGAGCCATTTCTCAGCAATGCTGCTTCCTGCCTGTGACAGCCCTGTGCTGCGCAGCTGGGCAGGGCCAGGTGCAGCAGGAAGCCCTCTGCCCATCGTGCCCCACCTCCAGGGTGCAGTGCCATGTTTCCACTGACCACAGGAGATCCCTGCATTACTGCAGTGGCTTAAAGCCTTTGAACCCTCAAAGTCTTCAGTTCTGGCCCCATGAGTGCCCTCAATCTCACCGTGTTACCCAGCTCTCCTCAGGTGTTCCTCCTTTCTCCCTGGGAGCTGATCAATGGGGTGCAGGAGACAGATACCACATAAAACGTTTTTAGTCATGCAAGTTCATTTCCCACAGAGGCCAGGCCATGCCGGGTGAGCTGTCCCTGCCACGTTCCTCGCTTGGCTCCTGCCATGGCCTGACATTTCTGCACCTCTCCCCTGCACCAGAGCCGGCCTGGGAGCCTGTCAACTGGACAGGAGGAAGATGAGATGCCAGCTCCAGAAAACAGTTTCTGAAAGATTTCAGCAGCCAGCAGCCTGCTTGGTTTCTCTTTTCCCTTTTTTCTTTCCATAAGGCTCATTTGCTGTTTTCAATTGCCATGTTTATTTGTTGCTGAAGCCTTGGCAGGACTTTATCTGCTGGCTCAAGTTTGTGGTAGCAGTCATGACCGCAGCAGTCAGATGAAAAGTGAATACTGAAATGCTGGCTTGGGTTGGAAACATCAAACCCAGGGAAGCAAAAACAATATTGAAACCTGACAGAGGCTTCAGACTATGAAACCTCCAAGGGGGAGCTGTTAGCTCTGGATAGTGTGTAAGAAGCTTGGAGAGATTTGTTTAAGGATTTTTATTTCTGTCCACCATATTGATCAAACTCAAAGAAAAAATGCTAGGAGATAATCAAAGGCAGGATCTAGTCTCCCAAAACCTTTCTTGGCAAACAATTGTTTAGCTTGATCCTTGAAATATTCCAGCAATGACAATTCCACAGCACCCTTAAGTAACCTGCTTCAGTGCCTCGTTACACTTAGTGTAAAGAAAGCTTTTCCTGATGCATTGCACTGCTTCTTGGTACTTCCCTCTTTGCTGTATTTCTGTCTGTTCTAATGGAATATTTTGGTTCCTTCTTTATGTGGCTCTTTTGAAAGTCTGAAGATCTTTTTTCGGTGCCTTAAAACTTCGAGGCAATTTGGTTTGTTTCATATTTATCACTTGCTCATGACTCAGTTCCAAAATACGTTTCTATTTCCCAAAATTATTTCACTGATGTACATTCATGAAACTATTTGGGTTGCATGTTTTTAAAGCTGCTCATTGATATAAATATTCTCCTATGAATTGGAAGCAGCTGTCTGTGAACCACATAGATAAAATTAATACAGTAAAAATTATCATGTAAGAATTGACCTTGGCTTTTACACAGTCTACACATGCTTACACATTCCCCTAGTGATTTCCCTGCTATTTGTTATAATTCAGAGCTGGGTTAATGTTGTGGCAAAATATTCAGAGCTTCCCAGCTTGGCTGACTAATGAGCACCAAAACCAGATGTTCATCCTGAGATTTCAAAGAAGTAGCAAATACACTTACTTCACAATTAGCAAAAGCAACAGAAATCAATATTTTTTTAACTGTAAAGCAGACAAAAAATAAATTAAAGTGGGAGAGGACCTGTCTTCTTTTACCCAATGACAAGGTGAATTTTTTAGAATTTCCTCATTTTCTGAAAACCAGAGCAAAACACTCCCTTTGGCAATACATAAGAAAAAAAGAGAAACCACTGGTTCTTCTCCCTGCAGTCAGTTCACAAAGCAAAACAGAAGTCATGCATGGAAAACTTCTAAATATCCTACTTTCTGATAGTCATGGAAATACTTAGAATTTGCTTTGGTGAGGACAGAAATCTAGTTTCAGATAGAAAGAGGAGTGCATCATGACCTTAGATATCGAATTAATGGCTTTGATTCTTCTGCTTTGAAGGAAAGGACCTAAATCACTGCCAAGTTAAACTAAAATCAGAGGATTTTCCACATCAACTCATCAAAGAATGAACATGCTGCTGTCTGCTTGGGGCTGCTGAGTCCAGCACAGGGAAGAAACATCCATTTTTCTCTCATCCTTCAGGCTTTAAAATGACTCTGTAAGCAACACTTTTACCCAGTTGCTACTTAAAATTTTCCTCACAAAAGCCTGTGGATTGACTATTCTGGCTTCTTGTTATTGTCAGTCCTAATCCTGCCATATTGTCATGGGCTCTGCTGTTATTAAGCACTGAGCCAATACCTCTCAGAAGCTACAACTCTCGGCTTTCCAAACACAGGGGTAAATTTGTAAGTAATGTTTTCAGTCATGCCAAAATGACTTGGGCTCTCAGCCAGAAACGACTTAGAGATGTATGTTTGTGCTGGCAAAAACATTTAATCCTTCATTCAGCCTCCCTGAGTGTCTGCCTGTGCTTCTACATGCCAAAGGGCAAGAGACAAGGAAGATACATCCTTGCAAAGCTTTCAGTCCATCCTTCTTTTAGCATGCTGCTGAGCTGCTTTGCATACTTGGATGTAGCCATGCGACAAGAACAGTGTTAGAAATACACACACATCCGTCTCTTCTTGACAGGAATGCTCAATTCTTTGTGAGATTTACTGTAAGAAGAGCAAATGTTTTGGGACAATGACTTCTGGCTTTTCCCTGCCTGGTTCCTGGTGTCTAAGTCATTTATTTGCAGAGCAAATCTCTCAAAGCTGACAGATCCTGATCACACTAAGCTGATGAAATAAATGCACTTTGCTGCCAACTAAGGAGATATTTCTCAGATAATCCAGTCTGCTGGCAGGACATGGTCTCTCAAGAATTGTTTCCCAAAGGCATTCCAGCTGATTCAGTGCATGAACTTGCATGAGCTCCAGGTGACAGCTGAGACAGGGCAAATCAGCACACTGTGAGTTAAAATCCCCACAGAGCTGCTGCCCCAGGGCTGACACAGAGAGGTTCAGCTGGGTGCAGGGGGGATGCTGAGAACAGCAGCCACAAAAACAGCTCAGCTTCACTGTATTCAAATGTCTCCTCCCATTCCATACCACAGTGCCTGAAGTCCCCCCAGTATGATCCTACACTAGGAAAGCCAGGCTCATGGAGATTGTTAGCAAAGGTGCAAGAAGTGGGCTTCTGACACTGTCTCGAGTTATTTTCCAAGAGTAACTGGATCTGTTTTTCCTCCACAGCTGCACATACTTCAGTGCAAGTTTATGCATGAACATTCACTTAGGAGTAAGAATTTCCTATCTTGACTTAATTAAAGTTACTTTAAAAAAATAAATCTCCTTAAATTAAGTCAAGAGTCTTATTTTTGTCCTCATGTAGCTTTGTACCAGGGTTGCTGGAAGTGCAAATTAAACCAGATGTAGTCAATTCAGTACCAGTGTATGTGACAAAGATATGCTCCTGTGAGCTGATCATATGAGGATTTTGCAATACATTTCTCCTCAGCAGTCACAAGCAGCAAAACACTTCAAGGCCTAAGCTACAGTAGCATGGTTGGATGACAGAGTCCATAAACAGCTTGCCATGGCCTGTGATTAATAGAAATATAGAAAATGAAATAGAAATAGAAATAGAATGGCTAGTTTAACTTCAGGCACAAATCCCATCACAGGACTTGACCCAAATCCACAGGGGTTTTTCCTTGAATCAGGGAGAATTCACAGTTTGGGCACCAGTCATGGCAATGCCTGGCTTCTTGCTATTGCAATTCATCAGAAAATAATAATGAAAGTAATACTTTTACTTGATTATGCTTTGTAAGCATCACTTAGTGATGCTTACAACGTGCCTGTAAAGACACATCAGTAAGGTATTCTGCTCTCTCTGCTACCAACTCCTGTACAGAGAGCTGTTATTTCTCAGCCATTATCTCTCTCAGTGGAGCGTCCTAATTGAACACAATGTATTTATTTTCATTTTAAAACCTGTCTTTGTGGAAGATGGCCTTAAAGGGTAGTTTCTTCTCCGATTACTTTCACGTCCTTTTTCTTCTATATCCAATCTCCTCCAGGTTCTCTTTTCATAATTCCTGTCTCTCCCTTATGATTCATGCTTTCTCTCAAAGTCAAAAGGATTCTTGTTTTGCAATTTTCCTACCATTCTCCAGTTAGCTAAATTGTCTAGTGACTTCTTGGGGTTAAATCAGTCGCCAAATATACAAGCTGGAAGGCCTAAGGTGCTTTTTCATTGTAAAATGGCAATTTTCAGGCAGCTGAAAAGGAATTCTCAGCACCACACAAAGATCTGAAATTCTGAAAATAGGAATGATTCTCTCTTCAGACATCTCCATCACCCTGCCTTCCTAACTCACTGCTAAAGGTGTCATTTGTTACTCACTTGCACAGATTTGTGACTGGCACCTCAAACATTGCCACTATCACATCTTTGAATTCAAAATCAAGAGGGAGAGGGACATAAGTAATCAGAAATATGCATTAAAGTAAAATTATTTATCCAATTAGGCTTCACTTCATTTCCTGCTTTGAGACCTTTAGAGGACATTTTGATTCCCATTCTCATCTGCCCACAGAGAAAGGAAACAGCAGTGTGTCTTACAATGCAGTCAGCTTGATTGTTTGCAGGAACTGCTTCCTTGCAGGTGTTTTTCTAAATGTCTGCCAGACTACAGCACTGGAGATATCACAGGTGGGGCCTTCCTTTTGGGCATTAGTTTATTCTAAATTGTGTTCCAAAATGCATACCAAAAAAGAGCCGTGAAAGGCCAAGGCTTCCCTTTACTTTCTTGCTGTGGAGGAGAATCATTCCATTTCCAGAGTCCTCACTGGTGCCCTTCCTGAACACTGTTACCTTCTTCCCCCTTTTTTTCTCTTGCTCTTTTCAAGTGTCTGGTCAAATCTGCAAGGCTATCAAATGCTTTCTGGGGGTCCATATTAGCTTGTGAGGAGAGGGTGGAAAGGGGATGGAACAGAATGGAGTAGGGTCTATTGTCTCTGTTTCTGGCACAGGAAAAAGAGTGGCAAAAGGAGTTTCCTTAACTGGAGATTCCAGAAACACACACATATGTATAGAGAGAGTTCATATTTATTCTGAAAATGAAAGCAGTCAGAGGACATGGAAAGAAAGAGCAGGAGGTGGACAATGTTTTAAATCTTCGTGTTTCCTTCAAGCACTTTGAATATGTTCTCATTAAGGGTGCAGTAGAAGTTTCCAAATCTGATACTAATTTTTGAACTTGCAAGTTAATGTTTCAACATCTATATGACACAGGTTATAGTTTATTAAACAACCATTTATTGTGAATTTCAAGTAGATATTATTCATGCTTTTATCACATATACATGAAAACATATAATTTTTTGTTTTGCTTTTTTCTTAAAGGCCTGAATTTCTCTATTTGTAAAGAATACCTGTGAATTTCAATTTTTGGAATAGAATAATTTTCTAGTACTTACACTGAATTCTTGAAAGTCAACACAAAGACATGAATATCAGAAAGCTAAATTCTGAATAATGACTTTTAATATTGTTTCTGGTGGTGCTGGGACTGGAAATGGGCAGGTTTCAAATCAGGTCTTTATATCCACATCTATCCCAAAGAGTCTGTGTGTGGAACAGAATCACCGAGGTTGGAAAAGACCTCTAAGATCATGGAGTGCAACCATGAACCCAGGACTGCCATGCTCAGCACTAACAGTGTCCCCAGGTGCCACATCTCTGTGCCTTTGTGCACCTTCAGGAATGGGGATTCCGTCACTTCCACGGGTAGCCTGCTCCAGCTCCCGACCACCCTTCCAGTGAAGACATTTTTCCTTATATCCAATCTAAACCTCCCCTGAGTTTGAGGGCCGTTTCCTCTTGTCCTGTTACCGGGGAGAAGAGGCTGATCCGCAGGTGCTGCACCCTCCTTTCAGGCAGCTGTAGAGAGCGATAAATCGGGTCCCCCCGAGCCTCCTTTTCTCCAGGCTGAACCCCCAGCTCCATCAACTGTTCCCCATCAGATCTGTGCTCCTTCCCCACCCTCGACACCCTTCTCTGAACATGAAAACACCGTTTATTATTATCCTATATAAGAGTCCTCTAACAGTGAGTTTGTCCACTCAAAGAAGTGGAAGGCTCTTTCCGACAACATCCCCTGAATCCGCGCTCGCCTTCCTGGGGCAATCCGGCCGCGTTCCCGGCGCAATCCGGGCTCAATCCGGGCTCATTCCCGGCGCAATCCGGGCTCAATCCGGGCTCATTCCCGGCGCAATACGGGCTCAATCCGGGCTCATTCCTGGCTCAATCCCGGCGCAATCCGGGCTCAATCCCGGCTCATTCCCGGCGCAATCCGGGCTCATTCCCGGCGCAATCCGGGCTCATTCCCGGCTCATTCCCGGGCTCCCGCGGTTGCGCTGCAGTACCGGCGGCGCGCGGCAGGGGGCGCGCGCAGGCCGCGTTCCCGCTCCCCGCTCCGCTCCCTCAGGAGGAGGCGGCCGGGAGGGGCCGGGATCCGGCAGCGGCACCGGAGCGGGCACCGGCACGGAGGAGGTGTTCGTGGCCGGGCTCAGTGGCGGCCACGCTGGGGTCACGATCACTGCTGATAGGGTTGGCAGCACGTTTGGCTGCCGCTCAGGAGACCCCTCAGCTTTATGTGGGGCTTGATGGTCTTAGAGGTCTCTCGCAGCCGAAATGATCCCGTGATTCTGCAGCGCTGAAAGCCGGCGTGGCTGTTTCAAGGGCTGTATCACAGGCACCTGCGATACCGAAGGTGGATTTGGGGAAAAAACTGGGCCCTGGGGAAACAGCTATGGCTGGTTAAAAGGTCAGCGATTGTTTGCTTGCCAAAGGTGGTAAAAAACCTTGAGCAGATCCTGCTGTGAAGCTCTTGCTCAGGCAATGTGTAAAGTGCTTGGTTAATGTAAAACACATATTTATAGTGATTTCTTTTAAGTGTGCTATAATTTAATAGGTAAGAGCCTGGTTAGTGATGACATGAAGGAAGGGATGATAGCACACAAATATTAGGAAGAATACTGTAATATCTTTGGAGGAGTTATGAGGATCCTGAGTTCCTACAGCACTAAATTTTATTTGAGGGGAAGGGTTTTTTTGTTGTTATTCTTTTCTTTTTTTCTTTCTTTTTTTTTAACAGACAGTATGGAATTCAAAATGGAAAATCTAAGATTAAATCTAAAGCTTCTAGCTTACAAGTGAGAGGTAAAAATGTGTCAGTCTTCAAAGTAATACTATTCCACATGGCAACCAGCAATATTTTCCATTCCTGTTTTTCTTTTCAAATGTTTTTTTCTGGTGCTGCTGAACTTCTTGCCCTCTTGAATGCTTTGCTTTCTGATACTAGAAGCACTGCAAGCTCATCCTTCTTGAAAGGGGCTATTTATTCAGTAAAGCTTTTGTCAGACCACTTATGTAACTTCAAAACCAATTCCCAGTGCTTTCCTTTCTCTGCCTCTTTGTGAAAAGCATATGGATTCTTGGACTGAAGGGGTATTATATCAGTACTGTACACTGTGCTGCCCTCTCAACATCAATTGCTGCAGTTGGGTCACCGACGCTGTACAGATGCAGAAAGGAAATGGTCTTGACAAATAGGATACATGGGATTTTTCCAGGACAGTATTTAGAAAGAGCTCCCTCGTGAAATCCCCTCTAGACAGCAGCGCAACAAATATGCAGGCAGGCTACATGAAATGCCACTGCAGCAAATGTGAATGTCTCCCTTTTTTACTGAATTCTTGCTTGCTGCAATCATCACCATGCCTAAGTGAAGAACAGCAAAATGTATTGCATTATTAAGCATAGGAAAGCTGATGGCTAATAGAGAAAAGCAGCTTCACTCCAAGGCACAGATGGGAAGCACACACTGTCCTGAATTTGTCTGCTTTTCCTTTAGGGAATGACAAGTATTTAGCATTATGCATCCCCTTGGTATTGGTGTTGCACCACGGGTGTTAGACACATGTAACATTTCAAAGCAGTCATACTGCTGGCACAGTTACAAACACACTTGATTAAACCATCCCACACTATGAAAAGAGGTTTAGAGCAATAGATTCAGGGTCAGCTTTTCTTCTTGGCATAAACCTGCTCAGAAGGCTTGAAACAGGTCAATTTATGGGCCTCTGAGAGAGCTGAAGTGCTGAAATAGATGATGTTGTTGAATGATTAAATTATATTTCATTGTTAAATTGTTTTTGCTCTTCCCTCTTTGTTTATCCTAGTACTAAGCAGTGGGGTTTGCATTATTCATACAAGCTAGCAGGGAGACTGCAATACAGGAGTACTGACATTGTTTCAACATGCAGTAATATCCTGAGATTATTCCATGCTCTTCCCACTAAGGATGATGGCACCCAGCTCCATCAAATAAGGCATACATGGCCCATTGCTAGTAAAAATACTCTTTTTCCATTAATAGAACCTGACAGGAGGAAAAACAAGACTCAGCCCACAATCTGCTGTCTTGAGGTTGCCATTGACAAAACATTTTACCCAAATATTTTCAGGCATTTGTTGAGGATTCAGCGTCAGATGGATTGAAAAAGGAAATGACAGGAAGATTGTGAAGATTTTTGGGACAGACCTGAAAAGTGAAAATGTCTTTTCCAGACCTTTCCAACATTCCTCAAGCTGGCCAAAAAAGGGAAGGCATTTTGGATCTAAAGGCTTTTTTAGCAGAGAACCCAGAAAGTGCTGCTGGGGAAAAAAAAACTTACCTTTGAAAACATCTTGGCTATCAAAGGAAAGAATTAGACTGTCACTGATTAAATGATTTGAAATATGAAGGATACTATTGAAAGGGGTATTGGAGATGATGGATTACACCTATTTGCTACACAGTGGCAAAATAGATGCATAGCAGTACAGTTTCTAGTGTGCCTCTTTTGTATTTCTAGTGATTTACTGGCAGAATGCCTGTAAAAATAATGGAAAATCAAACAAAGCAACCAGTTAGTTAAAAAATGATAGCATTAATACTCTTAATCTGTTCAAAAGCCATATTTTTATTTTAAATAATATTAGTCACTTTTTAAATAGAGTATTGTAAGTTGTGTCTGAGGTCAGAGCAGGTACATGGTGTTTGCATAACTCACAGGATACAAAGATCTCTCTGCTATTTCTGGATGCTCAGAGCACCACTGAACCAAAACTGTGCATTTGTAATGCACATTTTCTTCTTGAAACTCATGTGTATCTCTGATTATAATTCCTACAAATTACTTGAATGTCTCTGTTTAAAGTCATGTGTCAGAGTCAAGTCTTTTTAACAAAGTAATTTGCAGAAAATTAAAATATACTGAGCCCTTTTATCCTAAATCTTATACTCCTGGCAGAAGAAATGGGTCTGAGTAGAAGAATACTAACTGTTCATATGAAAAACTGGAAACTGGAAAAGAGGAGAAAATACATGCACTGCTAACAACTGCAATCTAAATTTTTTTTTTTTTTTTGGATGCTCTAATTCCGAGAACTGAGAGAATGTGTGTTCTGCTGATGAGGTATCTTCACTGATGGAGAAGCAACAGCCTGAAAATAGATGAAAATTTACAGGGTACAGTCTAAAAATAATTTACCATAAAAACAACTTTTGAAAAGTGCCATTTCAAAGTCTGTTTTTATAATGAAGGATACAAAATTACTTATCAAGTGCTTAATCACAGTCTTCTATAGTTTCTTGGCTGCTTTCTGAGTATTGCCATCCAAACTGATTTAGTTGGCCTCTTCCCTTGATGGCTTAAATTATTTACTATCCATCCTTCTGAGAAAACAGGCTCCAGGAACACTCATTACAATCTCTAGGACATGCCTTTTCTAAAGATGGCTTTGGGTTTGTTTGGGTTTTTTTCTGGGCATTGGTTTTGTTGTGGTTTTTTTTTTTTTTTTAAGGGGGGTGATGTCTGTGGTTTTTTGTTTTGGTTTTTGTTTTTTTTCGATTGGTTGGTTTTATAGTTGTTTTTCTTTTGTTTGGTTGGTTTGATTTTTGGTTGTGGTGGTTTTGTTGGTTTTTTTTTCTTTTTTTTTTTTTTTTAGTGGGGGGAGGAGGAGGTTTGGATAATTTTTTTGCCTTCTTATCCCTTGGATGAAACTGCTGACAAAACACAACCCATAGGTTGTGAGGTGGGTGTTGCACATTCCATTTGGACCAGTTCAAATACTAGACACATACTAACTCTTGCTGAATACTGAGTTTCCTCTTGCATCAGGGAAGATGAGAGTAAAGAGATAGAGTAAATTTACCAACTTTTGTGGCAGATAGTAGGTCAGTGATAGCTGAGATAGGGAGAGTATGAATTAACTAGGATATATATATTTTTTGAGAAATAAGTGCAACATGCTTGCACATGTTCAGAAGCAACTCTATTGTCTCCTATGTCTCTTCAGCCATCCTTTGGTAAGTTTGTTTAACATTCCAGAGTTCAAGAGACTTGAACTCAGTCTACCCTGTAGCCCCTGCTCTGTGCCTGCCTTTCCTGCCTGAAAAGCCTCCTCATTTCTCCAGACCACCGTGGCAATACCTGTGCAGTGGGAACCACCAGGCAGCCTGGGCTCAGGTGACCATCTGCTGGGGAGATGGAGGGATTTCTGCTCTCCTCTCACTCTTGGTTTATGCTGTGGTGCCTTTGGTTCCAGTCCTCTTCTTCCTTTCAGTTGGGCAGGAACTGTGAGGAACAGAGGGAGTAGGCAGATTTCCTTAACTGAAGTACTGGTTTGTATTGACAATAGCAGCATAATAACACCTGAGAGGAAAGGATTTGGAGTAGCAGAGTTATATATCACATATGTGTGCACCTGCCATCCTGATCTCAAGCAGACTTCAATTCCCTAAAGACTGTGGGCTGTTGCCCTGCTCCAAATCACCCCACTCTGCCTGGCTGGCTTTGGACAGTCTCTCACCTGCTTACAGCATGTCCTTGTAATTTGCTGTGCTCATCAGTTTGCTGGGCTCTTTCTGCTGTGTTCACAATAAAACCTATTTCAGTGAGTTCAGCAGGGGCTTAAGGGTAAAACACTCAAGTGAATACCCTTTCTATCAGTAGTCCTGTGGATTTGCTGTCTTCAGCCACTATCATATGGCCTATTTTATCTTCCAGGGTGCTGTTACACTAAATCAACATAATTACACAGAAATGCACCAGCAAGAGGCCCACAGCCATACCTTACCCAGAAAATAGCAGGGAGCAGCTGTGATACAGGAAGAGCTGGTAATGCTGACCTGTGCCTACTTTTGTCATTCTTTAACTTGAGAAATGAACTAACTGAACAACAACTCCATTGGGCTGAATTTTGTGGTTTTCATCATTAAGACTTATGTGTTTAATGTGAGTTTTGACTTAGGAGCCCAATCTCACATCTTTATTAGAGAGAGAGTGAAACTGAGTGTTGAAATAGAAGCAGACAGGTAAATGTCATGTTGGATTTTCTCCTCTAGACTCTGCTTTCCTGACTAATATGTTTGTATTTAGTCATTGAAATATAACATATTTGTAAACACATGTAGAAATAATCCATTATTCTGTACTATTTGAGTACATCCATTGTTTTGTCTTCTTTTTACCTTTTTTCATATATTAGAGATGCTCAAAATCATGCAGTCAGAAAAGCTAATGTGTTTTATTTTATGTGTGTAACATAGGAGAGCCAAAAGCTATGCCAGTTTTTCCATTTGCACATACTAGTGTTTGCAGAACATAGCCATAAAATTTTCTTTGATTACTATATACATTTTGAATGCACACTGCTTGATATCTGCAGCAGAATACACTGCCCTTGTGACCAAGGGACATTACAGGCAGTCTCTGTGTAGGCAGAATAGGCAGAATTAATCCAAGTTACTGAGTGACTGGAAAAATCTCTAGAGAACAAGCTTAGGCAATGGCATGGGTGATGTGCTAGATTGGGCTCTACCATGAATGAACATCCCAGTTCTATACTGAGAGGCCTTTTCTGAGGAAGGCACTCACTATATTTTAGATAAAACATAAAACTGAGACTCTCACTGCTTGCAGTCATCAGAGAGCTTAAACTACTTCTGTGGTACCAACACTGATAGTGTGGCCAAGAGCCACACATGTCATTGCCTTCTACCCAGTCAAACCCCCCAGTTGTTTCAGTGGTTTGTGAGACCCTTCTCAATTTCCACCTCTCAGCTCACATTCAAAATCCTTCATTGTTAGGCAGTTACTGTGGGGTGGGACCCCTAACTCTTGGAGCTACTGTACAACATTTAATATTTCATCTTTCAGGATCCTCTGAAAGAGGGAGACCTAAAAAGCCAGAAGAAGTACATGAATGTATAAGTATTTAAAAGCTTGTTTCATAATTCCAGAGATGAACACCTGTCATACCTAGCAGCAGTTTAAATCTTGAGCAGAACTTTGCAGGAAGATCACAGTTGTGATACGAGCAACTTTTCTGAAACTCTAACAAGGGAAAATGCTGGATTCTGCACCTGGGATGGGACAGCCCTGGTTCTGTGTAGAGACTGGGCAATGAGAGGCTGGAGAACTGTGCCATGAAAGGGACCTGGGGGTCCTGGTCCATGGCCAGTTGAACCTGAGCCAGCAGTGCCCTGGGGCCAGGAGGGCCAACCCTGTCCTGGGGGCATCAGGCACAGCAAGGCCAGCAGGGCAAGGGAGGGCACTGTCCTGTTCTGCCTGGGGCTGGGGCAGCCTCACCTCGAGTGCTGGGGGAAGTTCTGGGTGCCTTGAACTCAGGTATCAAAAGGACACTGAACTGTCAGAGAGTGTCCAAAGAAGGCCTCCAAGGATGGTGAAAGGTCTGGAGGGGAATCCATATGAGGAGTGGCTGAGGTCACTTGGTCTGTTCAGCCTGGAGGGGAGACTGAGGGGACACCTCAGCATGGTCTTCAACATCCTCAGAAGGGGAAGCAGAGGGTCAGGCATTATCTCTTCACTCTTGTGACCAGTGACAGAACATGAGGGATAGGCATGAAGCTGAGTCAGGGAGGCTTAGGCTGGATATCTGGAAAAAGTTTCTTCACCCAGAGAGCTGCTGGGCACACTAACAGGATCCCCAGCACCAAGCTTGACAGAGTTCCAGAAGCCTTTGGACAAAACTTTCAGGCACATGGTATGATTCTTGGGGTGTCCTGCAGACAGCCAGGAGCTGGACTTGGTGATCTTGATGGATCCCTTCCAACTCAGGATATCCTATGATTCTCTGAAGTTTTAGCTATTGGGTAACTGATATTCAGGGGAAAACTCTTTCATTCTGCAGGTAGATAGGGCTGCTATTTATTTCTCATTCCCTTTTTAGTGTCCATTTGTTCTTTCCAGTTATTTATTTGTAATGGAAATAAACATGGAGTAGCTTTCTTTGCAAGAAGTAGCAATCCTTAGCAGCAATTGCTTTGTTGGAAACTTAGATGGATACTTAGGAACCTTGCTTAAGTGGAATCCAGGATGGAAGACATCCAGGAAAATCTACTGGCAGCTCAGATTGTACTGAATAGTGTTAGAAGATTTAAGTCTCTCCAGAGATGCTTAAATCTCAACTAGATTCGACAACTGCAGCATCTGCTGCAACTCTTGTTAAAATAAAATAAAGTAAAAGAATAAAATAAGATAAAAGCCAAATAAAGTTAAGATACTAATAAGCCATGCTAAAGTGCAGTATCAATACTCAAATGAAAGGTAAGACTAGCAGCATGCAGTCTAGAAAAAGAGATGTAACTGAAATCATATCAGAAATAAACTTCATCAATGTCAGCCACTAGGCAAAGGTTTTCAAATAGCAGGTCCCTGTACAGGTGCATGGGGTATTGGCAACAGAACAAGAAAAGTTCAGCTGTGACTCAATTTCACTGGAAAGGAGAGAAAGTTATTGATATAATGAACACAGTGAAAACAGTTATGTTTCAAGACTGTCATTCAATTTTTTTTGTGCATCTGGAACATATTTTTCTTGGAACACAGGTAAAGATAAATCCTCATTTGAAGACCAAAGAACTCAACAGAACCCTTTAAATTGACTTCAGTTGGTTTTTCACCACATCTGTGACTTGCACACCATGTAAGCAGAAGCCATAAATGAGAATCAGATAAATACTTTTGCCTTGCACTGTTGTGGACACCATTGCTATCATTCTGGATGGGAGAGCAGAAATATTTTTATTCAAGTATTTTGCTTTCTTGCAATGTTAATGAGGCATTGGTGACAATACCAACACCAGAACCTTATAAACAGCAAGAAACAATAGGGCTCTGGAGGGATGTAACCCTACCAGAGCTAACCCATCAATTTAATTTAAACCTGGCTCATTTGCTAACCTGGAGCCAGAGTGCCCAATGCCAGGCATTAATAAATCCTCAATGCCCAGCCATCAGGAGGCTGCCACAGGGACTTAAAATACCAATTTCAGGAGCTCAGAGGTTTCATGGTATTTTCCGCTATAGTTTTACCTCATTCAGCAGTGCTTAAGTTTCTTTTGGGCTTTCCATGAGTAGGCACTGACCCAGTATTTATCCTTTAATGAGGAGCAGAAGCATTAAATGCTCTAAAGTTTTCCAATAAAGATGCGAGCCATTACTGAAATTCACTCATTTTATCCTAATAGCATTGCATTTCCTGCCAATAACTTAAAATATGCTGTTATTCTGCCTGAAAAGAAAAAAGGCCTTAACTCTAAAATAAGACTCTGGAAATGATATAATATAAACATGTGCTGACATTAATTACTGTAATATTTATGTATAAAACAGATGGTAGTGCTTTCAAAAACGTGTGAGCAATGATCAGAATGAATTCATTAGGCATTTATACCGCTGTCATGTACTCACATAGGTGTTGCCTTGGACCCTGCTATATGCTAAGGGGCTCTTTCTTTTTAAGTGAGGTTTTACCAAACAGATGGAAAACATTATTAACTACTGTTTTCCTTTCTTGTCAAATATGTTTTGTCTAATCATCACTATAATTACACATCCACATTCTAGTAAATCATGCTGTATAAACATTTAGAACAGAGTGGATTATTAGGGTGAAATGCAAAGTATTCCAGACATTAAAACAAAACAAACATGGACTGGGCTGTGCTGAATAATAACAATTTTTAACATCGAGGACAGACAAAACATAATTTAATAGCTTTGGCTTTTCTTTCTTCCATTTCTCTCCCATTATTCTACATACAGTGCATCCTGGGCGCTTTCAAGTGCCTCCCTCCCCTTTATTTGTGTGAATATTTAAACAAAACTACATTTTCCTTTATACAGCAGCTTCCTTCCACATCTTGGTGTCACTGTTTTCTTCTTTCCATTTAATATACAACCACTAAGCGCTCAGGAAGAAAGTGGACAACAATGAAATCTGAGGGCCCTTTGTTTCCTGAGACAGCCATGAAATTTCCATTCTAGATGAAGCAAGTGTGTTTGATGAGGGTAACCAACTACTGCAAGACCAGAGCTGCAGTACTCAACTTTTCCATCTGCAGTGTCAGGTTCAGAATCACAAAATATCAGCAGAACAACTACCTTTCTGTAAGTCTTGTGACTGCACTCAAAGGCTGCCACAGCCCCTCTTCGGGCCACAGACACAGACAGGGAGTGGCTGGCCCGGGTTCTGGTGCAGCACAGTTCACACCACGCAGCCGTGCTGGCACTACCTGGCCCTGTGTGGCCAAGCAGTGAGTGCAGGGGATGGATTTGATGTAACATCTCTGCTGTAGGTGCCAATATTTGTGCTAGCCATCCTCTGAAGACAGTGTGAAGAAATGAGCTTTTATGGCACTGGATCAATTGACTGTACTGACAGGGCAAATTCTGCTCTGGTCCCCACTTCTTTCTTCTTCAAGGCACTCTGAACTTCTAGGATTTAAATGGTACTGCTTGAAACTGATATATTCCTATAATCCCAAAGGCTTGTGAATATTGCCTTACAGTGTCAGAAAATGGAGTTATTCTTCTACAGACATCCTGAAAGGCGTTTGTTCAATTGTTACCGACAAAATTCAGATTCCATCAGAGACTAAAAGAACATTCGTTGCATCCTACATTTGGTTCTCACTTGGAAAACAACAAATACCCTGGCACTGTACACAATTCCAGGACAATTTTCACACCTTTTCTAAGAGTCAGACTGCACCAATATATTCCCCATGTTATTGCACCAGCTGTTTCTTGCAAGATAAAAAAATTATGATAGCTATGGCCAGACACTAAAATACAGAAAAGTTTAATTGGACCTTTTCTTCATAGTGGTACATCCAAAATAGTATTGTGCAGTAACCTGCTATTTCTCAAAAGACACCATGAGCTGCTGTAGAACTAACAGACTACCAATGATACTGGTTAAATGAAGTTGACTTATAGGGGAGCTGAAATAGTGGGAAAAAAAAAGCCTTGAAAGACAGATATAAGTAGTTCCTATGAAAAGCAGATTAACTATGTTTAATGATAAAAGAAAGTCTGTGTGTACAGAATTGATTTAATATCTTGATCCCTTGGTCTTTTCTGGATCAATATCAAAAACTATTTAAAGGATAAACATGCTGGTGTATTTTTTTTAAAAAAAACAAAATGGTGAATTTTTTTTTTTTTTGTGTACTAATGCTGCTTTTATTACTATTTAAAAGTTATTAAGGAGTACGAAGCAATTTTTTCCTGCTGCACATCAATATCTTTTCATCTACAAACATTTACCCAGAATGTTCCAAGTTCATCATGCATTAGATCTTATCAGCAACATTCTCTTTTTTTGGAATTCTATATGCTGCCTGAGAAAACCACAGGTACAGAGCTGGCTATTTCTACAAGCTGATTACAAAGTCTGCAAGAAATTGGGAGTGTTAAGGCTTGATTAGTATCTGCTACAATCAAAAATTCATGCAAATTGTTGCTGCATCAAAACAGGTTGATCATGAGTACATCTGTTATACCTTTCCACAGATGCATTATTTTACAACTTCTTTGGGGCATACCTCAAAACCCAACCTTCTCAGCTCTCCTAAGTGGGTGGCAGAGGATTTATTCAGCTTAGTTTTGCTGTGTTGAATGACCCTGCAATCCTACTATGCCATTAGCTGGCAAGGCAGTAGGTGTTTAATGGTGCTCTTTCAAAGCACATTAAGGCCACCACAGCTTTCCTGACTCAGGAGATGCATTTCCAGCTGCTGCTGCACCCTGCCAATACAGGGCAAGGACTGCCCACGTGTTCACCCTCTGTATCTAACACTGCACCAAGGTGTGATCACAGAATCATGCAGAATATTGAGTTGGAAGGGGCCCACAAGGATCACCGAGGTGAGGCTGACCAGATGACAGCTCCCACTTAACTGCTGGTGCATGGTTAGGATCAGTCTGTTTGCAGTGGCACTCTCAGGGCTGTATCAGCACACTCAAACCTTTCAGTAAGCTGTTAAGGACTGCCATGCCTCTTATCTCTACCAACAGCAATGCAGGGGCCTGGCACATTGTGCCTTCTAGAAAAAGTGAATATTCAGGATGCCTTTGTGAAGAGCCACAGAAGTCAGGAAAGGAAAGGCTACACAAATCCAGGCCACATGAGGGCTCTCTCATGCTAAAAGAAAGACAGGACAAAACCAGATCTCTGGCTGCTATGAAGCCACCTGCTTGCATTGGAACAGGCTGGAGAATTTGCAGAATCATCCTCATGTCACATTTTAAAGCTGACATCAGTGAGCTGTCAAAGCTGTCAAGGACACTGGGACAGACTGGTAACAGCAGGAACTCATTCCTTACCAGAACATCTTTGACACAAAGTCTACAGCAGAAGGCAAAATCAGCCCTAACCCCTCAGCTGGGCACTCTGCAGGGAAGGCTCCTCTGGTAAGTACTGTTTGTGTATCACATACTGGAGCAGCTAGTCTGGAGACCCTTCTGGAGAACACATCTAGTAGCAATTTTCCTGATACCGTGGGAAAAGGATTTCTAGGATGCTGCTAAACTTTTTTATTAATTTGATCTTAAGAGGTAATGTGATGATATATGATGGTAAATATTATGATATATGACTGCTGTTTATGATTAAAACTTTTTTTTTTGGTGCTACCTAGATGTTGATGTTTTGAGCAGAACTGAGCCACTAAATAGCCTTTTCAATGTTGAAAGTAAAAAACAGAGGTATTACTTTAAAAAGGACTGTGAAAATTCTGTCTAGCTTTTCCTTTCCACAGACTTCTCCTCATTTCTTTCAGTCAGCTGCCAGCCATAGTAAATTCTTCCCACCAAAATGTAGCTGGGAAGGTGAATCAAAGAAGATTGTGCAGGAAAGAGCTGTTTAGGACACTGCTTCTCAAAGAAACCAAGAGTCCTTTATCATCCAGCCAAGTGTTCCTCTCTCAGTTTGTCATGGACAACACAAAATGGCACATATATTCCTCTTCTCTTCAGTGTACCAACATCAATAATATTACCTTATATCTTAAGGGTGGTAGTGAGACATTTTCAGCTTGCTTGTTTAATAGTTGGACTAGTGTCCAACTCAGCAGAGAAGGACAGAGAATAGAGTGTAAAAAGCCTTATCCTCAAATAATCTTACAAATGACATCTATGGCCCAAGCAAATGTAGGAAAGAAATGGGAGATACTGAGCAAGGTCCTGGAACTCACGAGGATACAAACAGCCTTGACTGAAAACATGCTCAGACAGCACCTTCCTGCATTCATGGCACTTGCTTTACAGTCTGCAGAGTGCAGGTGCTCTGATCAGCTTCTTCCCAGACAGATTATGAAGTTTGGAGAACAGAGACTCCTAAGGGACAGGCCTTTGAACTTCCAATCCTACAGAAGGTCTTATGCCTTGTCATTTTACTTTTTGAGTTTCCAGACAGATAGCAAGAAGGAAAAACTGGAGTAAAAGTACTCAGTGCACACACCTCAAATTGGCTAGTTCCTTTCTGTAGGGAGAAGAACCTGACAAAGTTTATCTAGTAACCAGAATTACCTGAGCAATGAGGGGGCCCCACCAGTAGGTGCTGCAGAGGTGAATTTGGCACCTACTGCAGCAGAGTGCCAGTGCCTCACTGTCATCAGCCATGCTGCTCCTGCCAGGTCAACAGCAGAGCCCTTTGCTGCCAGCTGGGGACCTCAAAAGTAGAATTACAGAAATGGCAAGTGAACTAGAAATTATTTCCAGACTAGTGTCCAGTCAACATGCAGTTTCCTAGTATTTTCATTACCATTTTCCTACTCTTCCTACGCTGATGGCGTAGGGACGGGTATCACTGAAAAAACAGTACAAACCCCAACCTGGTAAGTTTACTCTATTTGCAAAATTTTGGCAGACTCTCAAACACATTGCTAGAAACTGACAGCTCCAAGAGTACTTTCTCCATGCTAGCCAGCAAGAGATCAATAGCAATGCTAATTTTCAAAGCAAGCAGAGATCATAGGAGAGCAGTAAAACAAGGGAAACTGTGAGTTTCACCTGTCATTCCTGTTGATTCTGGATGGTTTCTGCTAGTAATTCCATAATGCATCATGAATTTCCATAAGGCAGAGGGCCCAGCATGAGCATAAAGAACGTTTGGAATTTTTGCCCATAGGGTTGAATGCTTAATAAAGAGGAAAGATTTGATCTATGGAAATACAGGCTGAGATTGCAGCAGGGGACAATTAGCCATCTGGACTCTGGCATTACAGGTCTTTTGGTAAGCCCCAATGCAGTACAGGTAAGTGTAATCTCCACATGGGAGCAGAAAGATCCTGTGGCTGCTCCAGCAGCCTCTTCAGCTGCTGTTTAGGGACTCCCTGGTATCAGTACATTGACTCCAAGCTGGTGCCAGTGTGAAACCAGGCACATGTCCTGGCAAATGAGTTCAGAGGTTATCTGTACTTACACTGTGAGAATATTACGTCTGCAGGAGTCTACCTCGATTTGCAGACAAAAGGAGATGAGCTACATTGCACATGGATAGACTCACATGGCTGCATTTCAGCATTGCACTAGTGTGTCGTCATGCACTGCAGAGACACTGATTTTTCCCAGATGCCAGCCAGTGGAAGAACTGCAGTGACAAGGACACAGTCAGGGAGAAGAGAGACTTCTTATTGCCCCTCAGCAGCCTCCTCCAGCCTCCTGTGCTCAGCATGAAGTTGAGAGCAAAAGGTGAAAGACTCTGAAGTGTTTCTCTGCTGGAAGGATACTTGTCAGGAGATGGGGTTTTTGCCAGGGCTGAGAGGAAGCAACCAGGAAAGAAGTTTCTAGACAGCAATTATAACACAATCCCAAAGAGCAGACTTTAGACAGCTCAGTTTAGGTCATAGGAAACAATTTATGAACCTATCATGTTCTGTTTTTCACTAGATGGAATGCTGAGTACACAGACAGTCCATGGTCAGGTTTCTTCACCCCTTGCTGTGATGGAAGGAGATGTGCCAGGCACCCGGGTTTCAAATGAGGCACGTAAAACAAAAAAAAAAGGATGATACTGTTTATAGAGTGAAAGGTTCAGGAAGTAGGACTAAAAATCACACTTTTAAAAGGTAGGATAGAAAAAATATAATGTTTTTTATAAAAGAATGTAGCACAGACTTTACAGAATTAGGAGAAAAATTTCATGTATTTTCACTGAAATATCTTGTGTTGCATTTAATCTGTAAGGAAATGAAAAGAACTATGGAAAAAAGGCCATTCAACCATTGATTGCTTACTAAGAGTTTATTTACAGGCCACGTCTCATTTCAGACATCTCATCTGTGTCATGATCAACATGCATGTTGAACCAACTCAACAGACATCTCATCTGTGTCATGATCAACATGCATGTTGAACCACTTTGTTTTAGTGGTTTCTTCCAACTATGGAAGAAAACCACTAAAAACAATAAATAAAATGTAACACTACCAGAAGATGATAGCCCTTATTCAATTTTTCTCTCTAGGGTTCAAAAAGTTCAAGAAATTTCTATACTTTTAATAATTTTCTAGTGCCTCTGTAGCAGAAAAGAATCTGTGATCCTTTACAGAGGCTTATTAGTTCAAACTTTCTGAATTCTGTGCACCTTCTAAACTTGAAATATTTCAATATTCAATGTGAAATTCTTCTTCTGACATCTTTTAGCAAAACAATAATGATCTAGTTCACAGTGGTGGGAAGTATGTGTTCTTGCCAGATCATCAGATTTTACAGTCTTAAAACAATTTTTATAAAAACTTTTTTTTCTTTAAACAATCCTGTTTTGATTTGAATTGTATCAATCTCCACATCACCATTCAGGAAAAATTAAAAGAGACAACAAGCTTAGGGTTGTATATGACCCCCTAGCTTTCAAAATAATTTGAAAGCTAGGGAAGATTGTATCACCTGTGGATACATGATCAGCTTGTTATGAACTCCCAGGACACCACAGTGAGCCCAGCAGTGTATGTGATGTCTGGAGAAGATGTCAACCACTATCCAAAGCTGCTAGTTCCTGCTCCATGTACACAAGGGAATAATTAGGCAATATAATTTTGATGATGTAATGTTTGCAATTTTGTATCCTGTTTCCACAGTGTTGGTGGGTGGAATTCCTAGACTGAAATTACCCTTGAAGTTAATATCTTCCACTAAAAAAGGTTGGTTTCATCAGTTGTCTGCAGAATCTATCTATAATAGTGGTACTCAAAGCAGATGGCTATATCCTTTGTTACAAGCCAGATTCTGACTTAGAGGTTCTAATTTATGAATCAAGATAAGTCTTTGTGGTACCTATTTGCTTGTATAATATTTTCACAAGTTTTCACAGAAATAAAGCTAAACAAAAACTAAAGAAAATTGGTAGAGATTAAAAGTCATTTTTTTTCCTGCTTTGTTGGCATAACTAACATGGAGAAATGCAAGTTACCTTAATAGCAGATTGCTATAGAAATGAAGGAATTTTCTTATATAAATAAAGTTTATCAATTTCCTGGTTTTGCATAACCTGAAATAATCTAAATTCATACTGAGTAGAGACTGCAAGAGTGACTCAAGAGGACCTAAAATTGTGGGGAGACCCCCTCACACCCTTTGGCTTCATGCTCCTGCCCCTGCACCTGTGCCAGCTCTGCCCATGTAATGCAGTCACTGGGAAGGGAGAGCAACTTGGTGATCTGACAGAACCCTTCCTTCTGCAGAGTTTGTTTTCAATCAGGAGTTGGGGTTTTACCACTGCTCATGGTCAGGAGGCTGTAGGGGCAAGCAGCTGTGAGTAGGAAAAAAGTACTCAATTTTGACAGCAGCATGGTCTCAGAGAGGCTCCTGCAGCCTGTGGCATGTTCCCTGGGTGCCTGTACTGAGTTTGAGCAGCTGAAAAAGTCACCCTTTAGCTTTAGTGAAAATAAGATTGTAGAAACTATGCAAACTCTTTTCATCCTGTTGCAGTCCCTCAGTCAGATACTAATTTTTTGTACTGACAAGTATATTTCTATTCTGAAAAAGTGCTGCTGAGTATTAATGGATTAGGAAGGAGGCCTTCATTTTGAGAGGTGAGAGAATAATAAAATTATGTTCTTCCTAAATTAGAGATGATTATAATACCAACTTTTGTCCTGGACCTAATCAATCTCTTTTGCAAGTTAATAATTAATTTTCTTTTGGCTTTAGAGTCTATAACCCTTTAAAGCCTGCAGTTCCCTGTAATATCCTGGCAGAGCCTGCCAGCACCTTTCATGGTACATATGAATATGTGAATGACAAATAAGCAGCCTTTTATTTATACCAGTTGAATCAATAGGATATTTTTGCTAATAGACACACATCTTAATTTAGCACATATTTAAGAGACAAAGAAAAACTCTGATTTTGTTTATTGAAAGACCAAATCCTGAAACCTTTATTCAGCCTGATCCCTCATCCTGGTGGAAGGGCCTTTTCATGGAAGCTTTGGGGGAAAAATGAACCTTTTCTATGTTGGTAGTACAGTCTTGGGGTTACATTGGCTTGTGCAGGTAATCTCTTGCAGCTCCATGGACTTAGGGAGGGAATGGCTGGCAGACTGGGGCTGCCTTGCTCTCCCTAGTAATAATACCATCTTGCAGTGTGCCCCTGCACTGTCTGCTCCCAAAGCATAGAGACCATGCTTTTCTGTTTTGCTCCTTTTGCTGCTCCTTAGATGTTACAGGCAGCACAGCAGGACTGTGCTTTCAGCTTTAAGGATTAAGGCAGAGGCACGACCCGACTGAATTTGGCTGGAGTATGATCTTAGCAGGCAATGCAACTTTAGAATAAAAGGAAGCTATGAAGTTATGGACAGTAGTGCTTATGTCTGTAATATGGAATTGCCCTTCCCATGTCATCCAATCTGCAGATTTTCCCTGTCTTTTAAGGCATCTTAGGGTCAAAAGGAAGTTTTCTAATATCACCTTTCTTTGCTTTTGTAGTCCTTGTAAGACACAATGCAGCACACAGAGCTAAAGTTTCACACTGCTTCTGCCTCACAGTATGGTTCTACAGCAATGTCTAGCTCTTTCATTATGCTTTCCATCACTAGAAATGTTCTGTAAAGGAGCTTATTTTCTTGTACTGAATTTTCAGATGGAGAAAGAAAGGTAACAATAACATAATATATAATTCAATTTTTATAGGTCATCCAACTAACTGCTTCAAAATTGCACTCTGGTCACCAAGTCACCATGGTGTGATCTAACTACATAAAAGAGCTTTGCTGTGTCTACTCAGCCAGAGTGGTACACCTGTTGTTTGTACAGGAAGTCATTTATCATGAAACTTCCTGTAGCCATGCCCAGGGAGAGATTGTTTATATTGAACACAAAGGGTAACATAATAAGCTCTAAGCAATTTTAAGAGCTGTTGGCTTGTACATGTAAATAAAAGGTACAAGTATAGAACCTGTGCTTTAATGGTCAAAAATTAGGTCATTGCTAAGATTTCAAGGCAGGAGGAATTTCTGATCTATTCAGACCCTTCTACGTGGCTGAAAAAGTCCTCTGGTTTCCTGACTAGCCTCCTCTATTCTGTCTATCCCCCACAAATTAATCTCCACAGTCACTCTTGTAACCTGACCTCAGGTCACAGCTCTCCTCTTTTTCCAAGATCCCTTCATCAAGGTGAACTCTGTCCCTGAGAACAGCTCTACGCTAATTCTTTACCATGTTCATATTTCTTTGTACTAAGATTCTGACATTTTCTCATAAATTTCACCATCCTTCCTAGAAGAGTACAGGGAAGTATTGGAGTATTACAAATAGCTCAAGATGCTAATTAATAAATTAGTCTCTAGTCTTTTCTGCCTACACAAATCCATTAACACATCCTGAATACAGAACATTATATAAAAATGTATAACCCTGAACATTGTCCCCTCAACACATCACACCAAATCAGATGAAATGAATAAAAACTTACAGAAAATGTATTCTTGCAATTGCTTGTTCAGTGAGTCTTAAAAAACTAAGCAAGGTAAGGTGATGCACAAAGAAATCACAGTTGAGATCAAATTAAAAAATAAGGAAGAGACAAAACCAACAGAAGACTAAAACCACCCAGCAATTCTGTACAAGAAATCACTGCAGAGTGTGAAGGAAGGAAACCATTATGAATTAGTTCTGATTACACAGAAATTACCATGAGATTGTAATTTGCAGGATCAGGACCAAACTCTCTATAACTGGGAAGTGAGCGAAAAAAGACGTCTGGTACTGAACTGGTAGCAGTTTACATCCTCTCATGCTCAGTGTCTGCATTCAGATATTGTGACATGTATTGATTCAAAATAACAAAAGCTCATAGCTAAATAGCTCTATAAAAAGTTGCCAGGTTCCTGGAAGGCAATTTAACATAAAAGGTTGTTTGCCCCTATAGGGAAAAAGAAAAAAAATCTAATAGTTTCTTAGTACCATCTGAGAGATTTCTCTAATATCACAAACTACACTTGCATTTAAATGTATTGAAACAGAGTGTAAAGCTCAGAAATTATCTGCAAGTAAAAAAAATCTGATGAACTTTATGGTGCTGACATTTCAGTGAAGATGAGATTAATTTCACTGATTTTAAACAGGAGCTGAGAAAAAGTTGAAACTTGAAGTGATCATAAGTGTTTACAGTCAGCAATGAAGATGAAAAAGCACCTCTGAGTTGTCTACTATTAACTAATAACACTATGGACATGAAACTCCTTTCCTGTTGGAAAAGCCTACAGCCAAACAAACTCAAAAGTTCACGGGGGTCCAGATCCCTGACTGCCCATGGAAATGCCAAATAGCATGTTTGCTGAAATGCAGTAGTAATGGGTATTTGTGCATTGTGAAGTATTAGTCAAGACAGGGACACAGGTACTGCATCTTGAAAAATGATTTTACTTGAAGGTGCACAGATTACTCAAAGGCCACAGCAAATAGGAAATTATTGCTATCACGGGACTTCAGAATAGGAGTGAACATACTGTGACTCACCAACTCAAATAGTAATGGAGGTGATTTAAACCTGTATTATCTTGTCAAAACAACTGTGAATGCAAAGGATTCTTAAGATCAAAGGATCAAATATACATGAGATCTGCAAAAGTTCTTCCAAAGTTCAGTGCCCTTCTAGGAGGTGGAAAGCTCAAATGACAAATATAAACCAAAGGCTTTAAAGTCCTTAGCAAATACTAAGTATCACTTTATAATTGAAATGTCTGTGGGAAAAACTACTTGGACACAATGGATGGCAGATGACGGAACAAATGATGGATAGACTGCTCTAGTAGTCTATGCAAAGACTCAATGACAGATCTAAAAACTGTAACTTCCTTCAGGTTACCGGACGCTCCATAAACAGAGTTAAGTAGACATAACCAGAGAATCAAGGGGAAGTATTACAGTGATGCAGGAAACCCAGTGGAAAAGTAATCTTTTCAAACTCATGGGGAAAAAAACCCCTATGTGTAATTATATATATTGTATAACAGAGGAGGATTAGGAGAAAGACAAGGAATAATACTGTCATGCCAGGAAAATGCAGTCATCTAATTCAAACTCCTGATCCAGAAGAAAATATTTTGGTTTATTTGCAAGTGTTTTAGCTTACATGTTGTCATGAGGAGATGACAGCAGATTATACTTAATGTTGTTATGCAGGACATGTGGCCTGATCACTATCATAAGACAGATATCACCACAAAAAACTGTTATGTTATAGGAAAAATTCCTTCCGGAATAAGTAGGGATAGTTTTCTCTTCCAGCAATTTCAGAAGCCTGTGATTTTGCAGAAATGAATACAGTTGGGCTCTGTTCTAATGAAAATCTCCAGGTATTCATGCAGTGGAAATATAGGAATAACAGGAAATCAGTACCTCAGCTTGATATTAAGGAGATTTACTCATTTACTGGCAGCGTTTCGTATCAGATGAGAAATAAGGAAAAAGATTATGAACATGAGCTGTAGATTCCCATTGCAATTTTTGTAACAGTAGAAGGGTACTATTAGCATCATACATTTTGGCTTCAGCTTCAAATGGAGACTTTGTTTTGCCTTGTTTTGTCTTCTAAACTGGTCTTCAGGGTTGATGTGTCCCACAGATTCTGGCTTCCACCTCAAAGAACTTTACTTCAGTGCATGTCAAAGATCCTCCTACAAATTTCAGATAACACTGATGCCTCAGATTCTGCGCTGCTTTAGTGTGTAGTTCTGAGCTTCATATTAAGGGATAGTAAGCTCTCTTCACAGAGTAGATAGACAAAACAATTCCTTCTCTAGCTGGGGACCAAGGACAACCAATCCAAATGTCAGGCCCAAGAGCATAAGAAAGCGGAATGAAGAGAGAACAGGAAGGATGGGACTCCATGGCCTGGAGCTGTGGTTGGACAATTGACTCCAGTATGCTGGTGGACCAGAACTTATAGGGGCGAGGGACCTCATGACTGGTCAAATGTTTTGTGACCATTTGGGGTTCATCTTGGCGTGTAGCCCTGGCTGGGCTCTTGCACTGCCCAAGGTGCATCCATTGAGGCCTTCTAATAAATACCTACTTTATTCTTTAACTCAGTCTAGCCTCTGGTCTAGGTCAGCCTTACAAGACATCAGTTCTGGCAATTCTGGTGGGACAGAAGACATCTGAAACACCCCCTGGACGAGAGCCAGAGGAACATCCAGCTCCTTAGGAGAAAGAGATCATACAAATATATTGTAGATTAACTGTAATTTTTTTATTATAGACTTGATAGCAGTAAGTACTGCCTACTGCATCTCTTCTTGAAAGGGAGGTGCAATAGATTATCAGCATGTCTCAACAGAATGTTTCATAATATTAGCAAAAGAAACCTGATGAAAGTGCAGAAGAGCTACTCAAACACACTACTGCAAATCTTTCCCAAAATCTGATGGTGCAGTTTTTATAAGGAAAGACCTAAAGACGCAGTGTTTGTTATCATGCTGCCATGGCCACCTAGTAAGAAACATGCTTCAACCAAGTCAAATTACACAAAACTTGCCATAAGTCCTCTGTTGGACAAAAAACCGAGGGTCCTCTGCCAAGTATGTTGGTGGATGAAATAAACAGTGCTCATGAAGGAGAAAAGAACATCACATACTTCATGCTGAATTTCTTTCTAATGCCCATGCATTCACAGTGAAGCTCAAACATAGAAGGTATTCCATCTGCTGGAGATATTTTCAGAGAGAGATAGCCCAGCTTCTTCCAAATGACCACTCCCACTGCCTCCCTTTGCCGCATTCCCCATTCTCTCCTAGGTTTGTAAATTCCTATCTTATCAGCTGTCTTGAGTGTGAGAGCAACCTTTGAACCACATGGTTATTATGAATATTACTATTAAGACTTTTCCTGATTGGAAACTGATTATTTAACAGGCAGACAACAACCATGTAGGATTAGGAGTGTGCAATGGATTGCCTGACCAAGGTGACCACAGGGACAATGAAGTGAAGAGCTTCCCAGCCATATGGAGAGGACAAGAAATTCAAATAATAATGAAAACTTCTGTTAGCTCTAAAATATAATATCTGGACATGGTCCTCGGAATAAAGGTTTGGATTTAAAAAAATAATTTCTTCACTTTTTGGGAATGACTGGTTTAGATCACTTAAAGAATGGACATCAAAGGAATTAGAAAAAGCAGGTTTAATATGTTAAATGAAAGCACGACTTTATGGAGTTCAGTTGCAAGGTTCAGTTTATTACTTGCTACAGGGCTAGAACATACAACGGAAAATTAGATTATAATCAATTTAGAATGGTTTACATGGAGACCAGAGATACAAAAGGATAAAGGAGACCTTCCCACTGAATCATGAGGTTTAAGCAGGGACCCCTTACTTCCAAAACTCCTGATGCAGTCTAAGTACAGCTAGGTCCAATCTTAGTCTCAGATTGGGTAAGTGGTTTATATTTAAAGGCTTTAGCAGCACTTAATCAAGGATTAATTGAATGTTTACCAAGTGACTCAGTAGGATTTACTACAACCACAACAGTGACTTCATTACAGATCTGAGATGGCAATATTCATACTATACTTGCTATAGGATTTAAATCAAGTCACACGCATATGCACCCAGGCACAAAAATATATATACATAACTATATAAGGATATACCTGTTAAAAATTCCTTTTGAAATACTCAGATCAAATACATTGTTATTTCTCAATGGGCAAGGGATGAGCCTTGAGGAACAGTTGGGACTATCAACCCAGGACCTGTCCTTGGCTTTCAGTGGCAGTCCTCTGAGTTTCGTAAATGTGAGAGTTGGTGAGCTCAGAGATGTGTCCCACTCCAAGGCAGATGCTGGTAGAAAAACTCAAAGGGTGTCCCCTAGAACCACTCTTTATAGGCTTCGCAAAAAAAATTTGCTTTAGTTATCAGTAAAATTCCATCCTGGCCTCAATACAGGTCAATAATTACTGTAATATTCAAAAGTCCAGTCACAATGGTACCATTCCACTCAGGCTACAAATTGGGTACAAATTGGAACGACCCAAGGCTATCATGGGGTGATGGATTATCTCTTTTTCCCCACTATGGTCAGGCAACAGGAGTACCTGGTATGATCAGTGCTATCCCAACCTTAGCCCTGTAATAGTTCCTGCTGTGATCAATGGACACTTCTCACAACTCATTTTACAAAATCTGAGGCCTAATGAGAATTCCTGAGATCATTGAGTGGCCCCAAGGAGGGAGAAAGGGAATGCACCATCACATCTCTAAACAGATAGCTCAGCACGAGGGGAAGTACAACTATTGATATTGGCCTGGATGATGGGAATAGAATCATAAAATCATAAAATGGCCTGAGTTGGAAGGGACCCACAGTTGAAATGTAACTATGAAAAAGTCTTAGAATAATACTTTTATTCAGTAGTCATGCAAAAATAATAAATGGAGGAAAATCCTGCATCCAAAAAAATCCCTAAAAAACTCCAATGAAGAGCACTTTAAAGATGACTGTCGAGTAGAATGGAGGTGAAATGCAAATTATATTAAGGACATTATACTTGAAGTTCAGAGAATCTGTAAGCCACCTGACAGTAGCAGTTTTTGAATTATTGAAAAGGCCAACATGAGTAAAGAGCAAGATAAAGGAGAGTTTTGAATCCCTCATGGCATTTCTTGTGGCTGTTTAGCCTACAGAACAGATAGCTCACAGTGAATCTTGTCAATATGGATTGACACCTGATGGGAGTGGAGTAAAGAAGATAGAGCCAGACCCCCCCTCAGCAGTATCCAAGAGGCAATGAGCACAAATTAAAATGCAAGACATTCTCTCCTTCTCTTTTAAAAATATCCTAAAAGTGCATTTGTGATGAAGAGCACTGACCTGGCTGTTACCAGCCCAGAATTACTGGGAGGGCAGGACTTCAAACAAACAAATACTATTTAAAATGTAGGAGTAAATGGACAGGAATAAATAGGCAAAGGAAGGATTTAGAAAACATTATAATGTACAGATCTACAAAAATGTTAGTTCAGGGTTAATTGGTAACAATTAAAAAAAACCCAGACTGTTAGAAAATATTAAAAAAACTCTCATAGAATAAACCAGAAACATCATACTTTCAGCCCTAAGGGTAGTAATATTTTCTGTACTTTCTCTAGTTTAGTCTTCTCATCTGAAAAATGATACATTAGGAAAGTAACTGTACAGCAAAGTGAAAAGATGATAATTAAAGTTTTAATGGCTTCCATATGAGGAACAATTGAACAGATCATGGTCCTTCTGGCTAAAAAAATTAGAACAATGGGAGGGTATGTAGAGAGCTACAAAATAATGCGTGGTGTAGACTAGGCAAATACAGTTGTGCCTAATCTGAGAAGGGAAATCAAATGAAGGCAACAGGCAGAAAGAATAAAATAAAAATTAAGATTTTTATGTAGTTAATTTGGGCAACTGTGCCACAGAAGGCTCTATGTGTTCTTTTGGGTTAAAAATACCTGGATGAGAAATTACCTTCTATGAAGAGAAATACTGCTATTCTTTAAGAGAAATACAGCTATTACATATGAAGACACCAAAACAATGGGCTCAAAAAGGCCTGGGTCACAAGCTGTTCCAGTCTGCAGTAACATTCTTGGCAAGTGCTTTTTCATGCTTGGCCTGTCTGTATGCTGTTGCCTAAGCAAAGCTACTATCACTGGTGACAGATGGACTTTGTTCTGACCTGATAAAACTGTTTTCATAGTAGGCCCTGATTTGCCCCCATATGAATTTACATTTCTGTGTGCAGTTCTTTCAATGATCATCATAGATTTAACACAAATAGGTTTTTGGCTTACTTGGCAGTCCCTGCCTTGACATTATGTCTCTGTCCTTTGCCTACCAGATTCTCTGATTTACCAGAATTGCTTCACACAGTGTTGTGCAAAGAGCAGGATACTGATGGCAGGGGTTAGTCAATCCACCCTGTCCCATTCTCACAGCTAATCCTGCAGGCACACACGATCTAATGCTGGATGAGGTATGTTATCCCTTCAGAAGGGATTATGGAGGCTCACAGCAGGGAAGGGGTTATTCCTTCCCTTCCCCCTTAACATTAACCATAGTAAGTACTGAAAGCAACTGGAGAAGGAGAAATAAATTTTTTATTAAATGCAAACTCACTTCATTCCATACTTTCCCCCCATGAAATGATAGTTTGAAGTATACCCTCTTTGAAAGAGTTCTTTCAGAACATCTGCTCTCTGAGAAGGAACCCGAGTTGTTTTGCTTGTGAGAAATACAGACCTTGCTTAAGCAGGAAGGTACTGCACACAGATGCATGGCTACTTTGTCTCCTTTAGCAGGCTTACTATATTCATAAAATCTATCTTTAGCTGTCCTCCAGCACAGGAAATCCAAAGAAAATCCTAGAGTGCCTTTTGAAAAATTGAGGCACCAATGTGGAAATAGTAAGATTTGGACATGTATTAGTTGTTTTTATTTCATTAAGACTGAGAGGAAGCACTTCCATCAACTTGGTCTGTCAGGTAACCTCTGATTTCCAGTTGAGGAGATTGATTTGTTCACAGATGACACCAAGCTGGGTGGGAGTGTTGTTGTGGTAGAGGGCAGGAAGTCTGTGTTGGGAGATCTGGACAGGCTATGACATGGCCTCAAGCTGTGCCAGAGAATGTTTAGGTTGGACATAATGAGGAATTTTTTCTGAGAAAGAGTTGTTAAACAGTGAAAGGGGCTGCCCAGGGAGGTGGTAGAGTCCCTGTCCCTGAAGGTATTTAAGGAAGACTGGATGTAGCACTCAGTGCCATGGTCTACTTTACGAGGTGGTAATCACTCAAAGGTTGGGCTCACTGATCTCAGAGGTCTTTTCCACTGTAAGCAACCCTGTGATCTGAGTGGTTAATAGATTATCTATTGTGCTCCACTGGAAACAACTACACTTGCTATGAAAAAAGATTAATTCACAGCACTCACAATTCAGTATATTCATGAAGTGGACATGAAGAGCAACTGTGGGAAAACTCTAACATCCAAACTTTGTTGCTCTTACTGTGTCCTTTGAAATCTGTTGTCTCACCTTCTTCATTGTTGATGCAGATGATAGATTTACTTCCAACAGCAAAGCTATTTTCTTATTGTGTGAAGCGTAATCAATGTTTTGTAAGGATCTAACGTTTCTAAACAGTAATCTACTCTCTCATTGTTTACAATTGCAATGGTTGCTTTAGAGACATTTAAAAATTGTATTTAGGTCTTCCAGTACTAAAAGTTGTCCTTAGTATAAGGTTCATTACACAATGCGGAAAGATAAAATGTTGGTTTTAAGATTACTGCTTGCATTACTTGGGATTAAATGATTAGCCAATTTATCTGAACAAAATTTTATGTAAGTAGGAGGTGGCTAGCCTTTGTCATCATTTCCAGCAGAGATGTGCTGTCTCATAAGATACAACTTGTATCTAGCAAAATAAAACTGCAAAGCATGCAATCAAGTTTTTCATATTATTTTCAGCAATTGCAATATTCTAGCACAAAATCAGCAATCTACTCACGGGCATTATTAAAATGTCTGTTAATGCTCTTCAGAATAAATATTGGTTTCCTCTGAAAAATACTGGCATATGATTCTCATATACAACCATGGCTCTTTGAGTGGCTTAAACAATATTTTTCTTGCTTTTCCCCAATAGCCGATTTCTGTCACAGCCCCAGTGCTTTTTTAAACTGTGTTGCTTACAAGCAGTGTATTTTAATTGCCCAGAGCTAATGCGCTTATAGCCTTAAATCCCCCTTACTGTTCAGAGAAACCAGGCAGACACTGAGAAGATCAACAGATGGGAGTGCTCAGCTCTGGCTGCTGTTGGAAGGGGAGAGAGAAAGACAGTTATGTAGTTTCTTTATAAAAATAGGCTGGATTCTTTAGAAAAGGAGTGGCCAGACATAGCAGAGTCATTTATATTGCAGTGTGGTCTCAAGAGGAATCCTGGCCAGAGCTCTGGGACTGCTGCAGCACTTTCACTCCTTGCTTTTATTCATTTAATGTGAATCATATAGATGTGCTGAGTATGTTAAAAGATGTCACGTAGAGAAGGAACCTTCCTTAATATGACACATACAGTGCCAAGGTTTTACAAACCTTGCAAATTACTTCATGAAGCAGCAAAAAAGGAATGAGCATGTGTATGTGTGTCATATCTGCTGGGTGGGACTCGTGAGTTTAGCAATCATGCTTGTTTCACTGTGAATCATAACTCCTGACTCACTGCCACAACAACATATGGGTCAGCCTCACAATGTGGAAATGGGACAGTAGGATTAGTCTTTGCAGCAGTAGACTGCTGTCAACTTCTCTCTGAAGTGGTTGAGCTTCTCAGCTTTTGCTTTGCTTGTGCATGACTGGCCTGAGAAAATCTTTGAGAGTGTCAATGAATTAAGGACTTTGTCACCTCAAGAGGTGCATGTGCCTGAGACTTGTGTGTACCTAGACGGCCTAAACAGAACCTATACAATTCAAGGCCTGTTTTCACTTGTGATGGCATAGAGACAGGATGACAGCCATGTAGTTAAGGGGACACTCTCCCATCATGAATTTCAGAGCTCATGCTAAACAAAGCAGTGCTGGCAGCTTAGCTCCCTTGACCCATTGCTGTTTCTGCAGTCTTCTAATAGCAAACACCATGAACTTACCAAAGGCTCCCACTGGTGTCTTTCAGACACAGAAAGAGACTGAGGGAGCTCTTTGTTGTTTATTCAGGTTGTCTCTCACGGTAATGGCTGATTATTACTGACACACTTGTCTCTGTTGCCAAGGTTACTCTGCAGCTGATTCAGCAGGAACAAACTGGATGCAGGTCCTTCTCACCTTTACCTGCTCTCAGTGCCTGCATAAGGGCACTGCACTATGCAACTGCTCTACAGTCCCTTGAGGGTACAAGATGTGCAATGGTCCTTTCATTACTGATCCCAGCCCTGAGGGAGTGACTATAAATAGTTTCCCATCTGTTTTCATGGTCAATGATCCAGCCAAGCCTGTAATACAGTGGACAGGGAATTTTAATGGTGAGAGTACACTGTATCATCGTCAAGATGTCCTTCCTTTGTCACATCCCTGAAGTAATCAAAAGCTCAGGAACACGGATCACAGACATTTGCACAAGCTGAGATGGACCTGACATTTCTCTAGTCTGATTCCTGTATCAAACCAGGAACCAGGCAGGCTTCATGCAAGACTGTAAAGTGTGAAGGGAAGCTCTAAAGTGCAAAGCTGGTGTCTGTCTGTGTCTCTGTCTCCCCATAGCAGTGATCTGCCTTGGAATAAGTTATGCCAGTTTTCCACCATCAGGCTGCTTCCCTTAGTGGTGTATCTAGAAAAAGGAAAGTATATATATATATATATATATATATATATATATATATATATATATATCTATATATATATATGCATAATTATTTATAAATATTATCTCCAGACAAATTGATCTGATCTGTGCTATTCTGTGAGAAATGCAGAGATCACTGAGAAGAAATAAAGAGGAAACAGCACAATGACTCCTGAAGAGTACTGAAAAGCAGGCGAGGAAAAAGACAGGCACCCATGAATTACAGCAGGTTAGATGTCTCTCCCAGTTCAGAGATGACTTCAATGAAGAAACTATACAAAAATTTGTTGAAAGATGTTCTAAACATTGTACATCTTTCAATGAATAAATAATATTCTTGTTTCGAAGGACTGAGAGGCCTTAATTATCCAATAGCTGGTTCCTGCAATAGGCCTGGCTTTCCAGAATTAAAATACGTATGTAGACAGCAAACAGGCTGACTGCAGCACTCAGATCCAATCTCAAAGTGAGAGACAACATAATTCCACCTGAAGGACAACCTGGAGAAATACCCATTCCCAAAGGGCATGCCTAAGAAGATCTAGAACATCACATCCATAAGTATGAGTTACAGGATTGTTCATTTAGGGAAGGTTTTCACTTTTTTTCTTGCATATGCTCATTGTTAAAGATCTGAATGCCATCCTGACCAATCCTTCATTCTGAGTGAGGTATAGCATTATGACCTGAAACAGGACTAATATCCACATTGAATAGTTTAATTTTATGGCTGCAGTGGAAAAAAAACAAATTCCAGAATACAAATACTCTCTGACTTCAAGATTCAGTAGCTTTAGAGGAATACTTTGCTCGTTGGATATGCCTTCAAAATTCAAATCCTCATCCTGATCCATGCTACGACCCAAGAATTCCTGTACACTTCAAAAACTAGAGAGTATAGACATTCTGCTTTCTTGCACGACTGCAAAGCACAATCCAGACTAAAAAAACTGTCATACCTTCAACAAAGTTTAGATTATTCATTACAAACAGGAACAGTGCTGTTGTAAACACAGCCAGACATTTGCACATTTAATTATAGAATATGTTTCCATAGTTTAATAGGATAATTACTGTTATTGTACTCATTCTGGGAGTTATTTTTCTGAGGTAAAAGAGTCAGGATACAGATCCTGAAAGTGGAAGAAGCCAAGGAACAGAGAGGTTTACCACAAAATCACAAGAGAACGGTTTCTGTGTTGACCCTGGAACTCAGGTGGAGGCAAAAGCTCAGCAGAAGAGCTGTGCCCTCTGCAGCCATCGCTCTGACAGAAACCACGATGGCCTCAGGAGTGCACCTGCCTTGTGCAAACTGCTGACAAGGCCTGATTTCTTCCTTTAAAGTGATTGGTTGTGTGACTGATTGATGTGATTATGGAGGAGTTGAACTTGTTTATATTTGATGGAGTCAGCCTCTGGCCTGCCCAGAGGCTGCCCAGCTGGGCCAAGGACTACAGCACTGGTCAAGGAATCTCACATCTGACATGTACTCTGTTAATTTTAGAAGAGTTGCACTTGTTTACACATGGCCTGAGGTAGATTTCAAGCCATAATAGCAGCTTAGCTGAATTGGTTATAAAAAGATTTTCTCATAGGAATCGGAAAAAAACCAACCAAACAACATTCTTGGCTTTCAAGGGAGAATGTAAGATGCGAGTAGAAAAGCACGTGGTGTCACGTACCAGCCGGCCTCCAGTGCTGGTTTGTCCCCAAACGAGCCCATGTTTTGGTGGCAGGCTCCAGACCAGCTGCTCCCCGCGGGGGGCGGCAGCTGGCCCTGCTCCCGCAGCGGGCTCTGGCCACCTGCCTTCGTGCAGCGCAAGCAATGGCAGAATCAGGGAGGCTGGAAAAGACCTCTGAGCTCATCGAGTCCAGCCGGTGACCGGTCACAACCTCGTCAACCACACCGCAGCGCCGCATGCCACGTCCAGTCCTTCCTTTAACACTTCAGGGGCGGTGATTCTACTACTTCCCCGGGCAGCCCATTCCAATGTCTAATAACCCGCTGCCATTTTATTTGGTCTCTTTTCTCCCCACGGCCCCGGATTCTGACACCGTCAGCAGCTGCAAACCCCGCCGAGCCCCCACAGCATCCTCCCTCCCCACACCCCCGCCCTGCTCCCCTCAGGTCACGGCCCGGCCGCGTATCTCCCCCCACGCATGCGCGCACCGCCCGGCCCAGCCCGCCCGCTGTAAACAAACCGCGGGCGGCCCCGCGCAGGCGCAGCTCCGCCGCCGCAGCTGCGCACGGAGCGTCGGGCGGTCGGGGCCGGTCCGGGGGCGCTGCCGGGATGGACGAGGACGTGCTGACCACCCTGAAGATCCTCATCATCGGCGAGAGCGGCGTCGGCAAGTCCAGGTGAGGGGGCGCCCGCCAGCCTTCCACAGCCTCTCCTGGCCGGCCGGCTCTGGCCTAGGCCTCTTGTCGGACAATACCGTCTGGGCGCGGCCTCCGCCCCGCAGGGCCGGGCCCGCTGGGGGAGCTCCCTTCCCGGCCAGCTCTCCGGCGGGCGAGAGGTTCCCCCCCACCCTCTCCTCGTCCTCCTCTTTCTCCTTTTCCTTCTCGTCCTCCGCGCTCCCGCAGCCGCCGGCCCCGAGCTGGTGTCTGCCAGGCTCAGCTGCCAGCCGATGGAGCGGGCCTTCTGTCGGGCTGCCCAGGGTCACCGGGCCGCCCTGTGCCCTGGGCAGCGTTGCGTCGTGGGGAGATAGGTGCCCTTGTGCAGTTCCACAGCGCTTTGGGGTTAACGTCTAGTCCATAATTCGTATATGCAGAGTCACAAGTGATCCAGCATTGGGTGTGTGAGGGGGAGCACGGGGACTCAGCATAGTTGTTCTAACACAGGTTTTTTTGCTAATTTTAGGCTTTATCAAGTACAATAAAGTTGATTTCTTCCTCCCTGCTGTATTCATGGCTTTGGCGAAGCTGTAGATAGCAACGCTGAAGAGTTGGGATTTTATTTTTGTGGGGGTTTTTTTTAACCTTTTTTTTTATAGTAACATAGTTCTTGCTAAAGGGTATGGGATATAAATGCGGGAGGGCGTCTGGGAATATACCACACCGGTAATTTTATATTTTTGTGGCAATAATATATGTCCCCTGTCGTGATCCCAAATTACATACAAGTTGCTAATTAGAGGAAAAAAAGACACCTATATTTGTTAAAAGTCTGTTAGTTACTCGTTTGAGTTAGCCACTGAATTGATAATTAGTACAATAGTCCCCTGGTGACAGACATGACCTGAGCAAATTTCTTTTAGTTGATGTCACCTCACATATGAGTGGCAATATGGAAGAATTTCTCCTGGGGCAGATAAAACACACAGTGGTTTTATATACCTATTTATATATATGTTTCTTTACTTCAGAAGGCTTGCTAAAAGAGGCATTATGTGGAGAAAATAAAAATACTTTAAACGATAACAGTGGAGTTGTTCAGGTACAGGAACTTCATACTGAATTATTCCTAAATTTATGTCTCTTACTCATTTGGTTGACTAAGCAGGTATTAGCAAGGTGGAGTAAGTGTTTGGAGTCTGGACTTCTGAACAAATGCTGTCTTAAACATGGTCCCTATGAGGGTGCTATGCTTTGTAGAAGATGATAGCTACATATGAAATAAAGGTAGAAGTTGTCTCGACTAGGCATGCAAGACTGGTGAGATGATGGTTTTATTCTAGTAGCAGTATAAGGGTTCCTTAATTTCTCTCTTCTGAATGAAACTAGTATTGGTTGTAACTAAAAATAGCTGCTCTTAAATAGCCTCCTTATAGAACTATCTGAAGGTACTGGTAAAAACCTGTGTGCTGTGATTTTAAGAAAAATTATTATTATTTTAATTATTCTTTAATAAGTAAAGCTACCTTTTGGTTTTGAGGTTCTGGAGTAAGGAGAGAAAAAAAGTTGGTCTGTGATTGACTTGGAGTTGTCACTCATTCTAATTGAAATAAAGGAATTTCAGTGGTCACTGTTTTTGTCTGTGCAGGACTGTGTCCAAATGCTAAAAAGCACTTGACTTCTAAATTCACATGCAAAAAGAGGAGAAAAGAACAGGGTGGAGGAGAAGACCAAAAAGTAAATAAGGCTTAGTTTTGTTTCTCCATCATGGAAATGAGTAGAAGCGTGGTCATAGCAAATAGCTGCCTGCTACATGTACTTGCCACAGTGGCATAAGACTGTTGATTTTAGGGACTGCATGTTCAGAATCTTTCTCTTTCACAGAAATACCTACATTTGACACCAGTGGCATTATGGGCACTTTTTAAGGGACTCTGCGTTGCTATGGTGTGATGTGCTGTTTAATCTTAGTTGTAACTTTTTCTATTGGTAGCAAACACATTTATCAGGATGGGGGAAATGTTGTGTGCACGAGTTGTTAATAAAAAGAAATGCAAAATCATAAAATGTTGGGGAGCTATTTCTACTCTTCAGCTTCTTTGTCTTTATTTTTCATGGGTGTTGTCCTTGCTGTTCCCCTGTGTGCCTTATTTCTGGGATGAAAAGCTGACTTGGAATGTATTTCTCAAGCTTCAGAAATACTGTGTGAAGCAATATTGAAACAAAACAAAAAATACTACTTTTTGTACTGAATTCTGGGAGGAGAAAAATAGAATAAGGTTGAAGTAAAATGCTTTGCAAAGCAGATCACATGACTGTTCAGGCAACTGATTTGACAACTTGCATGCTACTTTGTTTTGAAAGAGACATTCTTGGTAGTACATGCAGAGGTAAGGGGTCAGGTAGCAGAGCGTCTGCTCTATTCTTTCCATGATCTTTTATTTTTTCTATATAGTCTCTCCTACAAAAAAAAAAAAAAAATTAAAAAAAAAAAAATCAGATGTGAGTTTATTTAGCTATGTGATCTGCTGTTCCTTTCAGACTTGTAATTTATAGGCTTTTAGCAAGATATGGATATGCTGCAATAATAGCATCTCCTTTTTCTCTTTTTTCCTTATCAGCCTTCTGCTGCGGTTCACAGATGATACATTTGACCCAGAACTTGCAGCAACAATTGGTAAGTATGTGCTGATACTGCCTTAGAAAATTTGAAAACATTTTCTGTGTAAAATTGTGGTTTGTTCAGACTTGTCTAACATACAGTTCTGTAAGTACTACTGCTAGCCTACTGATTTATCTCTGCAAAGTAACTGGCAGGTTTTTGACTAGTAATATTGGTGTCCAGGCCTTGTGGCTATGTAATATGATTCTTGGTAGCTATCTTCAGACTCTGTAGCAGGTAGTGTTAACTCTTCCAACTTCTAACAAAACTAGAGTGCCCTGGGCTCTGCTGGCATCTGCTTTTCCTCTGTAGAGAGAAAATTACAATGTGGCTTTTTTTTCCTTCTGTTTAGCAATCAGTTCCTTGGCAGCTAGACTCCTGAGAAAAGTGGAAGAGAGCCAAGAATCTAGAGCTGCTGGGGAAATAGGCAGTGACGTGTCATTGCTGTGCTGGTATTATACCTACCAGCATGGGTCAGTTGTGCTGCAGGAGAGTGACCCAGAATGCAGGATACGCTAAGCGGATTGGTTCTCAAAGGATGCAGAATGGAAGTTTTAGGAGTGTGATGCAACTCTGTGCCAAAGTAATAACTGAAATTATGTAAAATAGAGATACTTTTTCACAGCATCATTTTAGTTGCATTTTTTACTTTCTCTGTAGGAAGATTTCTGTCTGAGAGCTTATATAGAATTTTTTCTTTTGAGTTCAGCTGTTGGTAAGCAAAACCAGCTCTAATTTATTAAGAATTAAATACATTGAACTTTTTTTTTCATTAATATTAATAAAATTCAGGAGTACTATTTCTTATAAAGCACTGAGAAGCCAAGGGGAGGAATGTGGCCTATTTTTGTTCATTCCATTGCTTATAAAAAATGAAGTTGTGCAAGTAGCCACACCTCAGTTCATGAGGGAGGATAGCGTGGAAGGAATCAGGAATGAAATAGATCAGGTGGTGAAAATGGCAATCTTGGATTCTAATGTAATAGTTTTGGCACTGTATATACTTCAGGTCCTGTTACTTTCTTGATATGCCAACCATGCGAGCCAGCAGTTAGTGCAGGATAGCTACTTTGGCTTTCATGATGTTTTGGATAAAAGAGTAGCTCAGTCTCTGAGTGGGGATCTTTATTGTTTGGAGGTTTTTTGTTTGTTTTTAATGGTGGGGTTTCTTTTTCTTTCCATTCTGCTGTTTGTATCTGTCAAAAACTGGCATCATTTTTGAAACTAAGGAAATATTTCCTGAAGTAATTCTTCTTCAGGAAGAAGAACAACATGCAAACCAGCATGTGTGGTAGCTAATCACTGATTGTTAAATAGCAACAGTTCAAGGTGTGTTCCTGGCAGGTCCTACCTACTCTGTTGCATTCCTGGTGTGGAAAAGGAGGAAGAGTGCTCAATGTAAGCATTACTTCAGATAGAGTTTGAGTTCTGAAACAAATATACTAATCTGGAATGAATGTGATCATTTTGCAGGAAAAGTCAGTTTCTAGAGACTGAGCAAATGCTGGTGTAGATCACCCTGTTAGGCCCAAGCAGTTGATGTTTGAGGTAGTGCTGTGCAGGAGAGCTACTGTGACCCCAGCTGTGCAAGTCCTACAGCATGGTGTGTGGGGGTCCTAGGGGTTAGCAGATTCCTTTTTTTGTCAGCTTAACTGGAAGATGACAGAGTCTGGGTTCTTATTTGTTTTCTTGTTTTTCTTTTTAAACTACTATCCAGTGCCATTGCCACTTTTCTGGTGAATGTATTTCTAAGAAGCAAGAAGTTGGCTTTAAATTCAGGGCATGATTTGTTGTTCATATAGATAAAGCAGTTGGAGTGAGTTCATTCCTAGAGTTCATTCTTCTGCATGAGGACAGACCCTAGATGCCAATTTCAGGTACTTACAAGTTGGTGAAATGTCAAAACACTTTGTGAGTCTTGGCTTGGAGTTCTTTTTGTGCTAATTAAACTTACTATTTTGTTTTGAGAGTTGGGGGACAGAAGAGGTTTTAAAGCCTTTCCTGTTGAAACTGAAGAGTATGGGGCTTTTTCAAAATGAATGGACTATAAATAATGTCTTCTTTCAATGTCATCTGCATACTGACTACTGAACTGGCTAATGTGGCTATATATTTTTTTAATTTGGATTAGAAAGTGAGGAGAACTTTGCTTGGTTTGGTTTTCTTTAAGATACAGCAAGAACTGCACACAAACCCACAATACTGGGGAAAGCCCTGACATTAGTACAACTGGTCCCTTGTGATGACCTCTTGAGACATCTTAACCTTCATAGATTGCTCAGACCTCTTGGGTGCAATTTAAAAGAAACCTGAAATGATTTTTTCATGTGGGTTATTTTTCAGAACTTAGTAAAAATCCTGTGATATTCTTCAAAGAATAAGCTGCTTTTGGCAAATACTTCAGCTTTAGTAGCTTCAATTGGATTAAACATGTTGCATTTACCCTGGCAGATTACCTGTCCTTGTATTCTCTTGAGGCTGGCTTGTTTGTTGGGCTTCATCACATGGGTCTTACCAGACTACTTGTACCCCAGTACTTTCTGTTGTCCTTACTGCTCATGCTTGTCCTCACTTGCTTGCTCTTCGTATGAGAGATTCTAGATAAGTGTTCAGTACAATCCGTATTTTGCAAATGAAGTGATGTATTGCACAGATCTGATGTCTCTTAACTTTATAGCTTTCTTTGCATTTGGAGTCCTCAAACTCTTAAGCTGTCCAACTTGTCACTTCCCTACAACACAAATACTACACTGTAGCTAATTGTGCACTTCCTATTAATACAGCATAGCATTACTGGCCTGAATGTGAGAGCAGTATCAGAGCTGCTTCTTACAGATTGTAAGTCTGTAGTATGTTAGTGTGTAGTGCTGAGGCAGGAGGTGTTAACACACAGGAGTACACTCTAGTAGTGCCGTCTTGTTTCTGGCTGCCATCCAAGGCATGGTAGAAAGCTCTGTCAGCTTTCTGCTGTCAGGGGTAGACACATCACTCTTGCAAGGTCAGAACTGATACCTGTCACACAAACATGTCTGTATTTCACTGTTGGTTTTAGGAAATATAAGCACCCTATTTGCTCAATTCGACAAGATTTTCTTGAACACTAAGTTTTTTCTACTTGTCTTTCCTTATAGCAGATAGGCAACCAAAAACCTAAGTATTTAAAAGTTTTCTTTTTGTTAATTGGCTTTTATATGTATTCAACTCCTTTTAATCACTTTAAAGGATGGATTTTGGTGTGTTATTAAAACATTTTCATACTTTTGCTTTTCAACAGTCAGTTTAATGCTTGGGGTTTAGTTACTATTTTAGTTTCTTATTTTACTTGCATTGGTCTTGCAAAATTTAAAGTGAATTTTAAATCACCAGGAGGGCAAACATAAAGGTGTATATTTCCATTAAATGAAAACTGCTGAACTATGCAGGCACAAGATACTGAATCTGTTTACTGAATGGAAGAAGGATACTGTAGCTTCAGAATACATAAAATATGTTTGTCTTAAGGAAGAAACTTTCTTTCTTGAAATTATGATGATATATTTTGTCATGTTAAGTATCCAATAGACTTGTAATATCTGCAGTTACAGGTTTTGGTGCCAGACTAATGGATAAAAGAATGCACTGTGAACTGTTGGACATGCTGACCTAACTGCAGATGGGGATTTTTGGAGTTCAGGGGAAGAAACATGCAATTACAGTGGAAGAAAGAGATTCTCTTAGTCTGAAAGTTACTGCTGAGTGCTGAAAAGAGGACAGAACAGAATGTTCTCTAGGATTAAATTGAGTCAAATTGCTAGCATAGCAGTCTTCTGTGAACTAGGTAGCGTTCTAAGAACTGGTGTTTAAAATTAAGTTTATAACAACTGTTCTTTTCTGTGAACATAACTGTAGAATAAAATACCATTCTTGTGCATGGTATTGAGTATTGTATTACTGCTAAGCTAGGGACTAAGAGTCCTAGTACCTGAAAAACTTAAGTTCTGTTCAGTTACTACAAAAGTTGATGTACTTTGGGAAAACTTTGCTTGAAAGAGAGTATGGGCTTCTTCCAATGCAGAATGTTGTCTGAAAAACGCCTGACACTTCAGGGAACACTTCAGTGAGCTGAAGCTGTGAAACAGTGGATTATAAATTGTATTTACCTTTTTTGAAACAAAGCTCTTTTAAAGTTCAGTGCAACTGAAGTTTTCACCTACTTATAATATGCAGTTTCTTAATCATCCTATATATCCTCTGTGACCTCAAGTTGAATGTATTTTGGCAGCTGTTTGTATTTGTTTGTAATCTGCATGAATTTGGGAATATAAGTGCAGTGCACTCATCCCAAGGCTCTACTCCTTTTGTATCAGAATGGTTTAATTCTTTTTCTGGTAGGGAGTCTGATGATTGACATTGTAATTCCAAGTACAAAAAGGTTGCTGTTGCACTTGAAAGTTGTTCTTGTAGAAATATCAACTTTCCATACTGCTCCTTCATTTTAGAGCTGCTGCATGGTGAGAAGTGAAAGTCACTCCAAAATACTTGAAATGTATTTCTAGGTAGTTACTTGCTATTAGTAACCTAAGGATTAAATTAAAGCATAATGCATCATAACTCTGATAAGCCTCTCAAATAGATGTGTGTCAGTATATCCTTTAAATTTACAGTCACTAACATGTTCTCTTGGCCTGAGTTTTGTGCATCTTGTTCTTGGGCAGTTGATAGGCTGCTAGTTCCTGGGGCTGGAGGGCACATGAAGGGGGGAGAATTGTTGTGTGTTGGAGTAGATGACTGACCAGCAGAACCATTATTTTGTTGTCTGTTTGGAGAGTGTTTGTGAGTAATGAATAGAAAGTTAATCCATTTGAATTATAGACTTGAAAATTTGTCCTTGAATACATGCTTTAATACAAGAGATGCAGTATTTGACTTACTTCCATAAAATATTTTGAGTCAATGGCTTAAAAGGCCCTTAGGCTTTTGCAAAAGCATGTCAGCAAGAAAACCTTAGATTTTGAGCAAGGTTCAAAAATAGCTAATGGAACTTATTCTTCCTGCTCGTGTCAAAACTTGGGGTTTTTTTTGAGTTTGACTTATTTTTTCCATTTCTCTTTATTGTCTTTTTCAAAGATAACTGTAATATGTTTGAAGAACTCAAATATTTTTCTTCCTCTAGGTGTGGACTTCAAGGTGAAAACTATTTCAGTTGATGGAAACAAAGCTAAACTGGCAATATGGGTAAGTCTCTCCTAAGTTCTTCATGTGTTGCTTTGTTTTAGGAATAGCTAAGGTTTCTATAATGTATAGTTTGTATAGAATCCTTTTCTGTTAGTATGAAGGTGATTTGGAGAAGTGGGAGGTTAATACTGCAGCAGTGAACTGTGGGACAACTGGCTGAGGGGGTAGTTCTGCTGCCTGTGAGCTTCTGCAGTACTAGTTGAAGATCTGGTTGGGAAAGAAGTAGAGAAAAGGAGGAACTAAATGGTATTAAATCAGTAGAAGGGTGTACTTCTTTATTAAATTTTTCCTCTAACGCTGAGGTTGTGTATTAATAGGTTAAGAATTACAGTTGTGTGCTCATCTGTTATTTCTTTAGACCCATTTTTTGTCTAAACTTCATAGCCATCATACAGAGGCTTTTACAGGCTCAACATCAGAATTATTTGTAGCAGATGCATTTCAAAGAGAGAGGCAGTGTATGTAATCAAAGCTTTAGTGTGTTCAACTTCTGCTGTAGTTAAAAGTTGAGCTTCCATTACAGCAAGTAAAGAAACAGTACTTCCAAGCTTTTAAAAAATATTCTCCATTGTGTAAACCAGCCTCCACACTTCTGTGACTTGAAGCACATTTTTGAATAGTCAGACCCAGTTGTGTCTTCTCGTACCAAGCAAGATTAAAACTGTTTCTCATATAAGTAAGATATCAGACCTTTGTTTCCTTGGGAAGTAGTAGTAGAACATGAAATGTGTATTGCAGTGTTTCTGTAGCTTGGAGGGTGCTTCATACCTCACTAAGAAACAGGACTTATGTCTTAGTTACAATAGTAGTCATCAGTGAAATAAACGGGTTTGACAAAATGCAATAGCTTGACAGAAAATAAAGAATGCATACAGGAGAAAAACCAGAGTGATAGCAAAACAAGGAATGATAAGTTAGGGTTTTTTTCTTTCATTTTGATAAGCAGAAAGAAATAATCCTGAGGTAAACTGGAAAATAAAAGCTTGTGAAAGTGCATCATGACACAAAACCAGTTTTAGATGTGTCACGTTGACTGTGAGTGGCTTGTAGAATGTTGAAGATTAGTTTGCTTATCCAGGTTCTTTGTCAGGGATTCCACAGTGTTTCATGTGTCACTTCTAACCTGGGTAAATTAATAAAGTTGTTTAAATATTCTGTGCATAAAGCCTTCAATGAGTGTGCACTATAACTTAATCTCTGGCAAGAAAACAATGTTCTAATTTTGTTGGGTTTTGGGGCTTTTTTCAGAGCTATTGACCCTTTAAATTTTAGGATGTAAGCCCAACTTTGCTTAAAACCAGAGAAACCTCTGACTTATTCCTGCTTCTGCTGTGTTATAGCATGTTAGTCCATTTATCCAGATACTCAATTAAATTTATTTGGACCAAGTGATTGAAGTGAAGGAACTGGTTTTGTTGTCATGGGCTGTGATGCTTGTTAGAAAATGTTAGTACTGCAGCTATGCTGCTTTCTTGCTGGTTGCTGCAATACTAGCTGCAGATTAAGTGCCTTTGCAGAAATGGCCATCTTACTGTTATATAATCCAGTTACATATACATCTAGTAGTTCAAAGGTGCTTCCTGGGACAGACTACATAAAATCTCAAAGTTAATGTGTAGTAAAACAGCAGGGGATGGAATAAACTCAGCTAATCTGCTATTTGAATATAGTTTAAATCTTACTCTGTATGTTCATCAGAAGTAGAATTCCGGAAAGCTAAACTGCATTCTGCTCAAATTCTGAATAATGGAACTTTTTGAATGGCTTATTAGGATACTGCAGGTCAGGAGCGGTTCAGAACACTAACCCCCAGTTACTACAGAGGTGCACAAGGTGTTATCCTAGGTAAGTATATCTTTGCATGCTAGTTCAAATGTTTGTGGTTTTCTCATGCCATGGAGTTACACAAACTCATATAGCCTTTATATAGTTTCGAAGTGATATTTAAAATCTCTGTATCTGTGTTGAACAACTCGTATAAAAGCATCTTGGTGATTCAACTTCTTTCTCATGTAGTCAATCTGACCAGCTTGAGAACCTCTGATTTTTGCAGGAGAATAAAAGCTACTGCTATCTGAAAGGATAGCTTGGAACTGTTGTCCTTGTGTCATGAATTTGTCTTTTATTTATTGCTTTTTATTTTTGCCTGTGCTTACTAAGTGCAGAGAAAAAATTCTCAGTGTAGTTTCTCTGTATGTAGTCTCTCAGTATGATACAGCTTTTTCTTCTCCCCATTGTTTTTTTCCTAATGAAATTAATAATATAAACCATGTGGAATCTGGCTGAGGTTTTTTGCTATTTGTTTCCCAACTGATGGAATGTTACACAGTCAGAATCACTTAGAAAAGACCAGCTGGACACGTAGAAAGCACCAATCTGTGTTTGAGAAACCCAGGCAAAACCCATATTTCAGCTTCATGGTGAAGTCTCATTTGTGGGTTTTTTTTTTTTTTTTTTTTATGTATGGAAGCATGTTTGCTAGGCACTGAGCTCTGACGTTCTGCTTCTCCACTGCTAGGAGTGAGGAGCTGACTAAAGCAAGGGCAGGGATATCCATTTAATATTCTTGAAGTTGTTTCTGACTTAAGAGAATCTTGCTAAGCTATTGTGTCTAGTTAAATTGTTTAATGTGGAATAACATCTGTCATGTGACCTCCTGGTAGGTTTCCCAAGTTGTGAGTTGCATTATCTTCCTGTTACAGGAGGGTGCTGTCAAAACATGTTGTATCAAGTCACTTAATTGCACTGAACCTGCCACTTAGTTACTGTTGAAAGCTGTAAACAAGCACTGTTGGGGAGATAGAAGGTTCTGTTGAGATTTGCTCTCCCCTTTTGTTCAATATCTCCCGACTATTTCTTTGTTACCTGTCTTCCAAAACATAAGGTTGTTCATGCAAGCCAAGTTACAGATTTGATTGAAAGAAGCTGTTTATGCCTATCTGCACATCCCTATATGGGATGTGAAACCAAAGGAGAAAACCACTTTCATAGCTTCAGTACTGAAGGTTGTGCCATCATGTTTGCATAGCTGTTGTGTAGTGATTTTAGATATCACATGAGGGATCAACTAGTGTAGAATTCCTTGGAGAATGATAGTCTTTAGTCTGTAAGCTAGGATATATCAGGGAATATTAGTCTGAGAACTGTAGGTGACTGAAGCTTGGAGTTGTTCTGCATCAGTGATTTGAGCTGTGAGATGTCCTGCTTTCTTTCCAGTTGTTCCTACAGAAGGTAAATTTGAATCCTTAGAACTCCTTCAGTTTTCTGATTCAAACAGCCATCATTTTTGCTACTTTTGTAATGTAAGCTGTAATTCTTGGAAAAATATTGTGAAATAATATCACTAATATCTTTCAGTTTATGATGTCACAAGAAGAGATACTTTTGTCAAGCTGGATAACTGGTTAAATGAATTGGAAACTTACTGCACAAGGAATGACATAGTGCAAATGTTAGTTGGAAACAAGATTGATAAGGTAAACCAAATTCAACTGCAGCAAGTAATCTGCTGGTGTATTTTGTTAATAAGGAATATTAATGCTTTGTTTTATTATAGGAAAACCGTGAAGTTGACAGAAACGAAGGCCTCAAATTTGCAAGAAAACATTCCATGTTGTTCATAGGTATGTTATAGACACTTGCAGAGATCTTTCTTGGTTTTTGTTACATAAGGAAAAGGACCACTTCTGTAGGATTGAGAGTCTTTATGTGTACAGTCCAATTAATGATATTTCTCACATGCGCTGGGCACAAAGATAATGGGTATTCCTGTTTTTTAATAGTGCCTGTCTAGAATCCTGTTCTAGCTGTGGTTGATGATCTAGAAATTCATAAGGATGAAGGGCAGAGTACAGGTTCTCCATAGTGTGATGAAACCTCTTTTGTGTTTGAGGTTTTGTCTTTCCTCAGCTGGGAATTTCTTTCCCCAGCTGACTTGCTAAATTAATAACAGAAGCAAAATGAAAGAGGGAAAACTGGTGCTAGTGGCCAGCCTTCAGTATAGCAAAATGGCTGGTACCTGAGAGAGATCGGTATTAGAACTGGGATGTAAAAACAGGTAGGTATATAATTAACTTATGAATGCTGGGTGGGATTGAATAATGACATAATTATGACTGGAGCAAATATATTGGTTTCATCTTGCTGCAGAATGAAATGGGTCTTGTAGGCAAAGCCATGTAATGCTAAATTAAAAAATGGGTGTTGAAGTGACTCTTTATGCATATGTTTATTATGTGTTTCACCTAAGGATCAGAAGGGATTATTTTACAGGATTTTTCCAGTAGCAAAGCAGTTCATTGATTTGTACTCATTCATTCTTGTACTTAGACTTACATTCTTCTTCTCTGACTGAAGATTAAAATTTTTTTAGTGTCCTGCTATGTGTCTTTTTAGCCACAGTGTCAGATATGGAAATAAAAGTTCAGCATTGAGGCACAAGTTACTAAGTGCATGGCAGATGAAAACAAAAATGAAAATTAGACTATAAGTGTGCATATATGTGTGTGTGTGTGTATATATATATATATATATATATATATATGCTACAAATGCTAAGTATCTGCATGGCTGTGTTGATGAACAGGGCAAGTCCTTGTGGGGCTTGAACAATTTCTGATGGTGTCTGTTGTTCTCATAACATAACCTGTGGGTAGATTTCTTAGTCTTGGTTAAAGTAAGGATCCCAAGTGAAATTACCTAGAATTCTGCAAATTGCAAAGGAATGAGATTTGTTATTGCTTTTATCAGATGAGTTTTATCATGGAGACTGCCCCAGAATCCTGCAGTACGGATCCTAGATTCATATGGTCTGTGGTACTGCAATTATGATTAATGTACAGAACTGAAATACAGAACAGCTAACAGGTTTTTCAGACAAGAATCCAAATTTTTCCTACTGGAGTGCTTTCCACAGGAAAATAAAGCTAAGCTGTAGCTGTCTCTGTATGTTCTGGTGAAGTTTGATTTGAAAGCTCTTCTATTAAAAATATTTTGAGGTGTTACCTGTGTGGTGACAAATCCCCATAGCTGCCAATTTTGGCACTGCTATGTTTTTAGGAATAGGTTGTAGATGTTTTAAGTCTGTTGTAGGTTGAAACTTATTTGAAAAAGAAATATTAAACAAGTTACCATAAGTTATGCTAACACTTGACTTTTTGTGTCCCTTTTCCAGAGGCTAGTGCAAAAACATGTGATGGTGTGCAGTGTGCCTTTGAAGAACTTGTTGAAAAAATCATTCAGACTCCTGGACTGTGGGAAAGTGAAAGCCAAAACAGAGGTGTAAAGTTATCAAACAAGGAAGAAGGATATGGAGGAGGAGGAGCTTGTGGTGGATATTGTTCTATGTTATAAACTTTGGGAAGCTTATTCTTTGCATATTTAAACAGATAGTTACATCTTTCTGTACATAAAGTCATTAAATGCTATTTTTAGGGACCTTGCAGTTTGCACATATTTGTTTTGTATCATGGCCGTGAACACTTGTAGAAAAAAAATGTTCTGCAGCTTTCCCAGTCTGAAAATGTTATGGTAAGCATGCCCAATTTGCAATCTTCAGGTTTTTATAAGTAGCATTAATAATGTGCAAGAACAAATGCACTAAAAATTTTACAACTGTATACATTAATTGTGTAACTATTCTAAACAAATCCATCTAACAAATACTGCATTGTCTGCTCTTTGTCTTATTTTTAAATTCTGTTGAAATTATACAACTATATAGTGAGCACAGATCTTGGAAACAGTATGAGCTATAAATGTTACATTTCATCTCTTCTAGTAAATGCTTTTTTTTTTTTTTAAGGTATTAAAAGCAGCAGGATTATACAGTTCTTAGACAAATCTGCTAAAATTTTGTCTTTCAGCAGTGCGGTCTAAAACACAAATTGGCACAGGCCCTAGTTGGCATCAGCACTTTCTTGAAGAGATGCTTTGAAAGCTTCCTTTGCAAAGCTGGGAGACGCCATGTTTTCCTTTTAATCATCACTTCAGTTGATGGCTTAACTGGAGTTTTAATCCTGTGATATTTATATACTAAATTTGTGGTACTCTTGCACTCTAGGTTTTTATGATGGTCTACTCTTAGACTTGCTGCAGAAAGTCTTCATTATTGGCAAGGGGTCTGAGTGATGTCATTGTTCTTTCATTGTGAATCATTTTGCCACACTTCAGTATGGATTCCTAATTTTCTGAAATGTTTGTAATATAAGTTTATCTCAACTGTAGCTCACTGTGACTGTGAGATCTCTTATCACGTCTGCTTTGTGCAGCTACTTATTCAGAAATAAAACCTCTGTCACAGACACTAAATGGGAAGCTATAGGGCTTCTTGATCTCTGTATGAAAAAATACTATTGCAATGAGTATTCACTTGAATTTACTGTATCAAAGCCAATGGTTTGTTTCAGAAGACTTGTATAGACTTAAATAAATTTTTTTCCACAGTATTCAACTTTTTTTAACTTCTTACTATTGCAGAGTTCTATATTTTCTAGCATAGGTGGTTAAACAAGGTCATTTCGTACGTACAAATTGTTTCTAAAGGACAAGACAAAGATGCTGTGCAGGATTTTTACATAATCACTATAGTGCAGTCAGTAAATGAACTATTAGGAAGTTTCTTCTAAATATAGTGAATGACAGCATCTTTTATTACTGCAAGGTTGTGCCTATATGTCAGCATATGATCTGCATTTTGCAACAGGTCTTGGCTGCTTCTGTTAAAATATGTTTTCTTCTTCACATGGAAACTTTGTTTTCTATTCTGTTTTATACTTGGTAGAAAACTACCAAAATTTGAAGGCTTAACCATGCTAGTTGTATTTTCTAAATATTGTGTCTAATATTGTTAATGTAGTAGGATAATTTAAATATGTAAATGTAATTAATATTAAACATGCATAAACATTATATTAAAATCTTAGATTTGCATTACTGTTGCATGCAGAGTATGTGGGCTGAGCAAATCTTATTTGTTAGCATTGAGGTCATGGGATTTTGGCTTTTGTAGCCTCACAGTAGAGGAAAGTTGTAGGTGAATTAAAACTGAACAACTTAATTTTGTCAGCAGTAGTTGGCAAGTATCATAATGCTGGCAGATGCTTGTAATTTATTTCCATATTTGTTTCCCCCCTAGTTTGGGTGCATCCCTATGCTTAGAAGAGACTTAACTTTTGGTTTCTCACAGTAGGTCCTTTTATCACAGGACCTGGATTCATCTTTTATTCTGCCTTTGCCAGATCTGACAGCTTTTGTTAAAGAGAGGGAATGGCAGGGCGCTCTGAATAGTGGATATTGTCCTGTGAAAGAATTAAGTCATTTATTCCTTACTGAACTGCAAAATATTTCTGGGAGAGAAGTATTCTGAAACAGCATAATTAGTGAGACTGAAAGCAGTTAGAGGGGTGATTTTCTTTAAGTATATGTTTTCTAATTGACTTGCAACTAGCTTTTCTGTCTTCATCTTTTAAGCATGTTTAGTTATGTCTCTGAGGAATGTTTTTCCTAGAGTGTCACTTCTTTTCATATTTTCTCTGTCAAGAAGCCCTACACTGGAAGGCTGGGTTCTTGCACTTCCAGTATTTGTTAAAGAAAATTTAGCAACAGTTACTGTGCTACATATTTTAATTCTTTCTCTTGCCTTTTTTTTAATGTGGGTGTGGGTTGTGGAGCTGCCATCTTTCAAATAAATCTGTTCCCATGCTTCCCAAGTTTTTCTCCCTTTGTAGGTCAGGTTATCTCTAAGTGCACATACACTTGTATTACAACAACAACAGTGGATCTGAAAGTACTGTGAGCTGTACCATCAGCTCTGCTCCAAACTGATGTGGGTCTATTTGTGGAAAAGTGGGTCTATTGCATCCAGAGGAGTATGTGCAAGAGGTCCTTCAGCCTACCTCAGTAGGCAGCAGAGGATAATGGAGAGAGCTGTTTGCTCTTCATCAAGTAACGAGAATGAGTCCATGTCCATGGCAGGGAGTCTTATACACTAAAGCACTAAACCACAATGAGGTAACTAAAATCATTTGTGATTGTGAAAGGCAGTTAAAATTAAAGTTACTTCCAGGTCATTTACTCTAGTCAATAAAGTGCTGATTAGCAGTTTAGTACTCAGGCCTGGCAGGTGCTTTTTGTAGGCTTTACTCCAGCCTGGAAGAATATGGCACAGCACTTGCATCTTCTTAAATTTACACTTGAGAATACTGCTAAGTGTTATGGTTTTGTCTTGTATTTCTTCTGCTGCTGTTTTAAAAAGAGAGATGGGGCAGGCTTCTGATGGAGATTTCAAGATGCTGGGATTTTTATTGCTAGTGGGGCTTTTGTCCCACTAGCAATACAGCATCACTTTTCCTGTTCTCCTGCTGCAATAATGAGATCAACAGCTGGCTCAAAGTAAGTCTTAGCTAAATGAAAATGAGAGTTCAGTCTGTCCCCAGACAATAACAGTGACTGCCTCATCAGCCGTGGCAGAACTTCAGGACACAGTGGTCTTCTGTTGTGTATCATTGTTTGCCAGTAACCTGATTTATAGTGAGCTACAATAACCCCTCTAATTTTGCCCTGTAGTTTGGTGCAACAATTCTATGTTTTGAGGCTTGATAAATTTTTTCAAGTACTTATAATACTTGAGCAGCCTGTGTTGTGATTAATACAAGTTACTGCTCTTTAGCTGTTGGAGGACTGTTGTAAGTGGTCATGGTGCTGCCACCATCCTCTCCAAAGCCCCTGTGGTAGGTTTGTGTCTCGCTGTCCTTCTGCATGCCTTACTGATGCCTTAGTAATGCCTTATTGATGAAAGCATCATTAAGCAACATTAGCATGAGCAGGACTTTTTCATGTTGCCAGACAAATCACTACATACATTTCAGACCTAGTTAAGCCTTGAAGGGCAAAATATAAAGTGTTTTTCCTGGCCACTGCCCAGCAGTGGGAGAAAAAAAGAGAGAAGCTCTCCATTAAAACTTCCAAGTTTTTTTTTGGTGGGTTTTGGTTTTTTTTTTTTTTATTTTTTATTTTTTTTTATTTCTATACCCTTTGTTTTCGAGTACCTGTGGCACCTTAATTAAAAATTTATGAGGTGTTAAATGGGCAAAGTGAAGATGTGTTTTCAAACTACTGTATGCATATGTTCTGTGATTGATTTAATGCAATGGAAGTTCTGTCCTTATCCTTTTGCCTGAGTAACATCTGGTCCTTTCTGTTAGAGTTAAAATGGTCACAGTGAGTAAATATTTCTTTTTCTCATGCTCCCAGTTTCTGTAACATCTATGCACACTTTATGTACGGTGATAGCAAAATTCCCAGTCAACTTCTGGGCTCTAGTTCTTTATTTTAGAAGCTTAAAACAACAGAAAAGTGTTAATATAGAAGTGTCAAATCATGATTGGAAGGAAACCCTTCTAGTGTTTTCTGTGTATCATCAGCTCTGGGTTTACTAGCATCTGGTAATGTCTGCATGGATCCTTTTGACAGGAGTGCTTGGCTCCCAGTTCTTAATGCTTGTCAGGCTGGACTTTCTGAGGAATGTGGCTATCCAGATGTTGTTGACAGCACAGAACTTGTTCTTTAACAGTAATGAGAAGGTCCAGATGTAGCTACTTAGGATTAGGAGCAATGCTGTGAACTGGGGTTCAGGGAAGAGCAGTAGCAGCCCCCCCAACTGTGAAGACAGTTTTAGTAATGTGTAATATGTTTTGTACACAAACCGGAAACTATTACAATTCATGGTATAGTAAGCGTATTTAATATAGCTGGCACTATTAATGCAATTTAATAAAATAAATAAATGTATAAACTTTTTATATCAGGGATTATCTGTCATCTCTTTAGATGACAGCATTAGATATAATTACTGCAAATTAGAAATTCAGCTTTAGACATAATTACTTTAGTTCAGAGTAGCTATGAGGAAGATGGATAGATGGATGGATGCATGCTAAGCCTGTGGGCAGGTGTCATCCAGAAGAACAGGAGTAAGAATGCTTATGGAACCAAGATGGATGGAACCTGAGGGACTGATATAAAGTTGTCTGGAGAGGTTTAGGTTGGACATTAGAAAAAGAATCTTCACCCAGAGTGTGGCTGGACACTGGAACAGGCCCCCAGGGCAGTGGTCACAGCACCAATCCTGACGGTGTTCAAAAAGTGTTTGGACAATACTCTCAGGTACATGGTGTGACTCTTGGGGCTGGGCCTGTACAGGGCAGGAATTGGACTTTGATTAACATTTTGGGTGCCTTCCAACTCAGAATATTTGAGGTGTTGAGCTTTCCCTGGAAAGGGACCTGGGGGTTCTGGCAGACACGAGTAAACCCAAGCCAGCAAAGTGCCATTGTGACAGGTACAGTTGTGTGAAACTGCTGTCAAGTGGGGTGGCCACAGCATATACTGATGCTTGTGGTCATTTCTTCCCTGGGCAGGACTTGGCACCTCCCCTTACTGGGCTTCACGAGGTTCTTTTTGGCCCTTAAAAGAGATCTCCCCCGTCCCTGGGTGGGCTTGAACCACCAACCTTTCAGTTAACAGCCGAACGCGCTCTCCAATTGCGCCACAGAGACCAATGTGCTGCAGTTTCAGAGGAGCTGAATTCCTGACTGTGTTCACTGAGTGCTGCTGGTGGTGCCTGTGTGAGCTGAGCAACAGTAGAGCAGTACTGCAGGCACACTGCTGCAGCAAACCTGACATGCTGCTGTGTCAGAACATGGGGACAAGAAATGCTGTTACCTCCCTGGGGGGAATCAAAGATGAGATTTTTTTGAAGTAGCTGTTCCTCACTGCTTACCCCTCTCAGGAGAGGAGGTCTTGGGGTTGTGTCATGCCAGGCAATTTGCTAGTGGTTCCAAGTTAACAGCACTGTGCTTTTCGTGCTTCTGGAAATTTAGCTTTAACGTCTGAAAACCTATGTGGCTCATTAATTGTATGTTAATGCAATTTTAGCAAAACATGGGTATGCTTCACAACATGGATTGTGAGACATCAAACACTGCAGAAATCTCAGTGCAGCTGGCAGCTGGGGATTAGAGGTGAGAGAGCTGTTGGGCAGGTCTTAATGAACAGGGATGACTTCATGATGAAACCTGCATTTTTAAGCTTCATACCTCAAAGAAATAAGATGTTATCAATGCTAGTGGGCATATGTATTTTTTACTGTCAGTTGTCAGCTAATAAAAGGTAGAGCCTCCTGCTCTGTGTGCCCTTGTGTATTGCTGGAAAAAAAAGGGTATGAACTATTGAGGTACATGACAGGAGCTGAGGTCTGTTCAGCTAGTGGATCTGTACCTGGTTTGTCTAGTTTTCTGCCAGAACAAAACTATTTTAGTACCCCAGCCTTTTGTTGTTGTCCATGTCATGAAAGAAATACAGCAAAAAGTTGTCTTGAAAATGGTTGAATTGCTTTTGAAAATTAGGAAATTTAATCTCTGCAGGGCTGTGCTTTGGAGTGCTGCTGAAAGCATTGCTGGTGAAGTTCTCCTGTCACTGAGCTGCAGAAGCATAGGAAGATGTGTAAACTGTAGAAGGGATTGGAGCAACTTTCTCTCTGAGAGATAGGAGCTGTTTGGAGGAGAAAAACATACTCAATAGCAGCAGTAGATAGCCTTTCTTAGCAGGGAGTATGACAACAAGCTGCTCTTTTTCCTTTTTCCCTCCTTCTGGTGTTTAAAGCTGTACTGTAAGGCAGTCTACACCATGTGCCTCGAAGCTGTGGGGCAGGTCTGCCCTACAGTGTGCACTGGGGTCTTACTGCTCCAGCTGCTCCAGCTGCTCCCCTCAGGAGCTAAAGTGGTGGTACTTGGCTCCTGCCTGCCCTGCACACTGGGTTACTTGCCAAGATCCCTTATATAAGGCAAGGTTGAAAATCCAGGTTTCATCCTGAGCTGGATTTGGAAGGAAGCTGGGCTGAATGGTCCTGGGATGGCCTGTGTTAAATGTTGAAGAGTGAATCTGCTCCTTTTTGCCTTTCCCACCCCACAACTGCTTGCAAGTCAGATGTACATAAATGTCCCTTTTCTGGACTATGCCATTACTCAAGTCCATGTGTGCATTGTATGAAAAATGATACCTAATCATGTATAAAATAACTTTCAGATGTGAGAGAGTTTGTGTGTGTTCTCATGCTCTGTAACTTCTGCCTCCCTTGCAGCCTCTACTGTAGGCTTTGCAAGGTTAGATGAGTTTGCCACCAAGCAGAACTCTTTTGCCAGAGCTTTTCTCTTTTAAATGACCTCCTGAAAAGCTCTCCCTTTGCCTTTGCACAGCGGATTTCTATCAAGTCCTGTTAAATCTCCCAATCTGTTTTCGTCTTACGGTGCAATTTACTTTTATCCCAAAACACAGCTCTCCAAATTTGCCAAAGAAAACACTGGGCTCTATAGGAAGACTGTTTTAAATGAAGGTGTTTGGAGGAATCTGTTACAAAAGTAAAAAAAGTATAAGAAAAAAAGGCAGTGTGTTTTTTATAGAATATGTTTAAAAAAATCTTTTATGCTCTGATTAGAGAGTAAGTGGACCCTTGAAACCACAGTCTCTTTCCTTATTGAAATTTTATGTCTCTCAGTTAATAAGTGGTCATGAAAGTGCTGGAATTTTTATTTAAAGGCCAATGTGAACATTAGAAGATCTTTTCAGACATAACTGAAATGCTGCTAAATGAGATTTGCCAAACTGATACAAGAGAGAGAAGATATTTGTCTTGGGCACCTGCAGCTGGCCCTCTCCAAAGCCTGAGCTCTCCATAATCATTAGTCCTCTGCAGTGCACAGAGAGGGGCTGGCAAAGGCAGTGCAAGATGGTCTTGATTCCTGTAGAAGCATTTAGGTGGCAAACTCCCTTTGAGTATTTGGGCACAAATTATTTGTGTAAAATCTTACACGGACACAGAAACCTGCACTAACCTGAACTAACACACCTGGGTTCCCACTTAATGCCAACCACTTACTACCCCTAGTTCAGTAGTTGTAGCTTTCCTGTAATAATTCACAGGTGCTCTATATAAACTTCATCTAGGTGCATATGAAGAAATGAGGATTATGGCTATTATGTTGTAGGAGCCCTGGCTGCATGCTACCCAAATTTCACTAGTACAGCTTAATAATGTAGGATTGTTGCATTGTAGCTGTTAATTCTCAGTAAGATTTTTTTAACATCTTTTGTGGTTACTAGTAGGTTAAAAACTCTTTCATGAGGAGGAAGAGGAAAAAGAAGAGCTCAGGTCAGATAAAATGAATAAAGTGTTTGACCAGTGACTGTAATTTTACAGCTTGGTGCAAGATCCAGAAGAGCTGGGGAAGCTCAGGTTTGCTGGTAGAGTGTCAGTGTTAGCTGGTTGGGGGTGGGGCAAGGAGGACGCTTGGCTCCTCTCATACTGGCCATACTCCTTCCAAAAATATTTATGATTTTTGGAATCTAATGATTTAGATGTTCAAGCTGAATATTGTGTCCTAGGTCATGATGAGAGCTGAACTTGCATGAGCCATGTTCATACAAATGCAGTATTTTGGCCTTGCTGAACACTCTCACAAAAAGTCTTCATCTGAAAACTTGGTTTCCTATAAAGGATAATATGGAAACTTGTGGAAAGAATTTCCTTTTAGAACAAAAGCAAAATCTCTCAACAATCTCTCTGGTGTTCAACAAATGCATCTCTTTGTGACTTACAGATGGAGAAATTGAACCTTTGTGCTGGCTTCAGGTTTAAACTGGCTTATTTTTATTTATTGTAGCATTTTATAAGTCACACCTTTAGTTAAACTGGTTCAAGCTGGCTGTGTAGAGAAGTCCACAGATGGAACATACTAAATGACTGCCTGAAAACTGGGCAAAATTGATGACTCTATCCTGTAGTGGCTGAATGGCTCCAGCTGGCTTTTGTTTTATCTTACAAGAAACCTCTGTCTGAGGCAGTGTCAGGATTAACAGCCTGGCTGGTTTGTTCCCTTCCTTGGAAAACTACTCCGTTTGACTTCCTAGATGCTGTGAAAGTCACTGTAAAATCAGAGGTGAAAAAGTTACTTCCCCAAAGAATACCTCATCACAATAAGCATATTTTTGCAAGGCAAGGAAATTCTTTAAAAAAAAAAAAAAGCTATTACAGAGTAGACCAAGGAAGGTGGAGAAGCACAGGGAAGAAGGAAGAGCAGAATGGGTTTTGCATCAAGTGCTTTTCAAGTTCTCTTCCATAAGATGGCAGCAGTTTATTTTGTCAACTGGACTGGGAGACTGATCTGCTGGAAGCTCTACAGAATAGGCTTTCAGTCAGGCTTTAATTCTGTTTTCTTGGTACACATCTCTTATAATTGTCCCAGTATAGATCAGTTGTGAACCTTATTTTATGTGCAAAACTGTTTTCTGTTGTTTGGTACAAAGGTAATTTTATTTTATTTTTTTCTGAATTCAAGCACAGATGCTTTTGCATTTGTAAGAGTTCAGTGTGCGAGATGTGGGGATATTGACAGGGTTGTTTGGCCTACATTGATATTTTATAAGTGTTTCTCTTTGTGTGAGTATTTTGTTAATAATTGCCCAAAACAACTTGAATTCTGTGAACAGAAGAGGTAGAAAAACTGTCAGGATTTTTCTCTCCTCAAATAATTGGAGTTCAGTTTCATGACACAACTGTTTTCAGTGGAATCAAGACACTCGTTTTCTTTCAAAGAGGGAGACTGTGGAAAGAGGGGATTTCCCCTCCCCCCCAACAGAAAATAGTGGAAGGAAAAACATATGGGAAGAACTATTTTCTAAAGTCTTATGACATAAAGGATTTTCTATCTCAGCTATTTCACTTTCCCTTCTAGAGGTTTTCCACATTTTCAGTGACACCTACAGTGGTGTGTGCAATACATTTGTGCAGTTTGACTGTCTCCCATTCTTTCATTCACTTTTTCTCTACAGAGGAGCGTCAGACACTTATCCTGTTAGTACCAAGTACTTAACAGTCATAAACTGCTGTGATCTTCTCACTAAAAGATTTTATTTAAGTACAATTTATGAATAATCTTCTCAGTGTTTGTATTTATTCTGAGTAGCTGGATAACATGGGAGGAGTGAAAAGCAGCCTGTTTTTGCTTCCCTGGTGCTTACACTTACTGGCTAATGTTAGTCATCTGTTTTGGTTTCCTCTGGCCCATTAGTATCCAATCCATCAAGTGCGCAGGAGCCACAGTAGCAAAGTGGTAAACTTGAAGACTCAAGGAACAAGACTGTGGTATTTGCCTTCTGTTAAATATTAAATTAAATGGATTAATTTTAATTTAAGAATCTGTGATTCTGATTTCTGGTGTGGATGTACTGTTGCAGTAGAGCCCAAATGGGATCCACGCTGAGTCAGTTCTAACAATGCTCCCTGTCCTCAAGTTTGTGCTTTGGCTTGGTGAGGGCCCCAGGGCTGGATCTTGTCTGGAACTGAGTGGGCCAAGCACAGCAAGTGTGAGAGGTTTCCAAAGAGGTGCTGGGAAAGGGTTGTGCCCAAAGTACTAATGACAGGAGTCTGATAGTTTTAGTCCCAGGAGAATTTGGGTGTTTAGAGGCCAAGAGCATCCCTCTCCTAACTGTTGGACCTGCTTTTCTACTGGAAATCTCAGCTGAGATGAATTGCTTTAGTCCTTTCTTCCTTTCTCTGAACTGTGCCCCAGGTTGAACTAGGAAAAGAAGGACTTCGAACTCAAAAATTTTGGCCAGTGAAGTTTAAAGTCTTCAAAGAAGTTATGCTTGGCAAGAAAGGCAGTATTTTTAGGGGTCATTTCATTGTTACTGGTGTACAGTACGTGTGCTGCCTGATTTATACCAAGGAGACTCCTGGAATGTGTGTTCTGGTGACTTCTTTACTTCTTTCTTTCCAATTAACTTTAAAGAAATAAAAGGAGAGATGAAAGCAAGTATTTGAGTAATATTTGATATGTATTTATTCTAGACAAGTTCACATTCTTTTCAAGAGTCCACTTTCTTCCACTTTTGGAATGGGGTCTTTTACACCTCAGATTATTTGCCTTGTGATAACATCCAGAGACTCTGGTCAGGATGACTCCAGAGGGCTTGGGGAAACAAAATGGGTGAAATGAAAAGTAATGAGAGCAGTCTGGAGTTGGCTTGTGGCACTGAGCACAGGAACAGATCAGCACAGAGCTGGAACCTGGATGGGGAAGACCAAGTTCAAAGTAAAATGCCTGGTTTCTTCAGTTTAGGTGGAGTGAATGAGGCTCAGTGGGCTGGCCCAGCACGTAGTTCAGTGTTAGCTTAAGGATGGGGCTTTTGTGGCCATGTACAGTGCCTTTGCTTTTCTTTCCTGCAAAGTCTTTTTACAGAACAAGTTAATGGCAATAATTTTGGTTAGTAACTAATTCCTTGGAACAAATATCTTGAAGTCAATTGAGTATCAGATGTTGTCACATATTACTTGGTTTTGGTGTTCAGCCACAAATAACTCATGACAGTTTTTGCATTATAATACACCATAATTTACCTTAAGCAAGCATGTAATTCCTAAGAGACAGGTTAGCGTTGGGCTTATGTGTTCTTTGGTCCACTCTATATTGAATCCAACACAATGGGTGCAGCTGATTGATTTAATGTCATCCTAAAAGAATTCACACAGGCTGCTGAAAAAGAAAGCAGGCCATGGAGATAAATTGTAACTAAATGTGTTCTTAAATATAGGCCTGCAATGCACGCAGAGTGTGTATACTGCTGAACTTTTTCAACTGTCTTAAAGCCTTAACCTCCTATGGAATAAGAGAAAAAAAGGGAACCCAGTAGAGTAAATGCCAATGCCTGTAAACAGTAAATTCTGTGAAATGGTTCTCTCATGTCAGACAGGTGGATGTTCAAGATTCCAGTGCAGTTCATACCAAGCATGAAGGTATTCTGTTTATTGGCACAAGAGTTTAAGTAAGAGTGAGAAATCCAATAAATCTGTTCAAATGTCTCTACTAGATAGAGGAAGCTTTTGGGGAGTTTTCAAGTCTGCTGTAAATCAAAGCAGTTTGCTAGTTCACTGTCTGCTCATGGGCTGGGTGGCCAAAAGAGTCATGGAGCTGCTCAATAGGTTTAAAACCTTGGCCTGCAGTGCTATACAGCAGAGCTGACAATTGTTGCAAATATACCTGTTCCTCTGAGCAGATCCTGACGTGACACTAGCACTAGGTGTTGGTTTCTGTTACAGAAAAACTGATTGCAATTCAGTGTTTTGCTTGATAAGCCCAATTATCTGGGAAACACATAAGGAGTTGATGCTTGTTCCATTAAAGCAAAGATATAGCATACACAATTACCTCTGGCTTGCACCATTTCCAGCAAACTGACTTTGTTTTGATTTTTGGAGAGGTTGTGCTTTAAAGTGTCACTATTCAACTGAGAGGGGCTATTTACCTTTTATTTGCCAGACAAACCATGTGATTCCTTGCATTAGGACGTTCATTAATTCTGCTCTGTTTTTACTATGTCAGAAACCTACTAAAAAGGTTTCAGAAAAATTCCATGCCAGATATTTCAATGTACTTTAGATGATTTATTTTATTCTATTTCTAGGTTATTATACTTAAAATTACACTTGAATGCATTCCTGAAGATGGGCCTAAATAAATCATTTATATTTCAAAAACAATGGAAGTAACTTCACTCAATACACAGAAGGATATTGCTGAGCAAGTGTAAATGCTTGCTACATGGCTTTGTATGCTGCTCTTGAAATAGTACCTATGGCAACTCTAAATCACATTTCTCTGGTACAATTGTCCCCAGTGCTGCAATAGGATCTGCCTGTTAGGAAGCCTGTAGCCCTTGAATCCCACTGAGCTCTGGGGGGCTTTGTGTGTGCTTGAGGATCTGTGCCAGGGTGAACTTTGCTGCAAAGTGGAGGCTGCAGTGTTGAAAATGGAGTGATGACATGGGGTTGAGAAAATAGGAGTCCTCTTGTAGCATCTCCTGCCCAGGGAAATGACATCTTTGGGGCTGCAAGGGTTTAAGCAGGTTGTATTTCCTAGTCTTCTAGTATTTAATTAAAAGATAGAAGAGGACTAAAGAGGCAAAGCAAACAGAGATTTTTCCTTACCTTGATGGGTTGGTGCAGGTTGATACCATTTACCTTAGTGTGCCTGTTGTTGGAGAAACTGGTACCAATAAAATATGTACCAGTGAGAAGCCAATTTATGTACCAGAAATGACTACATGTGTTACATAATTAGAATACCTGCCCCAACTGCTGAAACCTATCGCTGCTGGGCCTGCTTTTAATCTAGCATCGTCTCTTCAGCTCAGAGGATGAAATGTAGCTGGGGAGCCTTATGAGAACCAGATGGGAAGCCTGGCTGGAGGGCTGCTGGGGATGGAGACTACCTTGCCCCACTCTGAGCCAAGTGTACTGTGTGCCTTCGAATGATACCTTAATCCATGATAAAGACAGACAGCTCACTTTTCCAAAATCAAAACCATATTCATCAATGGTAGCCTCTTTCCAAAAGAGTATAGGCTACTGCTCTGAGAGATGCTGTCTGGAACAGCTTGATACAGGCAGAACTACATGACTACACATGGATAAGATAAAATCATTCAGCTACCTAATAAATAAAGTTGAAAGATGTTCTAAGATGATACAAATTCAAGTACTAACTTGATTTATTTTCCCAGAAGGATGTTTGCTCCGCCTTTCAGTCACTGAATCCTGATTTATGGTCCATGTTTTTAGGCTTGATTTCCCCCCACTTTTTAAGAAAGGAACATTTAAAATATAGTTAGTTGACCTAGTGCTCTCTGTCCAGCTAGCTTCATACTGCTTAAATTAATACAACTCATTCAAAACTGTTGTTGAATGGATGGGCTTTTAAATCCACTAGGATTCAGTTTTGGTAATGAAATGTTATTCCTATATGGTAGAATACCAGTAAAAGTAAAGTCAATAAACTCTAAAGGCAAATATATTAAAGAATTCTTATGCAGCATGATTTTCCTCTTACCATCGAGGGAAAAGATTGTACTTTACACAGGAACTGAAATGTTTCCCTTTCTGTGGTCCTGTGTGGTTTTAAATAAAGCAGCAACTAAGAGAAACAGGGGCTCATAAAGAAAGCCTTGTTTATAATTATAGAGTGGTTGTAAGCATATGTTCATAGCAGTTATTTTTCTTGTTCAGAATTTTATTATGGATCTTTAAGTTTGAAATGACTCTTGATACTTGGCATGTGTAGACAGATTCTAGGTAAATAAACAATATTTATTATTTTGAGACAATACTTCAAATGTATATTTTGAAGGGCGTGTTCTTTGTTTGACCACATATGACTCCTATGAATCTATAAACTATTTTAAACCAGATTATCAGATTGTAAATAGGATAAGATGGAGCTAGAGAGAGAAATATTTTTGCTAGTTAACATTCTAGTTTTATCAAATTGGTCATTGGCACAGGTATAAATTATGAATTGGTTGTTCAAGGTTTTCATTGTGGTTTGAGTTAAAAAAATTAACCACAAAAACATAAGATGATGTGTTTATTTGCTAAATCAGGGGATATATTTGGATTTGAAGTAAGAATCTTTGACAGCCATCTTTTGAACAGCATGATGTGTTTATCATCTACATATTCCATCAGGAGCAGAAATTGATTTTGAAAAATATGAAACTTAGTTTAACAAGTTCTGTCTACAAAGATAAAATACTTCCTTGGCTAGGATTCTGCTTCTTATTTTTTAAATATCTCTTGAACTCCAATGGTGGAATTTTTTATAGCCCTGCACATGTGAACAACTTGGTGGTAAAAGTAATCTTCAAAAGTAAGGCATTCATTGATCTGGAAGAAAAACTTTGAGTAACCTCTCTTCTTTCCAGGTGATGTTCTCCTTTGGCAAACAATTTGTATTGAACTCACAGTGTCCTCAACACTAAGGCTAGACTGACACAGCAGTACACTGTGTTATATACCATGGCACTCAAACCATTGTGTGTTGTGTTATTTTCACAAACCACTGACTCAAAAGGCTGTGGACTTCAGAACAGCATGTTTTGAAACCTTGAAGGCTTAACAAAAGACACTCAATCCACCAGAAGAATGAGTCTTACAGGCACAGTTTGTAGTGCTGCTGCCTGAAGCATTGGGTGGATATCCAGATACAAGAATCATAGTTCAGTCTTTGCTGTAATTTATAATGTCCACATTTTGTTGGAACTCGTAGCAAAATTAATCATATCAGTCCTTTTTCTTCCTTTTTTCTTTTTTTTTTACATTTAAAAGGTTAAGATTTCAGAGGGCCAGGCTTTAAGCTTTATTCCTTCTGTTTTGAACTGGTAGTGTCTCCATTTGCATATGACACCATGTATTTCTTTGATTTATTATTTTAGTCAAGGAATAAGAAAAACACTCAAAGCCTACTGTAAGTTCTGACAAATAAAATTACCGATTTCTTACATCTGAAAAGCCAAGTACCCATAGTCTGGCTGGTTCAGATTTGTCTAACTGCAAAGGTGTTAGACTGCTTCTTATTCATGCTTCATTTGAGATTCCAACCATTTAAAGAATGTTATCCTACTAGTATATACAATCCATTTATTTTATTGCACATACTTTGTTATTTAATGCCACCCAGAGTTTTCAAGGTGGCTTAGATTAAGTAAAAGGGGAGTGTTAACTATTAACATCTACAACTTAAACAGGACCTGATGCAGTAAAGGGAAAAACATTAATCACAAGATGCCAGTGTGCCAGCAGTGAAACTTGCCCTTGCATGGTAAGATGGATCCTGCAGGCTGGTAGGGCTTGGTTTTGGTCAGACTCCTCGGGGTGCCTTGAGCAGCAATCAGCCTTCTGGACCTGCTGCACTGGGAAAGGGGGTGGACAGTGGTGCCCAGACCCAAACCAGTGATGGACAGCAGGAAGGGAGGGATGATGCCCTGGGACAGCAGGTCTAACACTGGGAACAGGAACAGCCTTGGGAGTAAGTTACACTTAAACCCGAGGCAGTGCAGAAAGGGGAGCTGTGAATGACATCAGCTGTGGAGACTGGCAGGCCCAGAGCTAAAAATGGCTTGATTTTTTATTTGTGGCTGTACTGCCTGTGCCTCAGAGAGATGTTTTGCATGGCTTAAGGCAATGCTGAAAGCAGGAGGTGCTGAGGACATGAGTTAAGTCTCTTCTTTGAGTCAATGTTCTCTGCCTGTCATTTGCTTCACATACAATATGTTTCAGTACAAAAACCCAGTTAGACAGTAGTGTTCCATGAAGATGAAAGCTAAGCTTTTCACTATTTAATCAACATTTCCTGAAGAGTTGCCAATGTCTCCTGAGCAAAGTAGTGATGTTTCTGCAATAAATCATGCCATTACTGACCTTAAACTTTCCCTGGACAAATGTCCTCCCTCCTGACAAGTGACAGTTCAAACAGGAATATAAGCATTTAAGACAAGGACAGCATGTCCTACAAAGCACATTCTTGGTGTTCTGCAGATAATAATCTCTGAGTTACTTGTGATGATAATTTTGGGGGATTTCATAATGCCAGTACATATGCCAGAATCCTGGATTTTGACCAAGAGGATGTTACAAATAATAAACATCAGTAACATTGCCATCCACTGTAGCTAACTACCGTCTTGCACGCAGATTGCTTTCTGCACTTGTATTGCACCCAGACATATACAAAGTTTAGATTTCTCTTGAAAACACTTGGTGTTTTGGTAACTAACTAAATGAACAAACATATAGTCTTTCAGGAACTGGCAGAGCAGCCAGTAGTTCTCATTACCCTCTTTGTTTCTCTCCGCCCTTTGGCTTTCACCATAATTGAAGACAACTGCTCTGGCCACTCAGCTCAGCATCTGCAAGATGAAGTTATACATCTTCCAGACAGGGCATCCAGTTGCCAGCACTTTTCTTACCCTTTGGTTTGCTTTGGGCCCCTGCTTTGGCCTCAGATCTGTCTACCTGTCTCCAAGTCTGCTGCTGATGCTCTTTGAACCATGGTGCACAGCCCTGGATTCTTGTGTTGCTCTCTGTCACACCATGGAAAAGAATGGGATATGCTGTGAGAGACAATTAGATTGAGCTAACAGTACACTCATTTTATTTGCAAACATATCCAGAGCAAACTAGTCATTTCAGAGTTCATGTCAAGCTTTTTTCTGTGACAGAGATGCAAGCAAAGAAGTACTCTCTGCCATTATGCCAGAGTACCTGTATATTTCTGTAAGAGCAGCAGTTGATTTTCTATTTTAAATAGAATGGTATTACCAGAAAATTGTTATTGTTAACATTTGCATAGAGCAGGTTAGTTCTTTTAAGTGGCTTTGTGCTACTAAGTAAGAATGTAACCACAATACAGCAGTTTGTCCACAGAGGGGAAAATAACCCTTCAAACTCCTGGCACCAGTTCCACATTAGAGCTAAATTACTGTAGCAGATTGAAATGACAAGACTTGCATTTTTAAACGAGCATGTAAACAAATAATGTGCCCATACTGGCATGGGACAGAAATCCTAATTTGCACATTTGCCTTGGGATTTGTGCACACACACACACACAAAACCAATTAAAAAGTAATCATGCATAGAATACATAATGCAAGAATGGAGGGTTGAGTTTAATATTCTTACACCAGTAGTATTTGAGAAGACCTAAGGAGATCAGTAATCCAGTGTTTTCTCTAACAAGTAGTACCAGGACAGCTCACCACAAATGCCCAAGGAAACCTGTTAGGGCAGGTATACAGAGAGGATATATGGAGTGTATATAGAAAGTCTGCCTAGTCAAGAATATTTATGCATAAATATACTCTAGAATGGAGGCCTCCTAATTGGCTTTTTTAGCTTTGTAGATGCCATGCAAGAGACTAGACAGCCTGCATTCATTGGACAGGCCCTTTCCTCTCTCAGCAGGTGGAATGTGCGTTGTCAGTTGCAGCAGACGGTCTTCAGTTGAAGCATTTCATGTTGTTCTCCATTTACAGTGAATGTATCCAGTAGGATTGCTTTATGACCAGCTTTTTGGAAGCTGTTAGGTGCAGGCAGCCCCACTGTGCTCTCCCACGTGGTGAGAGAAGCAGGGTGACCTCAGCGAGGCTGAGAGCGGCTGGCCTTTGTCAGGCTCTGTCCAGCTGAGGCCATGGTGTCCTGCTGCACACTGGGAAGGGTTCTTCTTGACTAGCAAATTCAGGATTTGGAAAATTATTCTATTTTGCCAACCATGAATAAAACACTTGTTTGAGTGGTGGAGATCTGGATGTCCTGGAGCATGGGGGGTGTGGTGTGACACAGTCACAACTGAGGCTGGGTGATCAAAGGGTTGAGCCTGGCACTTGTGCCCTGCTGCCACCACAGCCAGGCTCGGCTGCAGTGGGTGTAGCATTAATTTGGGCTGCAAGGCCAGTGCTGGGGCTGGCTGCACAGCAGCCTCAAATGCTAATTAGTGTCTTAGAAGTAGTTTTAGAACTTTACTGTCTTATTTCCACTCTGATTTCATACAGTCATTTTATAGATCTGATTCTTTGGTAATTGGCCATGTTGAAACCCAAAATTTAAGGTGAAATCCAGATATTTCTCAATGTAAAGACTGTGTTTTAATAGTTCACTAACATCCTGCTGTCTGATATCATAATGCTTTATTGTTATACTACTTGATTTTCAAATATGATGACACTGTGAAGTAACTGTTCATGTGAGTTAGTAGAAAACTATGAACAGGGGAAGGGAGCTCCATCAATCTGTGTCTAAGCACAGATGAAGTAACTGACCCTGATCCAAAGGCCTTTCAGCTGAGCAAATTCAAATGTTGTACTCAGCTGCTCAAATCCAGCTTGTGTCTCATATTTGTGCCTTTTATTTTTATATTTTGGGCAAAGCTGAAGAAAGTTTTTGCTGTTGGTTAAGTGTATAGGCGTATTTTTACTTCCAGCCCAATTGTTGCCAGTGTTGCAATGCACCTAATAATAATTTTATTAATAAAAGTAAAGAAAAAAAATTAAAAAGTCCTCTTCCCCACCCCCGTCCCAAACCATTTAAAATGTCATGGGGTGGCTTTTCCAATAACATCTTGAACTTGTAATTCTGCAGTGTTGTCTCTGAGCCATTAATGAAACCCATATTGCAGGGATGGCCTTGAAGTAATGGAGGCAGGAGAAAGCAGATGTAGTTCCTATCCTCTGGATCTGTGTTATTCATTATGTTCTGGCTTATTTTTGTTTTGGGGTTTATTTTCTGGAGCAAACAACCTTTCTGAGAATGGTCTGATGCAGAGACCAGGTTGAATGTCTATTGCTGGCTCTCCAACAGGGGCCAGATGTGAGACTGCAACCTGTTAAGCAAAGCACCAAGGTGCTCGTAAAGGAGGAGCAGCATTTTCTGGGGGTGAAAATTCTGGCACAAGTATTTGACTGAATGACTGTGAGCATTGTTACTGAAAAACCAACCCAACCAGCATGATGCTGCCAGAGTTAGCCTAATGATCCCAGCACTTTACATAGCTGATGATCACGGCAGGTTTATTCCCTCTCAAAATGACACATTGGAATAATATTAGCTAACTGTCTGTAGCCCGGCTGGAGCGTCTCCTTCCAGACACATAATTGGGACTGTCACCTCTCATGCTCTATGGTATGCAAAGCTGATGCCTATGAATTTTGCCCATATGTTTTTTAAGTGCACTGCAAGCAGTCAGCCTTGAATTCTGAACAAATAGTGATGGGTCAATTAATAATAGACTGAAAAAACACAAAATTAAAGCATGTTAGAGTGCATACATTAGCAAGATGGTTTTTCAACAAGCTGTCAGACAGTATAAGTAAGAAAAGTAAAGCTACTATGGTAGAGACAAAGAGGTTGCACTTAGGTGACTAAAGCAGAGCTCATCTTTGATCAGGTTTGCAAAACTGGATTCACTTTGCTCTTTCCTTACTTCATGCAATTTGTGTCCATCTATAGACATTGTAGTGGAGCAGAGGGTTGAAGTTCACATGGACAAAAAGAGCTCCTGGGAAGGATTTAATCCCCTTCAACTTTCCATTGTATGCAGACAAATCTTCCCCCTAATGAAAGACTACAAAACTGAAACAAATTAGACACTGGCTACATTTTTAAAGGATCAAAATAATATAAGCACATCACTGCTTGGTTTTTTTGGCTCCCTAGTAACTAATTTCTCCCAAAATATATCTGCACATTGGTAATACAAAATGTTTTACTTCACATTAATGTAAGAGTGTTTATTTATGCAGCTTCATTTCCAATAAAAGCTACACTTTACAGTGCATTATGCAGAATGACAGCAGAGCACTGAATTGCAAGGTCACGCTATAGATCATACTCACTCTGCCAAACACCCAGCAAGGAATTTTGGAGTAAGCTGTAATAAGGGGCTGAGCAGTGAGTGGAGCCAGAAACAATACAGGTTAGAAAAATGTTTGGTTTATTTAGTGAAAGAAGAAAGAGTTTGACTTATTAGGAAGGCTTTTCCTACCGTATTCATTCTGGGTCCAGGTCCTGGAAAGAAAACTTGGGATGGAACTTCCTGAAGTTGACCCTAATCTGTCCTCAGAGCCTCATGAGTCTTCCTCTGAGCTGAGGGGTGTGGGGTGTGTTTGAAGATCTGACCTGCAGTTTATGCCTGAACTGTTACTTTACCAGACCCTCTCCTTTTTCCATTTCGTATGTGAGGCTACAAGTCTGGTGAAAGGTGAAGTGTCATCCTCTGCACATAGATTAGGTGTGTGCTCCTGTGCAGCTGAAAGCAGTGGGTCCAAGTGGTAAGAATGCCTTATTCCAGATGTTTGCAGAAGTAATTTTTCCTCCAGAAGAAAAATTTACCCTAGGATAGAGAGGGTGACAGAAGTAACAATGCACAGTGCAACCACTGTATGGGTTCATGCATTTTCCATCTGTGGAAAATCATTTGAAGATAACAGAGGTCTAGAAGGCCAAGAAGTGCCAAAGCCAGGGTGGCAAATAGCTTCTCTTTAGGAGGGATACAGTTTTCAGGCCCTGTTTCAGATGTGGGACAAGAGAAGCAGCACCAATTATGAAAACAGAGGGCCTCAAGACAAGTTATTTTCACACCCACACAAAACATGACAGCAAAGCAGATTTTCACTATGTCAGGCTGTTCTCCAGATGCTGTTGGTGAGCTGTAACAAAAGCATTGAGGATGCCTAGAGTAAACTGGCCTTGCAACAGAATCAAAGCTGAGTAACAGCTTTGTTGGTATTTCCCAACAGACACAGCTGGTTATTTTGGGGGGGAATAGAACTTGGTGTGGTTGTACTGCCTCAGGGGGTGCATTTTGGACAGCATAGAGACGGTGGTGCCATTTTAGAAATCTTCCTTTTTACTTGTACTTTACCAGGTTATTTTCTGCAGAAGAAAGAAACTGGTGATGAAGTGAGAAACATCCTTGGTACAGACCAACTTATTTATCTATTTGTTTATGTATTTAGATGCAGAGAAAGCACAGGAAACTCATCTGCAGCAATGAAACAAATTGGCAGCAAAAGACATTTGCAAGTCTCTCTTACTGACTTTGACAGAGCTGCCTGCTCCTTCAGACACACTTTGTCAGGGCTCTCATAGCACACATTCATTGGCCAGAACTTTGACTTATTATTGCCTCCTTGTCTCTGGGTGCTTGTTATCATCAGGTGCCATTGTAACACATGGGATTGATGGTCCCAGGGCCTTGACCCACTGTTGGCAGCACAAATCACCAGTCTGAATTCCTCATCCAGGGCACTTATTATCTGTACTTAATGCAAGAGTTCATGATGTATTTCCCCGAATATTGTCATCATTTTCAGATGAAGGGAGGTCGCTCAAGAGTGAGAAATGGAAAACTGGGATAGAGACAACCAAAACAGGGTATTAAATGGTTGGTGATGGAAGTCCATAACAACAGAGAAGTGGTGGACATGAGTTCTTTACATGGGTCCATTAAAAAGCTAAGTGACTTCTGTAGTTTATCCAGAGGAAAACTGGCTCTTTCACCCTGAACTTTAGCAAACCTAAGAAATAATTATTTCAGTGGCCCAAAGTGAGGGGCTTTAATGAAAGTATTTTCTATCTCACCCTTTCCTGCTATTGTAGCTCTTCACACCTGCTGTACATTAGAGCCATATGCTTCTGAGCACAGCAGAGCCCCCAGGGTGTTACAGCAGTCAGTCTCTCATTCTCACTGGTCAATACACATCTCCACTCCTCTTGCAATGCAGTGCTGGTCTTCTGTTCAGGGCCTTTCAGTCCAGTCTCATCATGGAACAGGGTTCTGTTTATACCCAGCTTAAGGGAACTTCACAGTGCTATGGCTTTTATAGTAAGCATTGCTGCCAACAGTCTGGTTCAAGGTTTATTGACAGCTCTCCATGGAACCTGTCGTGTTAGTTGTTCTTGTCCCAGTCTACCAGATGACTGAGAGATGACTGAGGTCATCTGGTAAAAATATCAGGTCAGATAAGTCACAGTTTTGCTGTTTTAGCCCAGTCATGCTCTGGCAGATCATCATTTTGTCCACCAAGATTTTACATGAAATAATATTTACAGCTTAACACACTGAAGACATTATCCATGCTGTCTGGCAATATAAGAAGCTATTAAGAAAGGGCAACCTCTGCTCTCTGTGCAGAGCTAGTGTCTCAGATCCACCATGCAAAAATAGCTGCATTTCTCTCCTGGACCAGACAGTCAGGCTGTGACATTGCTCCCTCTGTGCTCAGCTCTGGTGAGGCCTCAGCTTGAGTCCTGTCTCTTGTTCTGGGCCCCTCACTGCAAGAAAGGCACTGGGCTGCTGGAGCATGTCCAGAGAAGGGCAACAGAGCTGGTGAAGGCTCTGGAGAGTGAATAATTTGAGGAAGAGTGAGGGAGCTGGGGTTGTTTAGCCTGGAGAAAACAAGGTTCAGGGAAGACCTTGTCACTCTCTACAAGTGCCTGAAAGGAGGGTGTAGCCAAGGGAGGGTCAGCCTCTTCCCCCAGGCAACCAGTGACAGGACAAGAGAACACGACTTCATGTTGTCCCAGGGAAAGTTCACGTTAAACTTCAGGAAGAATTTCTTCTCTGGAAGGATGGTTAAGCATTGGAATGGGCTGCCCAGGGGAGTGCTGGAGTCACCATTCTCAGAGGTATTCAAGAAATATGGGCGTGGCACTCAGCAGTTTGGTTTTGTTGACATGTTGTTCGATGACAGGTTGGACTTGATGATCCTGGAGGTCCTTTCCCATCTAAATGATTCTAGGATTTTATGAGCATTGCCCATCTATGCTGGCATCCCAATGCTGAGCTGTCTATTAATGTGTGACCTATCGAGATTAAGGCTGATGCTAGAGCAGCTGGATCCTACTCTGATTTCAAAAGCAGTTAAAAAGTTACTGTTGATGGGCTTGCCAGGGTGTACAAGGCAGTGTCTGAACATTAATGCTTCACTGGGACCTGTGCTCTCACACAATGTGTGAAGCAAGGGCAGTTAACACAGTGTGTTAACAGTCTGTACTGGTTAGGCAGGGGTGGCTCTTCCTACTAGAAGTTTCCTTTTGAGGAGGAGTTTCTCTGGACAGATTCATGTTTAAGTCAGTGGTTACAGCTGTTATTTTATTACCTCTTAGAAAGTGAAGAAAAAGTGGATCTGACTGAAACTGAATAGATTGTTTTTATTGAATTCTTCTTTAATTAAAGCTTTTACTGCCTTCACGCTGTTTTGGTGGCATAGCATAGTTCAGATTTTTACACTGAATGACAGGAGAAGGGAGAAAAAAGAGGAAATGTTTATTTAATTCATGCTATAGAATGTAATGACAAGAGATTGTTTCCATACGTACTGTTTTTGTTGACCTTTTAACATTTGGAAAAGTCAGGAAATACCATTACTGTAGGTCTATCCAGCTTTAATGCTACAATAACTTTATAGCTATTCACAAAGGAAATTATTATACATTGCCTGAAACAGTGAAGGTGAATGCAAGCATGCAGACAGATCTCTCTTTCTCCCTTCCTGCCAAGTAGATCTCTGTGGTTGCATGCAGTCTCTGTTTAAAATGCAACTTTTGTGTCCTTGCAATTTTGACTTTACCAGATTACTGAGACACCAAATAGGCATGCCTCTGGGAAGTTTAAGGAAGCTTAAAATAATGTGTGATGCATTTTGAATTACTGTGATTAGATGTTTGCCAAAATTTCACAGGATCTTTAAGCACAGATATTAACCTTTGCTTGTTTGAGTTGTTTTGAGGGGGCCTGTTGAGATTCAGAGAAGTTGGGAAGCTGGTACTTGGATCTGTACATGATGTCTTGCCTTTAGAAGTGAGGAAGAGGTTCCAGCCATGACTTTGACACTCGAGTCCCAAGAGCATGGAAGCAGTGCTGCTGATGCCATGCTGTCCCTGGCTGTGCTGAGCTGTGTGCCATGGAGCAGCCCCGGGGCAGCCGAGGGGGGCAGGACCGTCACCTTGGACAGCACCAGGCTGGGAACTGATCCGTGATGGGCCCCTTGTCTCCCACAGAAACAGACCAACAGGGAGACCCAAGAGACAGTGACTGACATCAAACACATTGCTTGTCAGGTTCTGGCCTAGAACCTGAACCTTCAGTGGTTTGAGGAGGATGGGGATTTTGTCCTTCAGTTAGAAAAAAGAACACACTAACTGATGGGAATTGACTCTTTTGCCTCAAAATCTCAGCCAAGGACTTCAGGTACTAAATGAGGGAAACTGATACCAACAAACTGAAATACATGTATTTGGAAATATTCTAAAGTGGTAAAATTGATACTGAGAATGGGCATAATTTTTGCATATTTTACAGAACCAAGCCAATAAAATTTAGGGAATTACTTCTAAGTTTATAATTAACATTACACTGTCTGCTCAGATATATCCTGAACTTTCCACAGTCAGTTCTTTCTCAGTCAGTTGTGAACCTGGTTGATTTAACTTATCACATGTGCAATTAAAAACAAGTGATAACTCAAACCACTCAAATAGAAATGCCCTACACAAAAATTGCAATCTGAACTAATTAGAAAGTATAGTTTCTGCCATTTCACAAGCCTAATTTTATTTTGGAACAAAGCAATTTTGAAATACAGTAAATAAAAAATGAGTAGTAATTTTCAGATATGATTTGTTACTTTGCAGAAGTTTGGAAATGAGATCTGTGAGAAACGTCTACTTGAGAGTACCAACAAATCTCTTCCACTGGCTGAGATCAAGATCACAGCTTAAGTTTGCATGTATTGTTCCAAATAATAAATTTTAAAATATTAAGATTTTGACAGAATTTGTTGATATTTATTTGTACATAATATTTTAAATATATGTGTGTATATATATATATATATATATAAGCATTTTCATAAATATAATGTCATTCACACAGAGTAATCTGACTACACTGTCTTCCTTTGTAATTCATTTGCATGGTATCAGCATAAATAAAAGTTATCTTCCAGGTATATTGATCAATAGGCTGAATTTAATTGTATCAGTCATACTTTGCTTTGTGTCTTAAAACTGTGGATATTATTAAAATCTTTGAATATTAGTGGATTATCCTCATAATGATTTTAATTGCTTTATTTGTTATCCATTACATCTGTTAGAGAAAAATCTAAAAAAGCTTTAGAAATTGTCAAAACAAAAAAAAATCTTTGGTGGTCTTAGTATTTGTGCATATATACCTATAGTGTGGATACTTACAAAAATACACATATGGGATTCAGCTCTGTGCTTGATCTCAGCCAGCAGAAGAAATTTCTGCTACATGTGGATAGCCAGTTTTCACAGTTGTTGTTTCCAAAATTTTGTGAAGTTGTAAACTATACCTGACAGTTTGGACTGATGTAGTCATGCAGTCTCTATGTTAGTAGCTTGCATGTGCTTTATTAATTTGGCTGCATAATTATTTATGGTCTTTAAACATAAACTCAGACACTGTGATGTGTGTGAACGCTAACAGACATGCTTCATTTAGAGGTGTAATGTGCTTCCAAATTATTACATGTGATTGCTGGCAGTATCTGTTGTCTTTCTGACACCTTTCCCACCTACGTATTAAAAAAGAACTTTCCCTTATTTTCTAATCTGGTAGATTTCTGATGAGCACAACTAAGCACAAAAATAGACTTTAGTACACCTGATAATCTAGTGGTGACCTACTTTGAGATAAGATTTTGTACAGGTTTTTCTGCTTGATTTTTCATTTGTGAAGGATAGAAGATTTATTGGCCCAGGTTGCTGCTGCTAGTGCTTAAAGCAGAAACAGTCCTTCAGTGTGTTGGCCTGTTGAGAGTCCTCATGTGCTAGGACTGGAGTGATTCCCAGGGTGGGCCTCCTGCTGCAAGATGACCTAAAGGGAAACTATATAAAATAATTGCTTGGTGTAGATGTCTGGTATTCCTTGTGAAAGAAGCTAAAAGTTGGGGTAAGCCTCTGGAGCCCTCCAAATCAGACAGGCAAGATTTGAAGTTGGGTCATTTACAACATAAGCCAGCTGAGATAACTGCTGGGATACAGACAGGGGGAGGGGGGGAGGGAGGAAGGGAAAGAAGACAAACCCACCTTCTCCTCCCCTCTGAGAGCCAGTTGATGAACCTTTGCTTCCATATGTGCCCATGCTACTGTGCAAATTTGCAGGAGCTGCAGTAGATGTTTAATCACAAATTTTGTACTGTTTTGCCTGCTTCAAATCAAGGGGCCCTTTTTTTCCTTTGCAATCTGCTGAACTGAGCACTTGCTTAGCCATTTGTACAGCCTTGGTAACAGTTTTTATAAAACTGTGCCCAGTTAAGACGAGGTAACTGCAAAGCCCTTAATTGCACAGAACAAGTACATATCAAGCAGCAGATATATGGGTGAAGTTATCTAAATAGCAGTAGCCTTCAAAGGGTCACAAAAGCTAATATATTTGAGGTACTGTGGCCTTGGTTTTGCAAAAGTGTCAACAAAGTCTGCAGCTGGCAGTGGTGGCAGGGACCGAAAGTCAGTAATCCACAATGTGGTATTGGTGATTAAACATGAGACTTACTCCCTCCCCGCCTGCACTCTCTTTGCTAGTGGAAAAAAATAAATCCTGCCTCTATGGCAGAAGCTTTGGTCAAGACCTGAACAGTCCTCAGGCACAAATGGTAGGTGCTAAAAGAGAAAAATGTGCATCATTTGGTGCATACAGATTAGCAATGAGTGCAGTGTTGAAAATTCCTGGCTGTGGGTCAGTTTAGCAAAACATTTGGACAACATTTCCCTGAACTGACGTTTCTTAGTCTGGAAATCCAAACTGGTGATAACAATTAGTTGTTCCATTGGCTTCTGTCCTTAATTAGAAATCAGGCATGGGGAGGGTGGGGGGTGGGTGCTGAGGAACAAATGAAAAACAATCAATCATTTTCAAACCTGTCAGAAGGTGAAGGTCAACCTAAATTTAAGCCATGGCTTATGGTTGATTTGTGTTTGATTTGAACCACCACACATCCCTCAGACTCTAATACATCCTGGCAATCAGGAATGTATTCGTTCCAGGGCTGCGTTTTTCCCATTACTTGCCAGACAGCGGCAGGGTGGCTCCTTGCAGAAGGCTTTAAGGAACAAAGAAAGACAAGAGGTCATCAGTGACCACTAAAGGATCAAAGATGGGGAAGCTGGGTGGTTTCACACAGTCAGTCTCCTATGGAAAATTATTTTATATTGCTCAAGATCCAAGTCTGGTGCAGTCCATTGTTACTGCTTTTCTGAATATCCTGACTTGTTCAGAAATGCAGTAAAAGGCTTTCATCCCAGCCCATTCAACTTAAAAAATGGAAAACAAAATCCTCTTAATCCCTCCTTGGATCAGCCTGCACAATGAAGTAGCCAAACTGGTAGTCACAGTATTGCTATGGTGCTCAGCCTGCTGCGATTCCTCCACTGTGTCCTTCTCAGATCATCAGTAGGATCAGTCATTCTCTATTAGGTTGGAAAAGCTCAGAAAATAAGAACAAGAAAAATGCTAAACGTGCTGTGGAATTTCATTCCACTTCTATAATGAGCTTAGCAAACCCTCAAGCAGAGACTACGTAATTTTAAACAGATTTTTAAGTATCTTTTTTGTCAACTCTGTTAGAAGAGAAGCAGAGCCAGATGATAATGCCTTTTTGGGAGCAGGAGCAGGGGCTTTCTGATCCCCATGGTGCTGACTGCCCCTGGCTTCTGCTGCCATGGGCTAAGCTGCACTTGTGGGGTTGGTAAGGGAGCTTTGGGGTGCTCCTGCACCTATAGGGCAATGGTGGCAACACAAGAACTCCTGGTATTTGGGCATGGAGGCAGCCAGCTGGGCCTTGCAAAGGATCTGGCACCTTTTCACGGGAGAATGACACTGCACAGCTGTAACTGTAGTTCCAGTAATTCCTCCACCATCTTCAGCTTCATTTAATTCCCCCCTTAACAAGTGTCTGCTTTGAAGGAAAAGATGCAAAAAGAGCTTTTCTATTATGGGATTTCTTTTGGACACCTTAAACAATGGCTGTAAAGTAAGGAGGAGGATTGCAACCCAAGATCATCACATCTCTTTGTTCTTAATCTTGTATGACTGGTAACTGCTCAACAGAGCAATAAGAAAAGCATTTGAAGAATCCCATCAATCCAGCACAGATTTTTAACACAGGCCAGTCCAATTAGTCTATTATGGGTGGCCAAAATAAGATCCCCATGCTCTTGATAAGTCACATGAATAAAGTACTGGATGATCATGCTGTGCTGAGCAATTTGAAGCCAAAAGCAAGAACATTTCTAGTCTCAGTTTCTGTCTAGAGAAGCAGACAACATGGAAAGGATCTGCTGCTCTCGATGTAAAAAAAAATAGAGCTGGAAATGAAACAGATGAAACCATTAATTTAATTCACTTGAAAGCTTCTGCTTTGAGGAGAGCTATGCCATATTGTTCTGTACAAGGACAACAGATTAATCGCCTTTTCTCTCCTTCACCTTTTATAGTGATGCAGCACAAATGGTATCAAGCTGACAGAGAAAATTATAAATATACTGTGGCTGCAATTTAGCAGCATTAATCACACAAATTTAGTAGTTTTAGATGGTAGTAGGTCATCCATTAGCTGAAAAGCTGACAGTAGTAGCATAGAAGCCTGAGTTCAGGCCCCATCTTCCCCTTTCAGGCAATCTATTTCTTTCTCAGCAAAAACATCTGGTCATTTAAAAACTGTAATTTTCATACATTTTAGCTAACAGTGGAATGTTGAAAAGCTGTTCTGAAAAACATAGTTCTTTCCTGTGCCAAACCAGTTGGCCTAGAGTTAGCAAATGTTGTTATAAATCTTCCCTTTGCTTTTTCAACAGCTCTAAAACGACAGAATTAAATGCTTCATAAAGACTAGCCAGTGGATGCAAGTTAGTATGCTGAACAAGTTGAGCATGCAAAGCCCACAAGACCTTTAGAATGCTGCCCCAGTCACCCTACAGAAAACCCAAGCTTCCTCCCAACCTTGAGGAGATGGAGGATCCTTTGGTTTTATTTCCAGCTCCTCAAGCATGGCTTAGTATAAGCCTCAGAAGTATAGTTGCACTGAGAAGGCTCAGAAAGGAAATAACCAAACAGAAAACCTGCCTCCTGTCCCATGTATCCATTCTTCCATTAATGTGTGTCACTGGAGATGGTCTTTCCCATTGTTTGTCCTCCAAATTTTACCCCGGCCTTGCATGTAGAGTTATAAGTAGCAGGCTGAGAGATTTCCCATTCCACATCTCATTTATTTACCCAAAAGAGGAAAAAATCCAGAGAGAAATAGCAGCACAGCAATTTTTGTCAACCAAAAGAATTAGCAATATGAAGTGGTGAGATAGTTGTGAACCTTTCCGATGTAAATTTCATGCAGAGGGAACTGAGAACATCAGAGGTGTGTCAGCTGCTGTGCTGCTTTGTCCCACCAAACAGCAACTGAAGAGCATGGGAATGGCAAAGCCAACTTCTTCCTCCTCCAACAGGTAAGTAATGATATGTCAAATGCAGGGAGAGGGGATTCTGGAAGTGCTCTACCCCTGTGGATCCTGTGGGACATGGCTAGGGTGTGCTGCACACAGACCTGCTTTGGTTGGAAACATTGTTCTGCCTTAGGCATCCTGATGCAAAATCCCACCTCCCCTCCCCGCACAAATCTCCTGGCTTCAACTCTGGAGGCTGGTGCAGGGGAGAGGCCATCCCACCTGCTGTGAAGGGTGCATGGATCTGCATTGCCATTGCTATTGCTAGGGCTCAGTGGCGCTGTTTTAAAAACACACACGGAAACAAGGTGACCTATTCAATCAGTGCAGGGTTCTTGTTTGCTGAAAATTCAAGAATTATTGAGGTTCCAGGTCTAAGCCAAAGCAATTTTTTTAAATTAACAGTCCAGTTTTGTGGTCCTGATGAGCACAGCAGGAATGGAATGTTCTCCACTACCGAGTCCTGATGTGATAACAGCGCTCACCCAGAGCAGCAGCCCTGGGACAAAGCAAGAGGAAAATATTGACTGCATGGGGTATCTTCTCAGAGCCATGACAGAATTTCTGATCAGAGGCAGGCAGCTCTATTACAGAAAAGCCCAGCAGACCATAATAGTCGTTAAACATATGGAGGAGGAAAATTCAAATTGCTCATCTGTGTGGCAAATCCCAAACTTGGCTGCCAGAAATGCTGGGGTTCGCTCTCTCTCTCACGTGCTCATCATCTGCAATTTAAGCTGTTCTGGTCTGTGTAAGGATTAGCCAGAGTAAAGATTAAAACTGAGCTGCTAAGCTGCAAGCTGAGTGTCTGTCTGTGGAGCTGTTCACAAGAGGCACTAGCCAGCAAACAACTATTCTCTAGCTCAGTAGACAGAGGCAAAGACTTCCAAACCCTTCATTTGACAAAGAACAGGGACTTCAATATGTCTCTTCTTCAAAGTAGGTAAACAGCCTCAAAACTGGTGCTCTGGATGAGAGATCTTGCAGGCTCATTTTTTCTGTTTCTACAGAAAATGTGAAATAACCATCTATTCCTCCAGAGAAAGACATTTTTAGATCTCCCTACAGTAACAGATGCTGGGAACCTGAGCAGGACTTTTTGTGGTCACAGAAAACTGGAAGCAGTCACACTTTATATAAGAAGAAGAGTCATGCAAAAAATGTATTTTTGGCCCCTTCTGCCACACCTTGATGTGATGTGTAGCAGCCTGGTACCTAAGCCACTGGCCTGGGGTGCTCAGCACACAACAGAGAGACACTTTGCGGAACACAGCGCCAGCAACAAAAGTTGCCTGTTTCTTAACCCTGATATTATGATTTGCTTTCAGATTTCCTCAGCTCATCCAAGGCCTTCTCCAGTCTTAAACCTATCAAACAGACAGATAATACCCACCCTTGGCAAGACCAAGAAATAAAGGTACAGAAAGAGAGGCGTGAGTCCCAGCTGTTGGCTGGACAAGCTTTCAGGCTCACGTTTCAATAGCGTCCATGCGGAAAAACACTTCTTATTTCCAAGTCCTTCAGCCAGTCATGGTTAAATTGCAAAATAGCTCCTTATGAGCCAATACCTCCTGTCATGTGCTGTCCAGGAATGTGGAAGCCCATTCAATTTCTAATGGAAATGAATTGAGCAATGCTGTTTCTTTCCTCCAGTCCAGAGCTCTCAATGCACAGATAATGATATGGGAGAAGGGCTTCTCACCCTTCATTTCTTCTCAGTCTGTCCATGAGGCCTTCATGCCTGTACAAACCAGTATAAAATATTATTTTGCTGTCATGGTGGTGTTTTATACCAAAACTACACAGATATATGGTGACTTTGCAAGGTGTAAGTTAGATGGGAATGAGAGTTTTGGTTACCTAAACAACACTTCCAGATCCTACAAACAGACTGCCACTTTGCAGACCTGACCATGCAGGAGAGGGACAGGTATCTGTAAGACATCTGTTATCCAGTCTCCCCCACATCACATTCCCACCCCTCCACTCTGAAGGGTGGTCGAGGCAGTAGCAAAGTTATCTCAATACCGCAAACAGATCTGGCTTTGGTTTGGGTCTGCCACAAATTTAATTCCCTTCTATCTGCACTAGTTACCCTGTTCTTTTGCACTGATGGACCTCCTGCATATTTACCTAAAGTGTGATGACATTGAGGCTGATAGTTATTTTGCAGGAAAAAGTGGTTTTCTGCTTGTCCCTCTCACCTTTGCTTTTGCCAGCAGTAGCCACCAAGGCTTCCCTTCCTTTTCCACACAATGCTCTTCTCTTAGAAGTAAGGTCTCTACATGCTTTATAAGCAGAGGACCTGTACTGAATTTTAGAAGCTGTATTTGGGAAGTGTGGGTTTCCCCCCCACCTCTCCAGTGGCAGTGAGCAGCAGCCCATTTATAGCTGTGTCTGTGCTGGGAGAGCTGTGCTGCCTTCACCCCTCCTGCGCTGGGGCTGGGCTTTCCTGGCCGGCGCTCGGGACTGGCAATCACGCACAGGCTGCAGCCACAGGAGCCAAGGAGCAAAAACTGAGAGAGCTACTTAACAAAGAGATCACATATGTGCAGCTCAACCTGAGGAATGAACAATTCCTTTCCTGACTTGTCTGAAAGGGGACTGCTTTATTTCAGTATCAGAAAAGAGATTCTGGCTTTCTCCCCAAACACGGGCAGAGCGATCCTTCATCAGTGACGCTGTGTGGAGATTTGTACCAGCCTCGGAGCAAACTCAGCTCCTTCAGCTCCTTGAGCACATCCCTGATCATTGCAGCTTTCTCTTCATGCTCTCCATGAGCATGTCATGGCCCTCACTGTTGGTGAGACAGAGGGAGAGGAGTGGCCTTGCTCTCATCCCAGCGCTGTCAGTCGAGATGGTCCAAGGAGGGTGGGCTCATTGCAAGGAAGGTGTTGTCACTCCTTTTTCCCACTTTTTCAGCCATGGCTCTTCACTTTGGCCCTCCATACAGAGCAAAACAGAAAACTTTCCCTACCCACATGGGCAGAGGACATAAAAGCAAATCTATCAGACGCAAGGGAAGAAAGTGAAATTCCTCTTTTTCGTTACGTTCAAACCTGCCGCTTTAGACGAGCTGCTGCTTCTTCCTGCCCTCTCCCTGCTTTCCCTGCTGCCCCTCAGGGCAGCCTCTCACCTGGAGCAGGACACACAAGGGAAAGTGGCCTCAAGTCCCAGCAATGGGCTATGGGTCCCCTGTTTGTGTGCATCCTCCACCTCTGACCCCCTTGCTGCAGGGAGCATCTGTTACGTGGCCATTGCCCTGCGATGGTGTTTTGTTTGTGGCCAAAGCTCCAAGAGATACTGCTGTAGCACGCCAGTGAGAAGGGGTCTGTGGTGGCTGCCAAAAAACTTGTAAGGATATTCTCTCTGCAAGAGGTATTAGAATTGCTGGAAACAGTAAAAAAAAGGACTGAATGCTGAAGGGGAAGAGACAGATGAATTGTGCATTCAGAAAGTGCTGGAGCCTTTGCAATGAGCTCAGATTGCTTACAAGGCATTCTGTGCAAACTGTTTACAAAGGCCTAAAGTTCAAGTTATAGTGATGTCAGCAACCATTAAAGTTTGCTGCACTGGAAGTATTTTATGCCTGTCAAAATTTACCTTCTGCTCTAATATACTTGAAAGATTTATAGGCATAAAAATAAAAGTGAGATTACTTTATTCTTTTCATTTTAATACCCTACTCCCCACCACCACCAAAAAAACGAGAAAAAAGCAACAAAGAGGTCCTGCACAGAAGTCAGTCTCACAATTATGCTTTCACTGATGAAACTACTTTTCCTGTAGTAATTAGCCTTGCTGTGCCATTCAAAGATTTACCTCCATGCTTTCTATGGCAATCTGACCTTTTTTCCTTACAGTGACTTCTAAGCATTCCCTAAATGCTGTCAGACACTGCAGAGAGTGTCTGCAAAGGAAAAAAAAACCCAAAACAAAGAGCTAGGTAACTCTCTCAGCAGTTGTCTCATAGCCCACACAGTTTTATACAAAAAAAGAAATCTGAGTAAACAAGCATTTAGGGGCAAGTTGTGTTTGCATTGTAATAAAAACCATACATGATGCCCTCCCACCCCACTTCAAGCATGAAGAAATGGTTAATTATCTGTGTTAAACGAAATTAAGTAAAACCTGTAATTTTGATGTTGTTTTCTTCAGGCAGGATCACCCACCAGAGGATTTAATTGATATTTGAGCCTTACTGGGGTAGAGGCTGAAGGGCACCCTGCTCCACAGGTTTTTTTATTAGACCAACATAGTGGTGTCACTGTTGCTCAAGGCTTAATTTTATTCCACACAAAATTGCTTGGGGCGGGAAACTTCAGGCCTGGTCTCACTGCACTTTGCAAAAGGCAGGACTGAATTTGCCATCTGGGGTTACTCCCAAGCAGCAGATTTAGACTTGGAGACCCTTCATGTGGGAAGCATAAAGATGATTTTCAATACTGGTTTTCATGTACCTGCCCTCTCCTGCCTAACAAAAATAGCATTTTACTTCAGTAGATTTGTAGAGCTCAAAAAGAAACCTTTAGTGTAACTGGGTCTTCCCCAGGTAGCAAACAAGCCTCTCAGAAAATAAACATTTGTAATTATCCTCTGCTGCCGCTGGATGTCAGTGATTGCTGGACTTTAGCAGTGGATTTGGTGAAAAAAAAAAAAAAAAAAAAAAAAAAAGGACAGCATTTTCAGACCTGCCTGAGCCTAACAGGATCACAACGAGGCAGTGCAAGGGCAACCAAAGGAAGGGGCAGCCAAGCTGGGGACCAGAGGAGCTGTTTGTTCTCAGACTGCATTGCTGCCTTTGCACCCACACATGCTTGTAGGGGCTCATTTGTAAAAACATATTTTAGGAGAGATAAGAGACTGGTGAAAAAAAGGTGCTCTTTGATCTGATAGGCACATTAGAGTTCAGTGTTCTCCATTTGATCTGCTCAGTTTCAGGCTCTTGAAAGCTTTTCAGAAATTGTAATCTCAAAATGTGGCATTGGCAGATGGAAAAAAGGAACATACCAAGAAAGGAAAGTCCATTAGTTCATGCTGAGGGACTCTCCAGAGCAGAGCAAAGGGAGACAGGAGGCGCAGGAGAGCAACACCAAGTCTGAGACGGATACCCCTGGATTTTTGCAGGCATAGGCAGCAGAGGTGTGGGGTCACTTGTGTGTGCTGGGTGCAGTCAGTGTTGATGATTTCAGACCAAGCAGATCTGTGCCTGCACACGAGCTGGTCACAGAAGCAATACTGTCCACATGCTTTGGGGCATGCTGGATGCTTCCCCTATGGATTGCTGAGTGTGTAACTGGGGAAAAAGGAGATGTAAATGGAAACACTTGAAGCCAAATCTGTTAACATGCTATAGCAGCCTTCAGGAGTGGGGAGCAAACCTGTAGAAGCAAACTGGATGACAGGTTGGAGGGAATGTTGGCATGCTCAATTTGTTCTGCTTCCATAGTTAAAACACAAGGAATGTACACAAGGCATGAATGATAAAGTGAATAACTGCATAAGGCAGCTGCAGTAAGCAGCTTCCCATTGGTGTGGGGAGCTCTGAAGAGGCTGTCAGACACTCCAGGCATGGAGCTCTGCATCTGGCACATAGTCTTTGAGGCATTTGTTGTCCCACAGGGAAGGTGCAAGCTGCCAACACTGGTTGGGACATTTTGATGGGAGAAGGGCACATGGGCTTCCCTTAAAGGAACTTCCAGGGACTGGACCTGACCTTTCTAGTCCCAGAGCTGCTCACTGTCTTGTGCTCCCATTCCCTTCTACCTTTCTGCATCTCTCCTTCACAGACACCCTCTGTACCTTCCTCTCACAAGAAATGCTGCATTTCAGCAGAAGGAAATCTGGGTGAGCACATTCCAGCAGGGTGACCACACAGTGCTCGTGGTGGTCCTGTATACTCACAGGAGGGAATGCACCAGCCCTGAAACCTGGTCCTCCAGTTCCCAGCAAAATGTTCTAACCACTGGACTAGGTGGAAGTATCAGGAGTCATATTGCTGGATGTGTTTTAAGGAAAGACATTCCCATGATTTTGTGCTGAGGCATTATCTGGTATGCATATAGGAGAGCAAATAGAATCCTCTGGGGACTAAGAAAAAGAAGACAGTCAAGCCCAGGGTCCCAAATAGTTTTAGGTGTAAGTCAGGACTGACTTAAGTTATTTCCTTAGGGTACCAAAAAGACCAAAACTGGGGCTGAAGAGGAGACTTAGGCACAATGAGGGTCTCTTTAATAAGGGACCATTTTCAAGATAATCAGTTTTAGACTTAACTATTTAAATCTTCCTTGGCTTTAGATTTTAAAATAATAAAGTCATAAAGAATCCACCACAGCTTTAGATAAGTTTTGGTGAAAAAATACCCAAACACTTAAAAAAAAGGAAGTATATTTTAGTACCTAAACACACCTTCAGCAAATGTCAGCAGATTTCATGGTGACTAGGTAGAAGAAGAAAGTGGTTTCGTAGCAGCAGCACAGAAGATACCACTGATCCGCTGGCTGTCAGTCAGCCTTTATAATTTAGGGCATTTGAACAGACCTAGGAGATAAATTGATAAGTCTACAAGGATCTTGTTACAGTATTCACTGTCCTTCACAGAAGCTGAAGACTGTGCACACCAAGGGCCATGACTAGTAGGGCACTACAGTAGGTACCAGATGCCAGCTGTCACTGAGAGGGAAATGGAGGGATCCTGTGACAAGTGCCAAGTGTGGTGAAGTAGCCCACATCCTCTCTCAGCTGCCTCCAGGGATTTCAACACAGCCAGGTACAGAAATGTCAGAGTTGTTGCCATACTGTGAAGAACCACATGCTTCAGTGTGCTGTGTCTGGGACTGCAGGTGAAGAAGATGAAGTAGAGGGCTGAAGGAACTTCAGGCCCCTGCAGCTTCCCTCTGAGGAACTGCTTTACCCTTCAGTGGAGGCCTTGTACCACAGTTTCCAGCTGCAGTGGAGCAGCCATGAGAAGCTGAGCCTGCTCCCCTCTGTCCTCCCAGTGCTCCTGCTCCCTGGGTGAGGTGACAAGTGTTGCTCTGCTGGCAGGCTGCAGGAGCCCAGTGCCAGGGCAGCATGCAGGCTGGCTCTTGGCTGCTCCATGTGCTGCCCCACTGGAAAGCCAGCCCAGGCAGCCCTGCCTGGCACTGCTGTTGCTTGAAGGAAGCAGGTCCCAGAACATCCCTTAAGCTCCTGCTCTTTCTGTTTTTCTTTCTGTTAATTGTAGCCCATGGTGAAAAGACCCCTAAAACGCCATTACAGAAAAAGCCACTGGGGGTACCTGATTTGGGGTAAATAAATATTTCCTAAGTTGCTAGGAAAACATAAATAGAGGGTAAAAGTCCTTTGCTCAATCTTGTTCCTGAAAATAAAGAGTTCTTCTACTCTATTGTTAATGGAAATATTGAGACAGTTGTCTCTTTCTGGAGTCTGGTTCTCCCAGCCCACAGGGACTCGCAATGGGTCAGTACCCTCCTTCCACCCACCCTCCCTTGCCACCACAGCTTTGATGCTGTCTTTGGGAAGTGCGTTCAGTAAATAAGAGACTGTTTGGATTATATGCCACAATCACGTGCTCAAAATTGCTTGTTTTAAAACTAAAAATGCTCCCTTGTCCTAGCTGTCATCATCTTGCTTGTGAATCATTTAGGCTGATTGTCATGGGATGTGAATGAATGTTGGGCTTGACTTCAGTGCAGGCTCTGCAGGGCTTTGTAGACATGAGGAAACACTCCTGCACTGATGGCCAGCCCTCTCTCACACCAGGTACTGCAAACACAGCAAAATCAGTGGGGACACGTAGATTTCCAGCCTGTCACATGCAGGGTGTGACTCCTTTGCCTTGAAAAGATAGCTGCAACAAATGAATTAGTTTTCTTTCACATGTGTATGCTTTCTGCTTTAATTTTTTGTGAGCAGTATTTTATATTTTCACATATATCCAGAGGCACATTTTAAAAGTCCCTTGGAAAAATGACACACATACTTTATTTCACATTCAGTAATTTTATGTCACGCTACACAGAAACTTCAGTACTTTATAGCAACTGTATTTCTCTGGATGCATTTACCATCACTATTAGTAGGCTAGGGAAAGAAGAGTGAAGAAAGCTGGCAGGTGTAAGGCTAAGAGGAACACATTTCAGAAGGTCTTTTTCAGACTACCAGGCAAAGCTGTTATATAAATCCTAATCTTCAAGCTAAAAAAGCCAGCATGAAAAAATTTCTCTCCAACATCCCCCAAATAGCCCATTGTGGTAATTACTCCCTTTATCCTTATGGTCAGAAAGCTCTGACAAAGGGCAGCAGATTAATTTTAGATCTGTCTACTCTATCCTATCCAACAGCTCATAAAAAGAAAAGTTCCCTTTGAAAGCTCTTGCACTCCTTAGCTCTTGGGCAGCTTTAGGAGGCAATATAACAAAAAGGGCTAGGAGCACCTGTACTATTTCAGCAGTGCTCGAGCTAGGTTTTTGGATAAGCTGTTCAACTCACAACAAGAAACATGCCCTAAACCGAGCCAAAGCCCCTAGGCTTAGCTTGATTCTCCCCATAAACTGATCTCACCACCACACATCTTCCAGCCCGGATGGCAGTGCAGGTTTCCTGCTGCAGCTGCAGCCCAGCAGCAGTGCCAGGGGAGCTGGAGCAGGCAGGCCTGTGGCATTCACACAGCAGCTGATTTATTGTCTGCTGGGCACACACGGATGAATTCCACTGCAAATAATAGACACTGCTGGCACAATGAGGGAAAATAGACTCCCAAAACCACTACTGACATTTGCTTGCCTGCTGATCACTGTATCCCATGTGCCTCTGTTGGTCTCCATCATATCCTGCTTAAGCACTTTGCAGTCATCACGAGCTTGATTCTCCACTGCCTCTCACACTGTGTAGTCATTTTCACCGGTGCAAAGTGAGTGCAAAGTGAGCTGACATCTACTTTGCACAGTTGTAAATGATGACACATCCCTGGAAGCTGTGGCTCTGTACTGAAGCCACTCTGGGCAGAAGTAGCATCTCTGATAACCATAGAGAATCTGCAGGGGGCAGATGATACACTTACTCAGTGGGGGAGAATATCAGATATTCCACGGAGAGAGTGTCCTTTTGTTTTAGAATGAGCTTGCCACACCTTATAGCACACAACCATCCTCCTCAGAGGCACAAAGGCAATATGTAAGTTTGATTTTCTTAAAGCAACTCTGCCCCTTGGTGTTTTGTTACAGGGGAAGGAAGGGTGGTGAAGCTGGAAATAAGGAGCTTATTGAAAGAATATCAGTGGCTTGAAAGAGTTTCTAGACAACACAGTTACTGTTAGCTCACAGATGCACATCACCTCAATTTGGAAAAGGACAGGTTTCTGCCTTGTCTCAGTTAGTGCTACAGAAAACAGGGCTTGACTGTTCTTTTTGATGGGGAAAAAAAGTGAGTGGTAGTTCTATCAACAACCAGTTAATTTTATAACAGGGATTCACTGGCTTGAGGGAGTTGGAGTTATGTAGCTGAAGAAGCTTTTTAAAGACAATGTTATCAAAAGTCTGCTGAATGCAAACTTCATATACTAACTTGAATCACACTACAAATGTTTAAGAAAGAAAAAGGACTATTCCCTTTTAACCTGAATGGTTGCAACTTACAGCCCTGCAGGTGGGATCTGTTAGGAAGAGAAATTGCTCACTAAATAATACAGGGTTTTATGCTAGCCTCTTTATTCATAGCAATCACTCAAAGTTTTTTCTTCTCAACAGAGGAGGAATTAACCAGCAAGTGGTCAGCATTCTGCTCATGGTTCCTTTCCCCTTTTGCAGGATACTTGGCCGAAGAATTTCTTTTTTTGAACTTTTCATCCAGTTTCTTGGGTCAAGATATTTCTTTTCTTGTTCTTCTGCTATTTGTTGTCCCAACTTACACCCAAGTTTCACAAAATAAGACCAAGAGAGATTTATCTTTCCATAGCTGCCTGTGTAGCATTTTCTGTGGTCCATGTAGGGGCTGTTGAGTTTGAATTAAACAAAATCCTGTTGAAAGAGAGTAGCTACATTTAATCCATGAAAAGCACCTTTGAATCATTCTCACCAGTGTCATGAGTCTATAATGCTGTTAGTCTAAAGAGTATGTTCTAGACAAACAGAAATATGGCATCTATCACAATCATGTTTGATGGAGTTATAGTTAAATAACTAATTATTACATAACTGTGCAATGCCTTCTTGTCAGAGTATTTTGTTATTCAAAAGCTATTTTATTCCCATCTAATCAGTCTTGAAAATATACAAATAACTCTTGTAAGCCAAGGTGCTCTTCAGTAAATTGACTCAGAGGCCTGAAACTTTTGCTGCAATCAGGACACTTTCAAATCCTTTATGTTGCTGTGGCAATACTGTCTCTAAACGAGAAGTTCAGTGTCTCTTAACATCTTTTATTTGCTCATAGTCAGAAATATCTAGCACACAAGGGGGAACAGATTCCTGCTTCCCATAGACCAGCACTTGAGCAGCTAAAATCCCTTTGAAATCTTAGTCTCAAAACCAGTTTCAGCCTCTGGGAAGTGATTTCTTTGTCTGAAAAGCCCCATGGCATGTGACTTATAAAAGTGCCATTCCCTGTGTAGGAAACACTGTGAGAAACAGTTGTCTACATGTCATTTTACTTACCTGTGATCCATATTTTAAAAGAATTTTCACAGGCAGGCTTTGTAAGACGTTTCCTGGCACTTACACAGCTATTAGGCTTAATGAAATCCAAACTGTTTATTAGCTCATCTACTATCTTGATTATCCAGAAATAAAGCTGAAATTCCAGATGCCCAATTTTCAACCCCAATTTTCCCAACTGTTGGACAAATGCACATTTCTCTGTCACTGTCTCCATTTGAGACCAATTAGTTGGCTCACTTTTGGACAGTCTACCCCTTGCTGTTTTTAGCATGTCTGCTCTATTAATGGTTCTCCTTGAGGCAATGTCCACTTTTTCCATGTGTTTCACAGATACCAGCAGATGATTTGTAACCAGCCTCCTCTTCTGTTGATCAACTGTGAGGATCTAAACAAAACCCTCTGGGATTCAACAACATAACGTGGTGTCCTTGCAATCCTCAGACTGGGAAAGAGGATTTTTACTAGGCTCTTATGATGTTTTGTTCTGGCCCAGACTCCTGTTCTAACAAGCTGACATTTTATAGCAAACTTTTTCACTGTACCAGCGCTTAACTGCTTTCTTTAGTTTTTGCATTATTGCCAACTTCTCTTGTTTTACAAACCAAATCTATCACTATTTTTAATTGTTCCAAAATGCCACAGACCAGACTAGCGTCACCTTTTCCATCTGACATATCTGTGCTCATAGGGTTCATGACAATTAATGTCTATCTTGCTAGCAGCTGCTTCCTTTCCTGATTGGCTGCTGCAGAGAAAAACTCAAATGATGGGGCAAATTCCCCAAGCCCTTGGGCTGTCTGATTTCCTTTCACTGATCTGGCCCTGCAGAAGTCCAGCTAAATATAAATTAGCTGAAGTCCAGCTAAATATAAATTGTATAAATTGTTCCACTGCCCATTTATCCTGGGAGTCCTTGTTTGCACCAGATTATGCCAAGAACAGGTCCTGTCTGGTCCTCAGCCAGGCCAGAGGATTCAGCTTTCCCCTTGCTGCTAATTTTCTGATCTGGCTCTTTTTGCCTCATGGCTGCCTGTGCACCACATCTGAACAGCTCCTGCAAACTTGGAGCACTCTTGTGTGTCATGGGCTGCTCTGCAGCACGGACAGGGCTGGCGTGCACAGGCTGCCTGCTGGAAACCTCTCCTGTTCCTCCTCCTGGCCACTCGCTTGGCTGAGACGCTGAGCAGAGCCAAGAAGCCTGTCAAGGACTTTTCTCTCAAAGAAATCAAGTTTTGCATTATTTGAACTGGACAATCTCTCCTCTTCCTGATTGGCCTCTGAGGGTTACAAATGAAGTAGAAAATAGTTTTACTGAGGCCATTTGGCTAACCCACTTGTGCAGCCAGGTGTCTGAGTGAGGTCTGCTCTGACCTCTGCCCCTTTCATTGCTTTCTCAACACACTTTTTGAGATCTGTCATTCCTTGCTGCTGCTCATGTCTGTTAGCAGATTTTGGGTTGTCAGGACACCTTTGAGTCTTCTGGATCCGTGGAAATCCTCCTTGTTCACAGCAGACAGGTCTCTGCTTCCAACTGTGGGGCTTCCCAGTCTGGCTAGACACTGTGTGCAGCATGTGCAGATGTTGTCTCAAAAGCAGTTCCATCTCCACCTAAAAGTTGTCTCTCCATTGCTACTAAGAGACTTCTTGATGATTCTTCCTTCTTTATTGGCTGGTTTCTGCTTTAACCATGCTGCTGGCTCTAGGGAGATCTTTTTCCTGGGGGAGGTGAATGAGTTCAAGTGTACTGAGGCTTGTCCCAGTCCTTTTCCAGCACCACAATGGAAATACAGGTAACATTGTCAGACACATTGAAAGCAGAGATAGAGGTGATGATAGACTCAGACTTTTTTTACTATGGTCCTCTGTCTACAAGGAATGTGCAGTGACCTCAGATACAGGGGGAATTAGGAGCTGGTTTTTTTCAGGTTACATTTGTCTTTTAATCAGCTTAGCCAAAAATTCTCTCCTCCCCAACCCTGCCTCTGTTCTTGGAGCCACAATCCTGATGTTTGTTTAGGCCAAGTCTTTGGCTTCTCTGATCTGCTCTGCCTTCTTTCCATAAACACACAAAACCAATAGCTATGAGATATGAGACATCAGTAAGCAGAGGTAATTTCTTGATATCATTTTTGCAGGAATGCACGTGTCTGTATGGAGGGTGCTTCACTTTTTCTGGTTACACAAAGCATCTTGAAGGCTTTTGTCTCTTGTATTTATCCCAAAGTCATGGTGGGTCTTACAGGCCTCCTTGACTCCTCTGAGGACAATCTCAGTGCTCATCTGCCTGCACAACTGACATCTCATTTTAAAGAAAAGGCGTGCCTGTGTTTTTGAAGGTTACAGCCATTTAGTTCAGTATTGCTAATTTGCTTTAGCACTAATTAAAATGGCACAAGATTAGTGCATAGTCATCATCATGGTGGCCTTAGTCTGGGGTGGTTAGTTTGATGTCTGCAGAGAAGTTGCTGCCCTAGCTGAGAAATGTCTTGGGACCATTAGCAGAAAGTCCCAGTGATGTGTAGGTCTTGGAGAAGGAGTACCCTCCTCCACCTGTCTGAGAGGGATTAGCACATCACCATCCAAAAGGCAGCTCAGAGGTTTCTTGTGCCTGCTGTGGGCAGCAAATGGAGCATTCAGCCTCCAGAACAATCTATCAATGGTAAATTCAATCATTGGGTAAAATGCACTCACTGGAGACCTGTTCAAGTGTGATGCAAAGAAGCATGGGTGGGAAAGAGAGGTAGGGAACCAAAGAGTGGCTGGACCAAAGCTCTGGCTTTGTAATTCAAATGGAATGAGCTCAGGTCCTTTGAAAGTTGTCCATTTTAAAACATTTCTGCTAACTTTTTTTCCTCACATCAATTTGCTTATAGATTAATTTTCATAAGCTTTCCATAGCGGGAAAATTGATAATGTGACCCAAAATATTTCTTTTCCAAAAATGTCCAAGTTACAGTGGAAAAAAACAGTTCAGGCACATAAAGATGTGATACTTACGAAAGCAATGTGAGGGACTTGCACAGCTCTCCACCTGCAGCAGCTAATTAGGAAGCAGAGGCTGAAGCCAGGTCTTTCCCCTTGCTCAGAAAGGACTGCTTCCTGTCCTCTGGCACAGCAAGAATTGGGGTTTGCTTCTGTGATCACCCACTGCCTCCAGCAAACAGTCAGCATGGGGGAGACTTAAAAGTCCATTCCCAACAATGACTGTGCTTTCCTGGAGGCAGCAGATAATTGCAGAATTAGGTTCTAATTCTGTTTTTCTCAAAGGGTGTCAACTAGGTGAGTGATCAAAGCAGAGTACTAGGAAAGGGTTAGGTATTTTTACAGTCAAACAAACTGTATAAAAAATTCACACCAGTGCTTTTATGTTAGGTCTTCTGTGTGGTGGGACCAAGACAGAGGAGCTTGTCCTTGCCTCTTTTGTGATTCAGTTCTTCCATCCCAGCTGCACCGTCCAGGGTATCACAGAATCATAGAATGGTTTGGGTTGGAAAGGACCTTAAAGTTCATCTCTCTCCAGCCCTGTTGCCATAGACCAGGTTACTCAGATCTCCATCCAGCCTGACCTTGAACACTTCCAGGGATGGGGCATCCGCATCTTCCCTGAGCAACCTGTTCAGTGCCTCACCACCCTCACAGTAAAGAATTTCTTCTCAATATGTAGTCTAAACTTACCCTTCTGTATTGCTCTCTTTAACTTCCCACTCACTGTACCTCTGTAGGCATGTGCTGGTGCTTCACATTTGTTCCTTTAAGATCAAAGCTGAAGCAGATCTGCATGTCTTTCCCCCTCTCCCTCTGTGCAACATACCTCAAGCTATAACCTAAAGAAAATCTCTGGCTACAACCACTGAATATGAAGAATGTGTCCCAACTCATTTCTCAGCCAGGCTGACCTGAAATGAAATTACTTTATAGCTCTGAACATTAAAATTTTGAGGAAGGTTTGCTAGTCCCAGGAGGAGGGTTGTCTGCTCCTTCTTGCCCTGCCCTGGGTGTTGATACCCCATGCTTCTGCAGCCAGCAAGCAATCAGAGGGCTCTTTTCTTTGTTGGATAGAGCTGGGTGGTTTTAGTGGTGATTTGCTGCCACTGGGGGATGGACAGCAAATTCAAGGGACAGCACAGGTCTGGACAGAGCAGCCAGTTTACAGCTGTGATCACAGAGGTGCTGGAAATGGGCTGCTGCTGCTGTGCTCTTCCTGTTATGCATCTCTAAGGGCAGGGTTTCACCTGGTGCCTGACACCTAATTGGGGGTTTCTGATGGTAGGTGTCCACAGGAGTCTGAGGTACAGGGCAGGTGGAGGCAGTTTAGCAAGAGAACTATGCTTTAGAGGGACAGAATCTCTCTTTATCCTTCCCTGTCAGTTTAGGTGAGATCTCTGTTATGTTGGTGGAGTTTAGCTGCCTGATTCACATGGAAAGCTGCACCTTGACTCATAGATTTGAAGTCTCAAACTGAATCACATCTTCAGGGTTCATCAGGATCTGCTCTCAGAAGGAGAAGATCATCCATCTTTGAGCTGCCTCATGAAGCCAGAATCCATTCCCAGGAGTGCTGTGAAAGCCAGACTGCTATCTGCAGTTTGCAGCCTGCCTTCATAGCTTGGGTTTGGGATATTTGTAGTGCTGGCTTCTTCTGGGCAGGTTCTTTGGAAAATCCTGATGGAGCATGCTTGGTTGATGATCCAAGCCCTCAGTAAATGCCCTGTAAAAACTGGTTTGATGTGTTCCTGTGGGTAAGCAACATGGGAAGGCATCAGATCTGGGCTGAGTGTTCTGTGCTGGCTGCTCTACATGGCAGACTAGTGCAACCAAACAAAACCTGAGTTCATTTCCTGCCTGAATCAAGCCATTCACTTGAACCTGGCCTTCTACTCCCCAACTATCCCCTGCAGGCCTTAAACATTAGCATTCCTTACTACCTCTGTCCTCATCCCAATGACACTCAATTGCCTTTAGACAGAGTCTCAAGAGAAAGATGCTACACAGTAGGCTGAGATATTGGGCTGAACCTAAGTAATGTCCCATGGAGACAGCTTCAGCAGCTGGTCCTGGGGCTAAGTGTCAGGTCTGTGTCCAACATCTGCCTGGCAGCAGGAGAAAGCACAGTGACAGCTTCCTTCTTTCCTTCTTGTGGTTGAGCCTCAAGTTCACCACATGCCCCTGAACTTAGAGGACACATTCCTTGAAAGCTCCAACTGAGCTGCCACAGCTGTAGATGAAGGAGTTGGACAGTCCTTGCTGTTTCCTGTGATGCCAGTGTGCAGCAGCAGTGCAGGTTTGTTCCTCACTGTCTACAGGAGCTGTCCTTGTGCCTCCTGGGGCCTTGCACAAAACCAGGCATGACCTCTGCCCAAAGGAATTCCACCAGGCAGCGAGATGTCTAGCTGCTAGAAAATCACCTGCAATTATTCACACCCTCAAAATTGCGGGAGCAAAATGAGAGCCTGCTTTTCAAAATCAGGTCCATTATGTGTCTGCAAAGTATATAATCTCCACATAATTCATCAACACCATTAATCTAAACTCCTAGGTACTGAGCTCAATAGAGCATGTGTTTTCCATGTGTGTGTAATATCAAACAAACCTGTGTTTAACTTGTCAGAATATAATCAACTTCCATTAATTACTTCAGTATGAAGTCTCCAGTACCAATGGTTCTTCATATAATCACTCAAAAAGCTTTTATTGGGGAGCTAAACAGCTCAATAACACTAATTAATTGTGTTTCTTGGACAACTGCGATTGTATAAGTGGAAAGGTGGTTTTGGTACATTTCCCACTACATTGATTTTCACATTTCTGGAATGCATTTCCCCATAATAGTCATTAGAGCACAGAGAGAAGAGTTGGAAAGGTGAGGTAGAAGCACGGCATTCCTAAAATATGATTTGAGATTTGTACTGGATCTGTGCTGTTTGCCAGAAATTCAAACTCTGGCAAATAACTTAGCCTTTCTAGGCTGCTTGCCCAATAGGCTGAGTGAAAGAAGCAGCAAACCTAAAAATCTGCCAATATTTATGTACCAGCATGTGATTCAATTGTTTTATTACATTTTATTGCAGAAAAAGAGGAGGATAGAAACTCTGCAAGTCCAGGGGAAAAATATGAGTGTTAGTGTTAAAGAATTTTAAGACTTTAATTAAACCACCCCAAATTCACAAGTTCAACCAAACCAAAAAAAAAAAAAAAAAAAAAAAGGAAAGAGAAAATGCACAATTACTCTCTTGGGGTTTTCAGGGCTTTACTTCTACACACATTTTTCTAATTCCACGTAGAGGAACAAAGAATGTGTTTTTCCCACCTGAGAAGTGTTGTTTGGTGATTCATGAAGTTTTCTCCTTTGTCTGAAGCAGAGGTTTCTCAGTTACGTACCCCAGGGCTGCGCTGCTGCAGAGAGGAAGAGAACTGGCTGGGAGGGGGCAGCCAGTGGGGAGGGTGTGAGGCCAGGGGAGCATTTCACATCAGCAGGAAATTACCTGGTGTCGTGTGTGTCTGTATTTATATATAAGGGGTAAATGAATTGTTACTCTCAATGGCATGGAAAAGTAAATAAAAAGCCTCTCTCAGCAGGATTGTGAATGCTGGCTGTAGGTTTGGATTCATGTTGCAAGGCTCCATTCACAACTGGGTTTTATGTTCCCAGGCCCTCTCTGCAGCTCCAGTGTTATCTCAAAAGCACCATCTTTTTGTCTTCACAGATAGCAGCACTCGAAATGCCAATCGACTTAACCAGCAGTTACAGTATCTAGTTCATAGCTTTTTGCCTTAGAAGTGTTGGCTCCCCCCAGCATGACCAAATTCAGATTCCACTCAATGGAAATAGGTGGCACAGCCAGTGCCTTCGTAAATCAAGATGAAAATGTGATCAAACCCTACAAGCTTTTTCTTATTCAAGATTATTTTTATTCAGAAGCTGCTTCTTCTTTAGTAGTAAACATAGTCAAAAACAAGCCATAATTTAGTTCTGTGCCCTATTGAGCCAGGTCTTGTAAAAGTCAACTCATCCCTGAAAAATTTCATCTCCTACGTGGTAAAGATGTATTGGGAAATGCAAGGAGGGAGGGAGAAAAGTTGCAGACAAAGCTATGGTGGTGGCTTAGGACTTCATGTTTTCCCTTAATCTAAAGGGCAGAGTTAATTCCAACCTGAAGGAATGAGGAATGAAGTTTGCATTTTAATTCAGTTCAAAGAAAATAATTAAATGATAAATAATAATTATAATTTGGAACTGGAACATTCACTGCTGAGTTGCTTATGCTGGCAATTTGAAAAATACCTGGTCTGGCAATTTTAAGAAGGAGAGAAAAAATACTGCCTTTACACACAATCAGACTGTAATTTCTGAAAAGACATGTTCTAATTCTTAATGTTTCACACTCTTTTATTCAGACTATGGAGTTAATACTATATTCTCCAGGCAGACCTCTCAAAAGCCATTTGATAAAAAGTTGGTGTCAAGAGACAGACAACAGTATCAGTATTATGTGTTGCCCCTGCAAAGATCTCATGAGACATTTCTGCCATTTCCTTAAGTAAGTATGTTTTCACAAATCTTGCAACTCTTGTTAAAGGAGCAGAATCTTAATATAAGAAAAGAGATGTTGCTCTAAAACAAGAACTAGACTTTCAGTCTTACTGAAATATTGGCAAGTGACAATCAGGGTCTCTTTAATCCCTGGCACCGGGTGAAGGTGAGGAGGAATTCATGTTCTGTCACTAGCAGGTAATTTATTATGTTGGTCAGGTCTTTCAGATTTAGGACATTTGACTGGTTTCCATCCTCCAGCAATCAGTAGTTTTGTTTAATAACCAGTTCCCATTAGCAGTATCTCTGATATTCTTTCCTACCTTGAGAGCCAAAGCCTGTTTCTATTATGCTGTACTTGGATCTGTTTCAGGTTTCATCATCCTTCTGAATGTTTCTGTCCATATATGTGAGTTCTTTGCATCCAGAATAGCTTATTCAGCACAGACAAACAGCAGGACTGTCAGTCTTCTTGGTGAACACCTTGTGAATCATGTGGCTGGCAGGGAAAGGGGATTGGATTTTCTGTATTCACTGGATTTGATACAGTGGTAATAAAATTCTTGTCTCTCTTGTATCAAAAATGACTGTGTATCTCTTTGGCTAATGGAATTGCTGGTGCTTCCAAAACCCCCACATATCATAATGAATGTATGCAAGACTCTTAACTTCTGATTTACTTTTTCCCTTTCTACTTCTGACTCATTCTTCATCTTTGCATATAGCTTGACTGTGTTTTGTCTCCTACTCCTACCCCCCCCTCCATTTTTCTGTCATCTAGCTTCTTTCTGAAGTGAGATGCTCATACCTAGGAACACATTCAGTGTCTCCTTGAGTCAGTATACCAAATCTTTACATTCCAAGCAGTCTTCCTTCTGAATGATCCATCTTGTCGCATGAGGAACATTCCTGCTGTTTTTTCACACATCTTACCAGCCTGTGTGAACTCGCTGAGCAGCTCTGAGGATTCCCTGGCAGCAGTTTCCTTGGCTTTGGGGTGCTGAGTGTGAATCCCTGCTCCCACTACAGGCATTTGTTTTCCTCTTCGTTAGCAGCAGTGGCCACAAACCAGCCTGTCCAAAAGTGTGTCGGTTAACATGTTCAGCAAACCCTTTTGAAGCTTGAGGCAAACTGTGAAATAATTTCTTCCCTGTTGGCATCTTTTGTGAGACTAGAACTTCTCAGCATTCACCAGATGCTCTGGAGCAAGTGTATTTGCAGTGGATTATAGGATCCGTTCCTGTGTTTTTCTTTGTGGTCTGTCTGCCTGTGTCAGGCTCCAGAAAACAGTGAAAACATTCATTCTCCCATGACATTGAGTAGAGAGAATATGGGCTAATCCTGCATCACAGCCTTCAGAGAGTTCTGTGCAGGAACTCCAGGTTCTGCTCAAAACAAACATACCTTCTGGAGGGTTTCTGCCCAAGTATTTTCTGTGGAGGCCAAAAGCACTTACAAATCCTTCAGGAGCTGTTCCATTGCACCTAGTTGGAAATTTCCTTGCTTTCTTCTGGCAATTTGAACTTACATGTTAAATGTACATCCCTCTCTGTCAACTTGCATGTTTTTCAAGTCTGCTGTCTTCCATCTGAGAGCCACGTTTGTCCCTAATGTTAGACTCTGAAAGGCTGTGAAAGTTAAACAGCCTCCAGTGGATGGCTGCCCAATCTCCTCTGCTGGCTGGCTGGTGGAATCAGGACTTGCTGTCCTTCCCCTCCACTCTTACGCCTGGAATGTAAACACACCTCACAAAAACAGAGGAATAAACCAGCTGCTGTTCAGTCTTTTAACCCTCTATTGAGCAACAGACTATGCTTGTGAGGCAGACTGCTGAAATGGAAAATCAGGTGAGCTGACCTCAAGAAGGCATTCTGTCTCAAAGTACCATCAATGATACTTCTTAAATTCCTGATTATAATGTCTCTAATTTGTTATTTTAAAAAGCCTCATTGATTGAAAGTTTGCTACCCACATAGAATATGTATTCCAGTGCTTCCCTATCTGATCCCCCTTCAGCTGGCATGACCTACCCAGGAACTCTCCTACCATCTCCTTTGCTGCAATTAAAACCTATTATTACTCAAAAGTACTGCTGTATAAAGAAGGGATTATTCTCTTAGTGTCTCTGCTGACCACATATACCTGAAGTTCATAATCTTCTCTACAATTAATAGCACCAGATCAATTAGATTTACCTTTCAGAACATGTTCACTCCTAGTATGGTAACTGGGTGCCTCCAGTTGGTACTTATCTCTTGGAAGTGCAGCCCCAACAGAGCAGAAGACATTCACTTACACTTCATATAGTCCAACACCTATGTGTACAACTCAGTGTGGCGTTTCTTTTTTCACAATAACGGAATAGTTTTGGATCACCTTCACCTTGTGATCAGCCTTCATCAAGGTAATTGATACAAGAATTCTTTGGAATTCTTACCCTGGCCTTGTATAGACTTGCAAGGAAAACCAAGCTGACAATAAAAAAAGTATCAGGATTCTGCATTGCAAAAGTTTCAATTTTTTCTGCTCCAGACCACCGTGAAGAACAGCGGAGGCAGGGGGAGCATGCCCCAGGAGCAGCAGCCAGGTGTCTTTTCTGGTCTATCTGCCCCTAGGAGCTGGTTGTATAAAGCCAATAGCACATATTGTATATTGGGGAACCTTTCTTTTATTCCTTTAGACAAGGTGAAAATACTGAACGCAAACTGCCAAGGACAGATCCCAGTGGAAGTCCTTGATGGATATTTCATTTTGACAATGAGTCCCTAATAACTTTCCTGAGCTTTCCATTTGTTTTATACACTCTGAATGGTAATTTCAGCTCCATGATATTTCCTCTGCTTATTTATAAGAATGTCATATGAGACATTGCCAGAAGTCTAACTAGAGTGCCAGTAGCTGTCTGATCTACTGTGGATCTTCCATGCATGGAGTTTGCCCTACTGTCACAGCAGGAAATCAAATTGGTTTATGTGATATGTTTCCAAGAAGCTCATGCTGGCTGTTACTTTTGGTACCTTCCTGCCTTGTGCACAGCTTGACTGGCTACTCCTGCAGATCCCTGAGATGACAGCCAACTTGCCTGGAATTCCACACTTTGTCCCTTTTGTGGCTGGTGATCACTTGACACCCCAGTACAGTGCAAATGGCCAGAACTGGGGCTGCCTGTCCTGTCCTATAGGATCAAGGGCCTCTTACTGCCCTGCTGTTGTGAAGAAGGTGTGGCCAGGATCAGGGCACAGGTAAGCCCCAAGTGTTTGTTTTGGTGGTTTCCTGGTTGATCTAGAGGGCCTGGAGAAGTGGGTAAAAGACACATGAAGGTAACTTGGTTGCATCTTGGAACACTTTGCCCTTCTGTCTGGGTTGGTGCAGCAGTGCCTCAGGCTAGAGCAGTGCTGAATTACCAGCACAGAGCTGTCATGTCTCTGAGCTACAGTTTCTCTGAAATTTACTTCCTTCTTGAGCAACAGGAGACATCAGAACAAACAGCTGAAAGCAAGACATCAGAGTACATTACCAGGATTCTCAGTAAAAGGTGAAAAATGGAGTCTCTGGGATCTTTCATGCTCAAGTGGAAACCAGTATCAAAGCTCCACTGGTTTTGATGAAAGCAGAGTTCAGCCCAGGGTCTGTGACTTTTAAGAGTTCACAGATGAAAAAGTAATGACTCCTCCTTCTACATGGGACAGATTTTCTTTTCATTCTCACAGAACAAGCTAAAAAATTACACTTGGCCTTAGGTTTCCACGCTGCTATTTTGTTGCTGTTGAGGGAATGCAGCAAGAAGCAGCTCAGTATTTGTTTACATAATAATGTTTCCACATGCCTGTATTGAATTTCAAGCTGTAAATCCAGGTACCACCAAATCCTCCTCTCATGCTGGTACAGGTCCTTATGAAACCGACACGGGGAATATTTCATTTTATAAATAATGTCTGTAGCTCCCACCCCAGCTACCCATGAGGAAATCTCAAAACATTGCAACCTTCTTGTATTTTCGTTCCTGGAGGGGAATCTGATTGATGTGTCTTAGAAGATGTTTGATATTGACTGGGTTATACAGCAGTGCCTATATTGTTGTTTTCACAGTAAACACTTGTTGCAAGCAGCCTTGTTTGAGATAGCAGTAAGGGAGATGTGATTTTCCAGGAACTCAGTCCATAAAGGAAAGGCTTTTAAATAAAAAGGTGAAAAAGGGGGGATAAATATAACTTGTAACTGTATAACACTTCACACACGTTAAAGTGACAAAAGCACCAGACTTTCCAGCCGAGTCTCTTCCAATTTGGCACTGGGCAGGGCCTGATGGGGTTACACCAGTCTGGGCAGGCTGCTCTTGAGAGGACCTTTCTGTTGCCCAACTACAGACACCCTGCTTAGCAAACATCAGCTTCTGTAGTCAAGGGTTTCAAGGACTGGAAATTACTATATTTTCTTTGTTCTGCATCTTGAAGCATGGTGAGACGCTCTTGGCTGTTTGCTGGGCTTTTTCCTTGCTCTTTTTTTGCATGTGGTTTCACTGCCAGAAAAAAGTTGGTGCAAAACTTGGAGCACTCTCAGGTTTCTGATTGCCATTACTCTTCTAACTGAGAAATATATTTATTATTGCTGTTGCAGTCTCTTTTTAAGTGATGGAGATGCCTTCTTCAATCTGCCCCCCTTGCAAACTCTTGCTTGCTCTGTTGTTTGTAATCAACATGCATGAATGAACACCACATGGATTCATCCATTACTGTAGTGGGTGTCTGCTCTCCAAGGCTGAGGAGTACTAGCAAATGCTATGCTCACTATCTTCATTCTCCATCTGAATGCAAATTCCTTTCAATATCCTAGACAGCAGAAAAAAACCTCACAGTTTCTCTTAAACCCTATTTTTTTTTGAAGGCAACAGGACACCGATACAAACGTGACCTACAGCAAAAGCAGCATTGTGCTGGCTGAAATGATTCAGCATAAAAAACAGTACTTTCAAACAAAGTGACAGAGACAGACTTTTATATCCACAGGTCACCATGCAAAAGTGGTCTTTTTCTCAAGACAATGAGCATTAAAAGTTCTTCAGTGCAACTATGGAGAATGTATTTCCCCTGCCTGCAGATATTTTTGAGAGTGTAAAACTTTTTTGTTGTTTTAAAATGGGTTAGAAAGTGTAAATACATAAACAAATGAAGAGAAATAGCCGGAAGGACATTTTCAAAAAGTCAGTAAACATCATTTGGAAACCTCAATATTTTTTGTAAGTTTACATTATTTCTATTTTGGTGTTGATTACAATCCTTTTTACTATAATTATCTTACATTTCAAGACAACAAAACTAAATATGAAAAACTAGACGTACTCATATTTATAAAATTATAAATTTGGGATTGATCATCTCCAAGATTTCTTAAAAGAAATCCAAAGAAATTAAACACACTTGTCCTGTTCCACAAAATGTTTCCAATTTGCTGACCTAGCATTTAATTCACAAAGATTTAGCTGAAATGCTGCTGACTATTTTTCATGACTACACTGACTGCCACTGAGTACTTGGAACATTTTAAAATCCGGCCACATATTTTGTGGCCATTTCACAAGATTCCCAAAGTTAAGGTGAACATTTTAAGTGCTGCCCAAAGCATTTAGCCATGTACTTCAGTTACACACTCTCACTCTTCCCTATGAATAGATTTTTTTCTGTGTATGTGAAGGCAACAAACATGAATAGGGAATTTACTGTTGAAAAGGAACTCATTTGTGTAGTGCAGTGATGGCACTGAAGACCCCAGTGCAGTGTCTTTGTCCTTTCCCAAAATCACAGCAGGCTTATCTTGTGCTGCCTGACTTCTCTATTTCTTCTGATTCTTATGAGCACATTCTGCAGGCCTCAGACCTGGGAGAAAATTCTTTAAAAGGTGTAAAACCAGAGCTTTAAACCCTTGAGAGTGAAGATTCTCCTCCCTGCACCAGGCAATATGAGGAAAACCAGACTGCTCTTCTGAGCATTCCCAAGTCACAAGGACAATCTAAACGAAACATCTCATTTTACACATGAACTTGTACATCCATGAATTCCTGGGCAGCAAGAACTCTTTCTTAAAGACACATTTCAGACTTCCTAGGATAAGGTTATCCATGTGCTTCAGTGTGCTCTTCAGTTGATATTGTTAAGGAAGGTCAGTAGTGGTGGCCTGAGCCCAATAAGCATCTTACGGTGTGGGTGTGGGTCCCAGTGCTGTGGGTCCCAATGTCTCTTTTCTTGAGAATGTGGTTTGTCTTGCCCAACTTTAGCTGTGTCAGATTTGGACATCTGGTCTCAGTAGCTCATTCTCCTGCTGCAGCCAGTGAAGAGATGGAAGTGCTGCAGAATGTGGTGCCTGCACTGGGACATGTGACTGAGATGAAATTTTAAATTACACTTAACATCCGAAAGCCATCGTTCCTTTTCGGCATCAAACTGAGTGTGCCGCTTACAAAACAGCACTGCTGTCTCCTACCACAGCACTGAGGGACATCTCAAGATATTCCCTGGTGTTTAGAGCATCCCCAGGAAGAGTCATCTTGTCTGCATGGACCAAACTCAGGATAAGGCTTACCTGGACTCACACAGAGAGTCTGTGGCAGGAAAGGGCCTGCACTCCAGTTCTTTACCAACAAGCTATCTTTCTTATGCTAAAGATAATGTGCCTTAACTGTAAAGAAAGAAATGTCCCTAATTTGTGGTTATTTACAGCACTGTAAATCAGGCACATGCCACGAAGTACCAATAAAAATTGTTTAAAATCAGCCTTAAATAGCTAAACTCTCAAAAGCAGCTCATAAAATGAGACTTGGCAGTTCTTAGGTAGTTATGGTTAAATTGACAGTCCTTTTGGGAGTTAAGATAGCCAAAAGCAGTAGTAGCTAGGAGTGAAGTGATAGATGGTGAGCCTGTTGGTTGAAGAGCCTCTATTGCATACTCCTGGGGCTTCATATGTTCATTGGCCCTGGACTGTGAGAAGGGAGATACCAAACTTTGTCATTGAGCACCAGCTTGTTGTATCATGTATTGCTCTATATGGCCCTAGAAACTGCAAAGCCAGAAGAACGAGCCTTGGCATGAAGGATCCCCTTGCTGTCTGCCTGAAACAGGAGACTTTCCAGGCAGGAGGAAAGATAGAAGGACAATTAAGTCCAAAGCAGGCTGAAAGGAAAGTTAAGGAAATCTGGAGAAAGGACCAATACCAAGAATGAAAAAAGCCCATCCATAAAGAAACCAGATCTCAGCTCCTTTTAAAACGTCAGGTGCACAAGTTATATTAGCCTTGAGCCAGGTCTAACTTCCGCTGCCAATAACCACTTCCACTGCCAATAACCCAAGCTGACATAACAGCAACATTAAGGAGGTTTGGGTTTTTTTTTCTGTTGCATTAGGCATTCATGTCTATTTTCCACTTCTTTTTTTTTCCTCTTCATTTTTTTCCCCCCTCGAGGTACTTGTATTTTAGCCAACCGCCTCCATTCTTGTTAAACAAGAGGAGTTTCAAGATGGGGCTCAAACTTAAACACTGGCTCAGCAGCCCAGCACTGTGAAAGCTGTGGGTTTGGGTCTCAATTCTGCTGCTAATGAGAATCAAGCACACCCAGGCACTTGCAAATTAGCTTGTAAAACATGAGCTGGCATCAAGGAGGGATTCCTGTAGCCTCCCTTGCAGTGTGTCAGTGCAGGGCTCTCAGGCAATTCAGCCCTTTGCATCATGCTTCACCTTTCTTTCCTTCCCTACCTAACTAGGCTGGGCAGGGATGTCACCAGAGCAGCTTCCAACCACCAATGTCCTCCTACAAACATCAGCTCAGCCACACAAAGCTGTATTATTGTCCTCTTTGAAATACTGCACCAAAGCACAGAGAAATTTGTGGACAATGGGAGTAAGACATAGAACAATCAATGACCCCAAAGCTGCACAGACATATTCACACCATACTAAGTCCAGTTCATGCTCTTTGGGGGATCTTGGTAGAGCAGCTCAGGCTTGATGCCAAACTTGGTTACCCAAGTTTCTGTCCAGCTGGCTCAGAGTAGGCATGCAACAGCCTGCACTTGGCCATGGAAACATGGCTTGGCCCTGAGACCTTCAGAAGTGTTTCGATTTGTTAGGTTAGGAGCCTGAAACCCTTTGAGGTTCTTTCTAATTTTCCAAGAGTCTCACAGATCATTCAGAGTTGCACAGGAATAAGAACAGGGGGTTGTCATGCTTGAAGCTGTCTCTGTGACCACTGAATCGGTGCCAACTGGACTTCAGAGCTGGTAGTGGAACTGGATCTGGTATTCTCAGTCTGGGCCAAGTCCAGGCTCTATTTTCCTGCAAGTACTAGGCTCAGGTTTAAGAAAGTGTGATCACACCAAGGACTGAATGGAAGCACATTTGTGTTGAAGGTGCTATAGCAGAACATGGGGTTTCATAGCAAGAAAAATTTGTTTGTGTGAGAAAATCATTGATTTTGGCCAGAAATGTGGGGAACACTAAGAAGATTTTTTTGCAAATGTATTAATGGTAATAGGCAGTGCAAAAACAACTTTGAACCATTATAGGATGAAGATGTTCACCTCACAAAAAGGGAGGGACATGGACACAGCAGAGGTGTTTAATGCATTCTTTGCCTCTATCTTCAAGACAGATGATGGATCAAGGGGGTCTCTCTCAGTGCCTTGAGCTGGAGAACCCTGATTGCGAGAATGATCAGTTTCCATTCAACCCCAAAACCGTGCAGGATTTGCCTCCACAGTTGGATCCCTATACATCTATGGTAACTGATGGGAATCATCCAAGAATCCTCAAAGAGCTGGCTAGTGTCATTGCAAAACCACTCTTGATGGTTTTTGAGCAGTCCTGAGAATCTGGAGAGGTCCCAGAGGATTGGAAGCTGGCAAATGTTTCAATTTTCAAGAAGAGCAAGAAGGAGGAGCCCAGAAACTACAGGCCTGTCAGTCTCACTTTGGTGCCTGATAAAGATATGGAGATGATTCTGGGAGGTATTGAAAAACACCTGAGAGATAACACAGTGGTGCTGTCATGTGGTCACAGTGTGAAGTCTGATAGAGGTCAAGAAGTTTTTGGACAATGCTTTTGGGCATATGAAGTGATTGTAGAGAATGTTGCTGTGCAGGGATGGGATCTGGACTAGATCCTTGTGGGTCCCTTCCATGATTCTGTGAAAGTCAAATATGATAGAAACAGCTGCACCCTTCCCTCTGCCACACAGCAAGAGGCCATCTGAGGCAATGCCAGGAGCAGGAGCAAGTTTGATTTCTGTTTTTTGTCTCCTGGCAGTACTGGGATCATGGCTCTGCCAGGGCTACTCCAAGGTCCTCAGTGTTGTTCTGAATGCAGAAATTTTGTATAAGACTTGTATAGCCCTGGTGGAGTTCAATTTATAGAATTTTTTGCAGCTTTGGAAAGGTGGATGACCAAACACTCACCTTCAACCTCACACAGAGGACTCAGCATATAAAGCCATCTCCTCCGGCCCCTAGAAGCCATGTGAGGAATATGGCCCAGGACTTCCACAAGACTGAAATATACAGAGTTGTGATGGAACCTGAAAGGCTCTGGAAAGATTCCTGAAGGAGGATCCAAGCTTGGTGGCTGCGTTCCCACTACTTGGCAGTGCCTTGGTAGGCAGGGTGAGTTGTGCCCCACTGGCATGTTCCCTGACTGGCCCTGAGTGATTCCTCATGCCAGTGATTCCTCATTCACCACTCTTTGTAGTGAATTAGGGAGAGAAGGCAGCTCCCTGGCATTTCAGAGCATCCTCCAGGGCAGTCACCAAGGCCTTTTCCTGGTGCAGGATCCCTTTTGACTAATGCAGAACAATTCCTAAACTGTCTCGTATTGCTGGGGATGACACACAGGGTAAAAAGAAGACTTTCTGAGCATTAAAAGTACAGCAAATTCCAGAAGCTCAAGATTATTTTTATAACCAAATCTGCTTCCTGTAATAGCAGCTCACATTTGGTGTTGTTGATCTCCACTGATGGATAATTTAGGTAGATAAAAACCATAATTCATCAAAGCCAGGGAATATAATGAAAATCTCTCTGAGTAAAGAAATCATGAAGAAAGGGGTTTAAGCCTGCATAGCATTTCCCATAGCCAAAGCTAAATCCATTCTTCCTTTAACAGACATGTTATCAACCTCCTCCCCCATCTTCTCCTTCTAGCTCATAGTACAGTGGCCACTTCACACACCTGTGTGTGGGGATCCCAGTCTAGCTGCCATCCTTTGCCAAACTCCAAGCTAAAATATACGGCACCAAGTTCTCAAATGTCCTCAAAATGTGTTAACCTAGGACTTGGTCTCAGTCTCCCTGGTGGAATGCTTCACCTGGCATATGCATTTATGCATTAGGTCACCAGTGGAGGATATGAGGTTACAAAGTGAGAACTGTAGTTCAGTGGCTGCAGCAGTTGTGTGGTGCTAGGACAGGAGTCTGCAATCCTGAGCCCAAGAAATATTCTACCTACTGAATTGAAAATTGGAGCTCCCCTTACTCAGTGGTTTATAACAGTTTAGAGTGCTCAGCTGTGGCAAATGATGTGACAGAGTAGGTGGAAGCAGATTGAGTTGGTGTCTTCATGTCAGATTCAGGTACAAAGTAGGTGCCAAGTGGTTCAGCATCATTAAGATGTGGGTGTTTTTACACATTCCCAACAGCAAAAGTCAAGCTGTACATACTCCCTCAGGAACTCACGTATCAGCTGAATATCCAGATCTCCACTGACATGTTGGGTGGCCAGAAGTGTTACAGAAGTACATTTTTATCACAAATCAGCAGGACATAAAACCTGAAAGTGCTGATTGCCCACCAAATCTGAGCTATCACCCCTCCCATGCAAGTGGAGCAGCTTTGCCCAGGCACAAAAGTTAAGAGATCACTTGCACTGGGCTCTCTACTAGGAGCACTGAGCTTCTGGATGGGCTGACTTCCTCTCCTGCTCCACCTGGTTCCCCAGCCAAATATCCACAAGGGTAATGTAGGCAAATCTAGCCTGTGCTTCCAAAAAAACGTAAATGACCAAGGTTTTTCCCAGCTGATGGACCTTCTCCAGGGTCTCAGGTCAGTGAGCAGCTGTGGCCTCCCCCTGCACTCCTCCAGTGTGGAGGATTTATCAGCATTATTCCACGTTGTCATTAGCAGCCATTACTCAAACCTTGCTGCAGTCCTTTTCATCGGGTAGGAGCTAAACTACCACAAGGTGTGTGGATCAGAATAACTTTTCTGTTTTGTCCTTGCCTATCACAGGCTTGTGTCCCAGTGCAGGGAAACCCTGACTATTACAGGAAACCAGAAATGCAAATGCCTAAGGACAGACAAATGAATATTTAATTCAAACCAGCAAGATGTTGTTTGCAGTTATTTATTTTACTAAAATGGTTACATATGTTGAAACAAAGAAGAGCAATAGTAATAATGTTTGTTTTTCCAATATCATAAATAATTACTGAGTTTTCATTAGCTGTTGGCTCAGCACTGATCATGACTTTCGTTATTTAAAAAAGACACACACATAATCCATCAGAATTTGTGTTTTCAGAAAACTCTAAAGCAGCAGTAGAAAAAAAATAAATTAAAGGAAACAGTAACAAGAAATTAGGCCAAGTATTTCTTAAATTTAAAACCCACTTGATGTGTTTTACAGATTATTCTTGTGCTTTGATCATTGGAAAAGAGAACCATTAACAAGTTGTTTATACAATGGCTTGCCTTCTCCAGTTTTACTTCAGAGGAGTCCCCAAAAGTACCCTTTCTACATGACAAATTTTGTTGTTCATACAGACAAAAACACTGAATATTCCTAACAGAAGAGTTTGTCAAAACCATGAATTTATTGTCACAAAATATTTAATACCAGAATAACTTATAATAGTATGAACAAAAGTGAAGTATTAACTCTCTGCTATTAGTTATAAACTCACATTATTATGCCAAAATCCAGTAAAGTATTAAAAATTAATGTCATGGAATCTTAGACATAAAATGATGCAAGTCAGTAAAACATACTTCAACTGTTCATACAGTCACAACATACATTTCTTGCTTGGCACTTTAAGTCAATGCAAATCAGCAATTTAGAAAACAAAGTAAAAATATATATGTACAAAATATTTTCATATCAAATAATTTTCATTGTACACTAAATAAAACCAACAAAGTTATGTTACATCAAGAAGTTTCCTAAGAAGTCACACCAAGGCTGATATTTGCAATGTGTCTTGACTATTTTAGTGCAACTGACACAGCCTCTATTTGCAAGTTAGTTACATCATTAGCATAGTCCTGCTTCCATTGATGTGGGAGTTCTGCCATTAAACTCAGCAGGAGCAGAACTGAAGTCTTGTCTTGTTCATTGATGGCTCACCAGAAAGAGAAGCAAGGAAAGGGATAAGTAGGAAAAAACCCAACAGGATACCCACAGGAAAAAAATCCAAATCCTAGAAACAATCCTCTCTTTTCCAGTTTTCTGTAACAGATTCTGTATAAATTGGTTTTGGCTTTGCCACTGTTTATTCAAGCACTGTAAACCTCATTAGACTATTGTTATATGACTTAAGAATAACTTGTACACCTCCACATAAAATTTAAAAATAAACCTGGTTTTATGACAGTTATTACACTCTATAGCAGTCAATTTTAGAGACATGACATTTAATACAGGGTTTAGTATCTTCTTAAAACCCTCCTGCCTTAAATGCTGAGATTTTTCAATGTTTCAGTTCCTTCTGTGATTCTTGTTTGGGCTTTGATAGTTTATATTATAGGCTTTTCTTACTGAAATGAGAAATGTCAATCAACTGTCCTCATTTATGCAGTACATACAAAATAAAAATGTTTAAACCACATTAAAGTAATAAGTTCCACCATGGAAACATTTCTGGATGGCACTATAGTTTTAGTTTTGTACAAGAAGAAACCAATTTTACTTCTATCAAAACTTCAGTAAGTCACTAGTAAAGCTTTAAAATTATAGAAATTCAACTTGAATTTACAATTAGTCTGACTAAAACCTTCTCAACTAGAAATCTTTAATGAGCAACACAGCATATGTTTAAGTTCAAAATAATCTGAACAATTAACTTATTTCCTAAATTTGTGTGTTCTAGAGTATTGCACTTTTCAAAGGAATGGTTTTGGTATTTTAATATACTGCATATACAGGTAAGAAACATGCATAACAACCTTATCGTCACATTGACAAAACGTACTGTACAATTTTTATAACACTGTTGATTAAAAAAAAGAGAGTGAGAATGATGTAACAATTTCATTAAGACTCATCAATTTGTACAAGTCAAATAAGCACAACTCTCCAGGGCCCTCAGCAGTAATGTGTTTAGCCCTCGGCTGCTTAAGCCCACTTGGAATAATATACAAAGTTTAAGCATTATGGCATTGTCATTTTGAGGCATACCACTGTTGTACTATGCCCACGTTATAGCTTATTTTTTCAAAGCAAGGCACTTACTGTAATAGCAATGCAAACATCTTATGCGCAGTTCGATTAACATAAAATAAGTTAATGTTTTGATAAAAACAGGGTTTTTATAATTTACATGCCTTTTATAGAAGCAGTTGAACATTTCATTCAATTCAATGAAAACATCTGAGTCAGAAGGGACCTTAATTTTTTTAACTGACCGTTCTGTAAAAGGGGACCTATTTTCCACATTTTCCCCCTGTCTGTGAATTGGATTTTGCTGAAAACAAATCCTGTGAGGAAAACGTCTGTTTGATGTGAAAAAGAAAGAAGACCCGTCCCTTAAAACTGCTGAACTAATGGCACTTTAACAGTCTTTACTTCTGATATATGTGATGATTTCTGAATGATGCAGCTGGTAGTTCCCTGCAGTTTGTCCTTCCCCTGGGCAAGGTTCGTTAGGGCCATAGCTGCATTGATCTCCTTCCAGTACGTCTCATCTTTGCTGGGTCCCCTTCTGTTAGCTGCACTAGATTCAAGCAATAATAAATATTTACACACGCATCTTACATAGCTGCACGGTATCAGGAAAACTGTAATAGCAACAATGGTTTGGGAAAACTGTGAAGTCCCTTACTCACCTTTCACACTTATTTGGTCCGTTCTCCAGATTTTCTGAAAACAGGAAAAGAAAAGTCTATTTTATTTTAATAGTTTTAAAAACGAGTATGTTCAGGGAATAGGCATATTGAAAAAAAACCCAAGCTTTATTCCAAATTTGCTACCAAATCTAAAAGAAAGTCTTTGCTTTGACACACACAAAGGACCAGCTTCATGCAGGCATCTTCCTGGAGAAAGCTACACTGAAGGTGTAGCTGTTCCTAAAGGTTCACCCACATTTTGCAGGGCAATAGAGGAGCTCTTTAAAACATATTTATGTTTTGAATACCAAGAACATAAGGAATTGCAAAACCTAAAAATAAAAATCAGCTTCATTGCCTTTCAGTGAATGCCTTCTAGTATGCACTAAAAATAGGGCTCTCACCCTTGCACACATGATGTGAGTGGGTTTCAATGCTCCCCTTGCCAGGCAGTGCCTCAGTCACAGAGGCAGCCGAGGGGGACACAAGTAACAAGCACACCTGGTCAACAGCCCGCAGAGGCGAAATTGCATCACAGGCATAAACTACACTTCCTCATCAAGAGTCATATTTGTTCATTCACGAAGTCCTCACGTCCCAGAGAAGCCAGAAATATTTACCAGGCAAAAATGTATAAGCTTTATTCAGTGGGTTTGCTATCCTGACACAGAAATACATTATAGAGGAGCAAGAAGCCGATGCCCAACTGCAATTCCTATGGAAAACAAGTCAAACCAAAGAAACAGCAATGGCATGAGCACTAGTGGTTACAAGACCTAAAAAGCCTCTAAACACAACATCAATCTCAAAAAGTAATATACATCTTTGCGAGGCCAGATTCTCAAATAAAGTCAACCTTACTGCTAGATTTCCATCAGATTATTAATTAAAAGTTGATCTTGTCTTTAAACAGAGCTTCCAGTGGAATAACCCTTGGTAGCCCTTCCCTTAGGAACAACCTTGCCCACCAGAGCCAGCAGCCCATTGTCTCCTACAGCCAATAATTCAGCTCAGCTGCACTTCCCAGCACTTGGAGGTGACTGCTGGAGACCACAGTTCCAATAAAGAACCACAGGGAGACCAGCTGCAATTTCAGAGGTCAGCTGTTTGCCTGTTTGATCCAGCAGGCCTCCATCCTTTTGAAAAACAGCTTTATGAAGAAATGTTCCCAGGTGACCAAGATTTAGCTTTGCTCCAAAAGTGCAGAGCTTAAATCAGTATCTGTTAAGATTTCCTAGAACAATGCTTGAATGGGAGTCAAGAAGGGGAAGACCAGCCTATGCAGAGGACAAGGAACCAAGGAAGAAAGAAACATTTGATCCAGAAAGAGATACTGGATGACACAAAAAGTCTCTTTCTTCACGCTGTACTTGGCTATGAAGAATTCTTCAGCCCTGCTTCATTGTTTTTTCTAATTAGAGACAATTTTCAAGATGATGTTTAGGACTGAATAGATCAGTAGGTATAGAAATGGAAATGGTAAGTAATAGAGAACATCATTGCCAGAGCAAAGCTGGATATAAATACACCTCTCTCAAGCATCTGTCAGTTTCTTTTGCTGTTGGAAAATATTTCCTATGAACAAAAAAATTGCTTGTACAAACTTCTGAGGGAAGTAGGTGTGAATGGTGACACACATTCCAATTTCAGTGTTTATTTGAAGGAGTATTTGCAAATATTTTTTACTGGTGTTTAGCCAGCTCTCAAAGAAGGCATCTTGTCCATGGTATGTAAAAGCAGTAGCAAAACTAAAAATTAAAATCCAGGAGGGAAGAGCTGCCCATTCTTTAACTTTGTTAAAGATTTTCCTGAATCACACATATTTTCTTATTCTGTTCTTATTTTATGGTTTTTTTTAACAAATAATTTGAGTCAAAGAAACTCAAAACTGGGTTAAAATAAAATCATCATCAAAAATTTGCAAAGCTCAGGCTAATAACTGCTCTTAAAGCATGTTAGTACAATGAAGTCTGAAAATCCATAATTTCAAAGAACAGGCCCTCTTTTTCTTGCCAAAAATCCTTTTCTGCTATACCAAACCCCCTGACAGCATATACCAGTTTGCACTACCACAGCATCCAAGCAACTCCCTTGTGTCTGAACAGCCTTTAGCAAAGGAAATAAAAGTGAGAGAGACAAAGACCTTTCCTTATGCTCTCCTTGACATCTTGCCAGTCAAACCAACTTGATGTGACTCAAAGCGAAAGTGGGGTTCACTTCACGTGCCATGAAACTGCCATCTAAGTCACCGAAAATTTCTATCTTTATTTGCCTGGACGCCATTCATAAAGAACAGAGTGAATCCTCCATCAAGTGGATTCAGCCATTCTATTCAACACTGCAGCCCAATATCCCTGCGTGCTGCTGCAAAGCCAAATTCCTGAGTGCTGTTCTGTGGCCCCTTCCTCACACTTTGTCCTTTGGACAGCATTATCATCCATGTGGATATGCTGAGAGCTGGATGGGGGGAGGACCATATCTCTCCTTTGGCTATTCAGTATATCAATGATTCATATCTATTTTTATATAGAGACATTAGACACTGCTAGTATAGCTACAGCCTTAATGGCTTAGCTCAGCCTGGAAGAAATGCAGGCTGGTCATGTCTGGCTCTTCACTCCCCAGAGAAAGAACATAGATGACAAAATGTTATCAAGCGTATAAAAAACCTGCAAAAGTGGTGAGTCTTACTCAATATTTTGCTTTTTCTTCATTTGTAATCTATCTGCTCTGCCTCCAACTACTAAATAAAAATTTTGATAATGGAAGCTTTTAATGTTTGAGGTACCTGCATAAGAATTGCAAAGTATATTTTAACTGTAAAAGAAACATTTTGGTGAGACTGCTCCATGAAAATAATCAAAGAACTGCATTCTCAAAATGGAAAGTGTTCTTTTGCTTGACCATCACACACCACACCCCTAGAGGGGATCCAAGTTTATTGCCTCCTCTCTGAGGCAATAAGGAAATGGCACTGGGGCTGGGTAACCTCTCTGGAAATGGTGATGAAAGGAATGGAATGATAGAGCATCCTGAATCTCACCAAGCAGCCTCAGCTGAGGACTCACCTCAGAGCAAGTGCTCTCTACTGTGTGAGAAGCAGCACTTTACCAGCCCTGAGGTACCAAAGTTTCCCTGAGGTACCAAACAGCAGAGCTGTTCTCTCCAAGCGCTGTGCTTACCTTTAACCTCATACACCTTTGGTGGCAGAACCTCTGGTCTCCTCCTAAAGGCTGTGGCTCTCTCAACAGTCTGATCAAGGCAAGCTGTCTTGAAACACAAGACAGCTTGTTTTGTCTCTAAACACAAATTTATACCCCTACAGATTGATCAAGCTTAGATCAGTGTGTTAAGTGACTCCTGGGAATGCCAGCGCTGATGAATTACTGTATTCCACACCGTTCTCAAGACTCATTTTGATAGGTTAAAAAATTATGTTTACCCTGACATTATGTTTACACACAGACATAAATACATTTTAACAGCATACAACTGGCCAGCACAAATAATTTTCCTAAACAAACAACAGTAGTGTTCAATAGCATATTTAGTAATTGAAACCAGAAGAAGCTGCTGCTGAAGGTGTTTTGTAGCATCTCAGAAAGCATCCTTTGCTTCTTGTCAAAGGATGGCGGTAGGCTTTCAACACATATTGAGATTCTATAATAAATCTATTTAATATTAAACATCAGAAATACCTTTTTGCTACAGGTTTGGAAATCACTTAAAACTGTGGTCATTTGCTCTGTAGCCAGAAAGTTTTAAACACTGTGAAAATAGAAACTTAATCATTTAAAATTAGTTGTCATTTATACCTCACTTTCTGGTGCTTCATTCTGTAAGCATCCAGAGAATTGCTTTTGCCTGGCCAAGAATGTCTCATTCTGCTCTCAACATCCACCCAAAGAAACCAGCAAGGCAGGATATTTGTTCCCTCTTGTTTATAATAGGAAGTTACTATAAATCACCTACCAAAGGAATTCTGTATACCTTTCCATTAGTATGAGTTTTCAGTATACAGTTTACTGTAGGGCATAGTGCCAAGAGTGTAGACACCAGACAATACCAGCTTTGTGATACAGCATGGTATTTTTCAGGACTCACATAATTATTAATAATATACATGGCATCTTTTTTTTTTACCATAAAATTTCTTCATAAATATTAACTCGCTGACCCTGACAACTCTCTTGCAAGGTAGCCTGCTGTCCCATTTTAGCAGAGATGTAAATGAGACTCAGAAATCCAAAGTCAAAAAACTGCCTAGGCAATATTTTGACTATTTCAAAAGCATTTAAGAACAGAATTTTCCAGGATTTCTCTTTTATTTAAAATGTTTTCCTTTGTTCTGCTGCTATCAGAAAGGACTAGCCAAAGAAAATGAAGCCCAGGGTTCTTGCAGGCAAACCAACCTAAAACCACACAATAGCATCACATACCTCCAATTTACTGTGCACAAAGGCTCTCTGGTGACACGGAGCTTGCAGCACATTCAAACATTTCAGAACAACTCAGACCCTTACTGTTCGCTGCATCCAGACTGATAATTTTTCTGTATATTTGGATGACTTCAGGGGTGTGCTAAATAATGTTAATTACAGTTAGATTTTGTCATTTGGATTTGGGAATTTTAAACTAAGCACTGCATGTGTGCAGTGATGAAGCCCACCCTAAGGCCCTGCTGGGAACAGGGAAGGCAGGGCTGAGCCCTTAGGCAGCACCCAGCAGCCTCACATTGCTCCCCCACTCACCGTGCTATCCGACTCCAGCTGAGCCACAACAACTGGCTCAAACCCTGCTTTGTGTTATCAGGTAACACTGACAAAGCAAAGATGGCTTGAAACCAACAGGGGAAAGAATGTGTGAATGAGGGAATGAGACAGAGATGGAAGGGTACAGAACATTATGTAGTGGGGAAAAAATGGACATAGAAGTCAAGGCACAGTAGGTCAGTCTCGCATGACCGTCGTATTTTTTGAAGCTACTTAAACATGTACAGATTCCTGGTGAATTACACATCTTCTAGCTTAAAATAGAGGGGGGAAAAAAAGAACTGCTGGCCTCAAATGGTGAACACTATAAAACATTTGTTGGTTCAATAAAAGGTCTTGTATAACTTATCTTCATTTTAAAATTGGCAACATTATTCAGTTGTTTCTCTCACTGCCTCTCCTGAACTTTCTTTTGTTGGTTTTGGAGACTCTGGCTTAACATGTGTTAACCAGCATTTTCAAAACAAGCAAGTAGAGGAAAAAGAAGGAGAAACAGGAAATAAACTGGGGCAGCTGAAAGAAAAATGAATGTTACATGTGTGAGTAAATTAGTGGGGAGATGATGTATTTCTATAGGTCACATACTCACACACACCTTGACTCCAGTATTTTCCAAGCCACAATTTCAGGGTGCATAAGACTTTCAAGTCTCTGTTTCCCCAAGAAAAAAGTTGGGTTAGTTTGAGTTAATACTCCTGTGCTCTTCTGCATTGACACAGCTCCTTTACCCCTGAAGGATCCCAAAGTAAACTGTGAACCACACAACACCACTAATATTCACCCACATCTGGGGAGGGAACGTGGCTTAGCCCAGGCTGCTCAGCAATGCAGAGGAGGGGAAACTAGCCAAAGCAGCAGGCCAGGGCTCTTATAAAAAATGTCATTTAAAAAAAAAAACTACAGCATGTTTTGAAAAACAAGAAAACCTCAGCTTCTCTAGCTAGAATTGGAGGAAGAAGGAACTGGCCATCCCATATTTACACTTGCAGCCTCCCATTTTGAGCCTAATGTAAACAGACAAATGAGCCTGTAAACATGGATAACTGCTCAGCCAGCGTCCCACACTACCACAGGCTGTCCACACACAGACGGGGCTCATCCCACCCAGCACTGAAACTCCTAAAACCCTTTTCCTTTTGCACCATCCTCCCGGTTTCCTCAGGGACAGCAGACCTATTAAGGATGAATTATGAAGAAGTGCAGACAGGAAAGCTCAAGCTGGAAGAGACTCCAAACCGCAGAGTCTACTACAGAAATATTCCCCAAACACACCCTGGCAGCTGATCTCCTGCAGACCCCAGGCCACCTCCGCATGGGATCCCTTCAGTCTTGTCCCTTGTGAGTCCCCTCCTGCCCCAAAGCAGGCCCTGGGCTGAGAAGGTCTGTGTGAAACCATCTGGTTGGGGCTGGCAGCGCTCATGCAGCAGAACCTTTTGGTGGAGGAATGAAAGTCCCAGTTGGAGTTTCAGGTGACCTGTGGCTGCAGACACAGCATGGCAGTGTGACCTGGGAGAGTGCAGGATACCAATCACAGCTGGTCCCATCTCAGGGGTGTACTGGATTTCTACTGACAAAGATTTATTGCCATGTCCTTTAGTTGGGTGGGAGGAGGAAAGCTGTCAGAAACTTGCAGGAATGAGCCCTGGGCCCAGGCTCTAGAGAAAGCTCCTTTTCAGCAAAGCTTTATTTTACTGCTGCTCTTTTTCTTCCAGGAGAAGGTTACAGAGCAGCTTGTAATGAAGTCACCCCCACAACCCTGTTACCTCACTCCTTTGGCTTCAGAGGGACACCAAGTATAACAACTGACCTGTCATCAGCTGTTATGTCCTTTCAGATGAACAAACTGCATAATGATAATTTATGTTCACAGTGCCCACTAGAGTGAATATTTTTCCCTGCTCACCCAGTAGGTTTTTTTCCCAGGAACAGCTATAGCCCTGGTCTGACATCTTCTATTAAGATCCATATGGTGGGTCTTGCCAATGTTAGAAACATCCCTTCTCCATCATGCCCTAGACCAAACCTTTTCTGTGAAAATATTCTCTTGCAGTGTGTTTCTTGCATCAAACTTCACATATAAGCTTTATCTGTGAAGGACTGCTAACAATCAAGTTTTTTGTTGAATATCTGAGCATCCAAAGACTTTTTTACATTGTGCGGCCTGGAGCCTGCTGCAGTGGGAGTAGGCATCTAATTATATTTTAATACATGTGATTTTTTATAAAATGAGTGTACATGCCCACAGAGACTGCAATAGGTGTATTTTATAAATCATAAAAGAAAACTGAGTTTGCAAGTCTATATTAATATTTGCATTAATAAGTGCACTAAAATCCCCACATAATAGTAGGCTTGGTGCAAATGGTCTTAGAGTCTTAAATTATGCACATGAATGTAAGAATTTATGAATTAGCAAAATAGATAAAAAACTGGTGTAAATCACTTCATTGTTTGGGCTGTCACAGCTGACTCTAGATTTCCACTGACCAGTGACAATATGTTCTCCTTGGTGAGATTCAGGGCACTGTGGGAGTCTTGTTTTCTTAGTCAGACCTTAGCAGAGCCTATTATAGGAGCTGGGGCTATGAGTGTTGAGGTGAGCTGTTAACAAACTGATGGTTATACGGTTTTATTTTCTTTACAAGCTTGCTGCAAAGCTGACTGAAATAATTTTTTTTCTCATTGAGTTGGCACGTCCCTCATTGAGTCGTGCATTATCAGATTCCCTGGTGATAGTCTCCCACATGCATTTCACAATGCATAAAGGAACATCTGACCTAGGCTTCTTTTTTTTTTTTTTTTTTTTTTTTGTGTGTGTGTGTGTGTGTGTGTGTTTTATTTGGGAAGGGATTTACAACACGTGCTGTGCTGACTCATCAGGTGAAGTGGTTTGCCCTTCTGTTGCAAACCATTAAGGGTTAACATTGAAAACCACATTAGGCACCAGGTAAGGGGGAGGATGAAATAAAGAAAAGAGGGAAAAGGAGAAGAGGAAGAGAAAAAAGAAATAAAGGAAAGACTACGTGTTACAAAAAAAGAAAATGACAAAATGGCAAATGAAGATTGACCAGGAAAAATAGGAGTAAGGAAGATAAAGGGAGAAAACATACCACTATATCAACTTTCTTTATTTTTAATACAAAAATATCCTTCTCCCACCCAGGAAAGTTGTGCAGGCAGGCACGTTCAGTCTTTCATTCTGGATCTAAAGATTTTAATTGGGAGTTCTTAAAGACTAAAATAAGGCTTTAAAAATAAAAAGCTAAAGTCAAATGCAGCCAGGGTAAGCACTATTACACTCCAGCACGATTGTTTTTCATTAAAAAAGCAGGGTGAAAGGGAGGGTTTCAAAGCCATATTTCAACTCTAGGCTGACACGACAGCAGTAAAATCTGATTTTGTTATGCTAGTTGGCTGTGGGTTTGGGAGCAGACCCTATATATGCACTGTAATGTTATGATATCAATGCATGCACACAGGATATTTTCAGAAGCTTCTTGCAGAATTTAGAGAAACGTGCCACCCCTTCCTGCAGCCCTGCTTGCAGGAGCCAGCTCCTCTCCTGCTCCTGGGAGCCAAGCATATGCTGTACAAAGACAATTTAAATTACAAGGTGCTGTATTTCCAGGCAAGTGGAGGAACTTCTCAGTGAATGTCAGAACTTATTGCCATGGTGTGTTTAGCCAGCAGTATGGAGTAAAGAATGGGTGAGTATCTGAGAGACAAAACTCAGTTTCCTTTCACTTGCCTGTAAGATAAAGAACTGACAAATATGGTCTCTTTAAACACAGCTTCTTCCACCCACTGCACGGGGTACTGAAATGTGCACAGTACTTACCACAGAATCATGGAATATCCTGAGCTGGACCCACAAGGATTATTGAAGTCCAGCTCCTGGCCCTGCACAGGACAGCTCCAAGAATTACACCATGAGCCTGAGAGCATTGTCCAAATGCTCCTGGAACTTCAGCAGGCTGAAGTCGGTGCTGTGACTGCTTCCCTGGAGAGCCTGTTCCAGTGCCCAGCCACCATCTGGGTGAAGAACCATTTCCTAATATCCACATAAACTACATGTGTGCAAATACTAAACCCCAGACACCTAAGAAGTGTCCCAAGCCTACTGTGCTGTGAGATCATAAGCTTACAAATTAAAGGAGCTCGTAAGAAAAGTGCATCAGCAGGGCTCCAGCAATCAAACAGCTATAAAAACGACTGTAAGCTGCAAAAGAGCCTCATGGTAACCCAGACAACTGTTGCACAACAGATCCTGCGAATCCAGGGATTACATGTGAAATTTAAGATTGTTTATATCTCCAAGGAGATATAGATATTTTCAAATATATACCTACCTGTATCTGCTTCTACATTATGTTTGCATAAAATGGGAATGGCTTAGCATTCTGCCTTCACACTAGGTATATTATGAGGTACAGCAGTACAATCACACATGGAATTTACTGTGATCACAACTTCCTGCAGGCATATGACAGAGTTATGCCAGGGCTGAACCTGCAGCAGTCAGTGACACCTTTCCCTGCACAACCTTGGTGCCATGACCCAGCAGCTCCAAGGCTGTTGCAGGAAGAGGACACATGAAGAGAGAAGACAGTCAGAGGGACTTAACACATTGAGTACATCATCTTAGGGACTGACAGTCTCTCTGCTTGTGCTACAGGTTTGTGTGGGGCTCAATAAGTCATTCTAACTGACCTTTTCACAGGTGCTACAGTACATTCCCTGGTCTCTAGATTCTGACTTGAGAGCCTGGGCTTTCAATTTCAGCATGGCTGAGTACTCACAGGTGCAAATGAGGTTAACAAGAGTGTTGTTTTGCATGCATAAAAAGCCGTGAAACCATGAGCATCCTCAAGGTCTTACACAGCTAAAATTACTTTAAATTATTAAATTATTTGGTGCCTTACTTATCCATTTGTGAAATCCAACAGATGTCTTATGAAAACACCTTTATTAAACTTTGAAAAGGGCCAGATAGAATGTATCAAGTGGCACTGAACAGCACATCATGAAATCATCCTGTCATCAGAGGGGCTCAGCTACATTCATGATATGGCTTTGGTGGTATAGAACCAGAAGTGAGCAGCCAGTGAGGATATAAGACAGGTTTTGAGGCATCTTTTAAACTAGGCCAGGTCATATATGCCAGAAAAGTATCTCTTTCCTCATCTAGCTCAAAATGTGACGGGAACCCTCTTATTCAGCATCCTGAGGAATATCAGCAACATACACAGAAAGCTGAAGGCACACACCTCCCTGACCATATACAGAATAATCAGCAGAAAGTGCTGAGTGACTGCAGGGGAGGGAGCTGCTGTGGATTATTCTCATCTTCAGTTGGACAAAAGTGATTTTAGTGTTTGACAGCATTATTTTTGAGTCAGCTCTTCAGTTTTGTTTCCTCTGCTTTCCCTTGTGAAGCTATTGCAGTCTTCATGCTCCTGCTCACCACAGCTTGCACTGTTATTATTTCCATTACAGGATTTCTTCCCAAACCTAAATATTCCCAGGCACCTTTTAAGCAGGCCCTCAGAGATTCTAGTAAGTTGGGAGGCCTGTCAAGAATGGCTGTTTTCAGTTTTCCTATTCACTGAGTGAGTGAGAGGCAGTGCACTAAAAGGCAGAAGGCTCTTGGATTAGAACATCATGCTCAGAGTTATCCAGGAGGATGTGCCTATTTGTCAAGAGCTTTTGAAGAAGTAAAACCACCTCCTTCTATACTCTAAACATCATCTCATGTTTAAAATGGTTTGAGTCCTATTGCAGTCCAATTCAGTAATCCTGCAGACGAATCATACTAAGAAGAGCTCAAAGCCTCTCCGGGCTATCATGGAGATTGGTGCAGTGGAATAAATCAGCCACACTGGGCTTGAATTCTCAAGGAGCAGCTAAACCTTAACACTGCAGATGCTCTCTAATTGGGAATTGTAAGCGCCCTTCACAGCAGAGCCTTTGCCCAAGACAGATGAGGTTCCTGCACTCCGAAGGAGCACGTGTGGGAGGTCCTGAGACAGTAGTAGGCCGGTACTTAACATTGCAGAGGCCTTGGATGGGAACAGCTCTGTGGAAGAAGATGAAATTGCTTCTCTGGCAAAATGTATGAAACCGTCTGTGATAACAGGAACGAGAGTGAGGAAGACTGAACAAATATTTGCACTGAATGCCTTGTCAGGACAGGGGAATTGCTACTGATATGATCTTTACTTTCAATGTTACTGCTTCTGACAGTCTTACAGACCTTGCAGATGTTTATTGGCCACTAAATCATTCTTCAAGAATGTTGGCTCTGTTCCCAAACCTGAAGAGCCTGAATGTGAAGGGGTTTGTTATTCCACACACACTACTGCTTTTGGAGACAGTGATTTTCAAGGAACCAGCAGGGGAGCGTCGTCAGCTGATAACAAGACAGGGGCTGGGTTCAGATTTCCTGCACTCGGGGCTCGTTTGCCGAGGCAGGCTGAGTAAGTGAGCAGCAGCAGCGGGCACTGAGCATCATCCACGTGGCAGAGAGCACCGTCCGAGCCGTGACAGCAGCGCCGGCCCGCAGTGATGGACCTGCATGGCAGCAGAACTGCCCAGAGACAGCGCTTCCAGCCCATCCCGACCAGAGAGGCTGCCTGCTCTTCTTGGTACAGCACAAACTGCCTGGCTCCCAGAGCCTCTGCAGGGCTCGCTCCGCGGTGCTGCAGGGAGCTGCTCTGCTCCGCCCGGCTCCTCTCGCTGCAGGACACGCTGCATAACAACGAGGCGCTTTCAAAGCCTCGCCATTCATCTCAGGAAGGGCTGCTCGCAAAGACGCGATTGCTGAGCTGGGGAGGACCCTAAGCCACAGTATTTCAGGGCAAACAGACTTGCTTTCAAACACAGAGCTTTTGAACTACGGGCAATATGCTCAGGCTGTTTCTCTGAGTGAAGAAGGCGATTTTCTGAGATCATTGCAAACAGTTCTCACCTGAGAAAGCTACACTAGCCACTGGAAGCTGTACCTAAACAGGCACTGGACTAAAATAGTATTACTAATAATTGTGACAGTAATAATACAAATCTTTTAAATAATGACTGATAAAAAGTAATCCATTCCTCTCATACTATAAAATCATTTTGTAATAAAATTATTAATAACATTTCATAATACAGTTATGAGTGATTGATGCACAGTGTATTAATACCACAGGAAAAATAAACTATCCATAAGTATTGAACATATTTCTTCCAAAAAGGCACCATCACACTGACAGGTGAATGGGATCTAAAAGCAGTTAAAGCCAATAGCCTCCTCTAAAACCTAACTGAATTGCTGGCTGCCAGCGTCCATGATAAAAGACAATGTTATCTAAAGTAGCCCTTGTAATATTTTTCTTCCAAATTGGGTGAATACTGTTTAAAAATATTAGGCTGGAGCAGACATAAGGTGCTTAAAAATATGTAAGATAGTTGCAGAAGGTGATAATGTCATATTTCCTATGTATTTGTTTTACATTAGCTCATATGTGTTTTCCTGGAAGCCAGGAGACTTCTTCCAGGGAATTCTCTCCTGCAGCAGTTTGCCATATCAGACTTAAAACACACATACATATTTTTGGTAAAGCCATTTGGTATTTATGGTTAAATCAACTGACATACTTCAAAAATATAAATTTTGGTTAATTTGGAAGCTCTATAAATCAAAACCAGCTCAGAAGCTTTATTAGCATTATAAATAATTGGTCTTTCTTCATGTTACTATAAATAAAAACAAAAACACCAAAAAACCCTAAAAACTCTTCACCCAGCAAGGTTTGCAATGGGAAACTGAGCTATAGATATGTGAATAAAAATTTAGGAAATACCAGCATTCACAGATCACAATTTCTTACACAGATGCAGTTGGAAATCACTGTGAACTTTTTGTTCAAGAAGCAATTAAATTAACTTTACCTCAGAGTAATTCACACTTATGGAATTTTTTATGTGTCTTCCCTGATCTGTTTAGATGTTTTCCTAAGCAACATCTGCAACAATCATTTATTTGTACAGATAGCCTTGCATTCTCTCACCTGCCTTTTAAGAATTAAGATCTTGAATTTCTGCTTCTATAAAGAAAATCAATGAGACACAAAGCCATGGCTCCAGACAAAAAGAACATTTATATTTTTTAGGAAATAACTGTGGTGAAAGAAAGTGAGCTCCTTTGATCCTTCCGACACAGTTCAACTCTAGGCTTTGAGCTTTTGAACAGAGGATAAGAGGAGGACTCAGCAGCCATGCAAGCCAGGCAGCTACAACACAAACTCTTTAAGCTCTGTGAACTGTTTCATGTTTTTAAATTAACTTGCTGCTATTATTAGTAGTAGTTCTGTTTCCACTTTTATAACAAGAAAGGCTTTTTCTTTAATTTTGCAAGAACTTTTTATTTTTGCCCGTGAGCCAAAGCTTTCCCATAGAACAATTGCCTTTACATCACAGTCTGTGAAGTTTATGGGGCTCTGCAAAGGGCCTGCAAAGCAGACAGAGCAAATCCCATGGGTGGAGAGTGCCTGAATTCCTGCCCACTGTCCTTCTCCAACAAAGGACAAACAGACCTTGCACCACCAGCAAATGCAGTATTTGATAGTATGGATTCATCAGGATGCCCAAAATCCAGCCTAGCTGGGTGGCACCAACATGTTACTTCAGACAAACAAGCTAGAAAGGTGTTGGCCAAACCAGCCCCTCCAGCAGCTCTGGCAGTGGCTCTCCCAGCTCGTAGGCAGCTCTGGGCTAGTGCTGGCAAACACCATCAAGCCCAGCTGTGATTCCAGGTTCAGCAATCTTTTTAAAAATTCTCTCTGAATAGCACATCCTAGGTGACTGCTGTCTCAGGCAGGAGCATCCTGAGGGCTGCTCAAAGCAACCTGAAGGCTGCTGACCACCCACAGCCCCATCTGCAGTGACACCCACCCTTCCTCTCACACCTCCAACACAGCTGGCTGCCTCAAGCTGTTATAACACAAGGTGAGTTCTGCCTGAATGGTCCTAAGCTTTGCAATTAGTCCTTGCCTTGCACCCTTCAAACACCCAGAGGCCCACTTTGGGGGCTTAGGTGACACCTGCCCCATTCCTTTATTTTTGTTTTTATAAGACTCATTAGCCTTTGTGGAGAAGCAGAGATTCTGGAATACAAGCTAGGACACTGACACTGTGAATATCTGTACCCTTAGACCCCAAGGAGGAGCTGCCCAGAAAAAACAACCAGGCGTCTAAAAACCTGGCATCAAGGACTTTTCCACATTATTTTGGTTAACATTAAGATGCCACATTGCTCAGATAGACCTGGGAGCAACACCCTCTGCTTTATTTGTGAAATCTGCATTTCAGTCGAGAGAACAAAATACAGGAATGTTCGGCCATACCCAGTGATTGCAATTCCCAATCAAAATTGCTTCTCAATTGTGTTGTCATCTTTTCTGTCACATCTGTTTTTTTCCACTTCCTCCCCATTTCCAACTGGATCCTCATTTTTCTTTCTCTGCTATGATAGGGGAAGAGAAAACTGAAGCAAGAAGAGTTCATTCAGAAAACATCCAAGACTACCTGTTGGGATGGCACTTGGCTTGCAAAGCCAAAGTCACACTGCAGCACCCCATCAAATACGAGGTGCAGTGCATGTTCAGCTGCTGGCATTAAACCTTTGTTCTGCAAGAACTGGGGAGAAATTGATAATTGCTGCCTGCCAAAGAGGCAGATTGGGAAGAATGACTTGTGAATATGAAGCACAAAGACATTGTGAAAGTTTCCCCTGGCCACAACTCTGTGCACATGTCCTACTCCTGAGTTTGGTATGTAAGCTGGTTTCTATACAGCATTTAAAATGGAAAAAAAAATCCCTTTGAAAGAAGTGCCTTGAAACACAGATATTGGCAATGGATGACACTCACTTGCTGTAATTACTGAAAGACAACTTTTTGATCAGGACTTCTATTTGAATTCTCTCCAAAGCCTCTCTGAGCTCCAAATGCTGTGACCTTTAAAATCAAGGGAGCAAAATGTTCTCTCTTTTAATGACTGGTACTGTTAAAGCAGAAAATCCACGTTAAAATAAAGCTTTAAATTGTACTGTTTGGCAATAAAATCATACTTGTTTCTTTTGGGGTGTCAGAGAAAAACAGGGTCTGTACAGAAAATTTAGAAGGATATTAAGCTTTAGAAAAATGGGCAAAATTTATAAATAGGAGTCTTATGTTTTCAAGGCTGATGAAAACAGTATCTAAATATGTAACGGCATAAAATCTACCACCTGAATTCTACATTTACTTGTACAGAACATAAAAAAGAAATATGTTTCAAGCAAACAATAGAAAATTTTCTCTGATTATATGATGATGTTTCAGATGAGTTTACAGCTCTAACTGTTGTTCCTGTTCTCATAGGAACGTGCAAGAAACACTTCAGTACAAAACATCCCTACTTTCCAAGCAGCAGAAAGGATGCCCTCCTTTGGACAATTACATCCTTTTCATTTATTTGGACAAAAATATTAAAATTAAACAGAACAAATTTTCAGTCAACACTTGTTAATTTGAAACACTAAAAATTCTCCCATATTGAAAGCAGATTGCTCTGAAAAAACATTCATTTTCAAGGTCATAACAGTGCTGGCAGAACTCAAAAAATTGTAGTCCAACTTGCTTGTGTTCAGCTGTGTTTACTTAGTCTCAATTTGACAAAAGTCTGCCTCTGATTATACATAGCAGTCATCTGCCCACAGATAAATAGATATTACACAAACGCTTGGAGAGAATGACATTTGGCTACCATTATTTTTGGAATAATTTAGCCTGCATCCTGAACTTAAAACACCAAAATGATTCATAATGGTTTCTGGACCCAAGTATTTCCATTTAATAAATAAATTTACCTCTATGACCTTTGTGGACTTTATATTGTACATGTTGCTGGAAAACAAAAAGCAAAACAAAACAAAACAAAACAAAATAAATTTAAAAAAAAAGAAAAAAAGGCCATTTATTGTTAAATATTCTATATTCTTGGGAAAGGTGGATTTAGCCAGAATTCAGACCCAAGTCAGTGGCAAACCTGGCATGCTCATTGCCTCAGCTCAGAGCCAGCAGGTGCAGTGCAAGGGGCTCAGGGTGCTGCTGGAGAGGGGGCTCTAACTCAGCTCTACAAGACATCCCACCCCATCAGCACCTGCAAGCACAGGGGCCTTGCTCAGCTCCCTGCAGAGCAAGCACCTGCAGTGGGAGCCCACACTAAACAGCACTGCCTGAGATAGAAATGTGTTTTCTATTTCAAGTGCTCCCACCTCAAATGTAAACTTAATAGTTCTCTGCCTATTATTTGTAGGAGGGAAAAATTAATACATATTGGATGCCAAAGTGAAATTTTGTGTTATCTGAGGGAAATAGTTGTTTCGTGACATCTATGGAGTATCTTATATTTTTAAAGGAGACCTGCAGTATTTCTCTGATGTGGGTAGAAATTTTGTCTAGTTAAAGATACTAAGCAGTCTAGGGTATTTTGTGTTATAAATTATCCATGAATAAGGCAAAAATCTTATGAATAAATTATAGTCCCTACTCTCATTCCTTCACTGATGCCTCTTCCTAATTCTCTCCCCTTCAAGTAATGCCCTGTCAGTTCCCCAACCTCAACTATCCCAAACCATATTTCCACATCACACACTAGAAGTATTGAGGGCAATTCAAAGTCCATGAGCTATACTGTTACTGCTGCATATTTAAAGTGGAAAATGGTTCCAGAGTGTGCTGATAGATGGAAGAACAAAGCCTAGACCCAAGAGAGTCAGATTAGTTTCTGTAAAGTTAGCATGATTTCAAAAATATCTCTTCAATTAGAACACAAAAATTAAGAAAGTCCCTGAAGCAATAGGAACCATATGTGTTTGATATACCCAGCTTCTCTAACATAACATCTAAATACTCAGTTTAAAGAAAATTAAGAGGCTTGTTTACAAAGAACTAGTTAATGTGTTTACAGGACTAAGCTGAATATTTTTAGAAGGAACAATTACATACAAGTAATTTCCCCTCATTTTCCCTTGTTTCATGAAGGAATATTACTGTGAAGAAGGAATGTTTTTTCAATGTGGACAGCTGGTGGTAGAGAAAACAGATTTCTGTCACATGGAACAAATGCAGCAAATTCCTTCTTTACAGGGTGTTTCCTTACAGAGATTAAGTATTAGTGTTCATTACACTGTGATGCAAAGCCCCACTCATTCAGAATTGTGCTAATGACTGTGACCCAAAGAAGAGTTAATTCAGATGGAATCCAGGAAAATGAGGCAACACACAAACCTCATCAGCAGTCCAATCACATGACAAAATGCGAGGCATCTCCAAAGCCACTGCCTGCCAAAAAAAGAAAGGCTGCTGCAAGAAAAATACTTTCACAGCTTGATATCTGGGTCTTGTGACTGCTATCCAAACAAGGAGTAAAAGTGGTACTATATAATGTGGCAGGGTAAACAGAACCACCCACTCACCATCACCAATCATGCTTTTAATTCAGATACATTCTGTTTCTTTAAAAAATGATGGCGGAAAAGGAAACAAAACCTTTTGTTGAACTTGAAAATTATATGTGTAATTATCAGATCTGGCATGACATATTTTAGGTTCAAATATACCATGAACTGTATAGGAATGCATACTTTGACATACAGGATCAAACAACCAGTCCATCCCAGGTGATGTCCTCTCTATTCTAGTGACAGATGCTCGTCTCAGAGGAGCACAAAGACACTGCCCCCAGCCAACCATGCATTAGGTTAAAAAGATTTTTCTCTTTAACTTACAGATGATGACTTGAAAAAATTTCAAAGAGGATATCTGATTTGAAAAAAATTACAGAAAGGAGCAGACCTAAAAGAAGTTAAAACTTTCAGGAACACTGGGCCAAGGAAGCCTCCACACTTGGCCAAATTGTCTCACAGTAGCCTGAAAACTACTTACAGTTTTCAAAACAGGTCTTGGTAGAATCCGCCAAAGTCTGGACTGGGTATGATTAAGCCAAAGTATGAGAAGTATTCTATACTTTTGTGTCCAGCTTAGTCAGGGATTGCAGATGCACCAAGAGACTGGGAAATTAATAACCACACACCTCACACAAACAGACCCCTCCATCACTACTGCCACTGACACTAACACTGGAGTATTTCCCAGTCCCAGACTGAGCTGTGTTTTTGCCCTGAGTTATGGAACAACAGTTTGGATAAATTTGCTTTGTATCCTAAACAAGGTCATACCCTTTCCTGGAAGTGTATTTGCTCTTAGCCTGTGTAACATGGAAAGAAATGCCAAGACACCACAACTGGACTCAAAGGTTCCTTCCAAGAAGAGTGGCAGTATCTTGAATGCTTATCTACCCTCATTTCTCAAACACGTTTAAAAGGAAAATATCAAATTTCTAATGTTTGACTGTTAAAATGCAGATATCTCCTACCCTTCTCTAATTTATTCTAGAACCCTTTCCTGTTACACTCCTACCATTATTTCTGTACCTGCTTCCTCAGTATTTTATCTTCTTGCCTTCATCCCTTTGATCCCTTTTCTTTCCTTTTCCTTTTTGTTATTGTCTTTAATCTTGCATTCCCCTTTCTGAGTCCTCTCCCAATACTATCTTCTCTTTACAATCTTCCAAAACTTTCTGCTCTTTATTTTCCTATCTGTATTTATTTCCTGGCTCTGAGTTTTCTTTTTCCCTTCAATCCCCATCCTTTCTTCTATCTTTTCCCTCCTAGAGCTAAAATGATACTCCAGTCGTGACCTACCTGAAAAGAGAATTACATCTTTTAAGTCCATTGTCAGTACTAAAGGGATGGAAAATATCTCAAAAAGAGCTAAACGACTATTCCAGTCACTGTCCTGGACAAACAAGTGTAACTCCCATCAACAGCTGGAGGAGTTCAGCACCTGAGTCAAGTTATTTCCCATTTGCCACCAGTGACTGTTTGGCGTGGGAGTCCTGCTATAGCAATCTGTCCTCACACTAGGGCACGGAGACACAGACAGAATTTCATGCAGTGGCTGCAGGGTGTTGGTGATGAGAAAAACAACTCTGATAATGTAAGTCCTTTCTTCACTCTTAACTGAGAACAGAACCTAACTCAAGTGAAAACTGTTGAAATTTAAAAAGTAAGGAAGAGACCTGTATAAATATGGAGACAGCTATGTACCACTCCACCCCAGTATTCTGCTGGATCTCCAACAAAATACCAAAACATCACAAGAAAAATTCCTTGCATGGCATGCCTTGTGTAATCAATATCACTAGTAAGGAAAGTCTAACTCTTGGCTTCAAAAAAAGTGGTGTAACATCCTGTCAAAGGACAGAATTACCACACAAGCAATTAGATCAAGAGGATAAAAAGACTAAGAAGCATTCACTCTCTGAAATTCTTGAGATCTGCCCATCGAAGCAGTAATGTTTGCTTTTCAAGACAAAACAAGCTAACAGAAACATGCAGTAGAAATCATCTTTATGGCCAACTCTGCAGACAAGTTACTGGGGAACACTTTTGTTTTTCATGGTGAATAAATTGCCCCTGTAATACTCCCCAGTTGAAAGCCCAGTTTCCCCTCCAGCTGGTGCTGCCTGGACAAGCTGGAGCTGTCTTGTGCATGGCTCAATCAAACTTGCACTCTAGATCTCACAAAATTTTCTCTCTTTTCTTTGTCTCACTCTTTTTATATTGCTTCTGGGGGTTTTCTCTGTGTGTTTTTGTTGCTGCTTGCTTCCCACCCTTACCACTCTCCAACTGCTTGCTGGGCAGGCACAGCAATTCCATGTAAGGAACGCAGGAAAGAGAAGCATTCCTTGATTTTTCTGTGCGCAGTAACTTGCATGACATTTGATCATAGACAGAGATTAAGTCATTCATGAATAGGGCCCAAAGGGAGGAACAACTCCAGAAAAACAACCCTCCTCACTGTTAGTGAAGCATCCAGGACTCCACAATCATTACTGCCACACTTACAGTTCATAGCCGATCTGGCAAAGGAAGGAATCCAACTGCAGGCTCTGTGGTTTAAATAAAATGTATCTACAGCAGCCTGGATCAATGTTTAAAAATGTTCCATGTTGGTTTAGTCCAAGGGCAAGCTTTTAAAATTAAAAGAAAACTTTGGCTTTAATTGCAGATTAAAAGTGAAAGTTGTTTAAAAAGAATGCATATCCTAAAAACAGTAAGAAAAGTTATTTAAAATTTAAAACTCATTTTTCTCTCTCCCAGAGTGTGACAAGTCTCCTTGTAAATATTTAGAACACAAGTTTCAAAGCTATTAATTTGTGGACAATATTTAGGGTGCTTCTGCCTTGCTCTTGTGAATCTTTGGCAGAGCTCAACTTTTTCCTACATTTATACTTTCAATCTAAAATAAGTGTCAGATTTTGATGCATGTTACAATGGCCAAAAAATAACCACAACTGTAACTTGTACCTCCTTTTCCTCCCCTAAATTTTGTCACCACATATGTGTGATGCAGCAGATGTCACCACCCTGTACATAAATGCAAAGGGTTTATTCCAGAGCAGCTACAAGCAATGAGATCCCACAGTGGTTAGGTGCTACAATGGAGAAGCTGCTGCTCTTGGGATGATTTTCAGCAACAATTGCCCATCTGAAAATCATTAGTGCATAGCAGTGGATTTTCCACATGTTCATATGCTGGACAAGCAGGTTGCCCTTGAAGTATGGTTCCCTGGGGGAAGAAGGAAAACCCAGAGAAAAGTATTCTATTGTCAGATCACGGTTTCACTAGAGCCAGACAAAAATATGGTCAAGCATTCACATGGCTGCTCCGCTGGCAAAACGATAGGGTACCGAAATGGAGACAGCTAATGAGGAAGGCAAAGAATGAATCTCTTAAAGGAGTACAGATTTTTATTTTTTCTCATTTAAAAATTCAAAAATAAGGTTAAGTATGCAAATGTAATGACTTTCAAATTACTGACCTTCCTTTTTACAAGGTCAAAAAGGTTTAGAAAAGGTAGTATTTTCCAGTAAAATATCTCATCTTTTAATTCAGCTGTGTTTGAAGCACCAATAAGAAAGTATTGAAAGAGCCCAAGTAAAAAAGTGTATGATTCTAACTAGGCAGTATTTGCTATTTAATGCCCCATTAATCGATAATTTGGCTTGAAGGAGGAAAAAAAAAGTTGGCAAAAGGGAATGGAATTCTTTAGCTTCTTGTTTTACTTAAGAAAAATTCCCAACAGGCTTCACTTAAACAAAGAACTTTAGTTTTCCACTGGAAAGACAAAAAGAAAATCTTGGTCTAGCATGTCCTGCCACATGCTTTAACTACACAGTAAAAGAGTATGTACTTGGATCCCAGGCACATTTCAAAAGCGTAGTATTTATTAGCTGCTCTGTTGCCAAGTTCCACTATTATCATTTTATTATAACTAAGGTATATTTTTACTAACTAAATTATATTTAGGTTTTTAGTTTAAGCATTTGAAGGTCTCGGAGTGTCACGTACAAATGACATACAATATATCAAAGGCCTTTGTTGATTTTCTCCCTCCTCTCCTCTCCAAATAGTTACCCTGTATTTGTGAACTCAGGGTGTCTGATTTATCCAAACCCATATTCCAGCTGTAGGATGTGCAGGGGCCAAGGGAACAGTATCCTTGGATGGAGCAGAGCTCACCAAGGATGAAGGTGAGCCCTGTTAGGGGACACCCCACTGCACACATGTCCCTCACCCTGTCCTGAGGGGCAGGACAAACCCATCTCTCCCAGCTATCTCCTTCACACACCTTGCTCCAACACTCTCCTCTCGCCCTTTGGCCCTCTCACCCAGACCTGGCTTTTTTCCAAGACCTCCTGTTCCCAGCTGGGCTGGAGGTGCTGCATGGTGGGACATGGGCTCCCCATGGGCAACAGTGGCTTGTGGGGAGTTTACCTCAGAAGACCTGTCTGCTGTGCCTTCTGTAGAAGGATTTTTGGTCCTGTGGGGAGTGTGGAGCCGCTGTCTGAAAGCTGTCAAGACACGATGGGAAGATGACACAGCCATGAGGCAGGAGAGGGTTTGGTGGGCTCACATCAGGCTGAGTGCTGCCACTGCTCTGGACAGGGAAGGGATGTTTCTGAGCAGCCATAAAGCCCAAGGACAGGTATCAGAGCTCCCCAAACCTCAGGGAATGCAGTAGCACCACAGCACTGAATACAGCCTTTATTTTTTCTACTTTGTGCAAGGAATGAAGGGTAAGGAGTATCCAAATATGAACACGTACATTCTCCGAGGCTCACAGTCTTTGATCTGTGAGCAAAGATCCCACTGAAAGCAGCAGGAGTTCACAAAATGAAGGCTGGAAAGCTCTGTGAACACATGAACACCCTGTGTCAAATCATTTAGCATGCTTTGGGGCCAAAACACTCAAAACCCAGACCTGATCTTGGCAAATTGGATTTTTGCACCTCCAGGCACTTCCAAAGTGTTGGTTTTAAAACATATCTGAGTGCCTGTCTCTCAATTATCAGGTGAAGAAAAAGGCCCCTTGAGCTGGGTATAGAGATAATTGTCAACCACATCTGAAATAAGAGGGAAGAGAATCAGGTGTGTCAATCTGTGATTTGAATGAGGTATAGAAGAAGGAGAAATATAAAGGACATTATATAGATTCACAGCAAATGCTATAACATAAATTAATGCTTATGTGCACATGTAGCAAGGAGAAATTATCACTCACAGTCTCATTAGACAAGGAGTGAAAACAGCAGCAGAAAGGCTGGGACAAAACACTAAAAGGAAAACAGGCTTATAAAGACACCTGCCATTTTTATTCATGTAAATATTTAAACAAGTATTTCTTCACATCGGTTTAGACAGCAAAAATAAGCCTTGGCATGAAACAAAGGATTACTGGGATCAATACCTGTAGGTCAACCTTGTCATCTCTGCTGACTTTTGTGAAAAGGTTTTTCAGCTTTGCAGGGGCAATCTGGAGTAAGCAACTCAGCAAGGTATAGGATTTGAAAGCAGGATATGTCATTGTTTGTAGACAACACAGTTGGGAGTCTCTTTTCCTCTGTCTTTGCAAAATTCACTGCCATGGTAAACTTCTGCCCAGCTCTGAGCTGAAGGTGCAAGCACAGCAAAAGAGCAAGAGAATATTGTAACAGAGCTCTAAGGAAATATATGGGCATCTGTGTGTATGTGTATGTATGAAACACGGTATATCTTACAAACACCACTACAATCTCAAATGCTGGCCAGAGCAGGACAGCTTTTTTGGTTTTTCTTCACTTCAGAAAGTGGCATTAAACATCCAGGTCTACTGAAATTCAACAAGTAGGAGGCCCAGAACTATTGTAATTATGGCATTGCAGACAGAGAGGGGCTCCAGGCTTCACCTGCTGACCCAGCTGACAAAAATTTCACAGGCTGCACGTGGCTCTCTCTGACGCTGCTGGCACAAACAGTGCTGCAGACACCCAGAGCTTTCCCTGATAAAGGAACAAAGGCTGCTGTCTTCTGGAGGAAGCTCCTATTTGAAGATGATCCCAGGGAAATTATTTGATGCAAAAATCAACAGCTACACCAGCTAAAAAGCATGAAAGGGAGAACAGCAGGACAATGGTTTTAGTGTGTCTGTGTAAAGGACAATCCACCACCACAGTGCAAAGCTGCCATAAACAGTCAGGAGCAGACCACTGGGTTTGCACACCAGATCCAGAACCTGCTCCCTGAGCAGCCACCAGTCCAGACTCCTCATGGTGCCTCCCACAATGGGGCAAAGCCAGATCCTGCTCCTTGGGGTAGAAAGAGCAATTAGACAAACAGGGAGCTGGGATAAAAGTCTCCCTGAAGCCAAGGGCCAAGACGAATTCTCCAGCACACCGAGACCTCATTAAAACTGCCCGCAGTGTCTGGCCCACAAAGTACATCCAGTGCAAGGAGCCCTGCCGCTGTTTTGCAATGCATTACAAAATACCTTGGCTAGCAGAAAGAATTTGAGGCAATTTGCTCCTGAAGAGCCTTCATTTTTCCAGCAAAAAAAAAAAAAAATGGATTTAAGTTGACAAATAGTAACAGAGAGAAAAAAACACCCTGACCAAGTAAGGGGAGATGGAGAAACCGACAAGGTTTAACTTGATCTCCGCCGGTGTAAATCTGTCAATACCCACAAATGACCACAAGGCCACATGCCAGTTTTCACTCCGAGATACCGTAACTAAGACGTTTGGCTGGTACCTCACATTGGAAAGAAAGTTTTTACATTTAGAAATGTAAAACATTGTAACATTTAAGGAATTTTGGCTACAGCCCACTAGCAAGCCTTCCCCCAGCCTCAGCTAGGGGATTATTTTGAATGTTGCTTTGCTTTTCGTGCATCTGTTGCCTAAATCAATGTGGAGGCATGAGGGAGGGACTGAAAATTGGCTCTAGAAATAGTGGTATATTTTAGTGTCATAACTGAGAGTCTTGGCAATCCCTTTTAACTTGAAATGTCAGTGCCATACCAAACGATCTGGTCATCATAACCTCAATTTCTGGCCATCAGTGAAAGAACACAGATAGAGTCTCTGACATCGGGTTTCAAGGCCACTGTGAAAAATTAAGGAAAACAGATTTCATGCCTCATTGGAATTTTGCTTTACCTATTTTTGTGTTTCTTTACAGCTATTCCAGCTTCAAATGTTTATCTGATCTCTTTCTGTTTGAATAATTTTTCACTTTTCCAGATTTTCTACAATGTAATTTACCTCTCCAAATGTCTTCCCTGCTTTAAAAAAACTCCTGGTCCTTTTTTTTTTTTCTTTTAGCTCACATAAAACTCACTGATTCAAGCCTTTAAGCCTTTTGCATGCTTTTACTGTTAGGACATATTTCTCCTTTAGCAGATCTAAAGTGGGGATTTGATGCCAATTTAATGCCATAAAGCATAAAAGACCTCAACAGGTCTTTAGTAATCACTGGTAATTTCCACATCTGTCTCTTTATCTCATACCCAAATTTTTAAGTCTGTAGTGAAGCGGATTTAATATCACTGAATCCAACTCTGGTTTTCTGAATAATTAGAAATTGAACTCTAGAGATGAACACTAGACAAGGTTTTGCAGAACAGGTGTTTTTAAATGCATTTCCCTTTCTCCTTCAAGCTGACAAAACTCTCATTCGCAAACAATACCTACAGGTTCCTGACAGTTTCTGAATTGCTCTCTACAAACTCATCCACAGCCCAGCATTATTCCATGCAGATATCCCTTCAGTCTCAACTTGTGTCAAAACCCTCCCAAAAGCTTCTCTGTGAGTACACATGGAATATCAGAAGTCTGGTCTCACTAAACTGCTTTCATCATTATGTTTCTGGTATTCACATTAGGGAAAAATGACCTAAAAAATTTCAGTTAAACATGCATAGGAAGGTTGTTGTTTTTTTTCAAATTACAGAATTACTTTTAAAACCCACAAACCTGCAAAGGGAAATAGGATTTGCTGGATCAGTTTATCTCGTCAGGCATGTTCTTGTTAGAAAAGAAAATTAAAATGGGAGGAAGCAATGGTGAATAAAACTATTTTTGCAGTTCAATGCTGTATCTGTTTTTACAGTATTTTAAGAAGAATAAAAAAATCTCACCTAAAAGAAAACAATCTAGTCTTCTTATTTCGCTATTTTTTTCTATTACAATCAATAGATAAATTCTACCATTTGCACCAGCACAAATACTATTTCTTAACCTACTTGAGAATCATCAAACACTGCTTTGGTGCACGAGACTGGAGAGTTTCAAGTGTTTGCCACTCCTATCAAAATCTTGCCATGGTATGGAAAATGCGTGTGTTTGTGCATGTAAGCAAACACAGAGAGACCCAAACCTTTTTCTTGATTTACAGCTATATGACTGAATACAAACAAGGTGTTTTTTTCACTAGTTTCACCACAAGCATAAAGTATTTCAGACTCCAGGACTACTGAGAAGCTCACAGTTTTTTTCACCAGTCATCATGCTCCAAATTTACAAGCCTAACTCAGATGGTTATTACTGGGATGTACCTGCTTAAATCCCTTCCACAGATGGGAGAGCGAACACTGCTCATGCCAAGTTTCAGTCTGGATTGAATTTTTACAGCTGGGTCATAAATTTGCAGATTAAAAGGGTTCTAATGGAAACACAGGTACAACCTTAACTGCAGCAACATGAACAGCAGCAAGGCAACTAACATTGCACGAGGGACAGTGCACTACAAGCAGAATCTACCAGGATTTACCCAAAGTCACATTATTTCTCCCCAGCAGTGGCAGAAGGAGGCTGGGACATGCAGAAAACTTATGCCAGGTGTGAAGTTTCAATTCAGATGTTTTTCCAGAGAGAAGTGAAACTTTTATGGGCTTGCCATTCCTTTAAGTTTACTGCCCCAGCCAGAAAGTGAAAAGTCCAGCCCTTTTTTCCCTTCTGCTACTACCCTGTCTGGTCTGTGCCTGCCTTGTCTGCAGCCTGTCCCCCCTGGTCACACTTTCTTGCACTGCACACAGATTAGTATGTTAGTAAGGCAGGGGTTATTCCTCATGAAGATTATAGATTTCATATGTAAAAGTGATCCACTAGGCGATAAAGAAGAGGTTTGTCCCTGTCATTTCTCTTTCATCATGCAGGTGCCATGAGCAGATGTCTTGCTGCAGGAGCAGAGTCAGCTGCAGTGCTACAAGAGCCCTGAGGAGCAGAACAGGCACATTTCAGTGTTGGAGCCAGCACAAGTCTTGCTCACAACCCAGTGATCTGCCTCCAGCCATGGCTTTGTCTGCTCAGAAGTGCTACCCCATCACTGATAAAAAGTTGTGTGTGATTTCTAAGCCACTTCTGATGAGGTGACAGCACACATCTCCATCTTTTATTCCTCTGTTTCACTATTCCATGTATAAAATCATGCCATATTTTTGAAGTTCATTGGCGTACATCTCCCCTTTGGCACAAACAGCTGATACATTTTGCTGCTGGGTCTCCTGGGTAAAGGACAGAGCAGATACAGCCTCCTTTGTGCCTTCACAAGCATTCTGGGGGACAGCAGCAGTGCCAGGGCCCCTCTGCACGCACACCAAGGCAGAGTGAGGCAGGATGTGGAGACATCCCATGGGATACAAACCACTGCTCCTACCTGGTGCTCTGTCCCTGCCCCTTGCACCAGGGCTGCAGCACCCAGGCTTTTCTGCTGCCCTGCTTCAGCTGGTACATGGCTCATTTACCTCGGCTGGTTATCTCCCCCGAGCCCCACCCTGCCCTCCTCTCTGAGCAGTGTTTCTTTCTGCAGCAATGGCTGCAGCTGGCTGATGTCTGCAAGGCTGAGGGACCCCTGAACTGGGGCAGAAGCCACGGCAAGGCAGCACGCGAGCCTGGCGTGTCTGCTGCAAGAGATCTGCACACAGATTTGGCTACTGGGGAAAATCCTGCTCAGGCAGCGGAAGGAGAGAAGGAATCACATCCATTTCACTAAATGAGTTTTCCCAAGCTGTAGTTTCACACACTCTTTAAATATCCTTAAATTAACTGCTAATTTTCTAACTAATTTCCCTATTATATTCATTATACCATGCAGTCTAAAGCTAAAACTGGAAAACAGTCTGATTTATGACTATGTGCTTTTCCATGCACATAATTTCCTGAAACATTCACATTTTGGCTGGCCCCAGGCTTTAAAACCAAGCATAATTCTGAAGACATTCAGAACAATGGGAAAATGGGAATAAATACTTTTTTCTCTTTGAAAACACCTTCACTAAATGAGTGAAGCCCAAGACTTGCCAGAGAACAGCCCTTGCTGAGGCCTGGAGCACTGACTAACTCTAAAAAAGAGGAGTATTAAAATATATAGTTGTTAGAAATTGGTGACAGTACCACACATTTTTCCTGCTGTTTCTGAGAGAGGTCTTGGGCAAGCACAGGGATCTGATGCTTTTTGGCCACTGCTGTGAATATTTGCATTGGGAAAATTTAATGGTCTTGGAGAAACAAAGGCGGGCTTGCTGCACCAGCACAGGCAGCAACAGCCTGTGGCCATGGAAACATGACTGGTGCCCTGATTTTTTTGGTGCCTTCTCTGATTTTTTGGTCAAATGTTGTAATCTTTTCCATTTCAAATCATTCATTCAGGAACATCCCATTGCCTACAATGATAAAGCTGTCAGGAGTCCTGACACGTGCTGCTCTGAGGCAAGCTGATTTGAAGAAAATTCTCTGCAGCCAATAAGTGGCTCAAGACAGTTTTTACTGAAGCATGTGGAAAATTTGCCATGACATCAGCAGAAGCAAAACCAGAAGATGTGCCCACAGTCTGCCTCTGCTCTGTGGGGTCTCTTCAGCAATTATACCTGAATTATAGAACAGGCACAAACATGCTGCTATCTGAAGCACATCTTATCTGCATAGAGGTGGATCTCTGGCATCTTTAATATTTTGGGTTTAAATGGGGAAAAAAAAGGCCTTAAACATTCATAACCTTTGCATCTGAAAACAAACAGATAAACCAAGAATGCACAGTTTTTGCACCAACACCCGTGAGAAAACAAATGCTCTCTTTTCCAATGAAAGAATGGAGAGAAGTGGCACAGGAAAACTGCACTGCCCAGAGTGCTGCTTCCCCTCTCAGCAGGGCAGGCTCCAGGCAAAGCTCTTCCTTGCTGGCTGGCAGTCCCTGGATGCCCAGGCTTTTGGGACAGTGCTCTGCCCCCAGCTATCGCTGTTCCCAGCCCACCCAGTGCTCTCTTCCTCCATTCTCCTACCTGAGAGAGGTTGGAACTGAAACCCACAAAAAAGATTCAATTTTGATGACACACTGTTTTTTGGGGTCATGTGGAGAAAATCCTGACCCATTCCCCTTGCAGCTCAGGTACTGAGAAATCAAGAAACTAAAGAGAACTAAAAAAAACAGCTTATTTGATTTTTGGTGTTTGAACTGAAAGAAACACAATCAGTGAACCAAACTAGCAGGGAACGGGTGGGATCTTTAAAGTTCTTGGGTTTAGCACATCTGGTATATTGAACCTGACGCTTCCCGTGCAGTAAAGCCATTTCCTTCTATTCTTTCTTTAGAAAAAACAACAGAACAGTAAATTAAATACAATCTTCTCCTCAATTCTCAATTCCATGCTATTTTAGTTGACGAATCAGGTCTCATAATAATAAAATTCCTGCAGAAATATGATCTTAAATTGTAACCTTCAAATTGCAGTTGTGCTGCTGTGTGCATTTCATACTGTACTTGACATTCATCTTTTACATTTCACTTCTAGATGACATTAGGATCTGCAAAAAAGACCTCCTTCAGCTTTCCCAGGTTACCATTTATTTCAAAGTATCCCCAAGGTCTCCAGCACTGTTTAGATCCAACTTGCAAAAGTCACTGCTGTGAGCAGTTTTTGTAGGTCCCTTGAGTTGTTTCTGAAAACAGGTTCCATTGTGCTCAAATTATGCTTTCAAATTTTATGGCTTATTTTTAAATTACATGTTAATTTCTAAAAATGTTAAATTGCGAGGAGAAGTTGGCAAGGACCACACAAAATCACAGCACTGTTCTGCAGTTTGTGTCACTCTACAGTGCTTCTGTGCATGGCTACACCCTTACACTCAAGTGCTCTGTAGGAATGTGGCCCTGATCCTGCAGAGTGATGAGGGTCTCATCGGAGGTGCTCAGTGTGCTGCAATAAATGACCCAAGACAGTGCTTTATAAATCACCAACTTTGCAAGATCCAAAGGAAAGAAAGGAAGGTGAGAGGAAAGAAGAAGTCAGTAGTAATGAAAACATGAGAAACAGAGTGCACTCCTGAGTATAAATGTCTAAAAATAGAGATCAAACATCTTCAAAAATCAGCCAGTCATTCAAGCACTTGTTTAAAACCACCCTCTTTTCCAGGCCTGCAAGTCTTGAGTTTCCTCACTGTTTTTATTTGTTCTGGCTTTTCTACTGTGCTAAGTAACATATTAAGTGAAATCAATGAAAAATCTGCCTACAGAAAAAGGACTCCCTGTCCTGCCATTTCGTCTCTTTTTCTCTTGTTTTAATTTTTCCTTTCCTTCACTAGACAACAATATCCCAGAAAGCTGGGAATTTTTCATTTCCTTGTGCTACAACAATGCAGAACATTTTGTTTCTTCAGATGGCTGACAACAGGGTACTCAGGGAGCACTGCAGCTTGATTACAGAAAACTCAGCATTTTAGTGATCCGTAAACCAAAGACTGACGTTGCCTCTTTAGATTAATATTCAGTTTCACTACAAACATTAGATCTTTTCCTTGTAGATTTCTGGAGCGCTTGTTGCAGTCAAGACTGTTCTTTCTGCATGCATTTGTACAACAAATATGGGTAGACAAGTCTGCTTTCGCTTATTACTGTCACACAGGGAACCCGCTGTGAGTGACTGCATGCCAAGCAGTTAGTGAAAACCAGTTCTCCAACACGGCGTTTTCACTAAACAAAAACACTGAACCGAGCCTTTCACTCATCAGTTTAAGATGCATATTTGACCAATTATCTATACTTACATCTTATACCTGCACTAGATTGATCTGAACTGAAATTTTCTGCTTTAAGCGAACACACTTGTGTTTGTCCTGTTATATACATAAGAATATCAGCTTACGACAGACAGGCTTAGGGAAGCCTGCGCCATACCCGCGGCGGCCGCTCTCCTCCCGGGCTGCCGGCGCTGTCCGCCCGCGGCAGCTCCCGGCTCCGCGGGCACGGGGTAGGGAAGCGCGGGCACTGCACCTGCCAGGGCTCCGGCTCGGGGCTCGCTGCTCCTGCCCCAGCACCGAAACTGCTGCCGTGAGCTCACGGTAACTGCGCCGAGGTATAAAAGAGGCTGCTCTGCCGACAGTCAGTTATACGGCCGGTCCTTGATCTTTATGTGGGATTTCCCAGTTGCATGAAGCCGGAGTAGCATATGGTCCCGTGTTTATAAGCATGTTAATGACTGAAATGGGAGCCTCTACAACCCGTTTTCCTTATAAACTTTAAACTGCAATTTCTTGTTTTTGTTATTGGACACTGCACGCATACGCCGCTAATTTGGCGCAGGCTGCTGGGACACACGTGGCGCGCTGACCCCGGGCGCTGGGCACACAAAGCAGCTCCAGACACACCGATGTTCCCGAAATCAGGGTCCAGCCCCTAATCAGAACCAGACAGGGCGAGGAAGCTTTCTTACTCCTGATCTGCTACAAAAAGTTACCTTTCCAGGAAAGCACAATAGAGAATGAGTTTAAGCTCCGGTGGCTTCCCGTCTTTACAGGCACAACGACCTTGCCAAACATTTCGCAAAAATAAAACATCAATCAGTTTTCACTCTGTGCTTTTTGAAATGCTGCTTAAAATGTCTTCATAAATTAAAATGTCTAGTAGGGACTTGACAATCCTGCAACAGCTCCTTTGTGTTAAAAATTAGCTGTTTTGCACCACAAAAAATTGCAGTGTGGAACTTGTAAGTGGTGACATCTCACTTAAAAATACACTTGCCACTTTCAGGAAGGTAAGAGTGGTAAAGTCAGCCATACCCTGTTATTTGCTTAACCCAAATGTATTACAGCTATTTTAGGGAAAACACAGATATATGTCTAGTACTGTACTGCACTGGGAATTGCCAACCCAGATATTCAAATTACAAAGAAAAAACATTTTAAAAGTATATCATCCTTATTTATCTCTCCCTACCTAACAAGCATGTGGACAATTTCATCTATTTGAAGGTAATTTTCATAAATGGACAATACCTTGAAAATATATGCTTTCTTCATGAAAAGTTTAATTCCTGCATGTGTAACATCAGAAAATCATCAATGGGACTGTAATCTTGTAACTGAAAAAAGCCCATTTGTACCTGTATGTCCTGAATGTTCACACATATATATCAACGATACAGTAAAAACATCATGCACATATATATCATATGTATATCATGTGTATATGTATATATGATCTTTTTTTCTTTCTATATACTGCTTGTCTGCTTTCGAAGTGCAAAACAAATAAAACTATATCCTAAGAGCTGCTAGTCTGTTCTCAAAAGAAGTGAAAATGTTAAGGAAGGTATTTAGGAACTGAATTAAATACCCTCTCAAAAGGAGTTTCAGGAATGTCACTTAGGAACTTTAAGAACAAGTATACTAGTTTTCAGTCATTCCAGCACAGCTGGTGAATTTACACAGTTACAGTGTGCCTCCCTCAGCCTTCACATTAATGACCATATTTTTCAGTGCAGCTTGAAATTTGTCAAGAAGAACTTAATCCAGTAGTAAATTTATTATAAATTTTAGAAAGTCGTTGCATCCATTTTTAGATTATGGTATAAAGTACAAAAAAACAGAAGTTTACATATCTGAGCTTCTGCATCTGCTCTTGAGTAACTTTTCACTCAAAAATAAAGCTTGGCAGACAATATACTTATAATGCAGACCAAATGCATTTGGTATGTTCAAAATAAAAAGAAAAAACCATGAGCAGAGAGAGTTTATTTTGAAACTTATTAATTGAGCATGCACTATTCTTTCTCTCCAGGAGACCCCATTTCTCTACAGGGCCCCCACTCATTCTCTGGTCATTCCCAAAAATCTGCACACACAAACATCCTCCTAATCCCCACCAACAGAACTCAGCCTTGTGGCCCCTCCACATGGACAAAAAACCCCACAGGAAATGTGCCAGAAAAGAGAGGGCAAAGGCTGCAAACTGGAGAAGTTGTAAAGGCACCTGAACCTGCCTGCCAAGGAAGTCAAGGGGAACCAAGTACAAACTCTAAATCTGTATTAACTTTACTGCAAAATCCTCCAGTACTTTTCAGCAATATCCATCCCTAAAGTGATGCTGCCCTCAGGGAGGTCCCTGGCAGAATAACCTGCCAAGAAAGGCCCAGGACAACACCAGAGGCTGCTGCAATGAGTCAAAATCCTGAGACACTGGTGGAGACCTTCAGAGACTGGGGTGCAAAACTTCATATTTTTCAAAATTAATTTTTTTTTACCTTATGTCCCAAAGAAATACATAGGTTCCACAAGAGGAGCCTTCCAGCACCCCCGGACTCATGGGAATTTAAGCAAGTCCTGATCTTGCCCTGATTTACAGCAATTTATTGGCATAAGCCAGGCAGTCCCATGTGCCTTGCTCTGACTGTTAATACAGTGGATGACATTACATCACACTTGTATGTTTTTATTGATAAAATTAAAATAATAAACTATGTGTAACCCTTCAAAAAACAGCAAGGTATTTAATGGCCCAGTCAGTGGCCCCTTAGCTCTGGAGAGTGATGCAGAAATGAGTCTTCACTAATGCCTGTATTCTTAAGAGAAGCATGAGCACCAAAGGGTCACATACTGGACAAGGCACTCTGAGGACAGAAAGGTGCTGTGCAACAGGAGAAGGTGTTCACTCCACTGAAGGACATATGACTCATGTAAGTGTCACAAACAGCCGCCTTGAAATTTCAAAGCCCTCTTCCTCCTCCCAGCTGTGGCCCTGGAGAACTTCAGTCCTCCTCTAGTCCTCCCTTATTGTAGCAGAATATGCAAGAGTTTTCTCGTTCCTTAGGCTTGTCTTAGTGCTGAAAAAAGTGGCCTGTAAGAGTCATTTCAAAAATTATCCCCATTGCTCCATTTGAAAAGCAAACCAGCTTCATTAGCAGTCAATAACTGGACTAAACTGTAATGGTGCAGGTAGAACTTCTCCAGAAAATGAAAGGGTGGACAGGATTTATCCACTCTGGTATGAGAGGATGGGCAGGAGTAATCCACTCTCATGCAAGAAGATGGACAGGAATTATCCACTGGGATATGAGAGGATGGACAGAAGTCTCATAAAAGGCACAATCAGGTGACACTTATTCTAGGAGCCAATGTCTACAGAAGATGTCTGTAATAGAAATCATGCAGAAAAATATCCCTTACCTGTCCGATAGACAAAATTGCCTTCTGTCTCTGATGATGATGGAGACACCAGTTCTTCCTCAAATTCATTGGAACTAAATGAACCAGAATGATTCCTTTGCCTTGTTTTTTCTATCATAGCTGCATTAGTAGCCATGACGTGTCTCAATGAGTCATTTAGGTAACGATTCAATAAGCTGCTTTTGTATTTGGGGGGTGACACGTAATCCTCATTGGCACTTGCTTCTGGTCTCACTCCTGTTTTTATTACTGAACTTTCAGTTTTAATCACAGTGTGATGAACTGGTTTGTTATATCCCCCTTCATTCATATGGTTTCTTGGAGGATTTTCTCCATCTGAAAACAAAAGATCAAAGATATAGTAATACTTTGAGTACTTAACATTTAACATGAGGCTTTCTCTACATGTTTTGAATTGTGATAAGTATAACTGAAACTAGACACTAACTTCAGCATTAGACACTGATTTTCATTTTCTTCTATTCACACATTGCTCATAGTAGTTCCCATGATTCTCAGATGTTCCAGGTATTCGAAATTAATTAGCTATAGAAAAGTCTTTGAGTCTAATTTGTTCATGAGTAACACAAGACAGGTAGAAAAAAAAATGGAAAGTGCCCTAACTCAATAAGCATTTAAAAAGCTGTACGAATAGGCTGAATTATTACTATCATAACTTGAAATTTGGTTTGCCTCAACACCACAGAATATTTAGGTACATTTGCTTAAACTTACTCTTTTAATTGTTCTGCAAGCAATCTTTTCAAGGGAAGTGAGTAGAAATGTGAGTACATTCCCACATTTTTCAAGAAATGTGAGTACAGACTGAAATTGGAACAAAGATATTTAAAATTGAGTACAGACTGAGACATACTCTTCTAAAAATTCACATACAGATTTCTGACAATGTTCTGTAGGATTTGTTCCTGTCATTGTATCTCCATGTAACAACTGTCTAAAAAAAGCACTCACAGACAGAATTAATACGAGAATTCTATTAAAAATACAAGGTACATTGAAAAAAAAATCCTGCTTTTGTTAATTTGAGCAAGAAAGAGAATTCCAGTACACCCTTTATGGAAAGCAGCTGCTAGCAGAATACATATTTTTAAATACCAGTAATATTCAGTTTCCCATCTAAGATGCCCCACGAATCAATCCTTTAATGATGTATATTGCTATAGCCCTTCCACGAAGGAAAGGAACAGTCAAATGATTTCTCATTTCTTTATACCAACAAATGTAATCAATTTTTTTCCTTTAATGCAGACTAAAGGAATAGGCTTGTAGAATGTAATGAACAAACAATTATCTTTCTAGCAGCAATGAAATATAATAACATGCAGCCAGATTGCCACCTTGAACAACTTACACAATCCTGCTTTGCAAGGCTGCGCAGCAGTCGGGAGCCAAAAGAGGCACCTAATTCACAAAAACTATAAAGGCAGATCCACTGAGGGTATTTGTGATTAAAAATTAGAGCTAACTTAGGGTCTCTGATGCTTTCTAAATATATTTTAATCAGTTTAAAATTGATGAAAGAGCATCAACAAACCTTCAGAGCATGAGTCATCGCTGCTCACGCTGAGTCGCTCAGCATTTCCCTGAACATATTTGTTGTACAGTTTTATTCGTAAAGCCCAGCTCAGGTCTGGCTGCCTGACAGTGTTCTTCAGGCGACGTCTTGCGTTGGCAAACCAGTTTGATACCTGCATACAAACGTGTGTATTAGCTTCCCTTGGAAATTAGGCAAATCAAGCAATCCATAGAGCCCTCAAGAGTTTTGTGTATGCTTCAAGGGGACCACAAACAAGTGAAATATGAACAGAAGTCCACAAAATTACCACTGAGCAGAGCAGGAATCTCATACAGGAAGGCAATTTCAGGCTTCCCACCCTTCCCAAGTGTTAGCAAAAACACATTATCACAAGGTTTCAATTAAGGTGTCCCAAATACCAGTTTTATATTTTTTTTTTTTTTTAAAGATAAAACCCTGAACTTTTAATATGAACCTTTAATATATTACCAAGTTCCTAAATTAAACTAATATATAATATTTCCTTTGATATTTATATAGGCTACAATAAGGCTATTGAACAGAAAAAGACATTCTAAATTTGTATATATAAAAGCTCAAATTCTCCCTTGCACTTTATCAGAACTCCTAATCTGACAAGCCGTGGGCATCAGGAAAGTCTTTCACAGAGGACAATGTAGTTTGACTCACTGCAGAAATCCACCATTTGCTCTACAGAGAAGCTGATTTTACAAACTCTTTTTGTCATGAACAGTTTAAAATACAGTAAAGATGCAATTCCTCACAAGGTGACTACTAAACAATAGTCTGCTTTGTCTTCCTTCCCAACTTCAAAGCATTTTCCAGAGTTTGACTTAGGAAAATGGATTCAAGTTGGTATCCCTCTAGCATACAGGTACATTACAAAGTCAGGCTCAAACACAAGTATTCCACAGTGTTTTAGGCACCGAATGAGCAGAAAGGCACAGTCTACTCTTCAGTGCCAGCAGTGCTAATTAAACCACCAAATGGGGTGCATGTACTTGCAGTGACTTTGCATGAAAGCACACCTGAGAAAATGCTGGCCTTGACTCTACTGCAACTCAAAAAGATAGAAAATACTGACAACTCTATCTTTACTATGGGCAAGAGCAGAGACAAGTGACCTACATTCTAATGATACTTGCTTAATGATAAATAAGGTGTTTAAAGTACTATTTAACCCTGGCAGGAATAAATGCATTTTGCCATGACCTCTGCAAGAAGGAGGCAGTGTAACATCACTTGCAAAGCAGAATGTAAAGAATGTTAGCAGCCCACAGCCCTGTTCACATCTTTGTGTTGTGAACATGCACAAAGAAAAAGCCAGACTACTGTCAGCATATTCTGACCTGGGAACGATCACACCATTTAATTTACACCAACCTGCAAAGCAAGTTCATACATGTTCTATCAATACATGCTACCCCACTTAACAGAGAGCCAAACTGTAGACCTTAGTGTTGGATTTTGGCCCTAGTCTTGTCATCTGTTTGCTGTAGCTTAGGTTACTGTATAAATCACAAGTATCTGTCTAATTATTCTGGATCAATAATTTCTTCTAAAGTGATTATGAGAAAAAATAAACACTATGTGCCTAAAGAAAAAGCAAAGCTTCAGTTGAGAATCCCAGCTAGAACCTAGCAGTGGTGCCTTCTGCCTGTAACTTCAATTTTACTTAAAATCACGTTTACATGAAACAGGGTTATGAAAATATGGTGAGCACTGGATCAGTGCTCAGATGGCAAAGACGTAACTTTACAAGCCATGTAGTTTGCTATGACAGGTGAGAAAACCACAACTGTAGCTGGCAAAGTAATTTGAATTCTCTTCTGATACTACTTGCTTGTAATCTTTGTATTTACACAGTAATTTTTACAGCAGATGAGATAGGGTGGACTGGAATCCATGCGCTTTCTAATGCTGTTAGCAAAGTCACACCAGACTGCTCAGCTGAAGCTGCATGGCAGTGTAATTCTGAAATTAGATATTTAACAGTAGAGATGGATCAATCCAGCATCCCAATCAACAGGATTGCTGTTACTGTAGCAATTTACCAAACTGACGCTTTCCAACCTCTCACAATAAAGATTTCATTATGCTTCATTCTATTACATATTGAAATTTTTCATCACTGAAGTGCCATTTACAGAAAAGATAGGGTAGTATTAGTGTGATTCATACATAAAAGCAATTAAATTTAGTAGGAGTGATTTCTGCATGGTACTCTTGGTTTATTTTGGGCTCATTCTTCCCATGCCATTGCTTTGCTTTCTGCATATCAATATGAAAAGATGAGTCATGTTTTAAGTCTTCTGCTAAGAGAGAAGGGAATAGTAGTATTTGATCATTATTTCATAATGAGATAAATATATTGCACCTTGTCCTCCTGCTCTTTATGGAGCAGGTGATTTTGAGTGCCATCACACACCACATACAAGACAATCAGGGGATCAGGCCCAGCCAGCAAGGATTTGTGAAAGGCAGGTTCTGCTTGACCAACCTGATCTTCAGCTATGACTGTGTGACCCCCTTAGTCAATGGGGGAAAGGCTATGGATGTGTCATACATCAGTAAAACTTTTGACATGATTTCCCACAGCATCTCCTGGAGAAGCTGGCTGTCCATGGCTCGGGTGGGTGTGCTCTTTGCTGGGTAAAAAACAGTTTGGATGGCTGGGCCCAGAGAGTGCTGGTGAATGGAGCTACATCCAGCTGGTCACTGGTCACCAGTGGTGTTCCCCAGGACTTGGTACTGGGAGCCAGTTGTGTTTAATAGCTTTATCAATGATCTGGACAAGGGGCAGAGGGCACCCTCAGTCAGTTTGTAGACTGGGTGGGAGTGTGGATCTCCTGGAGGGCAGGAAGGCTCCACAAGGGAGCTGGACAGGCTGGATCCATGGGCCAAGGCCAGTGGCATGAGGTTCTACAAGGCCAAGTGCCTGCCCCAGGTCACAACCACCCCTGCAGAACTACAGCCTGGGGGAACTGGATGGAAAGAAGCCTGCTGGAAAAGGATCCAAGGGTTGACATCAGCTGAACATGAGCCAGCAAGTGTCCGGTTGGCCAAGAAAGCCAATGGCATCCTGGCCTGGATCAGCAATAGTGTGATTGCAGAGACTGCAATCCTTTGGCATATGGTCTGGTTTGCATCCTAATTCAGGCAGAGGCATTTCTAACAATTTCAAGTACTGTACCATAACATGGAGCCAGCAGGACCAGGGCAGTGGTTGTACCCTTGTGCTTAGCACTGGTGAGGCTGCAGCTGGGTCTAGTTCTGGGCCCCTCAATTCAGGAAGGACACTGAGGTGCTGGATAAAATCCATGGAAGGACAATAGAGTTGGGGAAAGATCTGGAGCATAAGTCTGATGAGGAACAGCTGAGGGATCTGGAGGGGGGGTTTATCCTGGATAAAAGGAAGCTCAGGGAAGATCTTACTGCTTTCTACAACTACCTGAAAGGAGGTTGTGGGTAGGGGGTCAGTCTGCTCTCCCAAGTGACAAGTGATAGGACAAGAGGAAATGGCTTCAAATTGAATCAGAGGAGGTTTCGATTGGATATCAGGAAAAAATTCTTTACAGAAAGGATTGCCAGGCATTGGAAGAGGCTGCCAGTGAAAGTTACCATGGCTGAGTCCCTGGAGGTATTTAAAAGAAAAGTACACAGGGTGCTTAGGGACATGGTTTAGCAGTGGACTTGTCAGTGCTGGGTTAATGGTTGGACTCAGTGATTATAAAGGTCTTTTCCAAACTAAATGATTCTATCATTCTGAAAGAACCTCAAGTCAGCTTTTAGAAAAGAAACATTTAACTAAAGCAAGAAGCAGCAAACTCACTCTAGAAACTCTTATCCCAAATGCAATTACAAGGCCCATTAAAGCCTTGGAAGAAAGGAAAGTTAGTCAAATCCATTAAAGGCTTAATCTATGATGGGGTAATCTCTAGCTTAATGTATGATGGGGTAATCTCTAGCTGCTTTCCAGCTTTTGGGCACTGGGGCATGTTGCTGGAAAATCCTGATTTCTAAGACACGAGAGAGTCAACACCTCTCTCACTCTTCAGTCTTGGACAACCTGCAGGTGTGTGGACTGGAGCAGGCTGCGTGGCCACAGGCTGCACCAGTCAGCTCGCCCACCCTGACCTCCAGCCACCACCTGTCTCCTTCAAAGACAACAACAGTTTTACCACCCATTTCAACCAGCCCCAAATGTTACATCATCCATCCATGTGGTCTTTAAAAACCTGTCTGTCCACTGCTGTAGGTCCCACTCACAAAGAGTGCCAGTTTGCAACACACTTACCTAAACCATTACAAAAAGAAACAATGAAAGCTGCCAAAAACATCCAACCTTTCCCGTGGTCCCAAACTGTGCTACTGTAATCTCCAAAAATAACAAAAAAAAAAAAAAAACCAAAAAAAAAAACAAAACAAAAAAAAAAACAAACCACAACCAAAAAAACCCCCAAAAAATTATTTAGATAAAAGCCAATGGGAAAGTCTTTGTCACACAAACCTCCCAAGAAGTAAGTATCTCGAAAAAACACATGATGAAACTCACTATTCTTGTAAAGTATCAATCCTGTAGTTCTTTGAGAAGTAAAAAGACAAAACCCAAGGGGAATGATAATAGATGTGCTTTCCAGCATTCATTTTTTACAGCAGTTCAGTTGTTCTCTAAGAGCATCAGGTACTTATATCAGCATCATGAAATATTGACCCTCTGGCTTTACTTCTGAAGACACATCTTCAATTTTATTGTAATTTGTTCTGCTTCAGTGCTTAACAGCAGCCAAACTTTCAGAAAGAGAACAGACATCAAGTGATTCACTTCCTCCAGTAATCCAGATATGCCTTTATAAATCTGAATATTATTAAATCCATTGCAGCACGACTGATATACAAATCTTTGTATTGAAAAACCTTCTTTCCAACAATACACATATTCATATTTCTTTCTGAAAGAAATATACTGCCATTTTTCTTTTTTATTTCACAAGAACATCTAAACCAAAATTTAAAATAAAATAAATCAAATACTATGGTAATAATAGAAATGAAAATGTAGCATATTAATAGGACAAGTTATTGGATTCTGAATTGGAATCTAATTGGAGTAAAATATAAAATGCCTTTTCAAACTATATTGCTTTTTTGGTTTCCTGCTTTGGCAGTTGTGGAAGTAGAAAACTTTGGACTGCTGGACTGAAATCTGCAATAACATTTGCCTTGAGGACTCCCAAAGACCTTGTTGGCCTGCACAGGAGTAAGTCAGCCCAGAATTTGCCCCAGGTTTTGCTGCTACTACTTAAGAAACAAGATGATTTATGATTCCTGCAAAATCCTACCTCCTTGAAAGAGTCTGACTTTTCTTCAGCACCTCAGCCGGACATGCATCTGGAATAGTCCCCCACTGCACCCAAGAACAGTGGGGTAGGCCAAAGTATTAATGAGTAGAACAAAATAATTTAAAATCAGCCAACTGAGTGATAGAAAAACAAATGAAAATAAAATTGTGGAAGATTTGACATGCAGATGCAAAAGTTATTAGTCATTAGCATGTCATTACTTTGTCCTAATAACAAAAGTAAAAAAAAAAAAACAGGGATGGATGTTCACCTCTCTGTCTAACAGAAGAATTGTTTTTATCTATGCCATGGTCCTGAAAAATGCTCCTTTGGATAGATGGTACATCCTGGAATAAGGTTCATTAGGTTAAATAAAAGCACAGGGAGAAGAGTATGATCAAAGCACAGGGAGGAGAGTATTTCTTCTGTATGATCAAAATTACTGTGACCACCATCATCTCCCAGGCAGCCTCTGAAGACCTTTTCCAAGGTCATCAGTCAGGTGAAAAACAAAAAAACCACTCCAACCATTCATTCTCTAAATGAGATTTTGTCAGAAACTCAAAGGGATATTCAACAGTATCTTTTGCCTTCCCAATGGCTTGTGACAACAAGGTGTCAGCACATGAGGGATGCTGGGAAGAGGTAGCAGATATCAGCAGACAACAGCCTCCACAGGAGGGGAAAACTGTGGGAGCAAACACCACGGGACAACACTGAGAAATGTAGAAAGTGTAGGAAATATGAGACAGGTCAGCAAATGGGAAGGCATTTAACCCAGAAGAAACATCAGACACTGATTCCTGGTTCTCCAATGATATCCAACAATTTTCTAGATTAGAAAAACAATTTATAGGCAACCCTAGTTGATGCTTTTGCAAAGTGCCTCTCCTGGGACAGATGCAAAGCTTTCCAACAGACCCACAGCCCAGTCCCAAACCTGCTCTTGGTTACACCACTTGTCTGAGAGAGCACAGCCTTCAGGAAAGCTATTTCAGATGTACCCAGTGTGACCGGGACCACACCCTGGCATGTCCTCTCTCACTCTTAGAGAACAAAAATTTTGAACTGAATTACAATCTTGTTCTTTTTAAGCATCCAAAAAGTAGGGTGTAGGGTGTAGGGTGTGTGCTGTTCAGCTCTTTGTGGCTCAGGAATTACTGCTGGTGCCAGACATATGTATTTTCATCTCATGCAGATGCTATCGAATTCCTGGATTAAAAGAGCATTGCACAAAAAGATGAAAAAAAACACCTGGAATTTCTCTTTGATGTTGTGCTTCTGTAAATGAAGATAGATATGCCTCTTTGCAGAGTTCTTTCAAATATTACAGTTCATAGAAACAAAAGTGGTCAAATTCAGCTTCAGCATAAATCCACAAGAGTCTAACAGAGCTAAAAGCAGCCCTCCCTGAATCTTTTTAATTTTATTCTACACTTTATGTAGATCATAAAACTCTACATAAAGTGTGGAGAAGTGGCCATGGCCCACTTGAAGCTTTTATAAAGGCTAACACTTCTTATCCCCATCAGGATCTATCAAAGCTGCCATGAGAGAAATTCTGCAAAAACCCACCAGCTCTTCTCCCTTCTCTCTTCATTCTGAGGCATTTTTAAAAGAACAGCAGAACACCTCAAGATGTCACTACTGTGAAAGCATCCCAACACATATTCTGGATATATGTTTTAAATCTCATGTAAAAATACAGGGGGATTCTAAGAGCCATAGTCCAATAAAATACTCCTATTGAGTTGTGCCATTGAAGGGATAGTGTTTATGTAATCATAGTTTCAACCTTTCATGTATATTTTTTAAAAGCAAGATAAGTTGTTTTAACTATATCTTCCAGTTATAACTGGCATTTTCTGAGACATTAATATTATTTTTGTCAAAGCTATAGTGTTTTTCCTAGTGCAATATTTTCATAGTGAGGGACTGAAGTGTAAAAATTTCCCATTTTGCCATTACTAGAATTGAAGTCCATAGCACAGTTTTTTTTGAAGAGGCACTCAAAATAATAAAGCTGAATTACCACCTGTTTTTTTTCTAATACTTTAGGTTACTTTGATCTCTTTGTGCTCTTTGCAAGGTGACACATAACGTGTTAGGCAGAGTGATGAGGACCCAATCCTGCAAACACATGGGTTTCATTTTACACACCTAGCAGTAGCTTGCAGTAAGGAAATTAGATTATTCACAATGCATAAATCTTTGCAGCATCCAGACCTGAGGTAGCATCACTCGGCAACTGAGAGCATTTAACCACATATTTCAGTAGAGTACCAGATGGCAAAGAGAACAAAGAAGTGAGATTTATAAACATTTTCAGGACAATTTATGCCTCTTACAGCAAAACTGCCAGTCACTTCAGGGGAGAATTACCTGAGAGCAAAACAATTCCTCCCCATGTCTAACTATATTCCAATGATAATTCCTGCAAGGCTGTGTGTGCTGAGCCAGTGCACACAGTGTGTGTGGTAACGCTGATGTCTGTGCAACAAGTGATGACAATTATTATCAGAACAATAGAACAGTTTCTATCCTTCCCTCTTTTTAAAAGGGAAGAGTAGCTCCCTGAAATTTCCTCAACAATTTCTATTCTGTGATGAATTCTCCTAAGACCGATATTTTTTACTTGAGAATTTTTAAAGACTAAGCAAAATTATTTTCATTGTATTTATGAATGAGATGAAAGGATGAGGGCATCTATTCCTAGAAGTGCAAGCACACACTTTTTGCTGACTGTCTTTAGCAGTTCTCCAGCCATGATAGCTAAGATGTGGTAATTCTTGTTTGAGAGAGACAGTGCTGCTGGCGTGGGGGAGCTCAGGGGAGAGTGGAAGAAGGATGTGCACAGGAGCCCCGGTCTTGCTGGCTGCACCCCGATACCCAGCATTGTCCTTTGCTCAGCTCTCAGAGGAGCTTTGGCAGATGCTGTCTCCATCCCTCCCGTCCATGAAACGCCTCGGAGAGGCTTTTAGAGGTGGGGGTAAGGGGTTCCCTTCCTTACCTGCACCAGGGTCATCTGGGAGCCGAGGGCCAGCAGAATCTTTTCCGTCTTGGTGGGGTATGGGTTGTCGCGGTGCTTGTAGAGCCACTGCTTGAGCGGCCGCGCCATGTCCTGCAGCGCCTGCCGCTTGTGCCGCACCTTCCCGCCGCTCTGCCGCGCCCTGCCGCGGAGAAGGGGCGCTGAGGAGGGGAGCGGAGCAGCGGGACACCTGCCCGCTGCCCGCTGCCCGTGCCCGGCCCCGGGACCTGCCCGCTGCCCCTCCTGAACCCGGGCTCCCCTGCGCGGGTGCGGTGGGTGCGCCCCATCCGATGGGGGACCAGCTCGGGGTGGGCCCGGCCTGGAGAAGCCGAGCCCGGTCCTCGCGGGGTGTTCGGGGATTTCCACAGCCGCAACCCTCGGCACGGACAACTGCTCTAGAGGAGGTGATGCCTCCAGCTCTCCGAACTCCCCGTGGGGCCGCGGTAATGCTGCGGGCCCGGGCGGCGGCCCCGCGGGGATTTCAGCGGGGCCAGGGCTCCGCCGGAGAGAGGGTCCCGATGTTTTCGGTGCTCGGCACCTCACCACAGTAGCGTCCTTCTGTCTTTCCAGCGCGGCCAGGCCGCACCTCGCACGACCGGCCGCGCATCCCGCAGCTGTGGTGCGCGTTACCCGGGGCCAGCCCAGCCTGATTCCCCTGCCCGGGATTATTTCCCTCTGATACTCAAGAGTTACCCGCGGCACCGAGCAGCTCCTGGATCATTTCCCCCCTCGAAGCCGGCGGCGAGCGGTGCTCCTGGAGGAGCCGGCATGCCGCTTCCATTGCCGCCGGCAGCGACGCGAGGCAGCCCGCAAAGCCCCGCGCCTGCCGAGTAACAGCGTTTGCCGGATTCCGTTAAAAAAAAAAAAAAAAAAAAAAAAGTCCCTTTGTAGATGAAGACCTACAATAAAAAGTGAGCGAACAAGATCGGAGGAGTGCTACGGAAAGCCCGGAGGCGGGCTGGGGCCGGCGGCAGCGCGGCGCGGCGGAGGGGCTCCGGGCAGCGCTGGGTGCCGCCGGCGGCGGCAGGGGGCGCCACGGGGCCGGGCTGGGCCGGGCCGCGCCGCTGCCTCGCCGGATCCCGCGGCAGCCCCGCTCCGCCGTGATCGGCTGCAACAACATCCCGGTGACACACACCTGCGTCCTCTCGGCCAGCAGCGCCGGTAAAACTGCGAGCTGATGCAATCGCTACGGAGGAAATTGGTCAGTACAAGCTACTCCCCCGGACTCCGCGGTTTCGCAGGCGCCTGACTGTGCTCCTCGATCTTTACTTTGTAACGCTGACCCGAAATGTCTGGTCAGCACACGCCAGTTCAACCCTCCGAGCTACGGCTGTCAACACGCCAGAGCTCGCACGTCCTCTCATCACCTTCTATTTCACCTGTTCCAGTAACCAAAAAAAAAAATAAGCCCGACCCTCAAAAAACCAACAAACAATAAAAAAACACCCTCCAAAAACAGGCTTCGGGCGGCTTAGTCTCAGCTGCCGTTTTAGCAAACCCGATCCTAATATCCCGTTATCCAGCCCCCGACTGACATCGCGCGAGTTCATTCTGAATGCCATCCCTGGGAACGCACGGACAAGGCAGCTCCTTCCCGCCCGCTCGCTCGGCGCGCTGCGAACCCGCGGGGACGGTGGAACAAGTGCCGGGGCCGCGCGGTGCCCGCCCGCCCCAGCCCCGCTGCCACGGCACTGCCGGCGGGGATCGGCCGCGCCGCCGCCCCGGCCCCCAGCTCTCACACGTCCCGCCTGGCGCCTCCGTTTTGGAGACTTTAATCAGATGAAGCGTCCGAACAAGCCCGTGGAGGACCGGTGTTCCCGGTTTATTTCTGTTCGGAGGCAGAGGGGGAGGTCAAGCACAGCAGGACAGGAGCGCTCTGTCTGGTACATTCCAGCCCAATCGGACGTCCCTGCATCACCTATTGCCGGAATTTCCCACCGTAGCTGCGGAATGAGAATCCCAGAAAATACGAACCCGGGGCCGCGGGCAAAGACCGAGCTAGAAACCCATCTCGCAACCCCAAATCGGCGACGCGGCGGCCGGGAGCGTAGGGCCGCCCCCGAAGCCGGTGCGCGGCGCGGAGACGAGCGCACGGCATACCCCGTCCGCCGGTTGCGCAGGCTGAGGCTCTCTTTGATGGACGGGCTGTCGGGGAGCAGCACCTCGGCGTGGTGCGGGCCCTCCACCACCCCCACGTAGGACCGGCCGCTCCGCTCCCGCTCCTTGGCGTCCTCCTCGAAAAGCACCTGGCCGCTGAGCTTGCTGAAGACGATGGTGTTCATGGTGGGGGGCTGGGGGCCGCCGTCGTGCTGGCCGCCGGCTCCGAGGTGCGGGGGCTCGCTGTGCGCTGCGGGGAGGCGGCAGCGGTCACCGGGCAGCCGCGCCGAACCGCCGAGACCCGCCCGGCGCGACCGGCGGGGGGGCAGCGCGGAGGCACCGGGCGCCGCCTGCCCACCCACGGGGGGGGAGGCAGCCCGCCCCTCCCACGGCCCGGCCCGCTCTCACGGCCCCCCCACCCAACCCCGGTCCGCTTCCTCGGCCCGGCCCGCTCCCACGGCCCGGCCCGCTCCCACTCGCACCTCGCCGCCAGCCCTCGCCGCGCTCTTCGCTCTGTGTCGCAATAGTTCGGAGCGCGGGGTTTCTGTCGGCTTTGGTGTTTCTGTCTCGCTTGCTCTCTCTCTCTCTCACTCCTTTTTTCCCCCCTTTTCCCTTCCCTTTTCCTCCCTTCCCCTCCCCCGGAATGATTTTCTCCTTCCCCCTCCCCGAACGGGGAGGGAAACAAATTGTTTTTAACGACCACCAAATGCGCAGAGCCCGGAGGCACAGCCGCCGCGCAGCCACTCACACTGTCGGGACTGCCGCTCCCCATCGCCGGGGGGAGTCACGGCTGGCCAGGGGACCCCGGCAGTCCCAGCCAGGGCACGGGCTCCGCCCGGGCAGAGCGACGTCGAGGGGCGCTGCGTGGAGGGGCGGTAGGAGTCCGGCCAGGGCCATCTGAGGGTACGGCAGTACACGGCTGGGCAGTTCACCGTCTGTATGGGGGAGCCTCCCGGGGAAGGCGGCTGAGGACACCGGCTGGTGTCACGCTGACCGCAGGAGAGACCCCCGTCGGGGGCGCGAGGCGTAGCCACAGCCCCGTGCCACTCATTAACACCGGTGTTTAATGATGCCATGCCAGGAACCATCTCCCACCACGCTTCCCCGTCTTCTCTTGTGAGTCGTGTGTCCTCCCTACAAGCCCAAGGGCTGTAAATTAGCCCGCAGCCCAAGCCGGAGACAGCCCCGTTGCCTTTAGCATCCCCGGCGCGGCCAGCGCGCTGCGGCAGAGACACGATGCTCAGCTACCGGCGATGTCTACGGTCGCCCCCGGCCCGCTCCCACGGGTGTGCCCGTTTCTCCGGCCCCGCAGCTCCACACCCCCTGCACCCCCGCAGCCCTGCGGAGCAGAAGCCCGGCCCCGCCGGGCTTAACGTTTTGGTTTTCTGTGCTCAGGAACGAAGAAGATGGCCACAGTCAATATTTACAAGGATGTAATTCAGACGGTATTTGACCGCCGCGGGTGAACGGGAGCAGCCGTCTGCGCCTGCGGGCCCGGCGGGACGTGCGCGGCGCGGATCCCTCGTCCGGACACCAGCCGCGACTCCACGCTCTCCATGGCACCTCTCTGTCCCTGTCCTTGTCCCCGCAAGCGTGGCCCTAAAGTACCTGAGTCTGCATACCGCTACCACTCGTATTCCCCCGCCCCCTACCATCAGCCCCCCCTTTCCCTCCCGTGTTCCTGGGCAGCACAGGCCACCGCGGAGGGTGCGCACTTCTCCGCTGGCTTGGCGCTGCAGCTCTGGGGACGGAGGAGGCAACATGCTGAGCTCCGAGGATCCCCGGCCCCGGGGCTCAGCCGCCGTGGAGTCCTTGCTGGGGCTCATCCCCATCCCCGCACCCCGCCGTCACGGGTGCGTGACGTCACGGCCGCTCTCGGTGACGTCACACAGCCACACGCATTGGGGAAAGGGTTCTTGGAAGAGGGGCAGCTTGGCGTCGGGATTCACCGACCCGATTGTGATTTCTCCATTTGCTGACGGGAAGCAGGGAAGAGGTTGGGGAAGGGCAATGCATTGAAGACGCCCCAATGTCCAGGGAGAAAAATTACTGTCCCCAGAGTGGAGCAAAAGACACAAACAACTTGCTGCCAGTACCCTGCTGAGAAAACAGAATGTCTAAAAATGTAAATAATCACGCGAGTGCTCCTGTGCAGGCTGTGCATCCTGCACTTCCACAGAGTTTTGGGCAAAGCCCTGGTAAGGCTACCCCTCAGGACATAACTTGGCCAGAGCATTCAGTAGCAACTGGGGGAGAAGCAGGCACAGGGGAGCAGTGTGAGACAGACGCCTTCTTTTAGACTGAGCTAACGTGCTGATTAGGAGCTTCATGCAAAACATGCAGCTCTGATCATTGCAATGCTCAGATGAACTGTTTACGACATGGGAAGCATTGTTATAATTATGTCACAGCAAAAGGAGTCTTAGAAAGTGACAGGTTTGACCAAAATCAAGCTCAGGAGGGTGATCAAGCACAGGAGGGTGATCTCAGTCGTTCACAGTCTCAGACAATTGTTTGCTCTGTTGTCATCCCACTCCCCTCTCCCAACCCCTCTAGCACGGCAAGGGTGATTCTCTCTGCTAGGTAAGGTGCAGGTTCTGGTCCCCAGAGCCTGAGGGGAGGTGCAGGTGGGGCATGGCATGTTTCTGTGGGCCCTGCAGGCTGAGGCAGGCTCTGGAGAAGGGGCAGTCCATGCACTGGCAGGGCACTGAGCAAGTGGCCTTGGAAGAACCTTCCCTCTGCCTGTCTGATGTGGTGGAATGCATGCTCATTCCCTGGGTGGTGACTCAAGAGGATCTGGGAAGGCAAGAATATTCCTTCCCTGTGTCCACTGATGTTGGTGCTGCCTGGGTATGGGCTTGGAGGATCGTTGCACTTGCAGGATATGTGGCTGTCCTCAAGGATATGTGTGGTTCCCGGGAGTGGTGGAAATGTGCACTGCACACCTGCCTGGCTGTCCAGAGCTAGGCAGAGCACAGGCAGCCAGGGCAGCGGGTCGCTGAGGGCCTGGCAGATCCCACACCCACACCCAGAATAAGGCACAGCAGCAAGAGCTGAGGGCAGAAAGCACCATTTGGAAAGCAGTTCTGGAACAAAACAAAAGCGTGTGTGGGGCAGGCATTACCGAACGTGGAGAGGCAGTGGCAGGAGCAGTTGGCACTGCGGCACCTCACAAGCCTCTAAAGCAGTGAGATCTCCCAAATCATCACATGTAAATCTCACACACGCCCGCCCCCTCCATATTTTATTACATAGATCACAGTTGGAAAGCTTAAATGAAAACAGTGTTTCTATTTCCAGAGCTTGTTTAACATCGTGAATGTGATACAAACTGTGGGCTTCATGTTTTTAATTAAGGTTTCTTACCCTTCCATGCACGGAAAAAGAAGTCAACAGTTGCTGGCCGCATACCGCAGCCTGCAGCCAGCTCCCTTGAGGATGCAGCACCGGCTGATGGGAGCTCTGCGGCTCCCCTGCATCCCACAGTGGGACAGGAGCCCGGGGCACAGCAGGACTTCAGGCACCTGCCAGGCTGGAGCGGCAAAAAACTCCCTGCTACTCTTTGCAATACCCCTCTATTGGCCCATGCTGGTGTGCCAGCTCCAGACAGCTGGTAGGCCAGGCTGGCATGCCAAAAAGGGGCAGCAAGGCACATTTCCAAGGGATATCGTGCAGAAAGAGCCTAAAAGCAGTGCTTTGGGTCTTAATGTGTCCCACTGGAGGAGCCAGGAAAAAAATCAACTGTGCTGTCAAGCTGAGAGGAGAATTTGCTCCTAAGGCTGCAAGCGATGGAGCTCCTCAGTGCCAGCGCTGCTCCAGCCCTTGGAGAGGCTGCAGCCCCAGCCCTGCTGCCTGGGTGGGCAGCCATGCCACGGATGGCACCACTGGGGCTGGCTGTGAGTGCTGCTCTGCCTGCTTCCCCCTTCTCCAGCCATGGGCAGAGGAAAAACCAAAATCAGTTCAGTGGGGTTCCATCTGTGCTCCTAAATACAGTCCTTGTTTCCAGTGTCCACTTCTAGCAAAATGCTGCTTTTTTCTGTTGTTCTGGTTACTTTTTATATGCTATCAGCAAACATTTCATTGGTGTTGCATTCTCACAGCTCATGCCTCCCACTGCATAAACATATATGCAGTGGGAGGCATATATGTAAACATATATGTTTGAAATTCAAATAATTTCCTCATGTTCCTGGCACTCTCTGTGCTATGGCAGGTTGGGTAGCTAAATAACTATGGCCATGTATGTTGAAAGGCCTGAAGTTTTGTAGGAGAGAAATTGTTTAGGATTATGCTGAATGGGATGTTATCCAAACTACAAAATAGCCACACTGGCAGGTAAAGCAGCTGCAGAGACCTGTTGCCATCCCTCACAGCAGTTGGATCACTGCTGACCAAAGTCCTGAGGCACGTATAGACAAGGATGAATGTGGTAAACCATGTTGGCTAAAAGGGACTTGGTCTGCTTCTGTGAGGAGCCAGAGATGGCAGAGTAGCTTTAGAACAGCTCTTCGTGCTCAGTCTGGTAGCTCCCAGATCACTGGAATAAGATAACATAGGGATGAAATTAAATCTTGTAATAATGAGTTTTGTTAAGTAGAATCCTAAGAAAGGAAGAACTGCCTCTTCTGAAGACTCTGCTGGACCAGTTCCTACAATAGCCACTGTCTTAGAGCAAGGAGGGTCTCAGTGCATCCATCCAGCGAGGTGATCATACTGGGCATACAACATCTGAGAGGGGAGGCATGAATCCTAATCTGGTGGCCCAATTAACTGGGGCCCAGTTATGTTGGGCCCAGTTATGTTGGGCCCAATTATGCTGAGCCACTAGAAAGCAAAGATAGGTTCTGAAGTTGCCACCTGATTTTTGCATGCAAAAAATGTGGAGAATGAGTTTTGGAAGATTTCTCAACAAGACTGAAGGAGCACTTAAAAGACAATATGTGTGCTCATTTCTTTTCTTTATGGATATTTGGCTTGGATGAACTGGTAAGAAGGTGTGTTGGAATGATGTATGCAGGAAGGAAACACATCAGTGTCATCTGTGACCATCCCTAAAGCATCTTTAGTGCTGGTGCTGCAGCAGGTAATATTGTCAAACTGCAGGGCCAAGGACTGTGGGGACCTCTGTGAGCAACAACAGCACAAAGGTGAACTGAGGTTGTTGTCAAGAGGGTGTTCTGAAACCTGGCTGATGTGACCATTAATCAAACCCCAGTTTCAGTTCAAATAAAGCATGACTGGACTGAGATAAAATGATAGACTGTAGCTCCAGGGTAGCATTCAGCACAACTCAGGTGTTTCTTTACTGTGTGCACCTGGAAGGATATCCTCCAAGAGAGCTGCTCTGCTGTCTGCAGCCTGCTGAATGCTGCAGAAAGGTGGACAAGACATCACCTGATGGGAAAGCCAAAAAACAAGCCCTGTACAAATGCAGGAGATGACCTCGCGTGAAGGTCCAGTTCTTGTCTTCCACAAATCAGGAAGTGTTGCATGCTATTTGTGTTTGGAAAATAGTAGGTTGAGGGCTTGGGCTGGTTTGTAGAGTTGACTTGTGCTACAGCATATAATATTGCAAGGGGAAGTGGCTAGGGTGCTTCAGCTGCAGGAAGAGGTCACCCATAAGCTGTGAGCATGGCTTTAGTCATGGCTGTCAGGTGTGGTGGGCCTGAGACCACTCTGAAGTCAGGGAGCTGGTCTTGCCAACAGAAGGAGGGGACATGTTCCTCTTCTGAAGCTGCAGCTGGCCCCTGTTTCTTTTAGGAAGCACGGGGTCCTATGGGTGGCCTCCCTGATCACACCCTCAAACTGGGGCTAGTGGCAGCCAGAAGCCCCAGACAAACTGCAGACCTGGAAGCCCCAACACACAAAAAGCTGTTGCTTTATCTGGAAGGGTGGAAGACCCAGTTCTGTTCTACATATGTGCTTTGTCTTAAGAATTAATAAACAAAACCGAAAAAAGGTCTCCGAACAAGGATCTCAGTTATTTCTACTTCCATCTGAACACATCCCCAAAGAGTCAGAAAAACAATCTCCCAGCTTGTGCTCAAGGTCTTTATTTTTTCTCACTTCTCTGCACCACCTCCATTTTTTATTGCATTTTTTAGGTTTCCATCCCCTTGGGCCATGTAAAACAAAACTCCTTCCATAAGGCCTCTGCTGTGCATCAGCTGCTGTGTGCAGTGGGCACGGGGAGGAGGAGGAGGGCCATGGTGTTTGCAGGAGATGTGTTTTCCCAGCAGCCCAGAGCTCAGGCTCAGCTGGTGCTCTGTGACCAGCCACAAGGGCAAAAGGGCTCCAGAGAGGGGCCAGGTGGTCTCCCTGGGAATGGAAATGCTGTGTAATGCAGTGTTAATTGGGAGGAAATGTGGGCAGCAGGAGAAGCTCTGCAGTCTGGCCTGGGACAGAGCTGTTGTGTCGAGATCAAACCTCTTGGTTATTTATCTTCATTTATTGTGTGAGCTGTTCTCCTTTTCGTGCTTAGGATCCAGGTGGGGTCTGTGTGTGCCCCATTGGAGACTCCACTCGTGGCACTTGTGGCCTGCCTGGTTTCTTCAGTTCTGTGCCCTCTGTGGAGCCAAGCTGTGAGGGTTGCTCCAGTCTGTACCATTGCCCCTCAGCTAGAGCTTTTTGCTTTAACCCCAAGGAATACAAGGCCAGAGACTCAAGCCTTAAATACACACACAAGCTCTTTTTTTCTGTAAAGAAAAACAACGGCAGTTCAAACATCCCCAAAGAGGATGATGTTCTTAATTATGTGTAATGTAGCAATATAATAAAAATTAGTAATTTTGCTATGTTTTATAAATTTTATTAATTTAACTGAGCTTTAAATTCTGTACTTAATATTCTCAGTGCAAAATGCCATCTTTGGTGTCTGTACTGGCCTGGGAGTGACTCAGTTCCATTTGATGTAGTATCTCAGATGGATGATGTCTGTCCTACATTTGGAAAATGAATGTGGATTTGTTTGGATTTAACATTAACGGTGCAGGTCACATTGCAAAAATCACTGCTCTGAAAAGTTAAGTATAAATGCTGAACAGTTGATAACAATAATAGTCATAAATCCAATTTTTCTTCAGCCACCTGTGCAAAAATAAACACACCACACTGTGTTATTGAATTCCCTGCTTTTTATGCCTGTTCTCTCATCTAGATCCACTGGAGAGCATAAAGTCAGGAAATTTTGCCACCAATATTCTTCAGTGTAACAGATATAGAGGTCTATCCATAACCTGACATTATCTGCACAATGGTTCAAACCATGATGAATTATTGCTCAAACTTGTCTTTTTTGGGCAGGAAGAGAAGAGGATGTGCACATGTGTGAGAGCAAAGGTAGTGCAGTAATGTGCAAGGACACTGTGATTTATGTGGTGTCTGCCTGGGACCCATCCCCAGGGACTTAATTCCTCCACCAGCCTCAACTCTTGAGCATCTCCAAATATCCAAAAATGTCAACTAGCCCAGCAAGGCAGGGGGAAATGAGTGGGCTGAGGGGATGGAGGGGGCAGCTGTGAGGGTCTGACTCCCTTCCCCACTTGAGCTGCATGCAGTTTTGTATGACCTCGAGGATTTCACAATCCCCATGCTTCTCTTCTGCAGCTGTAAGACAGGAATAATAACGCTTCCTCCCCTTTCTCTGCTTCCTACTCTGCTTTTGGCACACTGCTAATACAAGAGGGCTTGATCTCAGTTGGAATCTATCACTGCTACTGACATGTTAATAATACCAGTAGAAACGTTTCCTCTTTCCTTTGTACTGACAGAGCTCTGCACGGGGTAGCAGCTCCCAACGCGTCAGCCCAGAGCGTATTCACTTTCAACCCCAAATCTGCGGCGTTTTCCGGACACAAGACAGAGAGGATGCAAGATTCAGGCTGACTTTTAGGATTTTGAACAGAGAGTAGTCATAACAAGCTTCAGTTTGATGGTCCTCCAGTTATTGCATAAACCTCCAAATTATCCTCAGCCTCTTGGCTGCCTGCACGGCGTTAAACCTCGTGCGGTTGAGTCAGGGTTTCGATGATTTTCTGTCTAGAAGCTCCTCTGGTAGATATCGGGTCCTGGAGAGGACAGGGAGACTTGGAGTGCGTTGCCTTGGCAACACGGATGTGATCGAGGGGATTTTGTGTCTTGAAGGAAAACCCCAAAGTTAGTGCCAGTTTCTACAAAGACTGTGTGCAATCAGGCACTGGGAGCTGCCTGGGGAGAGCTTCCCCTGGGACACAGGATCCTGCTCTCTCTGGCTCTGCTTGGGAGTCCTGCAAAGGAAGCCTGAGAAAATCTAAAGATAAAATAAGGTTGCGGGAAGATTCTTCTAAAGATGGCTTGCAATTCATGTTTTTGGCCTGAGTTTGAAAACCTCCTTTCTCATTGCTTGCAGTCATACAAAAACATCTCCCTAGCTGCTATAGCTCTTACATAATTGATCATTTATAAATCTCTAATGATTTAGAAGTTTTCTGAAAGTTGTCCAGTAATAATAAATATGTTTGTTCAAGCAGATCAAAAAGTCAGGCCAATCATATTCATCTGTTTAACCAGTGCTGATAGCTGTATTATCTCCTTTTTAGCAGAACTGAGGTTCAACATCTGTAAATAGCTGTAAAATACACAAATGCTATTTTAGCAGAGGCTAAAGCCAGAGACTCAAGATGCAATCCGGCTTTGATAGCTACTGCAAGCCTCAAATGTGGAGAGGCAACAAATCCACACTCTGTGCTTTCCTGCTTGTGTACAGAATAGATGGATTCTGCAGGGTGCAAAACATGAGGTGCAGCAGCATAACTCATGTACACACTGTTACTATTTAATATTGGTGAGGCTGAGGCATGCAAGCCAGCAAAGGAAATAGCTGGCACATCTTCATTAATTCCTTCTGGTTCTAAAGTAAGTAGTTTTCAGGAAATAATTCTCCAGGACCTTGGCTACACACACAGCGTATTTATTCAGAGTTGGCAGGGGCACCAGAAAACATATAGTTCATAGAGCCCTCATTTCTTTGGATCCCAAAGGTGTTTATCAAAAATGATTTTTAGACAGATTAGAGCCACACACATGCACAGAACCATGCCTATGACAGTCACTGTGTCTCCAAGCACTTTAGGTTTAATCATAACCCCCATCCACCCTTTGAATAAACTTCAGAAATTCCCCGATGGCATTAAAGGTTATTTTGAGAATGAGGAGACATCCACCTTAGCTTGGCAAGTGAATATTGGCTTCACAGGTTTTTTTTTCCTCCAAGTTACTTGAATATAACTATTATACTTTCTTCTGAATTGTAACTATTTGACTTGTGACCTCACAGATACTTTACTTGTTGCTTTGAGATCTAGCCATGACTAAACCCAGAAATTTAGATATATATCCAGACTTTTTTATCTGAAAAATAGACTGAAAATCTTGAATATCAGTGTCTCTCATGAGATGTCCTGATTTCATGCATTACAACAGGGCCAGAAATAACACAAGAACAGCTTTTCTCACAGTATTTCAGTAGTTCTTTTCTGGCCATTGCCAAAAGCAGGATGTGAAGACATGCACGAACATTAAAGCAAACTCTTATTGGAATAGTTCAAGTTCCTTTTGCATTGTGGTAAAAATTCGTGTCAATTTTCATTCTATTCAGGCTATTTCAACCCTTTCAGTACTTCAAAAATCCGTCAGTGTTTCTTCTTAATAAATCATTCTGCTAGCTCAAATGTGATTTGTGGGTTTTCATGTTTTTTCTTTTTCTTTTTAAACACAGGCCAAGAATATGACAAAGTGCTCAAACCCAAATTGCACATTTGATTGTACACATAAATGTTGGCTATCCCACTGGCTATCCCATTGACTTTGCAAGAATTCCTCATTGGTGAAATTTTGATTCTCCAGTAAGTGTTTGCAGAATTGGGATGGAAAGTGCCCTAGGATGCCCAGGGAAAGACTGCAACTGCCATCAGTGGGGATGTGCCCCAGGGATAGAGACAGATTCAGGTTCAGGTTTGCATAATTAAAATGTTTCCTTCAAAGCTGTCAGCAGACTCAGGTGCTGGTCACCTCAGAGTCTTTCCACTAAGTGTGAAATGCTCTGAAGTTAACTGCTTCAGCTGGGAGTGAGTGCAAGCACAAAGCAGAGCTGTGTCCTCCTCCTGGGGCTCCTCCAGTGTGGGATGGGCACTGGGCTGACAGCCATGGCAGGGATGGGGCAGATCCTGGTGCTGTGCCTGCCCCATCCTGGCAGTGCCTGGGCAGTATTGCAGTGCTGCCCTGAGGTGTTCTTGCCTTCAGAGTGATGGGTTCCACATGTGCTCTGCCACATGGCAGGTTGTGCTCTCCTGGAGAGGGCTCTCCACCTACTCTGGAGCTGTGGTGGTATCAGGTGAGGTTACAAATCTCTCTGCAGAGCTAGGTTTTCCAGATGTCTGAGCATGGGTACTTCCCAGGGCACAGAGGAGATCAGCTAAGCCCTTTGGACTTTACCTTCTCCAGCTGGCATATCCCAGCTTGTCTTAACAGACTGGTGCATCCCTCACTTGCCTTTATTTTCTCTTCACTGATTCAGTAAGGAAAGGGTTGCAGGGATGTGGTGAGCAGCTTGTCCATGCAGCACCTGCAGGGACACCTTGCACCTTGCCACTGCTGAGGAGCTGAGCACCTTGCCCATGAACTAGTCTCTAACCAGAGGGAAAGTGAACAGAACTTTGGGCTGCCCAGGGAAATAGTGGAAGCTCAGATCTCCTGAACTGATCTGTTCACAAAGTGCAAACTTGGCATTACCACATGGCACCAGGTGGCTGGCTCAAACACTTGGTGTCCTTAGGGGAGCTGTCACCCTGTCAGGTCCTGGCTGGAGAGGGTCATTACTATAATAGAGAGGAGACCTCTAGGTTTTTGCTGATACTCTCCCCAAGGACAGCTGAGATATTAGTGTCTTACTGCAGATGGGTGAATCAGAGCATGAAAACACCTGCCTGGCAAGCCAGGAGCTGTCAGGCCATTCACAGGTATTGTACAGAGTTTGCACCCCTGGGACTATGAATCCTAACATCTCAGATCAAGAGGGCACTTCAGGAACAGCCAAATACTAGAACTGGATTTTGCTGTTCACCTTTCTAGGGACAACAACAGGACTAAAAACAGCTGGCTACATAATATTTGAATTGAAAATTGATTTCCTTCTCAACATTTGTTTCTTCTTCAGTGACCTGTAATATCTGCCTCCCTGGGCAGGGATGCAGATATCTGGGAAGGAACAGATGGCCTTCTACAGTGCACAAGAGACACACTACTGGTTTTATTGAAGAAGCCTTTGAGGAGGACACACACTGGGCCTCCTGTAGTTCAGAGAACTCAATTCTGAGATCTTTTTCAAAGTTGTCACAGCCAAAGTCCTTTAAAAGGCTGCAACTGGGATGCCTGGGTCCACTTGGAGCAATGTCCCTCAAAAAAAGGCACTTTGATTTGTGCCTGTGTTCATCTGCCTGTGTTCAAGTGGGAGACTCTCCATGAATTGAGCCATAAAGTCCCAGTTAAGGTAATTCTGTCTGGCAGCAGCACTAGATAGTTTGCAATGAACATTTACAAACTGTCCAAGGAATATGATTTCTTACAGAAAAGATCCAGCTTTTTAAGGCTTTTACTCATGGAGCTGCTTCAAGCAGTCCTCATACCTCAGTCCTCCCTTGGATGGACTCTGCAGCCCTGCACCAGGCAGCTGATAATACAGAAATGCTCGAAATGCCTGGAAAGGACACAGTCATGTCAATTGTCTCCACTGAAGGTAGCAGTCACAAACACAGGGGTTTGCCAAAAGCCCCTGGCTAGTTCCAAGCCTCTTTCGTTTGTTTGCATTGCTAATCTACCAGAGACTGAGACTGCTGGGAGAGACACCAAGCCTTTTGTGAGCTCTCTTTCACCCTGCTTCTGTTGGGATCTGCCGGACAGCAGCCATCTGAGAAGGTTTTGGGAGACTGCACGGTTATCAGACTGAGACAGAAGGAAACAGTCTGAGCTGGAGGCAGGACAGCCTGTGCACTTATTCATTCCTCAAGTCCTTTTGCTTCTCAGCAGCTTGTCAGGGCTGTCAGACTCAAGGTCTCACTGCAGCAGGGTCTGGACAGGCTGGAGGAACGCCCTGCTGAGATGCATCCCCATAAAATTCAGTTAATGCTGTAACAGATAGGGCATTTGGCTCACAGATCATTATGGGATCCCCACTGGAAGAAAATTCCTTTAAAACTTTCTGAAGCTCTCTTCTCATAGCAGAGAGACATGTACTTTTGTGCATTTATGGAAAAGGGAGCAGCATGAGAGTAGTATGGGCCATGTATCCCTTTTCTGAGTAGATGCAGCATTGGTTCAGGTTCCTTGTCTTGGCCAGAAGGATTTCTCAAAAGAGGGGCTGGATTTGGATCCTGGCAGCCTGGGTTGCCGTTCCACTGTGCAGGATCCCAAAATCTGTGTTTATCAGGCTAAAAGATCAAATAATCTTTCCTTGCTTCTTGCTAAGGTCCTTCCTTAATAAAACCTTTCTTTCCACTTTTTTTTCTTCCATACAGCAATGTGACTGACCAGCACCTCCCCTGCAGCTGAAGGTGCAGCTGCTCTCACCTGGGCCCTGCAGCAAAGAGCCAGGTGAGAGGCACAGAGCAGGACTGCAGTTGTGCAGCCCCACTGCTCCCAGGGCTGGAGCACACCGGGTGCCTGCACATCAGCTCAACAAGTGGGAATCACTGAAAGTGACTCCTCCATCCCTCCCCTCATACTTTCCTTAGGCAGGAGTGATATCCTACAATCCATGTCTGGAATTTTTATGCAGTTGCTTATCATCCAGGGCTGCCCAGAGCAGTGTTCCTGGCACAGCAGGCTGGGTTTGCAGCTCACCCTCAGCCAACAGGGGCTCTCCAGGGGTAGTCTGCAGCTCCCTTTGGCTCTCTCTCAGCTGTTTTGCCATCATTTTATTTGCAGTTATTCAAGACATACCTACCCCAATCAGACTTGCTACTGGCCATGGCAAAATGTTACCTCTCTCTGCAAAGTGAGATTTCACCTATTTTTTCCATAGCCTTTCTTGAATGAAACCTTGAAGGGGTACCTGCAGGTGGCAGCCACATTTTGTATCTGAATTCCCTCCATATTCTCACAGCTTTTTAAAATTGCTACTAGTTGATTACAGAAGCACAATCTTGTTACTTCATTGGCCTGTTTAATTTAGAAATGTAAATCTCATGGACTTTTGACAATTACTAAATTTCTCATTGTGTTAAATTCTTAGACAGTTTTACTGATTCATTCTGCAGGGTTTTCCAAGGTTTTCTTTGGCTGGGTTGGCTTTTCTAAACTGCCACTTAGATTTGCTATGAAAATACATGCCTCTGCATGCAGTGCACACCCTGCCAGATGCACTGTGGAAGCCCTGAGCCTAGGCTGCCTATCAGCCCCCTGCCCAATGCTGCAGGGTGCTAACACCCCATGGCACTGCTGGTACTGGGAAAGCCCATGGAGAAGCTCTGTGCTTGATTTCAGCCTCTCAGGACTTAAACCCGAGGTTACAAAAAGATGCTTCACATCACTAAAACTGCTTGTGGAGTTCAGCATTTTGGCCAGTACTTTGTGAGGCATCAGTATCACAGTTGTGCTTTGTCCTAGTTGCAATTGCTGTCCATGATACAGAATAGCTGTTCCAAGGCCTCAAGGGGCCTCTCTCATGTCTGCTTTCTCTGATGGAGACTCCCAGTCTTGCAGTTTCTAAGGGTGCTGTGGGACAGTTGAGCCTGCATTTCTCATCTCCCAGAGCAAGAATGTACATGGCAGAGTACACCAATACAGTTTCAGTTAAAGCTGAAATATATTTCAGTTCTTTTGGGATGGTGGGTGTGGATGTGGCAGTCTTGTAGGAGAGGAGACACACAATTCAAATGCAGTTCTAGTAGAAGTTGAAGTGGTTTCTATTACACATTCCTACAAAGTTCAGGACAGATAAAACAGTAATTAGATATCAGTAATTACCAGTGGAACTAAAATCATAACATAGATCTCAGTAACTGTTGATGTAGAAATATCCACAGTAGGGTGTTTACAGCCATACTTGTAGAGCCCCAAGACTGGTGAAAGGAGCATGTCCACACAGTGGAAGTGTCTTAAACGTAGGCAAAAATCTGAAAAGCAACTTGAGGGGACTGAAAAGAGTTCTGGTTTGGGCTGTTATTTTTTTTTTTATGCCTAGTTTGGAAATAATTAGGCCTCAGTTTCTTCAGACAAATCATTCCTCTTTGTTTTTTAGTGCTTTTTTTTAATGCTGAGTTTGGAAATAATTAAACCTCACTTTCTTCAGACAAATCACTACCCTTTGTTTTGTACCTCTTCACGCCACATCAGATCCAGCGCTTGGCAGTCACCTACACTCCTTAGTTGCTGTGCTGAAAAACATTCACCTAGTCATTACATTCTGGGAAGCATACCAAGGCTGGCCCACAGATGTCCGCTTTTCCAAATATTTTTCCTTTGACATGACACCCCACCACAGACAGTTGTGGAACGGGTTGGAAGAAGGCATCAATCTGACCATAACTTCTCTTTCTGAACATATTTTGCCCCTCATCTGCAAGTGTGTATGGAAGAGTTCTCTCCAAGAGTTGCTCCAGCTTCACTTTGAATATTTTCCTGCCTAACCTCATGCAGGGGTAAGGACTAGGTAGTCTGCTTTCCAAATGGTGCCGTTAAAAAAACCAGTCAGCCATAAACGAGTTCAATGAAGGTCTGCAGAGCAAGACTGGCAGCCATGGGGGCAGAGATTTTCCCTATACTGAGCAAACACAGGACAAAAAGAGGGCAATCCTAGAGCCTCTGACTACTGCAGCCATGGTGACTGAGCAGTTATCAAGGGCAGCAAGATTTTGGTTATGAGAATGAAGCAATACTGATCTCTTCTCTCCGAACATTAGGAGCTGTTTTTCTTTTGGGCTGATCACCTCCTGGAAAGTGGGCACAGCAGACCCACTGGTTTAATACATGGTGTTGTCCTGCAGTGGGTCTCAGCTCAGCCCTAATCAACCCCAGTCCCATAACCAATGTTTTCATAACTGCTGACCATCTACCACCAGCCTCCTTCTCCTCTTTCTTTTTGACTTTTTGAGTGTCTGTTTGTCCCAATATGTGTTCCCCCACCCTTCCGTCATTGGAAGGTTTAATGCTGAGTGAAAAACCACGAACAGCCTTTGAACGTGTTCTGCCAAGTCTCTTTACAGTACAATACTGGCAAGAGCAAAACTCTGGAGCCAGGCAAATATGCAAGCTTCATCACATTAAAGGAAGCAGAGCTGCACGGTTATTGCATCATTCTATGGCTTCCCAGACGTTGTTGTTATGTTTTCATTAGAGCAACAGAACTGCACTCGGTGCTTTCTGCTGAGGAGCCAAGGAGGCCCCAAAAGGCTGTCAACTGGGGCAGAGAATGTGGCAACTGGAAAGATGAGTGGTTTACTGCACTAATTTTATAGTGCAGCCTTTACCAGTTAGTGGTAGAGGGAACCAGCAACTTGATCTGTGTTCATTTTTTTAAAAAAAGACACATAGCCAAATACTTATAACTATTTGCTTGTTCAAGACAAGTTATTTGGAAGTTTAACTACTACTGAATCAACCAACATTTTTCAGCACTAAATCATTTCAACTCCATATCCATATGTTTTTAATTTTATCAGCATCTGTATTTTTTTAATTAGCATTTTTATTAAAGCGTCTTTTTTTTTTTTTTTTTCCAGAAGCAGGACACAAATCCCTAGCTATTTAATCTGGATGTTAGAAGGTATAGTTCAAGGCTCAGCCATTGAAGGAAAACTCTGCTGCCAGATGCAGCCACTGGAAAACAGGTGCTGAGCTTTGCTTTCTTGCCTTCCAGAAGCCCTTGCAGAAGGGGGGTGTTACACAGCATGGCTGGACAAAAACTTACCAGCACTACCAATCACAAGGAACAATCTGGAGCCCCAAAAGCTTCTCAGCCATTTCTCACCTAATGAAGAATGGAGCAGCTTTAAAGGCATCCAGCATCCTGGTGCAATGGGGAGTTGAAAACTGCTGGTTTACAACCTCTTGTTTCATGGTTGAGCATCAGTACAATGCCATTCTAATGGTCCTTTTCCAATACACAGTCAAAGTAACAAGAGGCAAAGGTTTTGACTGGCCAAATGCTATCTTGTCACCATGTCAGGACTCTCAAATGATGGAAGAAAACGTGTGAAACTAGTGAAGATGGCTTTGTGTCACTGCGGAACTACAGAAGTGGCAGGACTAGGTCACATCACATTGTACAGAAGCCAAAGTCAACACTTCCTTACTTGCATTGATGACCCCTTCAGAAGGAAAACATTTGTGTTTGAAGTAGAGTTGGTTGCAATTGTAAAAGATCAAGCAACTGAAGGGTCCTGTGCTCTATGTAGACCAGGATAAAAACACATAACTTGCCAATGACAACAACTGGAAAAAAGAAAGGAACTTGCCAACTGAAAGGGGTCTGGCAGATAACACAAAAACAAGTCAGGAAGATAAATACAAGCCATGGTGATGTTGTCCATGGAAATACTTGCCAGAAAGTTGTATTACTGAACTGATAACTAAGGAAAGCACAAGTTACAATGAAAATTGCACTCAAGGAAAAGGTTCACGAAAATGGGTGACTTTTGGCTGCTTTCAATAGTCAAAGCAGCAAGATATTAAACACTGAGGAGTATCACTGTTTAGGCGAGGTAGAGAACACTAAGTGGCAAAATTGATTCCTTTAAAAATGGTGCAGTGTAACTTACCACTGCAATGGCTATGGCTGAAACATACTGGTCCTGGCCTGTGCCAGGTCACTGAACAGTCACAATTAGGTTGTCTAAATTAAAGAGTGGCCAAGATGAAATAGTGCCTCCTTCTGTTGTTCTGGATCCTGCGCAGTGTGTGGCAAAGCTTAAGTGGCTAAAGAAGAGGCAAACCACAATTTGCAGTTGGGGAGCAGTCAGCTTCTGACTCTGGAAATAAGCTCAGCTAACAGCCTGCATGGAAACTTGAATTCCACTGCTGAAGAAACACATTACATGTTTCCATCTCAGTCATCCTGCTGTCATGTATAAAACAAAGATTATTTTGGTGGAAATGTGCAAGGAACAACCATTTAATTTATTATGAGATGAAATTCTTAAACTAACATATTATCTAGTTCAGCCTCCTGGGATAATTCACATCTGACCCCCAGTGTAAGCAGCTCATTCAGCTCATTTCAGAAGACATGGAATGAAAGAGGTACCACGCTTTCAAAGTGATCAGTTAGCCTAAAGCATATTACTGAGTCAAATCTTGAGACAGCCCTGTGAGTCTCAAGCTAATTTACTTTCCAAAGGAAAGTTTTGGTGATGGAGCAGAATAACAAAGCCCCTAATACATCACAGATTCCTTGCACCCAGGCCGTGAAGTTTATACTTCTCTTACAACTTGAAGACAATATCGTGTGTCAGAGCACATGCACTTGTCATTAGCATGAACACTAAAAGGAAATGAACATAAATCCCAGATTCAAATGTGTAGTTTGAACATCCTGGGACAATTAAATTATTGATAATGGTTATCTGTCACCAAGCAATAAATCATGAAGTCATGGAGTGGTAGAAGAAAAGCTATCTTGCTGCTGACAGATGTGTAGACTGAAAGATGTAGTGGGCCTATAAGGTTCCAGAAATAATTGCATAAATGTGAAAGATTTCTTCTCTTTATTTTTTTCTCATCAACTCTAGTATTTCTATACTCAAAACAACACTTTCTCATGGCAACTTTTCCTACTCGGACTCCACGGCTTTTGACATTTTAGTGTAACTGAGGAACAAAGCTGACAATGAGCAGCTGGTGAAGAGCAGACCTGGCGTTGTGACCACCAGTTGGAGCATGGCAGCTCTGCAGAGCTGGGACCTGGCTCCTGAAACTGTGAAAAGTGTTGGATTCTCCCTGCTGATGTTAATATTAATGTAAATAAACTTGAAAAAAACATATTACAAAACTGAGAAAGTACAGGAATCACATAGAGAAAACATGGAGGGAGCAGACTGAGCAGATGATGGCAAATGAACAGGACGAATCCTCACTCCCCCTTCTAGATCACTAAGTTTTTGCAACTAAAATAATTTGTACATCAAATTGCTCTGAGTTGAAAGTAACACTGAGCCCCACATGCAGTATAACCATATTTCCTAAGAGGCTACAGGTTTACATGGACAAGAAGCAGCTGGTGGAAAGAGCAAGGAGTGAAGGCATTTCCCGCCCAAGCACGGGAGCCGGGGAGGGAGCTGGCTGGTGCCTGGGTATCCGCAGTGGGAGTGCTGGGACTGGGAGGTGGCAGTGCCTTGGGTTGGTGCCAGGGCTTGAATAGGCTGGTGGGCACTGCCAGGAGGGTTGGAGGGCTGTGTGAGCAGCATGGGGGACCCAGCTTTGTGAGGATCCCTTTTCAGAGGGCTGCAGCGCTGTGAAACTCAGATCTGTGGACAAAGTGGAAGCTTTTCAAATGTACACACTGTACTGCATCATTCACAGGGGCCAGGGATCACATTCATTAGTTCATTTTCCAACAACTAAATCTCTTCATATTAATTACATGGAATCTACCAGTTTTGGCCAAAAAACATGTATTTTTCTAATACTAGTTCTTTGCCTGTGTGGTGATCTGTATCGATTTCAACAATTCTTGTACAGAACTTTAAAACTTCAGGCATGGTAAAGGAAAAGAAAACAGCACAAGTAAGTTATCTTAAGTCTGGGATTAACTGTCTGAGGTTTTAAATAAAGGTTTCAGATTAACTACTTAGAGGCATAAGGTCTACCAGTGTGAGTGAGAATGGCAAACTGAGGCCATTTCATTGTCAGAAACATGACATTTATTGCCCTGACACCTGCATTATAAAATTAGGCTTGCTTTAGAACTTGTTCCATTTGAAATCCACGCTAAACAAGTCAAGTGTGCCTTGAAAGGTCAAGCTAAGGACAAGAGTTATTTTCAGGGAGTTTTTTACCCTTCAACTGTTAGAAAAGCTACCATTTTACATGTTATTCATAAGTGAGACTGTGATAAACTATTTGTATCCACAGCTCCTCTCACAGAGGAGACAAAAATAAAATCAAGCCTCTTCTCTTTCAAATGAATTTGGCAATTAGCATTTATTTTAGAAGTATTTTTGGGTATAGCAATGAAGCATATGATACTACTACAGCTGTGACATCAGTATAATAATATAGACATGTTTAGTCAAAATAACATACCAGGACTGTAGGGCAGAGCTCAAAAAAACCTAAAATAGCATTTACGTGGTCACTGGATGCTGATGGAGCTTGTGATGAACCCTGTGACTATGTTGGTGTTTGCACTGATCAAAAAATAATACTTGGATTGACATTTTGATTTCCACACTGCTTCAGCATCTGTCCATATCTGGCTTCCTTTAAAATAGCCTCTATACCTTCCCTAAGGGCCCAGTGTAATCTTCCTTCTTCAGAACTGTGCAAGTCTTCCAAAATGATATTTAAAATGAGTCTTCATGTCTGCTTCAGAAAAAACACAAATAAATAGGTGGATTGGCATTATGTCTTCCTCAGAAGCTTCTGTCAGCAAGTTAGTTGCCTTGAGAAGTCATGCTAGTTGGAGGAAAATAATGAAATTACAAAATGCTTCTAAACCAAGAAAATTGTTAATTATTAAATGAAGTAAAAAAATAATTCAGAAGTAAGTCCTTGACAAATGTAAGTCATTTAAATATTTGCTTTTGTTCATTTTTGTCTGCAGTCTGTGGCTGTAATTAAGACATTACTGCTCTCACAGAAATGCCCCAGCATTATTTGCTTAGCATGGTATGTACAGTGGGTTTATAATTTACAGTATCAATAATAATTTCTGTGCATTTTTGAAAGCAAGTGTAATTTTGAACATAATTTTATACAGAAATAAAGTAACTACATCAATACAATGTTGTCTTCAGTTTAAAAATTAAACCACAAAAACTTAATGTGCAAATGTAAATCTAAAATCTGACTCTTTATTTAGAGCTGAGTTAAACGTGGTAATTAAAACACATTTTACCAGCTACTTATAAAATTAAGCACTATTTTGTTTGATGTTGGTAGAAATGGGAAATTTGGAATGATGTCTATTGCTACAGCTGTTTGCAGCCTTTTATATAATGCCAGATGTGAGATTCATGTATCTGCATTTTCTGCTCTCTTGTGAGTCACAACTGATCAAACACGCAAAAAGCATAATGAGAGGATGACTGGGCAAGATTATAATGCAGGGAATTGTTCAAGACATTCATAAATTGCTGCATAACCACACACAAAGAGAAGCAAAATTTATTGTAATGTCACAGATAAGCAAAACCACGTATAGATACAATGAATGGAAATAAAAGCATATCAGTTGTAGAAAATGTCTTTGACATATCTTAACTGATGGTCTTTGGATGGATGTAATGCTAAAAGACACACAAAATTAGGTATGAGTGTTTTATCAAACCTAGGGGTGACAATCCAGTAATGTAAAATAAAACATAAGTTTCCACAGATTTGTTTTTATTAAAATATCTTCAAATAGATGAGCTCTGCTATGAAATACAGATGCTAGAAGGAGTAGTTGTGTATTTAAATGTAACTGAATTGCTAAACAAGTGTGTTGGTAAAAGCTGCTGAAGCATCAGCCATATTTTGCTTTTTCTGTTGCCAGAGCCAATCTGCGAATGTTTGCTATGCAACCAGCTGCTGCCTCCTGCAGAATGTCATCTGTAGAGCCTACCATGGCCAGTAGGAGCTAGCAAAAACACAGAGGAGAAAAAAACAAATCAGTGTGCTTCTGTTTCATAACATTCTGATCATACCTAGAACAACTGCATTAATTAACCCACATATCTGATAGATAAAATACTTGCAAACATATTAACAACACTGGATTATACATATGCATGTATTTACTACATATATACTTTTGTATGCATATATCTATTAACATCCACATAAAAGTGCAATGCATTATACTTTATCATATTTGTACCTGTGAATTGATATTTTCATGTCCTTTTTTCTGCTCACTGCACTGTCTGTCTATTGGTTGTGACTTGTATTTTTGCTATTGTAAGGAGAAATTACACATGCTTTATGTGAGTCACGAGTCACAATTTTTCCTCCAAAGTATACCAGTATAATTGTACAAGTTCAATATTTTTAATAGACAAAGCCATACTTCTCTTTTATTTTTTTTTTTGTTTTGATCATGAAACTGGATTCATGTGATGGACCCTTGTGTTCCATTGACTGCAGTAGGTTTCTTTATTGTCACAGCAAACTACTAATGTTAAATATCTTGAAGGATATAGATCTGGGCATATCAGTCTTAAACACTTGCATGTAAAAGTGAAAAACAAAAGCTCAAGAAAGGCACCAAACTTTTGGAGTTGATTCAGCTTTTCAGTCATTTATAGTAGATCCTCTGCTCTGGAAGTCATTCAAATTTTTCAGTGGAAATTCCCTGGGAGTAAGGTACTGTTCAACATGAGTATGACAGAAGACAGGCCATGGTCATAAAACATTTTTACATATCAGAAAATCATTAATAATGCAACTCACGTCAGTGTGTTGCAAGTCTGTGATGCAACTGCAAATGCAATATAATTGGAAAAGAGAAGACTCTTGCTTAGCTTAAAGCAGCTCCATGCAGCCCCCAGATTTCTGAAAATTTGCCAGGCTTAATGTGCGTTCAGGTATTTTGAAGCTCAGACAGCTCTAATTAAAACCTGTATTTTCAGTCTGCAATACTTAGGAATCTGTATTCACCCAAACAATGTTGAGTTAAACCACAGAGAAATCTGTTATCACTCAACTCTGGTGCATATTTTTCATACAGCTAAAATATTACACAAAATTATGAACTGCTAAATATAAAAGCATAAATTGAATGCAGACATCAAATTCATATGCTACCTTTTCCTAACCTTCCAGCAGTCGTGAGGCATGGGCCACAGCTGCACACATATGGCATTTACTTAGAGAGATCAAAGCATTTTGTACTTGAGGAAGTATTTGTGTTAGCCAAATGTACAAAACAAGCATCTTTCCAGTCACCTTTCACCCTTTGACCCCTACATGCAACATGTAAGACTGCCTGTGATAGGCTTGAATTATGTCAGAAAAAGTGTTGTTATTATTATTATTATTATCAATTAAGCATCAATGATAATTTTTTCTAGGAATCCTTCCTCTTAAAATTTCCATTCCTGTAATCAGATATCTAGGTCCAAGAAGCTAGGTAGGACTCTTAAAATATTAACTCTTCTGAAAGGATAGACCAGCGTTAAAATGACATGAGAAGAAATTATATGAGAAAGGTTTACGTTTCTATACTTTATTTGTGTGAAAAACCTTGGCCAGGGTCAGCAACCAAAGACCAAAGCACAAAGACCAGAATGCAAGCTTATCAAATGCTTAACTTCCATTTTTTCCTTCAGAAACACTGCTAGATGAAGATCTTTCTTCTCAGCCATTTGTCAAGAGCTGATTTCTCATCAGCTTAAATTACCATGTGATTCTTCAGGTGCTTCATAACTTTCTTGTGCAACTAACAGAAGAAAACTGCTATAGATCCTTCATATCCCTGACTCAAACCCAAAAATATGTATGCACATGCCGTTCATATGGTGGTTTTGGTAAAGCCCTAGGTTTTAAATTTGGGGGCATGGAAACCATATGCCTTATGTGATTATTCATTGCATCTTCACAGATCTAATGCAAGGCTTTTTCAGTGTAGTGAGTGTGGAGCTCTAACATCCATAATAATTTCAGATAAGACTTGTATCCATGTGCAAGAGCAGATGTTCATCAAAAATATTGTTTCAGAGATACATTATCTAGTAGGAACATAGGAAAAAACAAAAATTGACCTTTGCCTTTATTATGACTACACGTTAGGTAGGATTAAATTCAAGGTTAATCTCTTATTTTAGCCATCATTTCTTTCCAGACTCAAAAGACATGGGAGAATAGGTATTTTCTGTCACTTTCCACAAAGAACTCAATATTAGGCAGTGACAATAGCTGTAGGGGAGGATCCATGCTCTTTATTGTAGGTGCATTTTGGAAAATCAGGGTGAGGCATCAAAGAACAGAATCCTGCATGAAACTGGTACAAAAGACCCAAAGAGATGCCTAAAGAGCTACTGGTACATATGCAACCAATGCAAACACCAGTTTTTACAAAGGTAGCAAATACTGATTTTTTTCCTTCCGTGTTTAGGGGATCACAGATCAGTTTCTCTCTAATTTGCTGCTCTTCTAAATCACTTGCCAGTGGTAAAATCTGCAAGAACTGCCACGTCATACAAAACCCAGTACTACACTGTGTCTCAGGATTTTCAATGTGAGACTTCAAAGCACTATTCTTGGAAACACTGCCCAATACAGTAGCTGCCTCTAAGGACTGTGGATATACAGCAACATTTGTCAGTTAACCTACTCCTTTTGTACTAACAAAAAGACAGCTGAAGAGAAGATTATCAAAAATGCAAAATATTTCAATAGAAGTATGTAATTCTGTATTTAGGAACCCAGCTTTGAAGGTTTTGATATAAATCCTGCCTTTAATGAAATGAAACTTATTCTTTTTTTTAATAAACTAAGACATTTATAATTCTTTCACCTCCTGATTATCACTCCTTGGCCCTTTCATAGGTTCAGTTCCATTTACTGGCAATTTGGATCATTCAATTCAGGTATGGAAATGCATTCATAGATAGTACTTACAAACTATGCCCAGGTATTAGGTATATTTGACAAGTCCAAAAAATCTTTTTCCTTTTTCCTTTTCTTTTATTCCAATGTACTATATGCAATATGACATGCCATTTTTCTTGATATAATACCCTTGAACTTCATGTATCCCTTCCCTTCACTGTTCAGGTATTGTTTTCTGACACATGTAAATGTTAACAGATGTGAGAAGCAGTAAAAAAAACATGTGGTATAAATGCTTCTTTCTGGCACATAAAAGGCACTTTCCATAGACAGAGAAAGCATTTGCAGCACCATGTAGCCTTCATTTTCTGTTGGCAGGTATCTATATTCCAAGGCTAGAGTCCAATGTTTTTGCACAGTTTGCACGTCATACCAGTAAATAAGCACAAATACAAGCTGTTTGGAGAATGTACAGGGCATATGTAGCATTTCTGGATTCCAAAAGCGATACACAGCCAAATCATTTAAATATTCAGAACAATTAAGATCTTGCTATTACTACCCCAGAACTGTGATACTATATTATGACAACACAGTCACAGAGGAATTCAGAACAGAGAGGCTCTCAGGAGGTCTCTAGCCTAGGGTCATGCCCAAAGCTGAGCCAGATAGGAGGTTCGCCTGGGCTTCCCAGTTTTTCAGTCCAATCTTGAAAAACTTCAAGAATAGAGATGGCACAACACCTTTGTCAACCTATTGCAATGTCTGACTGAGCTGGTGGAGAAAAAGGTTTTCCCTGTGCCCATTTACTCTTGATTTAGTTTATGCTCATTCTTTCTCGTCCTCTTGCCACACATTGCTGTGAAAAGCCTCGCTCCATCTTTTTGATGACTGAATTCCCCATAGGAACTGCAAGGCTGCTATTCAGTCCCGTTAAAGCTCTCTCTTCTCCAGGCTGAAAAAGCCCAGTTTGCTTAGGTTCTCCTCACAGAGCAGTGCTTCAGGTTCTGACCATCCTGCTGGTCCTCTGCTGAACCTATTATGGTTTATCCATACGTTCCCTACATCAAAGGCCAAAGATGGATGCAGAATTCTAGGTGTGATCTAATTAGTGCTAAAGGGGACAATCACTTCCCTCAACCTACTGGCTGTGCTCCTGCTGTAAGTCCAGAATTGTGACTTTGCTGTCAAGACACATTGCTGGCTAACATTCTGCTTGCTGTCTACAAAATCTCCATACCCTTTTCAGTAAATCTCCATGCTCCTCAGCATGTCAGTCTCTAGCCTGTATCACTGCAAACAGTGATGTAATTCTAGATTTTTTCACTTCTACAAAAGATGTAGCCCAGGGGGACTTAAAAGCAGAAAAAGCAGAGGTAAGTATTGTACCAACAAACTCTAAATCTGACAAAATCTCAGATGGTCTCCATATACTGGTTACAATAACTTAGAATTACTCACTTTCCTTCAGCCACAGTCACTGCAGCTTCCTGACTCAGAGAGGGGAAGCAGAAAGCATAGGGTGTCATGTTTGCAGGAAGTATAGAGGTTGGCATGGAATAATCTTTAAATAAGGGGTTAGTGATGCGATGTGTCCACAACAAGTTTTATAAAACAATGGAAAGTGCAGAACAAGGCTGTTGGAAAGAGGCTCTCCGGCTCACAAAAAACAGATAAAAGATCAGCCTATTCAATACCCCAGAGTCTTGTGAACATGGATGAAAATTATGAATAAAGAATAACTATATAAAAAATAATTAATGCCCTTTTTGTCCTGGCTTCTTTAGGTTTTCTGCCCTGTAAAACAAATCTTATTTAAATTTTTCTAATCAGAAGGAAATATGGATAAACTCCTTCAACAAGATTCATATCTATACTGGGAAGCCAAGCAAAGTTCACATAGAGCTTAAAATTCCTGGAACTAAAGACATACACTTCAGTACAACATCTTGTAGATTGACATAGCATTTACAGTTGGTGGCAGAACTTGCCTTTTTTTTTTTTTTTTTTTTAATTTAGATTTAGTATCTGGCTTCTTTTACATGCAACATTTCCTGAAGGATGCAAAATTTCTAGCACTGTGATTTTCTAATTGCGTAACACTTCTTTTTCAAAAAAAGACATTTTTCACATGTTTTTTATAAATCCAACCTGAAAGAAAAAAAAATACTTTAAATAAAAGCATATGGTAGAGGCTTATCCAAGAAAGTATCAGTCTAGATCCAGCCAGCATTTTCTAACTTTCAACACCATAGTGCACACTGGAAAATATTAAAGCACCTAGTTAGTGTTACGTTACACATATTCCTATGAAAATACTTCTTATAAAATTAAATTATAAATAATAAAACATACTCCACAATCAAAGCATAATGAAGGTTAAGCTAAGTCACTGTTTCTAAACTAAAATTCAGGCCAATTTCCTGATTTTCCTTTCCAGCTGAAAAAGGATAAGACAACATGTACCATACCCAGACTTAAGAAGAAGATGCTCATGTAAGTTCTGGGGTGTTTTGTTTGTTTTTTAGGTTTTTTCCTCAGGTGGCACAAAGAAAACAGATTTCAAACTAAAGTCCCACACACTGGGGAACACTCTGAGCTAGCAGTTGTACAAAATCCAGTACCAAGAAATTCCAAAAAATGGGCAAGGCTGACATTCACTGTGCTGATTCCCCCTTGCACAGGGTCTCTCCTCCCTGGGACTAAAGTCAGAGCAACCCCTGGTGCAGCCTACTTCACCCATTCTGAACATAAAGAGGTCAAACTGAAGCTCTCTGGTTGGGATGGGAGAAATTCTGGGAAGATTACACCTGGCCTCTTTTCCTTTCTTGTCCTATTTCTGTCTTTTCTCTCTTCCATGAAACACATCTCCATTCTGGCAGCCGCAGGAAAAGGGCAACTTTTTTGGAATCACTCAACAATGGCTGGAGGGTATCAGGAAGTTCAAAGGATGCAGCTTGGGCTAAGCTCCACCTGAACACAATGGTAGCCAGCAGGCTGGTCAGGAGCTGTCTCTTCTTTTTCATCCTTCCCATCCTCCCTCAGAAAGAGTACAGGAATGGGAAAACCTCTGCATTTCCTGCAAAGAGGTGCAGGGCTCCAAGTTAGGATGAGAACAGACTTGCCTTGTGTTTTTGTGCACTTAAACCATCTCACCTGTCTCAAGACTTAAGACAGGTGATTTGTTCATGGCAAGTAATTTTTCTTATGTGACTACCTGGGACAAAATGACTGTTGGCAAGATGAATCCCACAAAATTCCAGGAAAAGAAGTATAGGGCTTGATAGTTTCAGTGAAATATTCTGAACATATGATTACTGGTACTTTACCATAAGATGTTTACTATTTCATTAGGATAAGCAGTTTCAGTGAGCTACAACTCATTTTATACAATGATAGATTTGAAGCTTAAAATCCTTCTGGACACAGCTTCATTTTTCCATTTTTCTTACCTGCTGTCTGTCCATTTTTGTCTATTTTGTTTAGTTCCCTCCTTTGTTACAACTAAACTGAAAGGCATCTAGGACAAGGGCCATATTTCTTCAATATCCAAATGGGAACAGCACTTTTGAAAAGAAATCTCTTGACCACACAATAATAACATACAAAATAAGAATATAGTTGTCATATTCTCCAATAAGGTTAAATGTTGCATTGCATTACTTTGGAGACATACATAAAACCTATATGCCTAAAGGGAATTATTATATGGTATAGCCACACATACTGGCAAATGTTTTTATAGCTACAAAATATGAATACACTCTACAGCTCTCTTCACCTCATCTGTTTTACTGTCTTTTTCTTATATAGTTATTTAGAGAAGGATGCCCTCCTTCTCTGCAAAGACACAATAAATGGGCAGAGAACTGTGAATCTTACTGACAAGGAGATAATCCACAAAATGTCAAATAGTGAAATGTAGAATAGTTTAAAAACCGCAAATTTGCAAACCATTTTAAAATACTCTAAGGTTTAAAGGTTTTCCTATCTCAGTTTGATACTTACAGGATTTCAGAGGAATATTTACAATTATTTCAGGTGTAAATCTAACTGCTTATAAAAATGTCATGCAAAGGTGAAGTAGCTAAATAAAACTAGTAATCAAAATTATTTCTAATCTTTGTTTAAAAGGTACAATTATATGGAACTAATTGGAGACCTTAAAGGCAGACAGCTTGAATCTCCATTCAGCTGCAAGACGTTTGGTGCAATATTAAGAAAGAATTCAATCATCGTGAACATTCCAATGTACAAAAAGTCCTACAGGATATGAAATTCATCCCATAAAAAACAATAGGCAGATTTGATAATCCAAAAGTGATGAAGCCCAGGGTCTCACAGCATATTTTTATTTGAACCACTTTCTGTATTTTATTTTTATTTCATTGTAGTTTTCAAAAGAAGATTAACATATAAAAGGCTTTTGGTGGCATAGAGAGAATAAAGAACTTTTTTTGTGATTTCAATAGAGTGACATTTCAAAATCTATTAAGAATAAATTATGAGCCTGCTTACTTATTATATGGAATGGACATTCAAAACTATAAACTTATGTCGTGGATGTCCCTTTCATAGTTTCCTTTGGCTCAGTAACATCCTTCCTTTGTACCATTGCAAACCTGACCAATCTTTCTTTTTTGTATTTTCTGCTCCTTTTCCATGCTTACCTGCTTTTTCATTCTTTGCTTTCCTTTTCATTTTGCAGGGGCATGACTTTCACCTTTCCTTTCCTTCTTCAACATTATTGAGGAGATAGTATAGGAAATTGAGAAAGAATTGCTAATTCAGTTTTGTTTCAAAATTTTTAACATTACTATGGATACGAATACCATAATCTTGTCTATCTCTAGCAATCACATGAAAATAATATGAAAATTAATCAGGGGCAGTTGCAAATAAACTATCAGCAGCAAGTCAGAGATAAAAAATGAGGTTTAAGCTGTCCATTAACCCCTACATTCTGAAGGATTCTGCCTGATTTATCAACAATGCCCTGAAAACATGGTGTGTTTTTTTTCCCCTTTGGTTTGTCTGATATCCCTGAAATGCACTCTTAAATATTCCATCTTTGAAAACAACACTGAACTGCAGTAAAGGGACACTACAGTTTCCAGACTTTTGACAAATTTTGCAATATTTCCCTCAAGTGCACCTTATCCTGAGAATAGAGATCTGAGAACATAGTCTGACTGTAACAACATTTTAAAAGTATGTTAGATCTACTGGCAAGCATGATCTGACTCCAAACTCTCTTCTGTATTCAATTGAAAGTACTCTGAGGTTGATCTCTAAAGTTAATATAGCTTTAGGTCAAATGCTCTAAGGGTCTCTCTTCCTACATACAATCATTACAATCAAAACCAGGGAGGCACTTTTGCTACTAAACCTTACATATCAAAGTCTGGGGATAAAAGTAGGAGGTTCTCCCTGTGAATTTGTACAATAGCGTTTGTTTGAAATAAGTAGCCAGCACATTTTAAAGCTGGGTTTTTTGTGGCACACAGGAAGACTGTTCTATAGTCTTATGTTTTAAGATGTGGGGGTTGCAACAGTGCATACATTTACATAAACTGGAAGATGAGTGGTACTGTTCAACATACAATCTGATTTTAGACTAGTAAATGTACAAGAAAATGTTGAATTAGAACACAGGATAAATAAATGTATAGATGGTATGAACACAGATCTGCTCTATTCACACAAATATGAAACTGAATGTGATGACGCAAGAAAAGATCTGGGGCTGTTCATGGACAAGAGTACATGTATAGTCCACATGTTCATTCATATTAGTAAGTCTAAGTTTTCTTAATATCAGAAAATTAAATGTATGATACAATTTATTTCTCAAGATTTTCAAACTGCTTTTTTGCTATTACAGAAAACCAAATTATTTTATACTAAGGAGTCGTCTTCCTATAACACAAATTTTTTATGAACAGTTTGGTCAGTTGTCATAAAATATATTTACAAGTGCTGGAAATTTGAGTGCTTTTAAAAAGTCTGTGTTGAGGAAAACATTACCATGTACACTAATTGTGACACATAAATGCTTTGGTTTTTTGGTGACTGAAAAAAAGGGAGTTGCTTGAATTAGCACTCCAATCAGGTCATATACAACCAAAGTAATTGTGATTTGCATACATTCTTTAGAGGGGAGTTAGACAGTTTTTCAAAAATAAGCAAAATGTCTCTCCAAAGCCACCCAAGGACTCTGCCTCAAAGTGCTTGAATGGTTGCTGACTTTTGGAAGTTTTGTGAGATCAGAGACTTTTAAAAATACTGTGTTGCATGCAAACAAGAAAGCAATAATACCTGTCTGACTTTTATATGTCAGAAATACTAGAGACTTTGATCTTCTTCCTTCACTCTCTAAAGATGTGACTATGAAGCAGGAAGTGAAAAATCAATTAATAAAAGTTAAATTTAAAGCTATTCTCTGATTAGAACAAAAGCCTGTTCTTCTTTTTTTTTATTAACTTCTCAACTTCAATTCCAAGCTTCAGGTTTTGGAAATGTTTTTGGCTTATTCATTTGCTTGAGCTGTTTTAGTTCTATAAAAAGAAAGTTATAGTTGTGCTTGGGCAAGTGGAGGTTGTACCACATGCATAAAAGCTCTGCTAAAGCTGGTTAAAGCATGCGGGGGAAGATGTGAAAATTAATTTTATAAAACCATGCAACTCTGTGCTTTAGCACAGGAGAAAAAAAAATTGAACCTTCATGTGAACCTTCTACCTGAATGTTACTGAAAAAGGTTAAAAGAATCATGATTTAAACCTGGTGTAGTGGTTACTTTGTCTCTCGGGTAGGATGAAATGGTTGGAGCTAACCAGCTACCCAAGACATTATTTCACAACACTAGTGCAAGCACAAGAAAATTACTGACCATGTGTTGGGCATTCTTGGGTGAGTATGTTTGAGGCATGCTGCCACCTAATAAAAGCAGTATGTGGAAGATGATTTAAGAGAAAGTACTGTTCCCACACAGGGAATGTGCTCTCTACTTCATCAGCTCCCCACTCAAACAGGCCATTTTTTCATTTAAACAGCACATTATGGCTTTGACTCATGATGACAATTAAGGAACTTAACATCCTTCTCTGAACAGAAGTATCTTTATGCAGAATATTGTACATTTTGTGAAAGAGTGGTTTCTCAAAACACAATTCCCTCATATGCATTTCTGATGCAGAAGAATTAAACAGACTATCAGTTTCTCCCCCCCACACTCCTGGATGTCAACAAAAATTTAAGGATAAATAACACCTACATATAACTGCAAATTTCATGAGGATTCTTGGATTATGAAACCAAGAGCATAAAGATTACCAGAAACAACCTGATCAATCAGAAGCAAAGTCAGGGCTTCATGGTATCCTTAACTGTATCTTACATTGAAAAATTTTCTGTCCAAATTGTTTGGAAGGATTTTATTGCCCCACCCAAACATTTGGACATCTTTTCAATCCTAACCAATAGTTACTGGCACTATCTGCAGCACGTGCAGCATGCAAAACTGTTCAGTGTAGTAAATCCATGAAAGGGGAAAACTGCACGGAGCTGTGATGTATTTGTACAGGACATTTGACCTCTAGGGTTCTGTACTGTGAACTGCAGTTTGCAATTGTCTCTGTCTGCACTTATTACAGAGAACTGTTTTGTCAGCAGTTTGTGACATGACCATTTACCACCCTTCCCCTTACCATTTATGAAGATCCTTTGGCTCCAAAACTTCATCATAATTTCTAAACTTTGATTCCTGAGTTTTAAACAGTTATTTATCCTCTCTAGGACTCTGCCTTCTTATCACATCACATTTTAATTTCTTGAGTAGTTTTTGGTGAAGAGTGCCGCTCACTGCTTTCTTAAAATCCAAGCATTGTCAATTCCACCTTTCCAAACAGCAACAGGACTACTGCACACCAATAGAGTAATCAACTGATGGAAAGACAAAATTCTTTGAGAAGCAAAAGACTAATAAAATATTCTCTACACCATGAATGTTCAGCAAATCCAGTGCCAAAGACAGACTTTTTTTTCAATATATACACACCCTCTTAGGCTATAATGCCTCTGGAGTCCAGCAATTATGTCTCTTGGGAATTCTGAGAAGGCGCATTCATTCGACTGGACTAGTGCAATTTTGATTTTAGATGTTCTAAAGACTTTCTTGATATTTTAAACTTTTCTCTATTTCCACAGAGCCCTAATTATGTATCTTTTCCTTGTATTTGGAACTCTCATACCTGTACAGGAGTATGGAAGCACATTTATGAGTTGCTGCTTTCTCCATCCTATGTCATGGAAAAGTTTTTTTATTTTTAACTATACCTTCAATACAAATGCTATAAGTAGAAGAGAATCAGCCTAAAGGCACCTCCTATCAGGCTTTACAGCTCTCCTAAATCCAAAGGTAACATGTAATTTGCAGTGTTACTGGCTAATAATATTCTCTCACTTTAACATTACATTTTTTTCTTCCAGAGATGAAGAAGGCTTCCAGAGATGAAGAATTATCATAAACCATGGCATGGCAATAAATTCTGCACTGACTAGCAGCTGATAAATACAGCCAATAATTACCCTTAGAGATAAAAGCAAAAGTAATTAAAATCAAATTTTCAATGAAAGGAAATCATATGAAGCTTCACTTATAGTCCAGGAGAAGATACATTTTAGCTTTCACATGCAATTGATTGTAAAATGAGCATAACTGCATCATATCCTGTCCCTGCCCTCACTCGAGTCAGGACAGAATTCTCATCAGGCTCGTCCTGCCTGGCAGCCTTGTCAGGTCTTCAGATTTGATGCCAAAGTACAAAACACTGACCAGGAACATTAACACTAGAGTCCATCCCATTATCCACACACTGCAAATAAGCTTTTCCTTAGCATCTTCCCTTGAAAGGGATATCAATAAGTTGTGCCTTATCACTTAAAAGATACCAGCGAGTGTGCTTTGCAACGACAATATAAGAGAGATTACAATGAATAGGGCTTGAAGCCAAACTGAACTGAGTGATTGATTCTACAGGAAGAACTTTTTTCTTAGTATTTTTTATGTTCAGATTCTTTGAATAGCTCCTTACATACAAGGAAACTATTTTTGATCAGCTGAATGTCAAAAATAATTACCTGGCATTCTGTCCTTACACATTAAACCCACATTAAAAGTCTCTCTTAATTAAGAAAACTAATTTTATATCTGACAGTTCAGTTAAGATACTATTCCATAAACATAAAAATATTTTAATGCTCTTCTTTCTTATTATTGCCAAATTAGAAAGAAATGATTCACACAGTCACAAGGATAAGAGTGGTGCGGGGAGCTAAACAATTGCAAGGAGCAGCTCTGTGTATTTCTGTGGTTTGGAAATAGCGCCAAGTCAGAAGGAAAAGACATTCTCTGCATTTTCTAAAGCAAGATAAATACAGAAAAGAAATATAGATGAAAGATGGAACTGCTATCTGCAGATTCTGCCAGATTCCTTGGCTTTTTGGCACACCTATTGAAGCTGGCAGACTTAGCCAGTAGCAATCTTTTCCATTAAAAGGAGCAGCATATATTTTGATTTAACATACTCTGTTTGTGCATTTTTAAGCTTCAAAAATGTCTATTTAAATTTTTTTTTAATGATTCCTTCTGCACAGTTGGCTGCAATTGCCCTTATTTGAAATGGCTCATTTATCACTAAAAGAGCTGCAGGGCACAGCTACTGTTAAACAGCTCCAACAAATGTACAGCTTAGTGGGACAAGCTTCTTTTTATAAGACTAAAAGATGTTTAAAATGTGCCAAGAGGAGCTTTATGCCAGCCTCTAGGTTTGTTATCCAAATGTTACAAAATTAGAGATCTCCTGAAGCACAGAGTTTGGGCAAAAATAAGCTGATCTCCCTTAGGCTGCTGTTTTTCCCATCCACAATCAGCCAGATTTTAACACAACACTTACTACACAACATAAACTTCAGTAATGTGAAAATTTGAAAAAGTAATTTAAAGTCTGAGGCTTAATCTATATTAAAGCCAAACTTCATTACTTTGTCAATGGTGCAAAAGCAAAATGTTTTCCCTAAAAGTACTCTTACTTTTTGAATGGTGACATTTTGCTTATTGTGAAGGTAGAACAGTTACTGGCTACTGCTTCCTGAAGCTGAAACTGTAAGCAAAATGTTTAAAGCAACCTGGCAGTTGCCAACACAATGGAAACTGGTCAATTTACACTAATCAATCAACACTGTCAATTTACATTAATCCTTCTGAAACGGAATAAAACACGATAGTATGTGACTTAGTTTATGGAATCTCTTATATCCAAAATTTAAGTGTGATGTGATCAATACATTTATGGGTAAAGGGATTTAGCATATTTTTGATAGACAACAGACATGCAGAAATTTTGGAATCTAGTGCCCTCTTTCTTGATGTCCAAGAACTGTAACAACTGTTATAAAAAGCAACAGGCATCAGCCTGGAGCATGTGCCAGACGCGCCGTATCTCCAGCCTGAACTGTGGAGCCTGAGCAGAGCAAACCATTGCAGTTACAAAGGGGGTTTTTCTAAATGCAAAATTACAACACAAACATGTAAATTGCAAATACATTCTATTACTCCCAAACAGTACTATGGCACAGATATTACATGAAATATTTTGGATTGATTTATGAAGATATATTAAACCTTGCTTTACAATGTAAAACTCCATATTGTGTATTTAATGTTTTCACCAAAGGCCCCCACAAGAAAAAAAATCACACCTGCCAAATTCTCCTAAAGAAGTGTGTGACTGTGCTTTTCCATTTAATTTTCTATACTCCAAATAAATATAGTATGTGATAAAAGGTTGGGTTTAAAATGTTTTCAGCAGAAATTACTAGTAATTGTCTTCCATGTTTTGTAATTTACATCTATTTATTTCACAAAGATGGTCTTACGAAAGTCTTTGAACATAAAACAGTTAGCCAAAACTTCTTGTAGGTATTTATGACCTTAGCAAACAATGACCAGTTTTCTGGAAGCTCTGCACAATAAATTACAGAAGCTGTATTTTTTAACACAGTCATTATAAAAACCTTCCAAATATGAAATCTACATTTCACAATAACTTTCAGAAACAGTGGTTAAACAAACAGGTTTTATATCTTGGAATATTAGAAGGGAATAGAAGAGCCCAATATTTCTGCCACTAAGAACTAAACTCAAAAAGCACAAATACCTCCTATTAACTCCACACTGGATTCAGAAGATACATTATGGCTGTTGTGACTTCTTTGCTAAATAAACCAAAACCAATCTACCAACAAACCCAAGCTTAGCACATCCATGCTCTCCCCATCTCCCCTCCCATGCATTTCTTAAGGCTGTACCCTGATGAAAAGACCAATTTAAAAAAAAATTAAAAGGTATTATTATACAAATCAAGTCCCATTCTTAGGGCATGAGTGTCTTCTTTGCCCACTTCATTGTACCAAGCCATTGAAATTTACTTTTCAGCATTCCTGGTGATGTTCTTATAAGCTACCACAACTGATATTCCAGAAGGCATCCACTAGTATTTTGTAATATAAGAAAACAGAACACTTCCATGTTGGGCAAATAAAAGCATTAACCAGACCATAGAGTAAGGCTAAAGATCAGTTCTATGCATGGGTAGGTTGGATCGACACTTTCAACAATAAAAAATATCAGAACATGAACAAAACCTCTGATCATCTGCATTTCAAGTATGTGCCTTAATCATTAGGTTAATGGTTGCTCTAGCCCCAAAAATAATTAGTTCTGTATGTACAATGGAACAAGAACAGGAGAAAATGAACTTTTTCATAGTGCAGCACAGAAATATATCTTTAAATCAATTTGGAAAATAAAAGCTGCTCAGAACAATGCAAAACAAAACAGAGACTAATTTACTTGGACTTCATGTAGCCTTCAGCACAGGCACACCCATGCAAAAACCTGACAACAGCACCAGTTACGGTTCCCATATGGTGTGAGCGCCCTAAAGTCTGGGTGACTGGCAACTCTCCAGTGGTTCTAGATTTTTACAAAAAGTTCACAGTCAGTATTTGTTATTTATATTTTACACAAGATGACTGAGTTGCAGTTATGACTTAGCAGTTGAAAAAATGTATCCTGGTTTTCTTCAACTATCAAATATGAACATATAAATATTTTACATAATTTTTCTAGCAGTCCTATCTGTTTGTTCACCTCCACCTTATTGTGTGTTACATTTAAATTGAAAGTTTTCTGGAGTCATCTTCTTCTCATGCAGGTACACATCACTCCCTGGCCAAGTGAAGCCCTTACTTGTGATCAGTGCCTTTAAGCATCATCACAGTACGCAGAAAAAAAATGCATAAATAGAAAAATTAATAACTTTACTATTTCTTGGCTAACTAGTTCAGAATTCAAGAAGAAATTTAAAGTCAAAACATCAAGGGATCCTTGTATAAGTTACTGGAAATCACTTCAGTGGGAAGATCTCCTTAAATGTTTTAAAATACTTTTGTACCATCTGCTTGTACCTGTAAAGGTAGAATTTCATGGGCAGGAAGAACAGGCATTTTTTTGCTTCACCCTTTACAATCAAAGCCACTGGTATTGTTTTCACAGACTTAATAAACTTGTGTCTCCATAATTCAAAAGTATTTACCACTTTCTCAGCCAGTAAACTCCTTCAGTTTTCTAATGAATCTTATCTCTGCCAAAGCTGGAGTCCTCTACTGTGGAAAGGCAATATTTGTTTTAAAGGCACAAGAAGAGTCAATGTGTTGGTCTCTGAATATCTTCCTTTCTAAAACAAGAAAAAGCTTGAACACATTTTGTGTCTGCTTTTGAATTTTGAATTATTCTTTCAAAAATGAGACCTAAGTCTTTGACATTTATAAAGTACTTTGACAAAAAATAAAATCTGATTTAATCATCTGAAAAAAAAATCATCTTATATCACAATGTCTAAATTCACTGGTGGTTTTTTATTCCTGTGCATGAAGGCCAACATTATAGCATGCAAAGGTTTAACCTGCAGATCCATTTCCAGAAAAACATGAAAATCAAAGCAGAAAATTGGCCAAATACAAACTTTGAGGGCAACACTGTGGCCAAAGAGAATAATGAAAATCTCTGATGTTCAAACAGAGCTTACATAGAAACAGGGAAGTTATTTTACCTGATTTAAGTATTCATACAGATATTACTGGAATACTGAATTTTGTTCTGAAGTATGTCACAATTCAATCCAAAAATTAAAGATTCAGAACTGACACACAAATATAGCTAAAGAATTAAAAAGACAGAAATTCTATCAGTGATTACACTTGCTTAGCTAATTAAAAATATGACAGTGAGACAAGCAATTAATTTTTTTAATAAGAATGTATATGAGAACAGAAGTTATGTAGGGCTTGTCAGTTTACCAAGCAAAAGTATCACACATGTAATTGCATAAGATAAAGCTAGACAAACTTTAGGCTACAAATAAGGTGCAAATGTTTTTATGGGGAAGGTATTTAACTACTGGAACAAGTTATGATGTCTCTGGTGGATTTTCCATTGCTGGAATTTTTTAAGTAAAGAGTCAGTGTTTTTCTAAAAGATATACTCTATTCCAAACAGAAAAAAAATGAAGCAATGTCTCTGGTTTGCATGAGCAAGGCTAGTCAGACTTGGTCATTAAAATGATCCTTCCAGTATTATAACATATGGATGTACAACTCTGTCACGTGAGAATAGTGTCCAGTTTACCAGACTATAATCTTATTTGGCCTTTTGAAATGTTGGCATATTACCTCTCTTCCAGCCCTGCAACTTCCCCTGTACCACAGACTTGCTGAAAATCAACATCCAGGAGGATATTAATTTAAATTCAGCTGTCTGAAAGCTAGCTGTTTAGTCTGAGCTAGTCACCTAGGTTCTTTCTACATTCAGTGGAGAAAATTAGGCACTTTCATGAGTCTATTCCTTGCAGATATCTTGGGCATCTATTTTCAGCTAGGATAAGTCTGCAGGTGTCTCTCTCTTTCCATTGCTTGCAGAAGGTGTCTTAGTTTAGACTACTTTAAACTCCATACCTAAAAGTGACCAAAGTTAGATGAAAGGAATCCATCCTTAATACTCCAAAGATCTCTTTCAATATCCTTGGATTCAAGTAAGTTAGATCCACTAATTTAAAACATCTGGCATTATTAGATCATACTCAAAGAGAGCTTCAGTTACGGCTGGGCAGATTGAGTTTCATCACCATCATAGCATATAAATTCAACTCATCTGTATTCTTCTAGGAAAAGAAAAATTAATATTTTTAATACCTCTTTCTTATTGTACTATTATTCAGAATTCTGTCATTCCTGTCTAATAATGAAATGAACTGTATGCTCATTTTTAAAAGTTCTCCACTGCCTTGGACGGGATTCACCCCATTAAACATAGATACCTACAGCATAGATGTGCAGCTCTAACCTTTGAACCTGCACTGTCATTACAGCCAAAGGAGACCAGAACACATTGCCTGTAGAAACCAAGGTGCCTTATCTTTGCATAAATGTCCAAATTAAAAGAGATGAAACAGTAAAAAACTATTCTTCTTCTTTGACTATTACAAGAATGGGATGACTATTTCTCTTTGGCGTGTGTACTGTGTAAACATTTAAAGTTAAGATTAATTACTAATTTGATTAATTTTGTTCTTCTACAGCCTGACTTTGGCTGCTTATTTTCTCTTGTTCTTACTTTTTTCATTACTTTAATAATCTCCTCAGAGACTTCTCAGAGTCTCATTAGCACCATAATAAAAGACTGGCCTCAACTCTCTAGATGATGAAGCCATTCAAACTTCCTAGGCCTTTTTTACACAGAAATCATCATCACCACCACCAACATCCAAAGAACCAAATCCTTTATATCACTTAAAAAGTCAGAAATTCACTTGTGCAATAGAAGAAATTAACTTCCATGAGAGATTATCTTTCACCTTCCTTCATTTGCGAAAGAAGAATGACCAGGAATAATCAGCTACATGTTTTTCATGTGTATATACTTTGAATTTTTTAATACCTGAAGTCTTTTAGAAGGTATATTATGAGCAGTTGCATGGGTGCCTGTCCTATTACACCCTCATCCTCACTCCAGAAACAATCCAAATCTACAGCTTGCCAACATCAGCAAGAAAAAGAGTGACTGTAGCACAGAGCAGCATTGTATTATTTTGACATGGTCTGTAGGAAAATGATTTAAATACTTTTTGGCATCTTCTGACGACTTTACTTCTCCCTTTAAAACATGTTTACACTGATCTTTTCACTACTAAAGTAACTGCACTTCCTTAGTCTCCCATTTTCTCTGCAGTCTTTTTAAAATTTGTCTTACAAGGGCCTCCCTTGTAACAAAGCTGTACTCTTTAGCTCACAGTTAGACTTGTTTTTCATGAACGAGCTTGATTGCTCTGAAGTTTCAGCAGCAGGCAAATATAGGTGGACATCATTGTTTCTCTGCAATAGCTTTAAGGGAAATGTTCTAGTGTTTCCATGAGTGGAAATTGGTGATGGCTTGGTGCTGCTTTCAGTTGCTGTGAACTTTCCTAGTTCTCTTCTCTGGTATCTGTCGAGGAGAGCGAGGGAGAGGGAGCGGAGAGGCGGAGAGGAGAGTGCGAGGAGAGGAGCGGAGAGGTAGGGAGGCGAGGACGAGGAGAGCGAGGGAGGAGAGGAGAGGAGAGAGGAGGGAGCGGGGAGGGGAGAGGCGAGGGAGACGGAGAGGATCAAGGCAAAGGAAAGGAAAGGAAGAGGAAAGGGCGGAACAGGAAAGGAAAGGAAAGGAAGGAAAGGCAAGGAAAGGGAAGGAACGGCAAGGAAAGGAACGGAATGAACAGGAACAGGAAAGGGAATGAGCACAGGAAACGCTCACGGAAATGACTTACGTCCCTTCCCTTCCTTCCCTTCCCTTCCTCATTCACTTCCCTTCCCTTCCTTCCCTTCCCTTCCCTTCCTCTTCTCTGGTCACAGACTCCAAGTATAAAGAATTCTGCCTGATATTCCTGCTTTTCTCTGCTGTAAACTACCAAATCCTCACTGGATTTCTCTTCTTCCTTGGTTTCTGGATGGCTGTCTCCAATCTTGAATTCAAACTGATACCTGTTCCTTACTCTGATGTCTATCAACTTCTCTTGCTGTCTTGTGTCCCATATGTCATCTTCAAAAATGCAAATGCATGTTACTGCATTGTTACTGCACTGATGTTACTGCATCTTTGAAAATGAAAATCTATTTTCCAGCACAGCCATGAATTTTTACATGAGAAAGAGGAAATATGTTCTGGTGTTTGGTAGAAAGAAAGCATTTATTCATCGGTCACAGGTCATAACCATTGTTCCATTCCCGGTCATAAGAACATTGATTGTGGAACTGAACATAAAAGAATAACTTCATAAACTGCCTTTCTAAACTCCTTCTAAAATCCCTGTTTGTCTCCTCAGAATTTCACATGGCAGCTGACATACACCAGTGACTTCCCAAGATTTTTATCATATAGACTCACTTGACAAAATTGAATGTATTTTGGGTGCAGTTCCAAATAGGTGAAAATATCCAACATTGGCTCTCTGTTGTTTTGTGATTTGCAAATAATGTTTGAAGCAGTAGCAAAATGTGAAATACAACACTCTGATTGGAATTATTTTCTGTTTATAATTTTATTACTGGTTTCCTGGACAAAAACATGTATATACACATTGAATAGGGAATGGTCAGAAAGTCTATGCTTTGAGAAAGTCTCTGACCAACTGTTAAAGCACTCAGCAACTGTGTCATTCACACAGGCTAAATGTTTCCCTGAAGCATCACACATTCTTTGTATGTGAACACAGCACATGAACATGTGCCGAAGAACACCTGGAATTAGGCAATCCAGTCACAACTACAGAGGCTGTGACATTAATCCAACTGTGCATGATCACTGAAACACCAGATATCTGGGAAAAGATGAAAAAGAAAATCTAACAAATCCAAATAAGTTTCCTAGAAAAAATATGATTGGTCCTGGAGTAACCTGTGCATAACAACCTCTATATAACTACAAAGTATGCTTTCAGTCAACTATTCACTGGAGAGGCTAGAAGAATGCAAACACCCAAGCATTCTGTCATTACTGTGAAGCACTGAACAAAGATATCCAATGGCACAGACAGAATGCTGTGGGTCCTCTGCTTGTTTTTCCTACCTCTGTCGGGGTCAGGATTGAAGGCACTCCAAATGACAGTTTGTGTTCAGACTCAGGTGTTTATTGTTTCTTATCAATGCTACAGCCTCACTGCCTGCAGTCTTTCATCAGCAAGGCACAAAATGGCTATCTCTTGCTACAAGGTCTTTTAAGGCGAAACTATCCAATTAAGAACTGAAACCTAGATTATTTTCCCTTTTAACCCAATAACTGATCACTCAAAGCCCATAATGCGGACTTTTCTCTCCAATTACAAAATACCACCCAAACCCATGAAGAAGAAGGAGGAAGAAGGTAAAGAAGAACAACCTGTCTCCACCTTAAAACCTCCATCTTGCTTCATATTGATTACTATATTCTAAAACCCCAAACTCTAAGTTTTCCACCCTGTGATATTACACACTTCTAACCAACTAGACATCCATTATCCCAGTGCTATTAATCAATTTTGGAAGCCTTCTCCACAGCCTCAGGTCAAATGCAGTGCTCTCTTGCGAGTCTGTGCCTTTCAGCACAGAAAGTTTAAAATTCTTAGCATCCAGGGTTCCAACAGTGTGCTGCAACTACTGTCTCACCTGTGTTGTGCAGATCAACTGAACAGGCCAAGCAAGATTCAGCCCTGTACTGACTCGTGCATTTCTGCAATTAAATCTCCACCTGCTCTCCTTGCCATCTGGGAATGCCTATCTAGCCTTTGTGAAACTCCAGTTATTGGTTCTTGATGGTAATTCCAGTAGTGCCAGCAAGGGAGTCAAGCTCTTAAGTGTTGGTGGATTTGTCATCTGTGCCCTGAGCTGCCATGGTGCATGTGTTGATTTGCTCCATGATCTGCTCAGCTCTGGCAACACAGAGCAAAAGCACTTGGACCAGCACCTCTGGAAAAATCCAGAATATTGTGAACAATACAAAACATTAAAAACTTGTTACATTTTCTGTAGATCCCTATTTATCTGGAAGTACAAATTAATGTTTTTTATTAGTCCAAACACTTTTACTAGGACTGAATAATAAAGGTGAACCTAGAGTGAAGTGGAATTACTCTAAAAGTGCATCATCAGAACTAGTGTGCTGCAACTTATAAAACCTGAAATCTGCATAATAAAATGAAAGAAAACAGATGACAGGAGGACAGAAAATGGACTGTGCCAGTTGAACAGAGAGAGAAGCAAGACTAAAAAGTCAAGAAATACTAATGCTGTAGTGCAGCATATATTACTCTGTGCTGTATAGCCAATATATGTGACTGTGATAGGAAAGTGTTACTCTCCAGTGCTGAAAGGGTAGCTTAGATTTGAGTAAGTTCAAGTATTGAACCCTAAACTGAATATTTAAGTATTTTTGAGCAGTGGATCCTTTAAAGCCAACAGAGCACAGATAAACACATGATAATTCAGGACCATTAACTGTGCCAGAATTGAAACTGCTCACACTGAAGTACACTATCATAAACGCAGACATAAATCAACATTAATAATAACACTGCATTATAAGTCAACTCTTACTGTAAATACATTTACCAGAACATCAAGTAAAATGAAAGGTCTGTATCCAGTGAATCTTTCAGGGAATTTATGAAAATTGAGAACTCCTAACGTCTCCATCTCTAAAGCCATAATGCTCATCTCTCCTGTGCCAAAGGAGTAACTCTTCTGACTTCAACTAGTGAGACGAAACTTTGCTAAAAAAGATCTTTTTGAAAGAAAATTTTGTTCTAAGATAAGATCTTTGCAGAATGTGATTATGCTTAACTCCTAAAATAAGAATTTTATAAGTAAATTCAGAATTCAAAACAGCTCCAGGTAAACTAACCCTTTATATTATGGTATGTTAATTTGTCCTCAAATCCAGTTACACTCAATATCTAAGCGTCTTACTGCCATGTTAGGCAACCATCCATTAAGATAACCCAACTTCTTTAGCAAATGCCACTTGAGAATGACAAAATGCTGATGTCATGCCACTACCAGCCTAGGTCTGAGTTGAGTACTCTAAAGGTGAATGTCCACATCATACTTCCATTCTCAAAACCCACCTAGTTGTAGTATTTTTGACACCAAAATCCTGTTTCCTAATTCACTAATTAGCCAAACATTTTTAGGATAAAGTTTAGAAAATTTGAGGTACAGATAGGCATTCAAGAATTATTTCAAATTAAAGATGTCTTTTTTTAACCATGCCAAACCTCTTCAGTAGTTTGAGCCCCAAATAAGAAAAAGCTTCCACCTCACCTTTACCACTCCATTTTCATGCATGATGACACAGTTGTTGGGATCCTCTGAAAGCTGATATAAAGCCAGAGCTGTAGCTCTATGAACTAACGGATCCTTTGCCTTCAAGTAACGTGCTAAAGGAGCCACAGCCTTGGTGTCTCCAAAGGCGACTCTGTTGCTGCCCCACATGCAACAGTGGGCAATGGCCTCTGCTAAGTGACGTCTTAACTTGTTATTGTTCTGAAGAAGGTAAAAACATAACAAATTAAAGTCAACACACAACAAAAAATTCATCGGAAAGCAGAATTGTATTCCCACACATCTTTAAGGCATCCCAATTTAATTGCAGTACAATTAAAACTGGAGAGAGCTGTAAGGCACAGAGCTATTAAAGTCCCTTAATATTCTTTTTATAGCAAGTGCTTTGAGTTTTTATATTATTTCAAATGTACTTTTAGACTGACTGGAAATTAGATAAGATAGCCATAAAATGTAAAATATAGCCCCATCAGCGAGATTCTTCTGCATGTTCGGATTAATTGTTTTCTCAACCCTTTGAGCTTTTCTCATATAGCAGCTGCACCACTCGAAAGCAATATTCTGCAACAGTAACTATTAAAATGAAGCTCATCTTCCAAACCAATTTTAGTAGCAGACACAGACTGTTTTGATGTCCAATATATGTCCCACAGGGGAATGATGCTACAGCTCTTCCTTGTAACTACTGCAAAATCTACTGCTCTTGTGATAACCCTTCAGTTGGGCATAATGCAGTCTGAAGTAAGAAATTCCAATGCTTTTTATATCTTTAAATGTTACTTACTGTGTTTGCTAGCTTGGACAACAGAGGAACAACTCCATGATCTGTCATAACAGCTAAGTTTTCTTCATCTTTAGCTATATTTGCAATGGCTGCACATACACTTGTTAAAACTTCTTTATCATTTGATTTTAGCAAATTGACTATCAATTCCAAGCCACCAACAAATGATCGAACCATTTCTCCAGAATTCTAAATAAGAATCAAAAGAAACAGAGTTTTAAAATATTCAATCATTATTTATATGCAAATGTTTAAAAACAAGATTGGCATGACATATTTATTCAAAACTGCAGCTATTGCTGTGTTGCCTTCACCAAGAAACATGGCTATTTAGAACTTGGAGCTCTTTTGATTGACATATGAGAGTTGGACTGTTTTACATACCACCATACAGGCAGAAATTCAATGCCTAAATAAAGGTATCTATCATTTCTCATACCGCAGGGTATAAAAATCTCCAGCTGTCACTTTAGAAGGGTGCAAGTCTCACTTATCAGTAGTATCAGAGTGGCCAGATGGACGCCTTGCACACCTCAGGGCATCTAGCACAGCAACAGACACTTCAGGCTCTCAAAGTGTCTCCTGTTTCCTACATTTAGTCTGACAGCTAAGACAAAGGAATGACAATATTATTTTCTTGTATCAACGCCAATAAGTATTCAGGAATATTTAAGAAGGAAAGTTACACAAGTCATTACAGCAACTGTGGGAGAACCATGGTGTACCTCAGAGTATGAAAAATCAATGTAAAATGTGAATAAAGGACACAAAAACTACCCTGGAAAAATGTCTAAGTTTGCCGATAAAAATGAAAGAGAAAACAGTGTGCCTGGATCTTGAATACAGTGGGCAGATCTGGTACATTTTTCAAAAAGTTATCATAACATCAAAAAAGGTTTAGAGAAAGACAAGAATAATCAGTGGTAGGGAACTGTTCTGCAGAAGGAACGATTAACCAACTAGAACACAAGGTAATAAAAGAAAAAGAAGGAGCAGTGTGATATAGATGTACAGAACCTTGAGTAGTGTAGAAAGGGCACACCAGGATCTCTCTTCTAGAAGAACTAGGATCATCAGATGAAATTAGCAGGTGGCATGTTCAGAATCAAAGTTTTTTTAAACAATGTACAGTTGAGAAATTGTAAGTCCTTGGAGGAGGATTGGAGTGGCTCTCAAAAAATTTACACGTTAGGCAAATTCAAAGAAAAAAATAAAATTCATTAAGGGTTATTCAGTATGAAAGTATTCTCTCTGACTTAGAAATTTCCTAAGCACAGACTTCTTGAAGTGTTGTTATGGTGGCACATCTGAAGGTGGCATTGGTTAGTCTGTTGTCAAACTTATTACATTGAAACAAGAGTCAAGCAGTCAAATGGCTGGCAGTAACTTCATCAGACAAATTTCAGCTTGTGCTCTTTAGTGGTAAACGTGCAGGAATGGAAAGAAAGGTCTGTAAGTGGAATTGCTTTTATTTGTTTCTTTCAACAGGCCAATAGGAGAATTTTGAATAAAATCTACTAGACACTCTCCTGAAACCCTTTGGACTTCATGTAAGTGCAAACATGGATTATATGAACTTTCCTAGGGCTAGGGAGTGACCCTGAAGACCAAGTATGGTTTTGATTACATTTATTCATTTTGGGGGGCTGATTTATAAACAGAGTAGGGTCCAACTGTATTGTGTCAGCTTTGCTGAGAAAAATCCATCAAATCATGGACTTGGCAAATGAAGATTTCATAAGATGCTGCAGTTTCATCTTTTTTTAGTTCTGGGACTAAATGTCAAACAGAACTCTTAGCTGTGATGTTTCCTTCTCACAGAAAGCAAAAGCAGTGGGCAGGCCCATTGGGAATGAAACATTTTTTGCCACAGGCAGAAAAATTCTTGAGACTGGAGTGGGGGAGCTTAAAGCCAAACTGTGTAAGGCTAAAAACCAGAAGCAACAGCATGTGGAAAAAGGGCACCATCCAAAAGTAAACTTCCTGCAAAAGTCCTAAAATCCCCCAAAAGGAACACATAACAGAGGTCCCTATAGAAATTAAAATAGAATCTAAATACAGAAGAGGGACAATACAGGTTTGTGGCTCAGAAAAGCAGCTGAGAAAGAGAAGGAGGGGCAATGCTCTGCCACTCTATTACCGTGTGAGCTGCATGTAGAGGCAGGTGGGCTTACAGAGGGTTTCCCATGGATGAACCTGCATCAATTGCCAGTGTATGCATACCACAATGTAATGCATCTAGACAGATGCATTCAGACAATCACCTGAATTAAAACACTGTTTGTCCATATCAGTTTTCATGTTTGTCTTGAAATTTTAAAATTCTACTCAAGGCAATATGTAATGGGTTACTGAGAAAGCTTTCTACACACAAATTTCTTACCTACATGTATTCAAGGGCTAGAAGTTCAATTACCAGGCATGGGAGGAGAAAAGTAAATGAAATATTTTATATTTACTTCCAAACTTTGAAGGTCACTACAGCATTACCTGGTGTATAAATATTGCCTCAGCAGATGAGAAAGGCTTCTGTTCAACAGGTAAATGCTACAGCACAAGGTCTAAGATTTGAAAGGGTCCTGAACACGATTCTGTGTTTCTGCATGGTTCAGATACCTCCATATTCCTACTTTTGAAAGATTTTCCGTGAAGAGATAAAATAGCCTTTATCTCATCTTAATGAATCAATACCAACATTTTATATTTTTCTACCTGTACAAATTTTCTTTCCAGGTGATTATAGCCCTATTTGTTGAATTTCGCTGCTTATACTTTCCACATTTTGTACTGGAGTACATCCCACTCAAGTCATGGAATAACATATAAATAATTCAGCAGTAAGAAAAAGAAAAGAGTTTCAATAATCATCTGTGAAACCAAGTAAACACAAGGACAGAGCTTTCTACCAGTGATGAAAAGCAGAGGGAAACTGCAGAAACCACATGTCAGGGAAGTTTCCCAAATGTGATTGTGGGTGTAGTCTGGTGGTCTGTGCAAGACAAAGAGAAATCAAAACAGCAAGAAATTTGAAGAACAATGAGTGGAAAGAAGGACCAAAATGAGAGCTTTAAAATCCATTATGTTATGTACAAGATTTCTCTTTTTTGGAGAAACTTAAACAACAAAGACAATGTTTTTTGTATTGTTTAAGCAAAACCACACACTTGCTTTGTACAATATATTTCTAAACTGAAATATGTGTATTTATTTTATTCAATTGCCATGCCCCAATATTTCAAAATTAATTTATGTTGTTCCTGTAATTGCAGAGGCTACAGCTGAATTCTTCTGAATCTATGTTCTTTGTATTAATGATCAGATACTGCTCATAGTGTGAAGTAACTTCTGTGATTTTTGTTTTCAAATACTCTCAGGCATTTCATCTACACTAAGAGAAAAAAGAATATATAACATGTCTTTGGAAATACTTCTTTCTGTTTCAAATACAAAAAAAATCAGTCTTTAAATTTCACCTTCTAAATTAATTGACAAACAAGTTACTTTGTTGGACAACTCAAAGGGTTTGTAATTTCCAGCTATAGGTGTGTGTTTAGCTTTCATATTTATCTGTACTATGCTTTATCCAGGTGTCCCACTTTCTTATCAGTTGTAACAAAATCTTATTTATTGGTTGTCCTAACAAGGCTATTTAGGTAGAATTAGGTAGGAAAAAAGTGTTAAGCATAAAGCCTAAGAACTGTCTTCATAGAGAAAAACACTGATAAAATCACTGAAAAATCAATAGACTAGATAATTTTATTGCCTATATCTGCCTGCACATGGTAACGATAAGTTGAATGCACTTGTTTTAACAATATTTCCTGAGCTGAACAAAGTAAGAGGCCAAACACAAAGACTTCTAAAGAAGTCATAAAACTGTTAAAAGAAACTGGAAAGGAGAAGAAGGTGTTGTAATAACAGGAGATATCTTCATTTTATATCTTCATAATTAATATACTTTTTAATGCAACATGTAACCTGAGGTGATACATGAAAAAACATGGATTTAAATTACGTTTCAAGTGGCTAAAGAAGAAAGGAAGAGATAACAGAATATTTCATGACTTCATGTAACCACATCTTCTAAGTAGTGGAGAGCGAAGCTTTTATCCTCAGAAAGTATGAGAAATACTATTTTAAAATCAGATTCAAGAGGAGGAGTTTGCAATCTCAAGCAGTAAAAACACACCTATCTGGCATAGATGCTGAGGCCAGAAAAGTTACTTGCTGTGTTAATAAAAGCCTCATCCCCCTACTCTTACTACATACTTCTGTCTTGCTGGCCTGCATGACTATGAACAAGATTCACTTAACTTTCCCTTTTCACTTACTTCTATACTGGCTTCAGCCAAGAGCAAAAATACTGTGAGACAGACCAGCTTTGCAGTTTTTCTAATCAAGAGCAGAAACTATTATGGTATTTGCAGGACTTTATCTTTGTGGTACTTATACAAGGAGAACATTTGGGATTTTTGCATTTTCTCACCATCATACTCTATGTTTTTTGTGTTTATTTTCAGTAACAAAATAAAGTTAATCAGCCTTAAGCTGAGACATATAGGAATTGAAGAAGAACTACTGGCTTCTTTCATAACATAATTTCTTTCTTATTTCTTCCAAAGTGAAAACTGTTTTATTTATTTGAAAGATTTAAACCTAAACACATTATCACAAAAATACATTGTGTTTATTTTTAAAATATACTTCATTTGAAAGAAAAAAATTCTCCACTAAAGACAAGTAACATTTCACTCTCAGGACACCTTAAAAAGCTTAAGGCATCAAAGCTAATTTAACAAATTGAATCACTTTTGCTCAAATAAGTGATGGTATGGCTGGTCAAACAACTTTAGTTATCAAGAGTCACCTTTAAACTATGTTTTCTTTATTGAAGGAAGCTTTTCCTTTCCATTTGCTATTCCCAACTGAATAACTTCTCATTCTAGAGCACAAACCAATTTAAAGTTCAAAATAAAGAAATGGAAAGAAGCTTCTATATTACAGCTGCTTAGTGAAAAAGGAAAACAAAATTTTTATAAGAAACTTTCTATTCATTGTTCTTATTAAATAACTCAATGGTAATATTGATGAAATTACTTTATATTTTAAGGCTAATTTTATTCCTGTCTATACAGTTATGGAGGCTTCCACCATTGCAGAACAGATGAAGAAGCATTTGTAAGGTGAAACTACTTCCTTACATCTCACAACTTTTCTTCTGTGAGAAAATGCAATCGGTTGGGAAAACAACAGCAGACAATGAACATGGATTTTCGTGTCCTCTTCACCTTGAAGAAGCAACTAAAGCCAAAGCAACAAAGCTTTGACATGCTTTGCGTTGCTTTGACATGGTTGAAATGCTACTCTATAGGCTGTTAGAGTAGAATTCCTCTTCAGAATTTCTTCTCTCTCTTCAGGGACTTGATCACCACACACTTAGCAGCTGTATTGCTCTTGACACTTTCAAGGAACCAAAGTGAAGTCAATTATCCAAGCATACAGCCCAAGAAGGCATTCTCTAAAAAGGTCAGGGGGAAAATGTCTACCTAGTCACTAATGCAACTTTTAGTAGTCCTGTCTGTTGTTTTCCTTACTTTTCAGTCTGGCAGATTATACCTTAAGTTCAGAAGTGGGTAATTGCCAAAATCCCTTTTTTTTGGTCCCCACAGAAGCAGTGAAACAATGACTTTCAAAATCCTTTGATGCCACAGTTGTCTCAATTATGTTGGATTATTTTGAGGGGCATTTAAATAATGGATTTAGGAGAAACAAATAACACAGAATAATTGGGAAAAAACATTATTTCAATTGTTTTTGAATTTAATTGAATTCAAACATGTCTAAGCAGACTTCTTATAATCATTAATACGCTTATGAGATAGTCATCACAAATATGTAATTTAATATTGTCGAAGTGCAGACAGCAATATTAGAATGTTTTGAGGATGGTGTGGTTAAACAATCGAGTCAGTGACAACATGAAGGAAGAAGTTGCTAAAACATTTATTGTTTGTCTTTGCATGTCTGGCATGGTTCCAGAAATAAAGTGGGAAATAAGAAGGCAATCATATCATGTTGTACCACTCATCATTACAGACCACTGAGAATCTGAACAAACAGCATGAAGTATAAAATATGTTTTAGTTCAGTCAAAAGTTTCATCACTTGACAAAATGATTGCTTGAAATCTTCTGGTATATATTATGCAGCAAATGAAACAATGATCTCCATGCTCTTTTCTTGCTTTAAGACCTACAGAGCTCCCAGTGGCAAGTGAGAGTATAAAGACAGGAAAAGAGTGACACAGACAAAAAGGAAAAACAAAGAAGGGAGGAAAAAAAATTAGAGAAGAATGGTGTTTAAATCTTTTCTAGATTTTCAAAATCCAATTAGTGATTCAGATTTAAAAGTAAACAAGCTACACAACAAGCTGTTGACCAGCATGTGTAGTTGTTAATAAACCAAGCTACAAGAAAAGCTGGTCAAATATTTTCCAGTGGAACAGTATTCCATCAGAAAATGCTAATGGAATGGAATCAAAACCTTCCATAAGAACACAATGACTTCTTGAAAAGTTTTGACAGAAACCAGGCAGAAAGGCAGGCTAAATAACCAACATGTCTCTTCATCTTTTCTCTTGTCAGCCAGATGGCTGATGAGCAGCCTGCCAGGCTCCTTGGCTTCTAGTTTTCATAGAATCCTTGACTTCTTGCCTGATGGGCTGCCAAACAGCTGGAAATCCAGGTCTCCAGGAGCTCCTAAGCTTTTTGGCTTCTTGTGGTCTCCCAGCTCTCAGGCAGCTGCTTTGCCTGGAACTTAGGGCCCAAGTATCCTGTGTGAGGGAGATACAGGCTACACCCTTTGCTTCCCAGCTTCCATGTCATGTGTTTTACAGAAACTGGACTCCTAGATTTGTAGACATTAAAGACCTCGGGGCAATTTATGTCAAGCCATTTAGGATCTCCAACATGTCTGTAGGAGGCCCAAATAACTTGTGAAGAGTCAGTTCACTAAGCAAGGCAGCCAGTGTTAAGAATCATTGGATGAGCTGGTTCTGTATGTACCCTGCAAGTACAGCAGTCACTTATGGATTCTCCAAGCCAGGTCTGGATTCCTCGACTTCCTACATCTCTGAGGACCCTGGTTCTCTGAAAGGCTTCAGAGGCAAGCAAAAAATTCATTTTTGTCTCTCTAATGGTATGCTTTTGATGCTTGGTTAATAAGAAATGCTTAAAAATTTGGAAGATCTAAATCCAGATACCAGGGAGTAAAAACTGCTTAAAATGAGAGCAAATACAGAGAAGTAGGCATGACAGATGTAAAAAATTCTAATGTCTAGAGAAAACAAATAGAAAAATGGAAAGAGAGCAGTAAGAGTACTAATTTTGAACCAAGGTTTCTGTGTAAAATTGCAAGAAGCACAGCAAGGCAAACAAAGAAACTGGAAAATGCTGTACATACACAACCAGGGAATTCTGACATTTAAGGCTTAACCCAAGAATGGTACAAAACCAAAAATGTATTGGTAGTATTTAACTAAAATATTTAAAATGTAAAACAAAGGAACAACAGTGTGCATTATGGAGCACAATTATCTTTATACACTATCATTTTAAATTAGTAAAATGCGCAATCAAAGCATCTTAATGTATTTAAAACAGCAAATGGTTTTACTACTTTTTTAAATATTAGAAGAATTTCCAACTTCAACTACATTTCTTTGTTATTCTTAGAAAAGAAATGCTCTCTGTGGTTTTCTACATATGGTTATGTTAAACGTTCCATAACAAGGAAAATCTATGTAAGAATAGGTCATCAGCAACGTATTTTCTACCCATAGGTTAACTCTAGGTTGGTTGGCTGCAAAACTGACTTCCTCATTATACAATACTGCTCCAGGACTGAACACTATTTGACTTTCACACATACCCATTTCGTGACCCTTCCCTCTTAAACCTGGTTTAGTTTTGGGGTGTTTTTGTGTCAGCATGGGCATTCTCTTTCCCCTTATGAAATAAACACACAGACAACTTTAGATGTCTCATCTTTCATCACACCCATTATAGTCTCCTGGAGAATTGAAACCACAATAAATCACAAAAAGGTGAGATGTCATTCCACAGGTAAATTTTAAGAAAACAGAGTAACTTTCTCTCTCTTTCAAACCCCCAGTCTCTGACTCTTTACTAAAATTATTTTGACAGACAAAACATAGCACTGTAACAGCTACCGAGAAATAATTAGCCAAACTGAAACCAGGACAACTCTATACATAGATGGCTTAATGAAGTTCTTTGAGAAAGCCTCACAGTTGTAGCTATAACAAGGCTAAAATTGAAAGTTGAAAGTTTATATCCAGGCACATGGGACAGAAAAACAGGATACATGATATTGCCATTTGCATTTTAATGTTTCCACCCAAAACTCTACTAAATATGAGGACAGAAAATAACCACTAGAACTTTTTTCCCTTTTCTTTTTTTTTTTTCCTTTTAATTTATTTAAAGATTCTAGTAGAAAGTTCTTCTGTGAGGAAATAGGAATTTACATAGAGACTCAAGCTGGCAGTGTTCCTTTTATTGGCACAATGCATCTGGGTGATTTTTATAATAGCCCAAATTACATCTTTGTAGAATTTCTCCAAATGTTTATGTTTGGGCTGACGTATATTGGGAGAACATTACAAGTACTGTTTTTCAAAGAAGCATCATAACCAAATATTGCTGTTCCAACATCAACAGAGTTGAGTTGACTTCTCTTACCCATTTTTCATAATCATTTGTATTTCTTGGACAGTGCACTTACACTTTGCTATTAGCAATGTGCCTGCAGTAGTAACTTTTCCTTTAGGAAGTAAGGAACTAATTAATAAGAATCTGCTTCTATTAAGATAATTCCTTTAATTCCTTTGTAACAAACAATATCACTTAGCTACATCATACTGATCAAATTCTATTCTATGGGAAGTATTCTTAAACAGATTATGGTGAGAGTAAGCATGTAAAAGAAACATGTAATCACATACTACAAAATAACTGCCCTATCAGAATATTTGATTAGCTACTAAGGTTTTTAAAATACAGAAAATAACCTTTAAGTTGGTAATAAAATGAAAATATCTGTGCAGAAAAATGGATGCTGCATTAACTTGTTATAAAAATTTTTTTATGATACTACTAACAAATTCAATTTCATCTGTGAACCTCCACAACACAGAAGAGAACCATTACAACTTCCCCAAAAGAAAACAAAAAGAAAACGGACTCCATTCTCACAGCTATTTGAAACACAGTTTGCAGTCCCAAGTACAGGCTTAGAAAGGCCAGAACACACAAAACCCTTTAAAGCCGTGTACTTATTACTGCTTTTGAATCAAGCACTGCATAAACCAAACTGCTCCTTGGAAGATCATGTAAATTTTTGAATAATATTAACTTTGAACAAAAAATCCCAAATTCTCTTTAGATAGAAATAGTTGCTGCACTTTCTCAGTGTGGCTGTAGTTGCTGCTTTATACATATTTCTTTCTATTCAGTGTCAGCGGAAAGGGTATTATTGTAGGTTTGTTTCAGTGAGCCACTTGGCCTCAGTGTCACACAAAGAACTCTTTGTGGGATCACAGATTAGCATTAGGGCAAGCAGCCAGGAGAGATGAAAGGAGAATAGCTACACTAAGGGTGTACATAGCTTGCACTCATCAAACACCCCAGGGAAAAAATGAAGAAAAAAAATCCATGTAATGCATAATTTCAGTAGTTGTCCTCTATTCCCTTAGTTTCTGAAAAAGTGCTTTTAGTGGAAGTTCTAGCAATGTGCAGTTCTACTCTGGCACTTCAAGAGTCAGAGTCTTACACATAGGAAGTATTACCACAGTACTGAGATCAAGTAGTATTTTACCATTCAGTTTGAGCAATATTGTTCAAGAGAGAGGCAGTTATATTCACAGCTTTACAGAAGAGAAATGTTTAGACTGCACCATTAGGCACCAAAAACCTTTACTGCACTAGAGTGCACATTTAGAAAAAAAAAGATGAAAAGATAATTCAGAATAACCAGCATGTGTGAAAAATAACAAGCAAGCTGTCATTGTAGAAATCACTGGGAAGAAATTAAAAATGCTTGAGTTATAAAAAACAACACCTAATTTTCTCACCATATATTCACACATCTCTATATCTATATATCTGTATCATTGAATCATCTACATAAATTAATAGCAGCCACACAGTGCTCAATCTTAAACAGGAAACTGCCTGAAAAGGATGCCACAGATATCTTGCACCTTGAAGGAATTACTATTCTTTACATAGTCAGGATCTCCAATCCTGTGTAGAAGGATTTATATTTCTCATATAATAGAGAAAAGATGCAAATGTTGCATTAAATATAGAGGTAAATCAGAAATGGAAGCTAGTACTGTACAAGGATTAAGGTATAAAGTTAGTACTCTAGGAAACTTCTAATGGGAAAGAAAACCTTGCCCATTTATTTTATCATATGTCAATGCTATGAATTCAGAGAGATGACTTGCAGCTTATGCTCACAATTTTATCTCTATTTGGAAGCTGACATGAAATAAATGAATAGCTCAGTCTTCTGTACACAACTGACCTGCACAACCACCACTATTCACAACTGGCACTTTTTGTTGGCAGTCTGAGCAGAAAACCTGAAGATTACATTGGCACTGAGTCTAAAATATGCCCTAAAACCAAATGATGGTCTCTTGAGAACACAGCTGAAGTAGACCACAGTGGAGAACAACTAGAACTACCCATGCTATTCATAGCCTGTGAGTAGAAGCTTTCTGTTTTTAGCATTGTCAGATTTTCATCGTGCTTTATTGGGAACAGTAAGCTTAGGTACTGATAAATCACTAAAATATATTTGTCAATACAGAAAACACTGTAAAGGTAAAACAGATTATATAATGGGTGCTAAATGGAGGACTATCCACTTTTGAAAAGTAAATACACATGTTTTTTAATCAGTTAACAGAATAAAATAGAGTGTAAGTAGCAAACAGCAAAGTATTGCTGGAAATTATCCAAATACAAAAATTATATGACTACATATATAACAAAACTGTTATTTTAAATACTTTCTTACCTTAGCATTTTCAATACAAGGACAAAGAGCCCAAGCTGCACTTGCTTGAACATCTGGGTTAGGGTTTTTCAACAATGACCATAGCAAGCGGACTCCATCTAGACTGTCAATTATCCTATTGCAGAAAAAGACCAAAAAATGGAACATTATATATGAAGTATACAATGTTGAATCTCAAATTATATCAGTTTGTTTGGAACACTGCTCTAAGAAACACTGGCATGATTCTGACATACTGTTTTGCTTTATGCAAATGCTTGTGTTTTATTGTCAGCTAATCGCCATCAACATACTGAACAAACAGTGCCCACTATAACAGATGGGTGCCAATAACTGATGTAAAGACAGAATGTTTTCTAACTAAATCTCATTAATGTTGTTTATTTTTTTCCCAGCACTGTCATTCAGAGTACTTCCAGAAGATAAAGTAAGCTACACTATAACCAGAACTCATAAATGTGAAAACAAGCATGTGACTTTTTAATGATCTACATGCAAAGTGAAATCTCAGTTTGAGCATACTGGCTTCTTTCATATAGTAACAAATACTTTCCAAAACAAATATTTATGCCCAAAACTATGTACTTAACTTTTTATTCAGTCTATGCTTAATGTATTTACCTTGCCCTATGACATATTTTAAAAAACTATGTTTCTAATCAAGCATTAGAAATTAAAATGGTCACACTACAGAGCATCCTTTGTTGGGCATGAATAACGGGTAACTTGTTTCCCATATATTCCTTCCTAACAAGACCAACACTGAGCACTATGTTATAACTATTTAAACATACTATAATCAAAGTATCTTCATGCCTAACTGAGAAATTAATTAGCATCAGAATCATCTCTACACCATCTGGGTTATGTTTATGAATCGATCAGGCTTAGGGATCAAACGTTCACATTAGGATCCAATGAATACCCTAAATGGAAAGGAAGGTCAGACAAAACTTACTAGCCTTTATCAACATGCCTTTTTTCAAAAAACTGTGTTAAACTCAAAGCAGATGAGCTGAAGTTGAAGAGAAGCAAGCACAGCTTCATTGTCTAACCTCAAAAGTAAAAAATTCCATTGCATATAACGTGTTTCTAGCTTTAATTGTAAATGCAAGAGAATTCAAAACACATTTTTAAGAGAGCTTAAGAACAGCAGGTAAAGCAAATCATTTGTGTTCACTACATATGCTTTGCCAGGAAATTTTAAAACTAACTATAAAATTAACTTTGTGTGTAATTCTATCATCATTTGAAGCAGAAAAAATAAATAAGGACACGAAGTCTGTCTAAAATAAGCAAGGACTTTATTCATAACATTTTTATGCAAACTGTTTAAACAAGTATGTTTTTCAAAATAATACTTTTTGAACAAAGCCATAGTTAAGCTAAAAAACCCTAAGTTTTTTAAGATCTGCCAGTTTCAGTATAGCTTATTTTACTCACTCAGCTCCAAATCAGTTGCAAGAAAAGCATCAAAGGACAAATTCAGAAGTCTTAACACAACAAAATAAAACAACAGGAGCATAAACTACACAATTACACATATATTTTGACACAGTAATGATGACTTAAGTAAAAGCTTCAAAACAACTTTTTAAGTCTCTTCAAACCCCAAACACTTTTAAGCAATTTTAACCTTACTTTCCTGTCATTTCAGAAAGTACAAGGAATTTTTTCCTATATTGGAATTAATTAAAAAGAACTCAAGAATCTTTCCTCTAGTCAAGCAGAGTACTGATCATTTACCAACATGAGGTACTTCCTCCCAAGAGGGCCTAAATATAAATGACCCAGCTCCAACAAGTATATAAAAATCAAGAGATAGGAGCCAAACACTGAGCTCAGATTTTTCCACCACACTTAAAAAAATAACCTCTAGGCTGATTTGTCTTTCCTTTCTATTTCTTTTGAAGCTTCCTTTTCAATTGGAGATTTACTTTCATTTTCTTTTCAGTTTTCTGGTCTTCAGTATTTCAAGGTAAACTAGCCTCCCTCTATCCCTAATTTGCTGAAGAAGAGTTTTGCCTTCTGCCTAAAGGCTGGAAAGACCAGTTGTCTTAGATCAACAGAACCCAGCTCAGACTATGTCAAAGTATAGTTCTCTGACCATTCCACATGCATAAAATTAAACTAGGAAACAGAAGAAACAAAACAAAAAAACCTCCAAATCACCTTATTCATCAATGATTACTTGCAGTTACAGTCGATTAACACAAATAAAAATACCTCTACATACAGGAATGATGCTCTTAAATTCTCACTCTGGAAGAATTGTAATTGTGTAATCACCATGCAAGAACAATCCTTATTTTCATTTTCCTGAGAACATACATTTGCCAATCTAGAAAGCAGTGCTAAAAAATTCAATTTTTTAAACTTCCTATGGTTTCACTACACAATCCAGCAGATGAAGAAAATGGGTGCTGAATGAGTGCATTTGCCTTTACAGCAAAGAGAACACTAAAATAAATGGTCCTGAAAAATGTTTCCTCTATAAAAGTGCTTAGACATTAACTTCCTTCCTATGTAAAAACTCCTTTTCGAAGCTGACAAAAAATACACATTCAGTTTTCTTTACAAAAACAAAGAAAGAGAGAGGAAAACAGACCTGTAATCTTGAAAATTCTAGCTTTGATGGCATAATGCTAAACAACATTATGATTTGGTTTTTTATATAGTTTTGTATCTCATTTTCTTCCCACAATGTATTATAATATTATTAGCAGGATTAAGTAATAAAGCTTCTTACCACAATAAATATAAGCAAATGTAACATAAAATTTACTTTGGTTGGCATTCAATTCTGTATTCATCCATAGTTAGTACATTATTCACTCTGTGGTTTCAGTCACTTAAGTAATGTATATTATAATAATTTGTTGATATTCTGTTGATAAAATTAAACTACACTAAAATTTGGAGCAAGCAACCACTCATGGGACTCTTAAGAGACAAGCTTTTTAATAAAAATACAAAACATTTTATTTGAAAGCTGAATGGAATCTCATAAAAGCTGCAATAATACAATATTTATATTGTTACAAAAGTCTAAATATTTAATACTTTAATATTCAAATGCTTTATGGAATAGTTGATCTGCTTTTGTATGTATGTATGTAATGTATTTCATGTACAGAACACTATTAATAGTCAAAATCCTAGCAGGCATGAAACTCACTCACAGTAGAAATGTAAACTTTATCATAAGCCACTTGGTAAATATATAACAATACATGAATGTGTGGAGTTCAAAAGCATGAGCCCAGGTTCTGAACTTTTGTGCCTCTATTCCTTACCATTGCCAAGGCATCTCACTATAGAACTGAGCCACCTCCCCTAATTCAAAGCTCTCTGTCACAGACTGATCTTGTTTGATCACTGATAGAACAGATATAATTCAGAATTTTTAATTTATAATAAAGTGATTATATAATATAGTGGTTATATAATATAGTAATGATAATGATATAATTTAGAATATTATTCTTCTCCTTAAAATAACCAAAAGAAATTGCAATGGCAGTTAGAACTGGCTGAAGAGGCACTCCTGTCATGTGCTCCTGGGCTGGCCAGACATGATCAGAGCAGAGGTGAAAGGATATTTTCAGCTGGCATCATCACTGCTACCAAAAGGCAGCTGCAAGGTGTAGGACCAAAACATCTTCCTGCTCCAACAGAGAACATATGTATGGTGTACATAGAATAGGTCTTATGGGCAAATAATTTTAATGCAATTAACCACATTCAGAGATTACTGCAATTTTTAGGTTACAGTGGATTGGTATATTCTATTTGACCACTGCAAATTGGTCAATTTAAGAAGATTTTTTAAAATTACTTTTGTTCTGTGTTCAAAGACAAAAGTTGCCTAATGAAGACTTTTCACATTATTTAAGAATCTCATTATCATTATATCATTGAACATTATGAGCAAGATGTGGCCTGCAATTCTGGAAATTTACTTTGCTTTTTTAAATATATCCAAAATTAGCAAAACTGTTAATCTGAAATAGTACCTCTCTTTCAAGTTAAAACTTAATATTGAACATTTCCAGTAGAAATGTCAACATGAATTGCTTAAACACACACATGTACACAAAGCCTAGACATCTGTTTGTCATATCTATCATCTTTCCCTGCTAAAATGTTACTTACCATAACTTTGAGAACTTCAGTTTAATTGCCTGCCAATTTAGACCACAAACACAAATGTAAATAAACAAAGTTATACTGACTCTGTATTGTGCTCACTGGTAAGATTACAGGGTTTAATTCTGTCAGAATGTAATCTCATCTTTTTTGAAACCACAATTTAGAATTTTTCTTAAAACTTTCACTGGTTGCTGCTGACTGCTTTGATAAATAGTATTATATACCAATGACTCAAACTCCATCTGCTTGGCTAAAATAATCCTCAGTCTTGAATGCCAGCGATGCAGTCGATGGATTTTCAAATGGAAAAGACAAATGAAATTCCAGAGTCAGTCAAAGAATAAGCACTAGTCCTTTTTTTTTTAGTTAAAGAAAGCTAGTAACTTATAAAATGTTTCTCAAAAACATAAATAAACATTAAAAAATAAACAGTAACATCTCTCAGCAGTGGTACAGCAGACCAAGTATGGAGAACAACTTCATCCTGTCTACATAGTGTAAGGAAGTTCAGTCACATAATTCTGCACGGTTTTGTAGATAAGTCAAATAATTTTTGGCTGTTAGAGAAGCTGGGTGCTGTTTTTTTATTTTTAATAGCTCAATAGAGTCAGTAAGAATCATGTAATTCCTTTAAGTTGCCCTCAAGTAAAGGATTGGTGCAGAAAAGTAACACTAGTGTACCTTCCATTCAGCAGTTGTAAGAGCCACAGTGTCAGCTAGGAAACATGGCAGAAATAAAATATTTAAAATACATGTAGAAGATGTACATTCACTTATGCCTATCTATTAGTCTCTCTTTGTCAGTGCAAGCTTCTTCCATGCAACATAAAATAAAAACACAGAATTTCCCTTAGAATTTAACTGTACTGCTTCATACAATATTCTCAGCTTTTTCTAGTCCATAATGATGCTTTATTTCTTATATTAATCACAACCTCTTCCTTATATATCTGAATAATTTACAGAAATTATATGAGCTCCACTCTTAGTCTGTATAGTCTTCACATACCTACTGCTGCAAGGATAAGCACATTCAAAGAAGAAGACTGCTAAACTGGATATTTAGTCTCTAAGCCACACTTTGTTAAACACACTTGCAGCTAATGAAGTGTAAAATATATCTGAAAATTTTCAATTCTTATAAGGGCGTAAATTTTTCTACATATGAAAATCAATGATAGCAGAATCTAGGAAAATCATCATAATTTTAAAGGTTCCTATAATGCCAAACAAAAAAAAGTTACACTGTAAACAGAGCCTGTCTGCACTACATGACAAAAAGCCCCCAAGCCTCAAGACCTGCCAGCCAAATTTGGTAGGAAAGAGGCAGTAGAGAAGAACTGATTACCTAGAACCTGTCAAACCATTCTGAGAAATAAGTGATCATGAAATAAGAAATGCAATAGGGATCCAGCTACATGAATCTGAAAAAGGATGAGCACCTAAGCATCAACCTGCTGCAATAAAAGGTCTCATCACCTGCATACACGTAGAGGCTGTCAGTGGCTTTTCTTGGCTTCTTTCTAGAAGGTAATCTTGGCACATTTCCACACCCTTTTTAAGATGTGCCTTTTTGATAAAGAATTTCAGAAACTATTTACAGAAAGAGACTGACCTTCACAGGAGTTTCTAGCAAGGCTATTTATTATTTTAGGCCCCAATTTTGTAAATAGAAGAGTCATACTACAGACTCTGTGTGTGTGTGTGTGTTCATGTCTTTGGTGACTTGTTCTTCCCCGAAAGGAAAGCACTTTGGATGAGAAGACACAATTTCAACGCCTGCTGTACTGATCTGAGAGGAGGAGAAGGGAGAGGAATGGACATACTTTTTTTCTTTTTCTTGATTTTTTTTTTTGGAGAGAGAGGTGGGGGTAAGTTGGTGGGAGGGGAGGTTGCTTGTGAGCGCCCTGTGAGAGGCAGAGCACTCAATCAATTAAGGAAATAATTTAGACATATGAGCAGTTGCACTGCTGTCAATATTTTACCTAAGCATTATTTTTTAAAATTTTGCTGAATTTATTTACACTTGGATGAATCGTGCTTTAGTAAAAATATAGCAGCATCATCTCTTCTGGTACTACAAGCATAGCTAGCACAATACATCAGGTACATGGCACAGTCATGCTAATAATTTTTGTGTAACATTTTTTGTAGTACCAAAAAGTACAGTCATGCTTATTTAAGATCTTGCTTACTTGCTAATGTTTTGAAATACTTTTAGAAACAGTTCTAAAGTTGAGAACTTCAACAGAAAATGTTTTATATGAACAAAATTCAGTATTTGGGTCCTTTGTTCACCCTTTACAAACTCTAAAATATAAATTTTGTCCCAAACCTGTACTTTCTCCTTCTCAAAGACAAAACAGACTCTGTTCTATCACAATTTTCAGCAGCAACTTGCATTTTTTTAATGCTTATACTGAACACATTCCAGTATGAAGCTGTCCTTACTGGATACTACAAGTGACAGTTCTGAGTACTGGATTATGTCTGAGGTTTTATAAATATCAGTTCATGTTTATTGGCATTTAAGTTTCTCAGTATTTGCAATGCTAATTCTCTTAGGTTAATATATTATGCTAAAGGCTGTTTTTTAGTGAGAAATGTCATTAAAATGATTTCATTTATTTATACTTTTATGCTACATGGCTAACTGCTCATACAACCCATGTTTATGGTTGTGTACCATCCAGCCTTTTGCCACTGGGTGACAGCCAAAGCATGAAAACAAAAGCCTTATTCAGGAAAAGAATTCCCTGCACTGCTATATGAATATCAAGTGAATTATGCAAATCAGAACAGGAGGAGCTTAATAAAACTCTCTTTCTGACCTCCATTATGTATAAGGAAGGAAACATGCTGAGAATCTTGAGGTAAATATCCCTGTAAGAGAACAGTAAGCGCAGCAAATGCTGACCTCAACATTTAACTGAAACACTTCATCATAAAACTCAACAATCTTTGTAATTTGTACAAATCTGCATCACAAAATCAAAGGCTGTCTTTTCCTTTGATTTTACAAAGGAATAAGAGGGAGAAAAGGGTCCAAAACTGTCTGAGTTCACAAAAGGAATGATGGAGAGGGACAAGAGAGATATACAATAGAATTAATACTCTACTCCCAAAAAATTTAGTTTATTATCATGACAGTTTATTATCATGACATTTCCTTTCAGAATAATTTTCTCTAATTTAGGCTACTTTTAATGACTTAAGAACAGAAGTAAAAAGAGAGTGTAAAACATTGACCTATCATGCAGCACTTTAAAATGGTCGTTTGAAGCTTTGAATTTCAACTTCCACAAAAATCAATTTACTAAAGGTTTATTTGATTTTTCTCGAAATGCAAAAGCTTTACATTCTATATATTTCCTTAATAATTTTATTTATAGCAAACTTACAGTAAGATTAGTAACTAACCCACACAGTTCTGTAAAAAGCAAGAAGCAAAAAAAATTTTATATGAGAATAGAATTGACTATATTTGCACCAGAATAATTGAACTGTTTTTCAATATTTAAAATGCTGTGAATATTAATAACTTACGCCATATTTTCAGGTTCCATTGCACAACCTCCCACGGCTTTGTTGACATTCACAAGCAGGGCTGGGTTAGTTGCAGTCAGTAAATTCACCATAGGTGCAATTCCGCCAGATCTGCGGATGGTGCCTCGATTTTCCTCCTCTTGGCAACATTCTCCCAGTGCTCCAATGACATTTATAAGGACCTCCTCAGGCTGATCAGTAAGCAATGTCACCAAAGTTTCCACGGTTTTATATTCCTGAAATCTAACAGACAGCAATAAATCCAAAGTTGGTATTTTCAGTATGTTACAAATATAAGCTTAATTTTATAATTAAAAGTATTATTATAATTGAAGTACAAGTTTTAATTTCTGTATGTATATAATCTTGCTGAAGAAATCCCAATACAGGTAAACCATTCCAATCAATAATTCTAAGTGTAACACACACTTAAGTAAGTAAGTAAGCCTAATTTCTTACTCTACTTTTCTAACTACATTTCTACAATTTAGCTGTCTAAGAACCTCCTGAGTAGTTTGAGGGTTTTTTTAAACTTGACATGCAAATGCAACACCTACAAACAGCTGAAAACAAACCAGAAGACTGCCAATTAATGTGCTATCCTTACTTCCACCACTTTTCCCTGCTATGTTAACAACAGCTAGAGTAGTATTGTACCAGACCCTCCTCCACCTCTCTGAACCTAAGGATGGCCCTTCCTTTTCACTAAATATGAGCATTTAGAGAGTTTACCCTGAGCAGTTCTAAATTTAATTTAGGCCTAATACACTGCATTTTCCTGAGGTCAGAACCATAGTTCTAGTACATTTCCATAGCACAATGTTAGATTCCAACTTGTAATTAAGAAATAAATTAACAGAAATTCGACTTGATTCATATTAATACTTTCCCCATTCTTCTAAGAACTTTTGACAATAAGAATCAAAAATATATTTTTTTAAATCTTGATGGTTCTATCCTACAACCATGTGTGCCAAACCTCAAAAGTTCATCTTTCTGAACAGGATTTTTTCCTCAGCGCTGGAATAATTTTTAAGGATTTGGGGTTTTTTTGTTTGTTTTTTTTTTGTTTGGCTGCTTTTTTTTTTTTTTTTGTGTGTGGGGTATTTTGTTGTTGTTGTTGGTTTTTGTTTTGTTTTGTTTTGTTTAAAACTTAGGGGATTCTTAACACTTAACAAATACTGCATCTTCTTTTGATACATTTTCTGATACAACTTGACAATTCCATGTGGTATATAAAGCTAGATCTAACCTGTATATAATCTAATTATAAGAGAAAATTTCTCTGAGAGTACTGAGTTCTCATTTGTGCTTTTCTCCCAGCCCCTAGTTTCTGGGAATGTCTGCTTGAGCTACAAAAACTATTTTCCAGGAATCAGTTGCTCATGTAGCTTTTCTTTTTATACAAAAAAATATTAGTATTTCTGAGATTTTTATGGCAGAACTAGATGCTTCAATAAAAATTAATCTTTCCAAGATGGATTATCAGCATAATAATTAAAGTAACTGAGAAATGAGAAACTTTTGTTTTTCATTATCCAAACCTTTGCTTAAAGAGAAATTTTTCTCTCCTTGTTCACTGTAATTTGGAAGTATCCCTAGAATTTTTTTTTCCAAGAGTAAACATCAATAGCATAAAAAAAGAGCAATAAAGTAAGAAAAATAATTAAAAAAACCAACAAAACAAACTGATTTTTGCTGGCATTTCAACTTCTTCGCAGATGGAACACTGAGAGCTGGCTGTGCAGCGGGCAGGCTGCTCTCAGACAGAGCTGCTGGCTCGGGCCATCTTGTGTCCAGGAGCAGAACGGCCGCTCCCACGCCAGCTGCACCCGAGCTGCACAGGCACAGGCACAGGCACAGGCACAGGCACAGGAACCTGCCCCGGCTCACAGCTGAGTCACCACAACATCTCAGCAGCGACCTCCAGGTACAGGAAATAACTCTGGAGCACTTCAGAGATAATTAAGTGCCCCTGCAGAAGCCAGCAGGGTTTGTTAGTTTTAGCTTCATGCCAGACTCAGGCTCATCCCTCCAGATCTGCTTAGGTGTTTTCATATTATCCTCACTCCCTTTTCTTTAGTGCCCTCCCATCTTGAGTTTGGACAGGGTTTACTGCTTCAGACTCAGCACTACATAACACGTGAATTCAGCTGGAGCTGCACTGGGCTAGTAACCTTTGTGGAGCATCAAGCACTTGCCAAAGATATGTGAGTAGCCCAACAAAAATCTGTTTGCAGTTGGACAGAATTATTGGCTACAGCTATACTAATAAATAAAACAGGCTAGGGCTCATTCTCTAGCCCTGAGGACAAGAAGCACAACATAGCATCCATATGGCTGAAATCTCTTATCCTCACAATGCAGGGTGGCCTCACCCATTCTGCCTAATGGGAACAATCTGTTGCCTGCACCGTTCCCAAGGAGTGTCTGGGCATTGTCTGGGAGAGCATTTGCTGGCAAACTGTGTAAGGAACTGTGCTGGCAGTTAAACAGGATGGATAATCCTAACACAGAGCCTGAAACCTGAAAGATTTGGCCCTGTTTAGTTTACTAGTACAGAGAGAGCCATTCAGTCTGTCTCATCCCTGATTGATCCAAAATCAGGATACCTCTGCACAAACCCAAAGTCAACAGAAAAGAAGGATACATCCATATGAAAAACTAGGTTACTGTGCAATTAAGAATGCAAAAAACCAGTAGGTCAGCAGTAGAGGAAGTAAAGACCATAGGTCTGTATACCAACAGTTTGGGAACTCATTTAGGACAGTAAAAATCCAGAATGTAAAACATAGAAATCTTCCTAATTTTTACCCAGTCTTTATCTATCATTATGTGCTTATCCAGCAAGGTACACTAAATTAGGGCAGCAGGAAGATGTTACATCTTACTAATACTCTTTCTAACCTTTCTACAGGCTCTACATACACAGCAGCATAATTTCAGCAGGAAACAGAGCACATATGTAGTGGAGCCAGTTTCCTTTTTTTAGGTAAGGTGCATGAATTTGTTAAATTAATTTTAAATGAGAAGGTAAAGCATTCTCGATCACTTAACTGCTCCATGGAAGGTAGAGAGTGACAACTCCTACTGTCCCATTCTCAAATAATTGCTTAGAACCCTGCTACTGAGAGGTTACTGGTACCCACAGTAGAACTCTCATCAATTAATTCCACTAATTTAGAAGCTGGGTCTCCAGACTAAGGTACTTTTCTGAGCCCCTTCTGTAGTCAAGAAGAGAGATGCCGAGGCTAGTTATCCTAGACTCCAGTATATTTCTAATATGTGTTAGATATTTACCCTACAGTGAGATATTTTGTCTCTGTCTCTCTTGATGTAAAACATTAAAGTGTACTAAGTACTCTCTCTACCATGCAGCAGTGATTCTGGCTTCTAAGCTACAGACAGGAGGGGGGATATCAGAGATGGCCACATGTCAAATGTTTACTATGTGCTAGTACATCTCCTGACTCAGAGCCCTACAGCTTAACTAGAGGCACCACTTGTCTTCATTGACTGTTAAGATTCTAGGAACGTAACACTGTCTCCACTCTACCCTGATGAGGTCAGGTGGCAATTTTTAAGTACTATAAAACCTAAGGTGATTATAAAGCTTGATTTTGAAGAATTATGACACAACAGTTTTGAAAACAATAGAGGTCCATAAAATCAAAACATGATAATGTAAGAAATGCTTGTAAAATTAAATTGTTACTTTAGCACATTTTCTCTACTGATTGCACATTTCCAGATTGCTCCAGTCACAGCTGCCAAAAGTTGTTTGTTTTCACTTTTATCAAGCAGAGCAGATAGTGGTTGTAGACCTTCATGTTTTCTAACCAGGTCACGTATCTCTTCATCTTCTGCACACTATAAAAAAAAATACACATTAAACATATATATTATGTATAAGTCTGTAAGATTATGTCTTCAAAAGCTAGCTGTATTACATTGTAACTAGTAAAAGCTAATAGAGAAGAAAACATAAATGTTGTATTCAAGTACCTGAATATGCTAACAACTCACTGAGAGAGTGACAGTAAACTGCTCCTGTATATGCAGCAGTGCTTATACTGTCACATTGTCCTCTTTAGAGGTAAACAAACAAAAAACCAAAGCACCTCTATGCACAGTATGCCTCACCACTCTCCACTGGTTACCAGTGCAACTTAATGCTTGTATACAAGAAGAGCAAGTAGGAACCTAATTATAATGGAGCTAAAATATTCACAACATTTCTACAATTTTTTACACATTAGAGAAATAGTGAAATTAAGAAAATTTAAAACTGACAATGACATGAAAACAAAGGGCTAAACCTGGCTCTGATCTACTGATTATAATAAAATTACCTTAAATATGGCACTTGCACAATGCCTCTGGAGCTCCTCGTGTTCACTACTCAGATTTTTCACTAGGCTCTCAATCATGCCTTCTGTTCTTATTGCAAGTCTGTAACTTGGCTAAAAAGATAAACTGCATCTTTTAAATCCTGCATATTAACAGTTAATAGATCAAAATAATAATACAATGCTGCAATTATAGGGTTTGATACTGAGAAGCCTTGTACTTTATGTAAGCACAAGTCATCATTGCCTTGAAAATACTACTGATGATCTCAGAAGTAAGCAAATACAGACATCCTCTGCAGTGCTCTTCAAATCAACTGTAAAGCGAGGTACTGCACTGCCTGTCCCATAGCCACTTGGCTTACAAAGAATGCAGAATATTCTGAAAGGTGTCCAGCCTCCCTGCTCAGACCCAAAAAAGCAAAAGATGCTTCAGAATGGGATCAAGAAGTACCCACTCACTTCATCGACAGCCAGCAGCCAAAACAACAGATCTACTCCTAAAACAAGGTTAGAAAAACACGTTCTTAGAATTAACATTTTTTAGTGATATTGTCATCTAAATTTAACCCACAGGCATTGTAATGGGATAATTTTTTAAGTGGGGGAAACGTCTGTGTAAGAAATGCATTTAGTGTTCCTTCCAAGTTAGGCCATACAAGAAACCCTCAAAAATGACAGCTTCTCAATACATACTTACTGAACCTAAAACCTGACAGGTTTGTGTCTCATGGAACATGCATTAATTTATTTAATTCAAGAAGCTAATTTTTAGCAGACAAAGTGTTTAATAATGTAAAATCTCTCTAAAAAAAATGTCTTTTGTGCCTCAAATTCACCAAGACAAATTATGCATATTATTTTATCTGAAATGCAATACACCTCAAGCTCAAATGAAGACAGAGAATCATAAACAAATAGAATCATTTAGGTTGGAAAAGACCTTTAAGATCATCAAGTCTCACCATTATCCCAGCACTGCCATGTCCACCACTAAACTGCATCCCTAAGTGCCACATCTGCACATCGCTTAAGTAACTCCAGGGATGGTGACTCAACCATTCCCCTGGGCAGTCTGTTCCAGTGCTTGCAACTGCTTTGGTGAAAAAAATTTTTCCTAATATTCAATCTAAACCTCCTCTGATTCAACCTGAGGCAATTTCCTCTGATCCTAATACTTGTTACCTGGGAGAACAACACCACCTGACTCTAATTTTCTTTCAGGTAGCTCAAGCAAGTGATCAAGTCCCCTCTGAGCCTCCTTCTCTTCACAAGCTAAACTCCCACAGAGTTTAGCTTGTGAAGAGAACTCCCACAGAGTCAGCTGCTCCTCACCAGCCTTGTGCTCCAGACCCTTCCCCAACTCCATTGCTGGACACACTCCAGCACCTCATTGTTCTTCCTGAACTGAGGGACCCAGAACACAGGATTTGCACAGTGCTTAGCACAGGAGGATGATCACTGCCCTGATCCTGCTGGCCAAATTATTGCTGATACAGGCCAGGATGCCATGGGCCTTCTTGTCCACCTGGGCACACCCTGGCTCATCTTCAGCCCTCCAGGTCTTATCCTACCATGCAGTTTTCCTGCCACTCCTTCCCCAGCCTGTAGCACTGCAGGGGTTGCTTGACCCAAGTGCAGGACCTGTCACTTGGCCTTGTTGAACCTTGTAGCACTGGCCTTGGCTCGTGGATCCAGCCTATCCAGAACTTTCTGCAGAGCCTTCTTGCCCTTCAGTAGATTGACACTCCTATCTCTGGTGTGCCTGCAAACACTGAGCGTGTTGGGGATGCCCACAATCCCCTCAACCAGGTCATTCATTTAAGCTTTCATTTCACATTTTTTCTTTCATGTATTACCTCTAGTCTTTTAAAGAAAAAATACATGGGTTTTACTTCAGCCCAAGCTGTGACCTTCTCAAAACTGCTTTGATAAAGCATCTACTTCCTGTTGGGATAACTGACCTGATTTAAGTGACTGTAGAATGTAGAATTTCCTTTTATTGGAAAATTTCTTTAATGCTTAGAAATAACTTTGCTGTTTGTGTTTACTCACCTCTGAGGCACATTCTTGCAGAGTCCCCACTATGGGGATTAAGATGTTGGCGTGTGCACATTTGAGCCACCTAGCTAGTAATGGAATGCCACCAGCTTTACGGATTGCTTTCTTGTTTTTGGTGCTTTTGCTGCAGCTCCAGAGTGCCAAAGCTGCACAGCGCACTGTTTCAGTGTCTTTGGCTTGGTATGATGATCCCATCGAAATTGATTCCAACAGCTCAACCTATAAAAAATACCAATTTCTTAATATCTACAGGAAACTCTGATATCATTCTGCTTTCCAATTATGATAAACAGTACAACTGATCATGTTTACAACACATGATATATTTTTTCAACAAAAATATGCATATGACAGGGGTACAAATTTTAATGTCTGCTTACCAATCTCTTGATTCCTCCATGTTTCCTTACTGTCTTTCGTGCTCGTTTAAATTTAGCAACATTGGCAATTGTTTCAGCTGCTAAACATTTTAGATCGGTATCTGGAGAGTCCAGTATTTTCACCATGATCTCTAAGCCTCCAAGATCTGCAATTGCATGTCTGATCAACATATTTTGACTAATTTCCTTCAGGATCTTTAATGAACCAGTCTAAATAAAGGGAAACGATAGAAGTTAAACATTATTTAGGTATACAAAAAACATTACCATTATTTAAAATGATGGGTTATTTTTTTCTTTATATTTAATCAGGAAAAAAGAAGGAAACTGAAAGTCAAAGACATAGATATCTTTCTAAAGAAAACAAGAAAATACAGAAATGAGAAATCAATTTTCTTTACACTCTGAAACTTTGAAACTCAAAAAATATTCTAATAAAAAAGGCATATTCATTGCTCTATTTGACAAAGCTCATTACCTGACATTTAATTTCTTCTGTATCAAGTAAATTAATTAACACTTCAAGACATCCAGTGTCTTTGATGGCCAGCTGACAGGTTTCTTCAGACAGATTGAAATCCCTCATTGAACACAGTGCAATTAGAGTGGCTGTTGGATCACCTCCCTAAAATAAAGCAAATAATTAACAAATATGTAAAATGCATTTAGTATAAAACTCAATCACTTCTAGTTGTGCCAGTAAAACTACTACTAAAAAAGAAACATGTTAGACTATTTTGACTTTATAGTGTTCAATAACACAAACATAGTAAGAAATGTAATTATTGATTAAGTCTGAAAATGGCATAAAGTTTCAAATGAGTGAATAGCTCAGGTGGAAAATTATTAACATGGCTTGCTGTGAATAGACCAGATTGAATGTTTTTCTAAACATTCAAGCTCTATTGAAAAGATAAGCTAAGATAAGCTCTAGTTCAGTCACTAAAACTAGACTTAAAGAAAAAATCAAAGAACACAACACAGAAAGTTAAGCCATAAGACAGTGGATTCTTTTAAACCTATAATATAGGTTTACTGTCAATAAAATCAGGGATGAACTGACCTGCATGGAAATTAGGAGAGCTGAGCTATAGCTGCTACAGAAGCTGGACTGAACATTGCCAGCTGGTACTAATGTGGAAGTTACAACTTAGAGTACCTAGTAAATCAAACTACAGCATCCACCTCCTGCATTCCAGGGAAGCTTTGGCTCCCATCCCAATATGAGCTGTGCTGCCCAAGCCCGTCTCTTAAATGAGAGTTTTGAATCTGCAAAGGATTTTTGGGCAGCCCTTCCCAGAAGAAAATGTTTTGCTGAATGGTGGAGATCATAATGAAACACAGAATATTACAAAACTGAGTAATGTTTGATAATACAAACCAGGTAGATCTAACAAAACCAGAATTCTGAAGCATATTTCTTTAATGTAAACAGAAACAGTATGACAGACACAGTACAAAAGGAATTTAAATTTAACATGTTCTTCAAGTTGTCATAAATGGAATAAAGAATCACAAGTGAGAAAATACATCCAAAAAGAAAGTGAGAGAACTACTTCATAAAGTTTCAGACCAGTAGTTTACATTAGACAAAACACTTCTGCTGATCAATGAAATATACATTCATAGGGCTTCATAATTTTTACCTACTTTTCTTTTAACAACAGATACCAGAAAATTTCCCCACAAAAGTGGTTAAATGTAAAGGTAATTCTTAAACATAGTGTCCTAGAGGAAGATGCCCCCAATTTTTTTAAAATTATATTTTTTAATCATATTTATCATCTTGACTGCAGCAGAATGAAAAGTGTCTTGCTTTAATAACACATTTTCATCTACTTTGAAAAACTGCCCTAGAGCATAAAATAATTTAACAATTTCTCAAATGTTTTCCTAGAGAAATCAGTCTATCCACACTTATAAAAGTCTTAATTATTTTTTTACAAATCTTTACAATATGATGACAAAACTACAGAGAATATACTGCACTTCAGACAGCTCTCCTTTTATGAAATCTGTGGCCTTTTAACAGATTAGACTTTGATATTTGCTTTGTCTGATAAAAAATTTGCAACAGGCGCTTTTAAAAAAAATTTGTCTTCTTATTATTTTGCATAACTGTAAGAAGTATATTGCTAACCTAAAAAGTGATGTCCTCTCCTTCTGAGGACTGCTTCTCCTACAGTGAAACTGCATTTATACATAACATAGTAGTCCATAATTCACTTATCTTACATGTATAATGGTTGGCATATGATAATTAATATGGACCAAGTTTTTAAAAAAATAAACAACTTTTAATTTTCTTATAAGGAATAAAAAATGCAACCGTAAATTATATTTTTATATATGCATTTTATTTTTTCAGCTTTAAAAATGAACACCACTTAAAGTGTTTTTAATGTAAAACCACAATAAAATATTTTTCATATGTGCTGAAGCATGAGTTCTACAAAATAAGAAATATTGCTGATGGTTTCAGCAATTATTTTTTGTTTCTTGAAGTGATCATTAGAGTAAGTCTTATAGAAGTTACAGCACAGATTTTAACATGCATGGAAATGGTTTCCTCTCCATTAAGTTGACATAAAATCTGCATCATGTTGTTATACCATTTGAAATCTGATATGTTGGAAGCAAAATAGATTCTACTGGCAGATCAACAGTCAATTTTAAGGCTTGAAATTAAACACAGACTTATTTTAAAATGTGCCTTTCTTCCTATGTATCAGTATAACACATATATCCATGAAAATAAAGCAGTATCACTGTTACACTATCAGTGTGTCTTCTTGCACTGAATGTGTAACGTCGCTGTTACAATACTCAAGCTAACAAGTGAGAAAAACTGAGAATTACAGAACTACTGACAAAATCAAAAAAGAATGAAAAGAAAAGAAAAACACAAGCAAATACAGACACAACCCAAAGTACAGTTACCAAGGAATACACAAGTTCAAACCTTCATTTTGTTTGACTTCTGTAATAATCAAGAGGAAAAACCCTGTTAGTCAATGGCAACCTTTCAATAAATGGAACCAAGAAAGTAAAAGCATTAAGGGGTCTTTTTTATGCATTAACCTTTACTTTATATTCTGCTAATGGTTACCTAATGTCTCTGACAGCATAGTGAACACTCTGGCTATGCTAAGGACATAACTAGCCAGTAAGTACTTAGATAACAGATGTTTTTACACTGGATGAGCTCAATGGACTCTGTTCTGTGGTACTGAGAGAGCTGGCTGATACCTTGATTAGTTTGCAGAACTGCAGGAAGAAATCTGAACACAGTGCTGATATTATCTATCAATATCACAGCGTTGCCAAACAAAAAAAGTAAACTTTACAGAGAGACTTATAACCAGATTTGTAATCTGTAAGATACAAGAACTCCTCTTTCTTTGGATTGGCACTGCTTAAATTTAAGTGCTACATTCATTCTAGGTATTCTAGTTCAAAAAAGGTACTGGCAAAGTTGATAAAGACCAGAGGATGTCAAAATATCTCAAAATTACAATCTCCACAGAAAAATTGAAGGAACTGGAATTGTTTACTCTGAAGAAGACAATGGGAAGGTAGTTTAAAGAAAACCCTCAATGCCAATCATCTCTTCTCCAGGTCCAGATGAGAAATAATGGGGTTTAACAGCATCAGGGTTGATCTATGCTTGGTTAAAAAAAAATAAAAACCCACTCAACAAAACAAACTTTAATAGTAAGAATATTTGATTTCTTGAATACATTGCTTACAGCATGAAAACTCCAAAATAGGAAAGAAAAGGTAGAGAAATATTTGTGTAGAAGGCACACAAAGAATTGGTGCTGTTTTGGAGGCAAGCAGATGGAGTCAATAACTTCCTACATTCTGCTCTAGTCCTATTGTCTGTTATTCACTATCATGAAATTTCATAAATAAGAAATGTTTTGGTATTTACCTATTTTCTTTAAAAAAATAATTAACCCATTAATAGATACTATGATCATAGATATAGATAATAGATCATAAAATATACAGGCTTAAGTTTCAATAGCAGATGTCCAATCCAAATTAAACTATTCTTAGTCAATAAAAAGCTTTTATTTTTGAACTGATGATGTCAGTTCAGCAGGCTAAGAAAGAAAGATACAAAATTTACTCTAAAGTCAACCCCTTCAACTGAAACCTAAAGGCATTATAGGAGTACAAGTAATAAAAGTATGAACAGGATTATAAAGAATATTATTCCAAATGTGTTGCCCAATTTGCAGCAAAACAAAAATATCTGAATGGAAATACATAAACATTACAATCAAGTTACAGTGCAGTTCCCCAAGAGAAACAAAAATTAAGTAAAATGAAAATTGCACAGTTTTTGGGTCAGAAATATCTCCATAAATACAGTACCTATTTGAAGGGTGTTTTATTCATTTATTTAATTTAGTTTAGGATTTAGAGCATACATGACTAAATGCTACCAGAAAGTTAAATATTGTTTTACTTTGCATGGTAATGTCAAAGATGGGGGTTTTTTACTCTTTAGACCAATGGCTGAGATTAATTTTGCCAGAGTAAAAAGTGCATTTTCTCTATTGTATTAAGTAAATCCTGGATAGGTCGTTAACTGTGCCTGTATGTGATAACAAGACTATGGCTGAATAACAGGGGGAAAAAATTGCTGCTTGTGGGCAATTTTGTCATTCTTCTGTGCAATACCCCAGTTTTGATTATAAGTATATATAATCTTAAGGGCAATTACAATATACTTGACAAAATTAAGGCCAAACATACCAAGTCAATATATTTTTTAAAAATACCGAACAAACAAAATGGCATAATGAGATAACCCAAAAATAGTTGGTCAAATTACTGTTACACCAGATTTTTAAAATTAAAATTCATTAATGGAACAAAAAAACTCCTAGAGGAAAAAAAAATTGTTTAGTTGGGATCCCAACCCACAGCAATATTGTCATTTATATAAAACAAAAAATCCAAAACAAAGAGCAAAGTATGAAACAGAATTATTAGTTTTAAAGTTTGTGAGGTTTTATTTTCTGTTGAACTTTTCCTTCTTAAATCAGACAGAAAATTTTGTAATTTTCTGCTAGAAAATACTTTATCATCTAAATAAATTTTGATTAAGCTTAATGAAAGACTGAGTACTGCAGTACTCAGTGTGTATAAAATACATAATATGCTTGAGCAAGGCAATTTTTCTATTCTAGTCAATCTCTAAGCACACTGAGTTTTGTCATGGTTTAAATACTAGCTCCAATTTTTCATCTTAGTTTATAAAACATACAAGCTGCAACTTGTTAAGACATGACTTATGGACAAGTTTAACTGAGTTATGGAATAATTCCCTGACCCACTTCCTGAATCTTCTGGCATTCTTTAGCTCCAGCCTGGCAGTATGTAAACCATACAGATTAATATAAGTAAAGCCAGTGGAAAATCACAGGAATCACAACATTTCAAAACTTTCACACTAGACTACAACAATGCACAGAAGCTGCACTGTTTTAGTTGCAGATTAATACATTGACCCTGACCCTACACAGTGGCAGAAGTGAAATATATGTCATAACCCCAATACAGTGAGTTTAAATTGTCATATTTTATGAAATTGAAAATAAATGAGTTTCCAAACAAAAGGATGTCTATTATTTTCTGTGTGAACCAGGAGGTTTTGTTAGGCAAGCATTGATTCCCTCTCGAAAACTCTTCTAAAACACATACCCTTTCTGTTAGCTTTCCTTCTCTGATTCACAGAAACTGGATTCTACTATAGAGGAGGCAAAAGTCTAACAGTTCATGTGCAAACATATGAACTTTTACTTCCTTGGACTGGGAATAACAGAATATTTTCCTAGTAACTTCTTAAACCTCAAACTTGGAAAGAAGTGAAATGGTGACCCCAAAACCACAGAAAACCTGGCCAAGATAATATATAATATCCTAGCAGTGCAAGTTTATCATCTACTCCATTGTGAAATTTTCAGTTTAGAAGTGTATTTCTTCCCCAGCTGCATCTGGACAATTTTGTAAGGGCACTTCATCTGAGGAAAATAAAGCATATACGTGTTTTAACAGAACATGTAGAAATTAGAAGCAAATAGAATGGAGAAAGGGAAAAGAGTCTATGATTAAATTTTAAAAAGAAAAAACCCCACACAAAAAGCACTACAATTAACAGTAATATAACACTGTAAATACTGACTGGAGACTTGTTGATGAGACATTTGCTGTCCATAACACAGATGTGCTACTGATCTTGTGTGACAGCATCAGACCTGCCTAAGCAATTCTGACTTTGCCCAGTACTTGGCTCAGAAAGAGGATAAGAGTCTTAATGCTATTACAGCCATTTTAATTTTAGGTATCCAGCTAACTTAGGAAACCAGTGGATGTGAATCTGAGGAGAAAAGTTAATGAGGTTAAACTAGGAAGGAGTGTTGCCTCTGCAGACTGCTGGAGAGCCTGCATAGTGTTGAAGCTTCATAAGCACTGAACAGACAGAAGAGGCAGTGTCATTTGAAACTAGCCAAAAAAAATTTTGCAAGGAAAACAAAATTATAGCAATAGTTTATGAAAACCTAAGAGACAGGTGTCATCTGGAGAAATAAAACAAACTTAGAAACAGGGCTTAGTGAGAGCATAGGAAAAACAAATATGGGTGAAGACATGGCTGAAGCACAGGCGCGCTTCTGGAATAACAGTGTGTAGAGTGAGCTGTGATTCAACTGAGCCTAGAGCAATGTGGAACACTTAAAAACAACACAGAATGTTGTTCTCACTACTTAAAACTCTTGTTACCTTTCAGACACACTCACATCCTAATTATTTAGGAAACATAACAATTTGATTATCTACCTCATGAATATAAAATCTGAAGTCAGATTGAGACAATTGTGGCAATTTACTACTATTTTAGAGGTACTACAGTTATGGTGTCAAAGCCATAGCTGATTAATTTCATTACCTGCTTTCATCATAGACTACAACCCTGTAGAAAGAGGAGAATCACACTTAAGGTATTTTCCATTCTTTTCCTCAGTCCTTTGTTTTTCATCTACCATTTCTTCTTTCTCCTTTTTTTACTGAATTCTGTTTACCTTTTTTTTCTTTTTTTCTAGATTGTCTTTCATCTCATCAGCTATGAAACTCTAAGGAATGTGTGACCCTGTGAACATTAATTAAACTTTCACTACACAGAAATTCATCAGAGTTGGTATCAGTGTTAATGGTCAAAATTCAACTGGTTGTTATGAATTTTATATGTCTCTTGGGATGAAGAATGATTGCATGGTATTTTGAACAGGGAGCTATTCCAATGCTTCAAAGTTGCCAATTATAATAATAATTTGAGAGTTCACCATTTGCCAAATATTTCCTACCTAGTAAAGTTATCATAAAAATATTTCTTTTTCATGATCAGCACTATCAAGGTTGTTAGGAAATACATAACTATAAATTGAATTTTTCACATATTTTATTTCGGGTTTTTTCCCAGTAATCACATTCTTTACTGAATTTTTAGATAAAATCTTGGCTAATACTGGAAGATGGGAGCAAGAGACACTCATGAACAGTAGGGAAGAGTGATATGAAGGCTGAGAGGTGTGCCAAGGCTGATGGGTGAGCCACACATGTGCCATGAAACACTAGCAGGTGGCACATGATTATGTCACCTACATTTCGTATCTTCTGAAAAATAAGTCTAAGCCAAACTAAAGCAAAGTTTATTTTTCATCTTTACCTTTCCATTCAGTTGAAAACCTCCTTCAGATAACCCCACTATATACTTTCATAAGGAAGGGAAAAGATTTGTGGCTAGACATTTTACCAATAAGGTGAGTTGGTCAAAGTGGTCAGTCCTGAAAAAGGGCCTTACACAAAGTTACTGCATGTACAAAAATATTTTACATGCACTTACATATGCTTATTATGTATTTAATAGCTAAAACCTAATCTTGTGTAAGTTGCCAATAAGACATTATAAAGAAAAAACATTTCACTCCTGTCCACAGATTATAGAAAAAACTTTGCTGTGCAATATATGTCCTACACAGATTAGGGACTTCTGCTATTAGATCTTAATATTTGTATCCATCAAACACACAGGACCAGATTTCAAGACTATGGGAACATCCATAACCAACAGAGATTTTAGACTTTTCATTTTAAACAATTAGTATCTGAAGACCCATTGTATTCCTTAGGGTGGGATGTACGTGTCTTTTTCTGAGGTCCTGCACATTAGAATAAAACAGAATTACTTTTCTGCTAATCCCAAAATGCAACTGATTTCTTAATACATGGCTCATGAAACTGATTCAAATTTTTATAATGAGCACTAGTATAATTTTAATAATATGGAATGTTTCCAATACCATTAAAACTTAGGAGAGCTATACTTTTTCATGATGCAGTTCAAAAATACTGTCTGTCCTCTATTGCTGTAAATTTTGAGAAAAATCTACAAGCCACATCAATGGCTTCACAAGCACCATAAATTTATAACTGGCTCTCATAAAAGAGTTGCTGTATACATCAGCTGCTAAACCACACAATTCTCATTTGCACATGGGCACCTGGGAGCTGCTGCTCAATGCCACTCTCAGGGAACATCTTCCCTGGCTCCTGTGCAGTGCCATAGCCTTTCTCCAGCTCCTGGGCCTGGCACAGGGCACAAATAGCTAGGGAGAGACAGCAGATTTGTCCATCTATGATTCCAAAGTAGAAAAGAAACACAATGCTGTTCTGGGAACGAGGTCTTTTGCACTGGAGTAATTCCAAACAGATATGAAATTAAAGAATATATTACATGAAGTGTGAGATTTGACTGGTTTCACTAGCATAATCCTGAAATATAGCCAAAAGTAGAATGACTTTCCACATAAGAAACTGAAGGATGAATTCTGTAACTGACATGGTCCTGCAGAACTCTATTCATCCTCATCCTGGCATAGGTGTACATCTGAATCAAGCCCTTACAGGGAACCAAAGTCAAACAGCACAAGGGCTTAAGGGATTAAATACTTATTCTGGATATTGGCATTATTCCTGGCACAGTCACCAGCCCAATTCACCCATTAACATCTCAGTTTTATCATAAAACTCAGCTGCCCACAGCTGAGCAATAGTCAGTGCTCAGCTGTGGGCAGTACAAAGCCCATCTCTCACCCTTTTTTTTTCCTTTTTTTTTCCCCAGTGAACAGCCTCAGATCTGCCACAAAGAAGACTCTGCATTTCTACCTGATGTTCCCCATTTGTAGTAAAAGGATAAATGAAAAAGATGACCCCTTTGTCCTACTCCTAAAATTTTTCAGATGTGAAATGTAGTCCTTCCTCTAGAAATCCAATTCTTCACAAGTGCCAATTTAATAAATAATGTCAAATCTGAAGTAGGCTGGATGAATCTCACTGTTACAAACATTAACAGAGCTCCTCCTTCCCATTTTATCTACTCTGGCCCCAAAGGATGTCTAACACAAGGCCGTCACCAAGCTCACTGATCTATTTTGCTGCTCATTGTTAAGTCAATGGGGAGGCATGGCAGGAACACACATGCTCCAGCTCCTGCTTCATAGCTCTGGGAAGCCTGAAGGTAGGATAAGGAGCCAGACCACAAAAGCAGCTGCTTCCCAGCGGAATAATTCCAACATGGATACTCTTTCCCAGAAAGGAAAGGGAGTGGAGAAGGGCAAAAAGTCAGAAGGGAATTTCCCCAGCACTGGAATTTTCTCTCCATGAAGAGGAATACAAGTACAGAGCCTACAGGCGCAACTCACAGGATCTTGCAGGTTTGCTTTATACAGATAGCAACCATCTTTTTAACATTTAATGACATTCTAACATTATATAAAAACTAGGTATCTTTCAGGTTTTATGGGAGTTTCTTGTTTGCAAATTAATCTTTTACAGAGTCTTGCTGAATTGTGATTCCCATTAACTTAAACTGACTTAGAAAAGTAATTGCATCTACAAATTATTGCATTTTCTTGGTATCTCGATCAACTATTCTTTAAGGCATTTTATTAATTTTTTCAGATGGGCAAACAAGCCCTTTGAAATTTGTGCTTCTATATAAATATGCTTGTAGATACTTAAATAACACAGCCATAAATTTATTTTCTCTTACGTTGCATGTGTCATGAACACTTGCCTACATGAACAACAAGAATGCCAAAAAATCTCCCAAGTCTGGCCAGAAGTGCAGTATTTATACTTGAATTAAAATGAATTCCATGTGCAAGCTAAAGTAGCACTCCATCAATAAAACATTTCAACCACTGTCTGTGGTATGGCACTGAGGCATCTCTTTTCAGCTTTATCTGACACTAGGGAGTTCTTGCTTTATGCAGCTAAGAATGAACATGGAACAATTTTCTAAAACAGAACTATTTTATCTTCAAATACTTAGTTTAATTTATATCTAACTTAAAGAACTATTGGAAGAGTCAGGTGTGCATGAATATGTAAAGAAGTGTATATTTGAATTTTCACAACAAAACTTTTTTGTATTATTGAAGTTTATATTATAAACTTCTTAATGGGTACTCACAGTCTGATCAAAAATGCTGCCCTGTCACTTCCTAGTTCTAAACCATTATGCAGTTTTGTTTGTTGACAGCTGGAACAAAATGAAGTCAATTCTAAAACAGAGGTGCATTAAAAATACACTTTCCTCTTTGTCATTCTCACTGTTCTTTCAGAATGGTTTTATGTAAACGTAGATATGAATTTCAAAACTGACTTAAGTTCAATACTAAAATCTAAACCCAACTACATGAAGGATCTAGAGAAGAAAGGGAGTTTGAGAATTAAGTAATCAGGAGAGAAGAGCCTTGCCAGTAAAGAGGGTGGTACATAAATGGGCCAATTAAAAGATTAGTGAGAATTCATCAACAGTAATGAATTTCCAGTATCTTCTCCAAGAGGACCCTAGGGTCTTTACTAAAAAGTATCATGATTGTTTCTCTGAGCTCTCAGAAAAGTACAAAGAGGTGCTTCATTACACAGAGAGAAGCAAGCTATTAACAAACTGAAAGGTTTGAAAACATCCTGTTGAACTGTAATTATACATGAGTAGGAAGAATTCTATAATGCAAAATGTGTACATGCTGTGTTTAGCATTAGGAATAGCTGAGCAAGTTACATGCTCAAAGTTACATTTGCAAAGGGTTATTTGGTCATAGCCAAAATGACAAAAATACAGAGGTCCAACCTAGAAAAGATAAATGTATAAATACAAGACAGACTTATATTATCCATGTTTGTCTGTGTCTCTTTGCCAGGTCTACTAGCAAGGCCTCACAGACATGAACTGAAAATAAGCAGTGTGAGTACTCTGAATACGTTTTAAAAGACTGAGTTACTCTTCTACAATACTTAAAAGGACTGCGAGGAGCCAAAACTTTGCTTATTTCTCACAAGTAATTAATTGTAGAATCAATCATGAAAAAGATCTTCAGGATCATCAAGTTCAACCTTTGACTGAGCACTGCCATGTCATCTAAAGCACAGTACCAAGACCACATCCAGTAATTCCTTGAACGCTTCCCCAGATGGTGACTCCACTGTTGTGGTAACTTCCCTGGGCAGCCCGTTCCAATGCTTAACCACCCTTTCAGTGAAAAATTCTTCCTGATGTCCAGCCTGAACCTCCCCGGCACATCTTGAGGCCATGTCCTCTTGTCCCATCTCTGGTTGCCTGGGAGAAGAGGCTGACGCCCACCTGGCTACAATCTCCTTTCAACCAGTTGGAAGGAGTGATAAGATCACCCCTGAGCCTCCTTCTCTCCAGGCTAAACAAGCCCAGCTCCCACAGCTGCTCCTCATATGACTTGCTCTTTCTGCTGCACCAAAAGCCAACACCACCATTTTATCTGTTGGATGTGTATTCTCTGTAGTTGCACTCAAAAAAATAAATAAGCCAGAGCTTTTATTAGCAACTTAACAGAACATAAATTCCAGTACAAACTTGTAAAGGAACTTCTCCTGAGGGAAAAACATAATTAGAGTTTTCCAGAATAGTACAGGGTTGTTGGGTTTTTGATCTGTTTCAGACATATTCAGAATTCTATCTATATTTATAGGTTCCAAAAGATTTTCAACAAGTCTGTGTAAAAATGTTTCCTTGGTTTGTTTTAGAAGATGCCTGTTTATCATACATTTTCCTGTCCACTAAAGCATCTATCCAGACACAAGACCATGTTAGAATTACTTCAGACATGCATTAATCACAGTTGATGAAAGACTTTAGGCAACTATTCAGTTTTAATAAAAACTCTTGAAAGTTATTATCCACATAAAGAAATCTCTTGGAAAGTTTAATACAAAAAGCAAAATAGAAACCCAATAATTAATAAAGAGATTATGCCATCTTACGTTTTAAATAACACTGAACAGATGGTTTAATCTAAAGGGCTACATAAGCCAAAACCAGCAGATTAAAAAGAAAGTGCGTGATAGGAAAGTCCACAGTTCCAGGATTTGAAAATACTACACCGAAGGGCTATACTAAAGTATAAGGAAAGAAGAAAGGACAAGGAACTGGTCTGGTCTGCTCAAATGTAACTTTTTTACTTTTTATACAATTTATCAATGCTTACTTACTTTTACATATTTTGCAAGTTTTTGAATTCCCCAGTATTCTGCTGACAAATCGGTGCTTCCTTCCTGACGACGTACAGGCTGTTCATCTTCATCAGTCTCTGAGGAGCTTTCACTAACATCTTCAAAGCTGACTGATGCTTTACTAAAAATAAATCAACAGAATCACCAATTGCAAATAGTTATAAACTATAATATGGACAAGCATATTTCAAACAGATATAACAATACTGCCTAATAACTAGAAAAATACAACTAGCATTACCAAATGGTAAGAATAGCGATAATTACTGTAGATAGGGAAAATAAAAATTTAAAAATTGAGGAAGGAAAAATAAGTCATCCATACCCTTTTGAAGCTTCTTGAATTTTAACCGATTTAGATTTGCCACTGGCTTTCTTTTTTGTAGTCAGAGATACAGTTCTACTTTTCCTTTCTTCAGAGCCTTTTTTTGGAAACTTGTCACTACTGGATTTGGATTTATTTAAAAAAAAAAAAAAAGAACAACACAGAAATTATTTTTTCCAGAATATTCTTCAGCATACTGTGATTCAGAGAACTCCTGATTGTCCATGCATTAATAATTTTGAATGGATGAAGAATTCCATAAATATCTCTGGTTGTTTTTTGAACTCACATAAACAAATGAATTTACTATATTCTGGCAAAGAATGTGAGTGCTGAGCTATGTGGCATATGAAGACATCTCTCCCTTTGTTATGAACTGATCTCACTGGCTCATTTTCATTTGATGCCCTTATTTTTGTCCTAGAACAGACAGTGACTATCTGTTTCCTATTTACTATCCCCAGACATGAGGTTCTGAATCTTTCCTCTTCTCCTCTAGTCGTCTTACTTCCAGGCAGTTTTGTCTGCCTAGTTCTTCCACACACTTAGATGTTCCACAGCTTTGATCATGCCGAATACAACATATATTACTTTCCTCATATTCCAAAAAAACTCCTAGTTCTAACTGGCCACAATCTTTGGAGCTTTTTTTGTCCCAAAATGACAACGTTGTGAAAGCAAAATGGCTTTTTAAGCCTGAGCTGGTCACTCTATTACAGTCACAAGAAAAAAAAAGAGATTACTTATGATTGCAGCCAATTTCACTACATCAAGACTTCATCAATAACTGTGGAAAAAGGTTAGCTCTTGCTCTGGAAAGCCAATTTCTTTCTAACTGATAACCATAAGTCACATCCAAAATCTCTTAAAATGTTTCTTGCAACTTATTAAATTGGTAGACTTGAGAAAGATACTATTTTTTGTAGGATGACATTGAAAGGCTTTTCTGGAGATATTCTTCCTCCACTTACACAAAATCATGAAACATGGAATCAAAACAGAGGACTGATTTCAGAAGACAAATCCAACAATATACAATATATGTATACTTTATTTTGGGAGTTCAAACACTGAGATAATCTCATCAGTGAGTACCATTGCTAAGCAGAGCTAGAGAAGTAGCTCATATAATACAAATTCAAGTGGCAGCAACAAGAGTCATTCTGATTTTCCATCCAGGACCTCCTTCACCTTGCTCAGAAAGTGTGGTTTAGATCAGGTTTTCTAATCAGTCTTGCTTTAAAAGGCATTTTACACCAAAAAATAGGATGGTATCACAGTCCTGGAGAACCAGTACTGCAGATGATTCCAAGTTCCTTCCCTGCCTTGCTGTGGAAGTGACGTAACAACATCACAGTTGTCACATGACAGAAAAAACTTGAGAATTCTCTTTGGCAGTCCAAACTCTCTCCTTAGAAATTAACATGTAGTAGGCTTTGTTTTATTCCTCCTAAGTTAAGACAATAATGGAAACCTGTAACATGCAGCCCTAATATTAGCAGAGTTAGATAGATCTATAGGCAAATTCAATTTTAAAGAAAATTACTTACCCTTGGGAAGCAGAAAGCCCACTGCTCTTCCACTTCATATATGGTTTTACGCTATGGCCAGTGGGTCCTGCTGAAGAACTTTTCCCTTTCTCACATTCAGTCTTTTCTGTAAGATTGTGATGGCTCTGTGATTGGCCAGAAATCTCAGCACCTTCCACATGCTGGTAATTCTTCTTGTGTGCTGGTTCTTTAGACATACTATATTCCTAATAAAAGGAAACATGGTTTGTCACTCATATTGCTATATGAATAACTAATATTAAGACAGTAAGTTATAGCAAAATTTAGGACTCTGTGCTTAAAAATTGCATGCACTAAACGTAGAATAAAATTCTAAGTACAAAATTATATTGTCTATAAAAGAACAAAACATTAATTTGAAAAGTAGCAGTTATCATATGCAAATTTAAGGTTTTTTATGTAAATCAAGTTGATAAATTTGGAATTTCAAGAACATTCTTGAATATTTGGTGCTATTTGATTTTTAATATGTCAAAAATCTGTGACACAAGCACTTTTATAGAACCTGGATCCAAACGAGTTTTAAAATTTAGACATGCAAAGTCAGCCTTCTGCTTTCAATGGATCATTTACATAGAAACTATTTCCCTGCATAAAGGATTTACAAAAAATTCCCACAAAAAAAGTAATGAACGTAAAACTGAAAATAGACTATCATAAACTGCTAGACTTCAGTTCCAAGTAATTTAATTTGATATAGTTTAGAATTAATATAACCACATTCCATTTAACTTTTTTCATCTTCTGTCTCTCAGGACAAAACACTGTTGAACAAGTCCCATACAAGAATGGAGCTGAGTGGCACCTACCAATCCTTCAGCTGTCAGTGTCTAGTACCATGGCCAATCAATAATATACAGAACAGAAAGGACTCTTGTCAACTCTTATTCTCTATTGGAACACACTCAATTTTTACAGGAAAGTCAACATATGATAGTTACTTATTATTATTATTGTTGTTATTGCAGCTGTCAGTACCAGATAGGTGAAGACAATCCTTTGTGTGCCTGATTCAAGGCAGTTTTAAGGAGACTGTCACAGCAGGGTCTGTTTTCCACTGGTCCCTGATGAGAATCGGCTGTTGAAGCCTTGCCAACTCAAGTGTCTAATTCCAAACTAACTCATGCTAATGCTCTCATTCTGAAAATGTACTCCAGACAAGACAATTTAGCACATGATAAACTAGATAAATCACAGGGGAATTGGTGCTGTAGCTTGATCAGTTAAGCATACTTTAAAAAGCATGTTTGCTACAGCACTATATGCCAACACAGCAATTCTGAATGTTAGCTTAAACAAGGCCAGGCAGATATTATAAAAGTTAATTGGTTTTGCAACATATGTGTATGTAATGAGCCTTTTGAAGCTCTCCTCTCCTCAGAAAATAAATCAAAGCTATTTCCACTCATATTTTACTTCATTTAGTCAAACTTGGAAATACAGCTTTTCTCTGCATTTCTTAGTTCTAGAGCAGAGAAGATTTTCCCACAGGTAGAAATGCTCTGCAGCTCTATGATATTAACTTGTTTAAATTCCAGTCATAGAAAGCAGAATGTACTACACCAACTCTTCAGCAAGGCAAGATGATATGAAATTCCAAAACCATTAAAAAGTTATAACGTATAACTTCTTCTGCATAAACTTATTTACACAGCCATAGAATAATGAGAGCATGATTTACATGAAAACTGAAGGAAAACAGGGTATGTTCTGTTTATTTGCTCGAATTTAATAAGTGTGACTTAAAAAGTTACAATATATTCATAAGGGCAGAAAAGGAGGAAATAAAGGTGTGTTATCATCAATAGTAGCATTATTCTATATTAACATTTAGAATTAGATCTGAAAAAATAGTAAAATGTTACCATATTTTACATTTAATGATCATCAAATGAAGCCAAATCACTGCAAATAAATTAAACCAATGTCTAAAAACATTCTTATGTTGTCCTATTTATGAAGTGTAAACCAATATGTAGGCATAGCATTAAAAAAATACTTGCCTATGAGATAAATAAAGATTTTGGAACTTCATACATTTACAAACAGAACAACTCCCAATTCTAATTTCAATACTGTTAATATAAGCTACTGTATATATGTGTGTATTACTTGGAATGCTCTGTTCTTTCAAAACTGTCAAATATCTGTATCTCAAAAAAGTCAGTATCACCCCTACATCCCAGAAAATCAGAACTCGAGGATAAGGAAATTTCGCTGCTAATTAATTCCTTCTTGCAATAATTAAAATTGCATATAAATAACTACAATGAAACTCTGGACAGGTTTTGGCCTGTGAGGAATTTTAGCTCCAAGTAATCTGTTAAAACCACACTAGAAATCTAAAAAAAAAAAAAAAAAAAAAAAAAAAAAAAAAAAAGTTTTATCAGGAGCAAGGAAACAACTAAAATTGTACTGGTGTACTCTGTGATTCTGGCTAGTATAGAGCTCCGAATAAAAACCAAAACACTTGCATTTTACAGTGTCTGAATCAAGATAAAGTCTGTGAGCTGAACTTAACTCTCAGCTCTGATATTTAAATCAGGCAGCTCTCATAAGAAAGTTGGGCAATTATTTATGTTTGGGTTACAAGAAATGAAAATAAAAAATTAAGTGGTTTTCATCACAGAAAAATACTGTAATAAAAAGCTGACCTTTTCCATACAGATATCACATTTTCCTGCTTTAACATTTCCACTGCTCCATAAAGAACAAGACCAGAAGACAGACAAAACATTTCATGCAAAACTAGAAGCTGACCTCACATGTTGGATCGAACCCCATCAAAAAGTATGATAGAGCAACACAGGAAATGGTGCACTACTTGCTATTTACAAAAGAAACATATTTTTTAAAAACTGAAACAAATAATAACTTTAAAAAGCACCCCAGTCTTTAAAATTCTTCATTTAATCATAGATTTATCTTTGATAAAGAACATAAATGTTCAGCCAGGTTTACAATGTAATTCTTACCAATGTACATTTGCACAAAGAACTACACCAAGTAACAATACATACATACCTGTTTAGCCATATTTTCTATAAATCTAGGTGATCTCCCCCTTAAAAATGTGACTATGTCTTTATATAGATCACCTTTTCTTTCATAGTCAATATCTTTACCCTTTAGCTGACCCTTAAAGAAAGAATACATTTAAAATTGTTGATAGTTATGCCTTACACAGGTAATTTAATCTGCATCATAAAAAAGTGCAGAAGAGCAGCACCAAGGTCATATTGTAATGAATTAGATAAAGAAGTCTCATGCTCAGCAAAGTCGACCAAACTTCAAAAATGCTTCTGAAAGACGCATGGATCATCTCCATGGACCCCAACAGATGATCAAGATCTTAGACAGGATTTTGCAGGCAATAACCATCAGTTAATTGTACCCTGTGCAGTTCCACTGAAAAGAATTTATGGTTTATGGGAAACAATCAAGTAAATATGAGCTTCGTGTGCAGTATGGCAGATGTCTAAAAGGCACAGAAAATAACGTGACCTGGCTGCCTGAGCTTTATGAGCTTCATCTATTAAAAATGTGCCAAGTCAAAATTTCCCTGGATTTTTCAACTCTTAGGAAAACGATTTGTGGAGTTATGCCTGCCAGACACCAGTCTCTTTCAAAATCAATGTAAGAGCTCTGGTCACTACTTAACACATGTAAGGGTCTAAACAAAACCCACCCAAGAGGAAGAAGGGAGCCAAAATGAAAAGAAGGAGAAAAGACAGCAGTAATTTCTAAAAAGCTTCTTCTGAAAGAAGAAGGAACTGCTTATCATTTCTAAAAAGACCAAAGCAAGCCCTACCAGCCCCACATAATAATACATCACCTCAGATCAAGAGCAATGAGGCACTGGAGAGGCATCCACAAAGGCACCTGCAGGACCTTTAAAGAGGAATAGTGTGAAGAACTGTTGGTTAAAGACTAATCAAAGAGCGCTCGCAATGTCACCGGAGCCCACCTTGGAAACGAGACCCTGTCACAAACCGAGCTCTCAAATGCCCAAAACGGCTGTGCCTGCTATGATTTGAAATGAACCTATCTAGGAACGAATAGTTCTTTCAACTCATTTAAATACGTGAAGAGGGGAAGGGGGACTTGATGAAGACAACTGCAAATTTTAAAGAAATGGGGAAATCAGGTGCAAACACTGGTTATTTCCCGCTACTATTAGAAATTCTGGCAGCCGACAGCAGGAGGCCGCTGTTAAGGCTGTAGCAAAAGGATTCTCCTGTCCAAAGCCCCCTCCCAGAGCAGGCGGACCGACGCGGCCCCCGCGCTCTCCCCGAATGGCGGACACAGGGCCCAGCCCGGGGGCTGAGGGGAGCACGAGGGCCGCCCGAGCGCGGCGGGCCCGGGGCGGGTTCGGCCGTGTTGGGAGCGCGGGGCAGGGTCTGGGCTGGGAGCGGGAGGGAGCCGGGAGCCGAGGGCCCGGAGCGGGGACAGACGGAGCCCGGGGTTCGCACACAGCCCGCCCGATGCTCGGCCCTCACCTCGGCCCGCGCCGGCCGCGCCGCGCCCCGCCATGGCCGGCGGCGTTGCCGTGGGGACGGGCCGGCGTTACCGGGACAGCGGGAACAGCCGCGGCCCCGGCCGGCATTCCTCCTCCGAAGGGAAGGGGAACGACATTTGAACTCGTCGAGTGGGCTGTGTGCCCTCGGCGTAGAGTTAAATAATGCAGTAACTAGTGCTACCTTGCGCCAGAGGTTAAAGGAAGACCACCGAACTTCTTTTTAGCTTGAATTTTAGCCAGTACAGCTTAAACCTTTCCCTGGTGGTCAGAGGTTACAGGAAAACAGCTTTGATTAATAAAGGTTAAGATTGACCACTTCTAGTTCTCGAGGCAGTGTGACAGACCGTGCTTGAAACGCTTATTAAAGGAAATGTAGTGTATAATTTGTGTTTGTTGAAGGAAGTGAAAGAAATAGGTACGGGCAGTGCTAGTGAATAAACTCCTTTCACATACTGAGGACAACACAGGACTGTACATGTACAAATAGACAGCCCCAAATACAAAATGGAAATCTGCACTATTCCCCAAATTCTATTATCAGTCCATGTGTTGTTGAATGAGCCATCCCTCTGGATAAATTTTTGTTACAAAGTTCCTACTGAACTCATCATGTATTGTCTCTTCTTTTATACCACTGAGCCAAAAAGAATTATATTCTCTGGCTTCCCACTTGTAAATTACCTCTCCAGTTCTGCTATTTGTCTCCATCAAAATCCCTATCAGATGATAAACGTTTGATTTAGATTTGGCTGAGGAAGGTGTGGCTGCCTGCTGTACACTGACTGAAGCTGGGAAGCTCTGGTCAGCACTAGTCTGTGTGTCCTGATGAAGGCACAGGAAAACAATCCTTTTGAGGACAGTCCAGCAGAAGTACCCAGCTTCCAAAACCACAGAGCCAACACAGCCAAGAGTTCTTTTACCGACTGAGAAATCAGCTGGGTAAGAAACTTCTAATAGTGAGGAAGGTCATGGGGATGTATGTGGGTTGTATCTCAAAGAATAAAGGTATGGGATTAATATACACTTTTTTGCATGGAGATGATTGTCCATATACATTTTACTTACCAAAACTTTCAAGCAGTAGCTATGTAGAAGTACATGCAGTCTGCACAGTAATGGTTTAAGAATAGCATTGGCTTTTCTTGCTTTACTTGTGTAAGTTAGAGAAGATACAAAATTACTAATTTTATTAGGTAAAACTGAAAGAGATTTTTTTTTTATTTAAAAGACTGGTTAAAGACTTAATGCAATTTCTTTTCTGTAAATGTGTGAATGCTATGTATGAATGCATTTCCAGAAGGGATTAAATCTCTTCATTTTACTGAAGTGATGACTCTTTAAAAATTGATTTTGAGGGCAGAAGGTGCAAGAAACAAAATGTGAAAGGGAATAAAAGTATCCCTGCCATGGGTGGTGGGGAGTGAAGACAGTGAGTTTTCACACAGAGCTGAGTATTTTAAGCAAGAAGTCGGTGGAGTAAGAAATAGAATTCCTAAATGAGATCATTCTCTTCCTCTGAACTGCAAGAAGAAAAGACATTTCAATGGCAGAGATAAATGGGATGGTGTGCCCTCAAAGGCTGTGCATCTCCACTGGCTATAAAAGGAGCTTTGGTAACTAGCTCAGGTTTAGTTACCGGTGAACTTTCTGTGGAACAGGTAAGTCAGAAAATGAAAAAGCAGAGCAGATTCTGCAAGCCAGCAGTGAGGAATGCTGCTGGGATCTGGTATGAGAAGCAATGCCTTTGAATGCTCAAGAGCCAGAGGTTTCCCACTTGTGTCTTTGTGGCTGGCAAATGCTGAGTTTGTAGGGTAGCATTTCTCCTGGAAGATTGTTCTAACTCTTCTGAAGCCTAGAAACCATCTGATTTAATTTAAAGCCTAAATTTGTATGACTAGTTTTTGTGTATTTTTTCTTGTCCAAATGTTGGTTCTTTACCTTCTTTTCAACAGCTACTTTTTCTTCACAGATTGTACACCCATATTCCGAGTTAGAATATTTTCTCCTAGATTTAACTTTGGTTAAACCAGTTCAGTTCCTCTAGACTCAGACTGCAAATTCTTAATTTCTTAGACCATCTTAGTATCCCTTATTGCCCTGTGTTCCTTTTTTTATAAAGCTTTTTTTATAAAATAGATTCAACACTGTTTCTAAAGAGTCTTTCACCAAGTTCCACTACAATGGCATTAATAACCTTCATCTCTTTTGGAGGCTCCTCAGCTACTACATTCTAGGATTACATTTGGTTTTCACATTTGGGGATTGTTGTCACCTTGTAATTGAATAAATCAACCAATTTTTAATCCATTACTTTTATTTTCAGCTGATGAGTTTGCAGCTTTCTACAGGATTTGAGCATATAATATTGCAGTTTGCCCTCATAAAATCCAATTACTCTTTTAAACAAAAGAAATATTTATAGCATGTGGTCTCTATGTTTTGGTCCCCATCCTCTTCCCCTTTTACAAAGAAGTTTTTGAATCTAATATTAAATTTGAAACTTATTTCATTGAGGGTTGTGGTCTTGAAAATAATGAATTGACATGAACAATTTCTGTTCCTGCTTTCAGTCTCTGTGCTCTGTAGTTTTTTTGCATGTTTTCAGACATGTATCAGCTGTAGCAAGTCATTACTGCAGTTACTGCATTGGTATTTGAGCTCTGGCTTATTCCCTTGGTTACACTCAGGCATTTCTTGCTGGATGACAAGGAATCTTGCTTTCTTACATCAGTTATCACTAAAAAATAACGACTTAGGTACTCCCTCATTTACCTAACACAAGAATATAAATGGATATCTTGGAAGAAAATTTTGCCTAAAAGCTAAAACATTAAGTAATTACTTAAAGAAATATGAAAGCACTCTCTTGGTGTCCCAAAATCAGTGTGTAAAAAAAAAAAAAAAATTGCAGGCAATAAAGCTACAATGTGTTCTCAAAACCAGGTCACTCAGGAACTGCATCCACCCAGAGATGACATTTGCACCATGTTTGGCTAATTCTGTAAACTAGTAGTAGTACATTTATGTAGGAATGGTTTTTTCTCTGATATTTTTACATTTTGAATGCAAAAGACATTTTATAAAACAGTAGGTGAGATGTTTGCCAGTAACAAAAGATGAGATCATTTCTTACTGGCACAAAGAAATGGGGAATATGAAGAATTTGTTAACATGGAGAGTAAGGCAAGTGGAAATTTTTTTACAATCTAAAAGTTGCAGCCAGAATGTGCAAGCAATTTTTCATGTATATTTTTCCTCACATTATTATAGAGGAGGGTGTAAATTATTACTGTTGAAGCAGAACAGTAACACCCATTTTAAAAAAATTGTAGAGGGTTACGTAAAATAAAAAAGGTCAATCAAACTAGCTAGTCCTCCTGTTAAATAGCAGTTTAGCTGATCAGCTTCATGGGCAGTTTGTCAGACAGGCTGAAAATCAGCAGAAAACAATATAATATTCATCAATTTTCTTTTATTTTTCAGTATCTTGCCTTTCTTGCAAAATTTATGTATTTTTTGCATTCACAAAAAATCCTGAAGTCCTACTGTTTTGATGTAAAGGGTTTAACAATGCTTTTATTTCATTTTGTATCAGTACCAGGCACCATTTAGGTTCCTGGAGTTCTTTACAAGCATTTTTATGCATCTTAATTGCTGGTAATCTGTTGTTTGTTGTTGTGGTTTGGTTTTTGTGCGTGTTTGGGGTTTTTTTTAACTGGGGAGTAGTGCTTTGTGGAAAGGCAGGGTTTCAGCTCAAGGGGGGATGTACATTAGAATGCAAAATGAAGCAGAGGACATGATGAATTGTTTATGTCTTTTCTTTAAGCAAGAATCTATGGAAAACAATGTTTAAAACCTAATGTTTAGAAAGAAAAGGACTACTGCTTTTTCACCCAATCTCTGCTTTCTGTGTTGTGTTCCCCTACTTGCATCTTGTTTAGTGAGTAAATGCTACTTCAAAGAATGACAGATTATTTGCAGTGAGGATTTTTCAGGCTTGGACATTGTGTAATACACTCTCTTGGACCTAGAAATTAAGAAACAGAAAAGGACACTTTTCAAATGGGGCTTCATGCAAGGGGCAGAGGTGTGCAAGGGTGTGCATGGGTGTCTGGCAAAGAAAGAGTTACTCAAAAGTCTTCAAAGAAAATAAGGAAGGACAACATTTTGGTTAATCAGTGATAGATTGACAATATTTGCACAGTTATTTTCTGAACAATGACAATAACAGAGATTCTGCTGCTCTGTTTTAGAAATGGCTTCCAGATAGGATTCATGCTTTACAGTCCAAGATTGAATGTGATTTAATCAGTTTCTATCAATAAAAAATATAATATTTCAGAATGTGAACTGTGTTACTAGACTTCCCTCTATTTGTAGGTGGCCATTTATTCCCTTTTGTTGATTTCTGTTTATTACTACCCAGAATTTTGGAAGATTTGTGAGTATAATTTGAAAGAAATTATCAGTCTGGTGTAATACCTAGGTGACTGTAACTGTGTCACAGTAATATTTGGAATACTAGGTTAGAAGACTGTGATTTTGAAAGATGCAGCAAATTCATTAATTTGTTTTCTGTGTAGCATTGGAAAAAAGCCAGGTCAGGTTATCAGGGGCCTTAAGATGGTGGTATGTCACTTCAGTGAAACTTAGGTTGTTTTTTCCTGGGTTTGTAATACTTCAGAAGGGAATAATTACATTCAAAGATTTTACTTTCTAATCCCTAAATTATCTTTTTTGCATCATCAGCCTAAATTCCCTTTTCATGTAATATTCTGCCTTGAAATTTTTGCAAAAAGATATGTGTGCCTAATAATACTGAAGGAGAAAGCTTTGGAGAAAGCTATTCTGAAGCAGGTTTTTCTAAGTATATGAATAAATTTGGAATTGTTTTAAAATGCTGGTATTTACAGGTGAAGTCACTAAAATACTGACTCAATGAGACACCCTAATTTGTTCATGTACTGGTACAACCCTTACACACAGAAAGCATTAATGGCTAATTCTCTTTATTTTTATGAGTGATCCTTCCCTGAAAAAATTTTGCCTATATTTTTCCAGGGAGAAATAATATCTATGCCTTTTCATGTGCAGATAAAATACATTTCTGATAAGTAGTTGATTGTTCTGAACTTACTAGTTTAGCAGTTCAGTATCAATGGAAACTACTTGTGTCTTTTAAAACTTGCTCATTGGTGAGCTGAATTGGTTTTGTGAGGAGATTATAACTACAAATTTAATACAGTTTCTGTGCAGCAGTCAGAAGGATATAGCAGCCTTTTAAGGCTCCAGTGTAAATCAGGCATTTTAATTTACACTAGAGAAATTAATGAACTTTAGCAGTGATACTTTTCTCCAAAGTAGTAGAAATTAAATTGTAACAAAACAAAGCAGAACAAAACAAAATCAAAATCAAAGCAAGAATATGTATCCAAAACTTGCGTGCCAAGTGTAATGGACTAAGTGATAACCCTGTAAATTGTTCTAAGTTGGGTATATCTAGAAACACTTTGCACCTTTGCAATTTTGAAAGGAATTCAACTTTCGGGCAAGTAAAAATAGAGAATTATTTTTAAATGCATGCAGAAAAACTGCTAGCTACACTTCTTGGTTATAGGTTCAGCTTGTGGTGCTAGACATTTACAATAATTTGATATTAAAAGCGATACTGCAGACAGCATGTCTTGTACACAGCGGACAGTGTTTTTAGCTTTCAAACATAAAACAGCATTTTTAGCTTTCAAACATAAAACCTTTGCAAGTGAATGCTATTGACGTGCACAAATGCCTTTTGCTTTCTTAGTAGTTTCTATAAATTGCCTCCTTTTTCAAGGAGAAAAAAGAAAAAAGGATTGGGCTGTTTGTTTTGTGGTGGGAGTGTGAAAAGGAGATTGTTTTAAAATTAGAAATAGAATGTCATAAGTAGTCTCCAGTTCTGAATTTCTTTTCCTAGAGAAAAAATGAGAGTTATTGGTGGAAAGCATTTTGGACTGTAATGTGGGGATATTAATGGGGAGATAGAGTTTGACTGTTTCTCAAAGAGCAGATTCTCGCACGAGGTGCAAATATGAACACAAAATTTCACTACATAGTTAGAGAGAAGGTTAAAATACTTCCCAGTTATTCAGCTCCCCGTTCTTACTGTGGTAGCCCCATTTCACTCCTTAGGTAATCATCAATAGTAATTCTGGATAATTCCCTGCATAGTTTTTACAAAACTAACATAAAAATAAAAGCAAAAAAAAAAAAAAAGGATCATTTTTCCCCTGTTATATAACCAGAAAGAAAGCCAAGACTGACATCAGGGCGTTTTCTCTTCTTTGTAGGTCATTTCAAGGCAGAAATTCAAGCACCTTGGAGCAATCACTGGTTTTGAAAAGACTGCTTCTATCATTTATGGTGGTACAGTAATATTATATGGGAAAATGTGAAATTGGGAGAGGAGTGCAGATCAGAATAAAGCCAAATCGCTACAGGGTTTGAGCAGCAATTGGCTGTAAAATTAATATGGAGCAACAGTTGGATGTTGCAAGGTTGAGCATTAATCCAGTGCCTGGTAGAAAAATAATGTATTTATCTAAATTTCTGCTTCATAGTGATTGCACTGTGTGAGCTATTAAACAAAGCAAAATAAAAAAACAGTTCTAAGTCCACAGAATATGTTTGATGAATATGACATCTTCACTCACCTTGGATGAAAATGAAGTCCTGCATGGATGAGAACAGTGATTATAGCTCTGTTCCAAATCCTTTTACAGTAGAACTTCAATCTGGAGAGGAAAGCTGCCTTTTTATCAAAATTATTTTTATTGAGAGAAGCAGAAATGTGTGTTGCATATACATGTCTCCTTGCATAGTGTACATTCTGATACAGTTAATTCAGCCAATTTTCTGGTATTGTTCTCAAGATCTGTGCCATGGATATTAGAGTCCTCCATATGGGTACATTTTTCCTCTGATTTTTTCCATTTCTTTTTCTGGTAATAATGGTATACATTCAAGTATTTTAATTTAAATTTTAGGATCATTAAGGCTCTTCTGGAGGATCTGGAGCTCTGCCACAGTTAGGTAGTTCGGTATTTTATTGTAGAAGGAGTTGCATGCAACTCTTAGGTTTTTATATTTTAGCTCAAGCAGAAATAGAGATTAAAACTATCTAGTTTTTAAAACTCTTAGTTTTCTATCCAATTTATGCATAAATTAATATTTTAGCTTATTACAAGAGCTGTTGACTTTCAGCAAGCCTTCAACTCTGAATGTAAAATTTGGGGGCTGAAGCAGGCCACTTCTTCAAAATGCATGTATATGTACTGTGTTTAGATTTGGGAAGAATAACATTGAATAGTTTGGACATCATTTTTTCCTGGAATATCAAGTTATCATGTCCTCCTGTGGTATTGAAAAGGTTGCTGATTATGATGCCAAAAGACTGTCTTACTAAGAAGTTTGAAATAATTTTTGAGAGATGAAAAGAGATTCTGCCCTTCTGGAAAATTGTATATGGTGAGACTTTAGTATCTGCACCTATGGTCATCGATGGATTTCTGTCATTGATTTCATGGGGTGAAAGATTTGATCTATTAACGTACTGTCAGAAAGCAGACAATAAAACTTCATTTTTCCAGAATGATAAAAAAAAAAAACTAGGTCCTGTGACATTCTAAAACATACTTTAGTTATTAATGACATTTTTCTTCTGAGATTTCAGTGTGAAAGGCTTGTGATCTGTTAGGATTTTGTTAAAGCCTTTCACACTGGAAATAAGGATGGGGTGAGTACTAATTAGGCTTAAGAGTCTGAATAAATCTACTATCAATTAGCAGTTTGCTACTGCTGTCAGTAAATAAATAAAATAAACAATAAAAGCATATTTGACCGTGGCAAGCCTAAACTGATGTTTTTTAGTGATTCATTTATTGTAGTCTTTTGATGTTCTGGTTCAGTAATACCACTGAATTTTAAGCAGTGACATTTAAGAATTAAAAATGTTTTATGCCATTAAAATGAGTATGTGTGGAATAAAATTTGAGGATCTGAATCTGCACATTTTTATGCAAGCAGTCTTCTGCATCTACTACAAGCTGTGCTGTGCTGTACTGCACAGTAAGTCCGATGTAGAAATCAGTGCCAAAGCTGGCTCATGGACTGGGAGAGGGTAGTCTATTTGTGCAGTGCTTTGTCAAAGCTAATTTACTTTGCTAAAAACCAGGGTAAATTAGACAGTGTGCAGCATTAAGCAATGTGGTTAAACTGCTTCCAGTTACCCGAGCTGGCTCCTTTTGAGCTGCTCAGGGTATCTCTCCACAGCACCGTGTTGTGCAGCACAGCTGTGCCCTGACTAAAACTGATGTGTGTGAAATTTTATTCATGTAAAGAAGGATTGATGAATCATACTCATCCTCTCTCTTCTGCAGAAATTCAGTCCTCAAATACAGGCAGAATGTACAACTAAGCATGTTTTCAAATAACTGCAGTATAACTGTCATTCCATTTGACCTCAGAAATGTGATTCTCTGGGTAAGCACAGAAAATGGAGGCACCACAACTGATTGTAATTAAATATAAGTAGCTAAGCACAGATCTGTGGTATAAATAGATGTGTTACGGCTGACAGTTAAAGTTTGAGTTCAGTTTACGTGTGAGCCTTTGCATTACTCATGTAAATCAATGTTCTCACTTACAAGAGAAACCTCATAATTTACCACTACCCATAAAGTAACTTTGCTGTAATCAATAGTGATTCCTATATGGAATTACTGTGCAGAGCAACCTTTCTTCCATCCATATCCTCAGTATGATTACTGTATGGTTTGGCACCAAGACAGATAAATATTTAGTGAGCTCAGTAGTTTTCTGCGTGGAAGGACTTAGTTGTCCTAATTTGGTACAAAAATTCCGTTCAGTTTAAAGTAAGCTAAACTGGAATTAAATACTCCACATGGGGAAGGATTGAGTAGAATCTTCAGGGGGGTAAATTGTTTGCAATCTCACTCTATTGAAACTTTACAGTTAAACCCAGCTTTATTTTATTCTCTGTAGAAGTAGAATGCAGTAATTAGAAATACTTGATGTTGTCTACTACACTGGTAAGTGTAAAGGATGATCAGGTGATGTCCGCTTTTGGTGATAGTTGGGTATGCTGTGTTTGAGACTGAGAGCAAACCATATTCAAATACATACCAGAACATTTTACAGCTTTCACATTCTGTGAACATGCTGCACTGCACACACAGACATGCTGTACTCAGCTCTTTACTCTGCCAAACAGGAATGGTGAGTGTGGAGGGGTTTTTGAATCCCTCTACTTCTTTTTGGAGCCTGGGGGTACCTGCATGGCTGCAGGGCCCTAAGGCACTCTCCCAAGGCTCCTCATGGAGCCCCAGTCCCAGTCCAGTGGGATTTTCTTCTATAAAACAGGCTAAGCTTTGCACAGTCAGGCAGGGACTCTGAGGCATGCAGGAACTCATCTCCTCTGTAACTCAGCACTTTACCGGACAACTCCACAAGGTCACAGGCAATTGCCAAGCACCTGGGAGCCCAGGACATGAGTGAGATCCATCCTGGAAGCAGCCAGTGGTGTCAGTAAGTGGTAGGTGTGCTCAGATATCTGGACTGCCTCAAGGAACCAAGTCCAGACTTGTCTTTAAGTGGGGTTAAAAGAACCTGAAGATAGAAATTGAGAGTTCGATGTACTTACAGAAACCTGAGCTTTGGACTTAGCAGACTGACAGGAGCAAAACAATGGAGCCAAGTGAATTCAGATTTTACAGTCAGTAAAGCAGAGATTTTCTGAATCACTTTTGTTGATTTGGATTGCCTGAATTTCACTTTTGGTGCCTTGTGTACATCCTGAGTGTATAATCTGTGTTCCAACAAAAATATAGGTTACATCTCAAAGAAAGAAAATTTAGAAAATAGTTGGATTTCCATTGTAGCATGGAAGTAGTAGTAGGATGTAGTTTGTAGTATGTAGTGTTTCTGATTACTAAAGTAAAAAAAAAAATCCTGCAATTTTCCAGTCACCTGTAACTAACACCTCTGGTGGAATGGAGCATACCTCTTCCAGTTACATAAAACAGGCACTCCCAAATGTATTGTTTTAAAAATCTGTGATTAACTAGTGGGGGAATTGAAGAATTTTCCAATAAAATATGGTGAATATGCAAAATAAGTGGCACTCCTAAAGAGCAAATTGTAATTGTCCTTGGCACTGAATTACAGCATTATTCTTAATGAATGAGAATACTTAAGCTGACAAAACTATACTACAGAACTCTGTGAAGTTATATGCTTTCTTGTTATCATTGCTCCATTTCACATTTGCCTTTGCCAATCTAGATAGAAGGATGGCTTCCATACAAAATTCATTTTTTCGTGCAATGAAAATGTAATGATGCATAAGATCCACAATACAAACCATCATGCTTTATTTTGTGTATAAGCAGAAGAGTAACCGTTAATTTCAAGAAGTATCTTCTTATAAAGTGTCCTACTGTCCTTTTAAACTTTTATCAGCAGAACAGTGTACTCTTTATTCCTTTTAGCTGTACTGTTAAGCTTTTGTTTTGCACTTTATGAGAAAACACAGGTTACTGAATCTCTAACTTTGCATATGGCTGGTAAAAGCATACTAGTATTCACAATATTGCTTTAATAGGGACTTCTTCAGTAACTGCTCAGTGATGCAATAACATTTCCATTTAAAAAGATAAAGAAGAAAGAGAAGGATAGATAAGTGCTAAACAGTAACTTTACTACTTTTCATCTTAGCAGATGTATCTGAAACTCAGCAATTGCTCACAATACTGCACCTGTATTTAACTATAAATATGCTCTTATTTTAAGTACAGGAAAGGACAAGTTTAAGAAGGACAAACCCCTACAAGCTGTTCTTCAACACAGAAATTGAAGTCACGAAGATTTATCTTTGTAATCCCTCCCTCCACTTTGCTTGCCTGCCTTGTTGGGATGTAGGCTGCCTGCTTTCTCAGTGTTCAGCACAGCTCCCACTGCCTACAGTTTGCAGTGGCACTTCTACAAATTACACTCCTCCATACCATGCACCACGAAAAACAGAACTAACAACCATGTGTGCAAAGGGACTCGTATCACACAGGAAATCTGTGGCAAAGGCAAGGATATGACTTGGTTCCCCAGAGCTGCACTCATGCCTTAATCATGAAAACATGTTCTCTTCTCTGCAGTTGTCTGCTTCATTCACTGTGTCCTTCCAACAGCTGCAAGAGCACAGGTTGTACAGAGCACATTCCCGGTTACTGTGCCGTGATTCGTCCTCCCGCACGGGTCCTTTCTGCGCGCTACACAGCACAGGAGGTCACGGAAAACTCCCTCTGCCCAAAGGGATCTCGCACAGTTCCCTCTGCCTCACCACCAGCATAATCCACCAGAGCCCTTGTCCTTTTTCTGCCTTTTATGCCACCAGGAGAGTTGGGTGCATGGGAGCAATGGGATTCCCAATCCAATTCCTGCATGTAATCAGGCCCGGCTGCAGCTGCAGTGAGCGGCAGGATCAGGGAAAACTGTTTTGAACGCCAGTAGCCCCAGGGCTGGAGCATGCCCAGATGTTTCATGGAATGGCTCTGGCAGACCAGTCGCACACAGGTGTTTATTGGCTTGAAGTAAAAGTCAGGAATACCAGGAATAATTCATCCACCACTTGGCTCTTCAAACAGAACAGGAACGAGCACAACGTGCAAATCGAAACGGCAGATAACGGCAGCTCTTAGCTGACACACACACGCACGCTTCACCCACGGAGCTGCTTGCAGGATGAACTTATTATTTTCCTGGAACGAACTCATTTTAGTTATGAAAACTGATTATGCATATTGTGAAAGGCATGCAGCCAAGCAACTGTAAAACTCTTTTTTTCTCTAATATCTCTCATTTTTAAGAACAAAACATGCTGCTTCTAAATGCAAGCACAAGTCTGCTTAGAAATGTGATTTGCAGTTTACTTTCTCTTCATGTTTAAAAGCTATGCCAAAGCAAAACAGACCTAACCAGATCAGAAGTAGTATTGTGTACTTAGCTTAAATACGCTGATTTTCACACTAAAATTACTTTAAGGAGCAAAGACTTGATGTATGAGGCAAATCAAAGGAGAAATGCAAGAAACTTTTCCTGAGAGGTTCGCTACTCCTCATAGCAGAAGCTCTGCTCAGCCTCTCTGTGACCTGGGCTCCACATGATTTATTGCTTATCTTTAATAAAGCCAAATCCAAGCGCCTTTTCTGTTTTGTTACTTCCATTTTAACACCAGCAGTAGCAGACAGACAGACAAAGTTTAGTTTTAGCCTGGGAGCTAAAAGAAATACTTCTAACATACATATGTGCTGTAACAGTCTGACTTATAAATGCTCCGTAGTAAAGTCAGCAGGAATTGAACACTAAAACTGGAGAAGAGTAAATGGAAAGAGATCCTGCTGTATTTGCAGACTTGTGGTAATAAGGAAAGCACTCCTGACTGCTCTTGGAAACTTGTCATGTAAGTGAATAAGGGGAGAGGTCAGGCAGTGACAGACTGCTCTGCCAGCCTGAAATGGGGTGTTGCATCAAATCTAAAAAACCAAAAACATGCATTTAACTTAAAATGAATGTTATTAAAACAAATTATACCCATCATTCAGAAATGTAATCTGAAAGTACCGTAACTCCTGGCTTCTATTCAGATGTTATCTGGCTGTGTATCATCCACAAAGCATCTTCCTGAATCCCCAGCACCCTGGCCTCAGGAACCGCTCTAAATCTTACCAAGTTCTGATGATTCTGATGTCATTTTCTAAGCTTAAAGTATTCTTGCAAGTGACATCAATCATGACTCAACCTGGCCTCTCCTGCCATTATGACAAAGGCTCCTATTTTTAATTTTTCAGACAAATACAGCTTGTGTAACTTTTTTTTTTTTGCCAAAAATATGTCAGTTCAAATCTCACTATTCCAAGCATATTCTGTTCTTTTGGGATACTTGTCAGCTGGCCTATTTATATCAGGTTTGTAAGAAATAAAATGTTTTTCTAGAAGCAAAATAGCAGACTTGGAGAACAGAGCTTCCACCTTGCATTATTAATAGAATTTGTGAAAATCTGTGGTTATATTGTCAAGAAGCATAGAGACTAATTGCGCAGAGCCAACAATTCACTCAGCGTGGTGGTTAAAATGCATAAATGGATAAAAATGATTTGTATAGTGCCTGCAGTCTCTTGTAAATGTCAAATACTTTCTTGACACTCTAAAACCCAGGCTGTACAGCAAAAGTGGGAGAGTAGCATTTTGTATTAATTTGAAAATGTATAAAACTGATTATCCCTTTCTAGCACTCAGTATTTCACTTCTTCATGAAGACCTTAGATGCTGATTGTAACTGGCTATACTCTTTCAAGTCATCATGGCTCTCCTTTTTCTTCCAGCAGAGCAATGAATATTTTACTTGAGATAAATAAATAAGATTTTACTTTTTGTGAAAGAAGATATTTAAAGAGATACCACGCAACCAGTTTTCCCACTTGGAGAAAGTTGCAAATGTTCATTTCCCCTATTTCCCATGCATGGCAGTCTTGCCATTCCTGTGAACCTGCTGTTCCTCTTTTGTAAATCTCCATCCCATGCATTTATCTCCATGTATGTCAGTAGTGTCATTTCAGCTTTATACCGTTCACTTTAATCTTCTCACAAGGTTCAAAGGACACCTGGACATATCCCCATCCCCATTTCAGTCTTTAAAACATTCACTGAAAGTTAAAGTATAAAGGATTTATGATATTTCCTTGGAACAAAACATTTGTGTCCTTACCAGACATCCATCAGACTTTACTTTTTATACTCTGCTAAAGTAGTATGATGCACAGGTATAATTTAACTGACAGAAGTGTTTGTATTTTTCTAGAGCAGATCATTTATATTTTGTACAACTGACATTTTACTCATTGTTCCCCTTAGTGCCCACATTTATTTTCAAAGAATTGTGAAATGAAATCATCAAAAAGCTACCAGCTGCACAAGTCTTCTGAAGCCTCTGAGTCTTACACATTACAAAAACATGCAAGGCTAAGGGCTTAGAGATAGTCCAAAAAAAGAGGAAAAAAAAAAAAAAGAAAAGGAATATCCAGGTGGTTTTTTAACTGCAAGATACAATAAAGTAGAGTTTGGAAAGTATTACACAGAAATATAATAACAAAAACCCCCAAGATACGCCATTTACAAGTTGAGCTGTACAGTGCTGTGCCTTTGTGTGAGCTGAAATCAGTAAAGCAGACAGAGCTCACTCCACAGGGTTTGTGAACTTTTGACAGCTCCGAATGTACAAATGTACAACTGGCAGCTCACAGGCTGCTGAGCAACACTAGAAAATCTTTCAAGGCTTAAGGTTAACTAAGGTTAATTAGTCCAAAACACTCTTTTGTAGATTTCATTAATAATTGCCTTAAGTAACAGCAATGAATTGCTGCCTCCATTTTGAGAGCACTTGGGAAATTACTTAAAAACATGTAGAAGATTTATCATGACCACACTGTAGGTGTAAAAGAAATGAAATGCTATAAGGACAGCTGAACAGCAAAGGGCAGGGCCATCTAATGCAGTCCCACAATTTCCATGAAATAATTTAGACAAAAAGTCAATAGATTTATCAGCCACACGTATTTACGACCACGTTTGATGGGACTCTGATGCATTTGTATTGAAGTTTGCTCCCAGATACTAATCTCAGATCCTAATCCAAAGATAATAACCAGACAGCTCTCACACATTTGATTACTTGCTGAAATATTTATCATCTTTCCTGATTGCATCTTATCTCAAAGCCAGACCCTGAGCCCAGAGAAGTAATCAGCTTGATTCCAGGGTAAGAGCTGCCAACCCCATTGTGAGGAGTGTTACAGAAGTAAAAGGGACCACACATGAAATGAGGCACTAAGGTTCAACTGTAAAAGTCAGCAAGACCTGGCATTAGATTACAAGGTCTTGAGAGCAAAGGCATTCCTGATTTCCCAGGCATGGAAAGACAAGAGGTAAAACTCTGATACTGTTAAAGTAAAAATGAAACTTTTCTAACTAACTTCACTAGCACTGCATGGTTATTGTGTTCATCCACCGTCGTCTCATCTGTGCCCCGCAGTTAAACTGCAGGAACAATCCCGTGTGCTCAAGTGGTACAGATGAAAGTCATTTGAGGCTAACTACAGGAGGAGTTCCTACTATCACTCCTTTAGGGATTGAAGTGGTGTCAGCTCTCTGCTGATATTTCACCCTTGTCCCAAGCACATGATAGAGAAAGCAGCAGCAGCCATTAGGTACTCACAGTGAAGCAATCCAGACTAAGCACTTTCCAATAGCACAAAATGAGGCAATTTACCAGGAAGAAAGGGAGTTGCATTAGCATGAAAAATTCTAAGTTATTCACAAGATGCTAAAAGAGAAGAAAGAATCATCAGTCCTAAGCACTGGAACCGTGAGGACCCATAAGGATTTTGCATGAGGCTCATGAGCCCAAGCCAAGTTACCACTGCTCTAAGTGGAGCTGAGAGGGGAGCAGAGCAGTAGCACTGGCTCCCTGCAGAGCTCACTCAGATTTGGAATCTGGCCTCTTGTGTCTTCCACTTACACTTTGTGACAGACAAATTAGTGTACTAGGAGTGACCCAGGAGTTCCTGCAGAAAATCTAAACATGAGTCTCTCACTGGGGGTACTTAAATTGGATTGCACAGACAATAACAATCACCAAATGTATAAATGCACCACATTCTGCCAGTGGCAGAAGAGTTAACACCAGCCACCACTCACCCCTCTGGTACAAAGTAGGTAAACGTGAAGGAGGTTCAGGATTAAAAGTGCAACCACCTTGTCAGCAATACACAGACACTGCAACCACACCTGTCTTGGCACTTGCTGGACTCCAACAGACTCTCAAGTGTAGGCAGCTTTTTAATACCACTTTCAGAAGATGATTTCTGGAGACCACAAATTCAGGAGCTACATTCAGTGACACTGTGAAGGGGAAGCACAAGAGGTAGTCAAGGACTACACGCTGGAATGTGTTACCTGACACAGGGATAACACAACAGGTCCCTGCTAAATTCAGGGAAGTGAAAGGCCAGGGGTGGTGATGGCTCCTTCTTGTAGTGAAGAGGGAGTGAATGACACCCTGTTGCTCAAATCACCTTCCCATGCTGTTTTCACCCATAGGTTGCTCATTTTTGTGCAGACTTGGAGACTTGCCAGTGTTCAGAGTCCAGCAGTGTCCCAGCTTCTCCCTTCCAGTGGTTCCTGGCCAGCCTCTCCTTTCTGCTTCACATTGCCTTTGTTCAACTATTGGCCCCTGACATGGAGAGGTTTTTGAGGAGACTGGTTAGGAAGAAAGGAAACAAGATTAAACAGAATAGGTCACTTGAGAACACTTGCAGAAATTTTGTCTTTATTTGCTTGGTCTGGTAGCTCTGGAAGATAGGAACTCCACATGTTTTATGGTTACATTTATATAACAAATAAAGTCTTTAATTACAGCAGCCCTTGCTTTCAAGGAGGCAGTAGGGAAGCCAAAGAAAAACAGAAGACTTTGCAGTCAGGGTAACAATGTCTGTTAATCAGAAGTGTCACATAATCCTCTGAAAATTAAATATGGAATAATAAAACATTTTCCTCATTTACTTAGTTCCAATGTAATCTCATCAGGGATACCATCCCTGGTTTCACACCCTGTGGTGTTACCTATGGCAGCCTCTCCTGTGGCACAGAGTGGCACCTCCTGCTTTGCTTGGACCAGCTTCCCTGCAGCTCCCCTGCCCTGCCGCAGCCTCCCCCGAGCCCACGCGCTGGCTGACGCTCGCAGGGAGCGTGGTGTCAGGAGCGGGGCATGAATGGAGTTGGATTTTTGAAGGGAAAATAGAATTTGATCCTTCAGTTCCCACAGGGTACCACCACAGAGACTATTTTCTGTAAAATGAAACCAGTGGAGTGATGTTTTACACCACAATATCGCACAAAAGGCAAGACAGTTGGCCCAGTGATACTCCTACACAGACAAATTCCTGTGTCTCTGGACAGGTTCACATTTCTTTATCTGGCAAGCATAAAATCGTTGTCTGTGTACAAAGTAGCTATTTTATTTAAGGAACAATTAAGCTAATCCCACAAGATTTCATGTTTAACTAGGTTTGTAGTGAACAAGTTTGTAGTCTGCATTCAATCAAGTTCTTTTGACTTTCAGAAAATAGGGGCAAACCAATATATACGAAATGTAAAATTCTAAATTTCCTGAGATGTGTGAGTCCTGCTGGAGTAAAACTATACATCTACTATACATTTGCTAAAACTTTGCTATTCTATAAGTAGACTTCTTTCTTTAGCCTGCCCTAATCTTCCAATTATGCAATATAAACCTGCATTTTTCATTAAAATAAACTGCTGTACACTAAAGCACTTGATAAATACATAACAATATGTACTTGTGCACACATGTGCACTCAGTAAAAGCTGCTGTTGGCTTGAAGGTAACATCAGCTGCACTCATGACAAGATGCAGGCTCTTGGCCTTCAAAATCTCACCTACTCAAAAGTGTGGTCAGGCTCTGTGCTTTTTTCAGTGTGGTTTGAGCTGGGGTTGATTCCAGCTGTGGCCAATGATGATCTGAATTCAATGAAGTCAAGAGAAGACAATAATTCAGGTTCAGTTCTGGTTTTTGACAAAACAATGGTTCAAATCAATCTTTGGTTTTGGTTCTACTTCCTGCTTAACAGCTGTGTAAAGAAAAACATCTGGAATAATAACCCAGCAGGGCCTATAAGAGAGGCTGCTCTTTCATACTGTCCAGATAACACCAATAATAACAAACTGGCTTTCCAATAACAACTGGCTTTCAAGTCAGTTTTCAACAACAACAATGAAAAAACCACAACCAAACAAGAAAACTCCTTTTGTGCCTTACAGTCACTAGTGGCCAGGCCGGCAGGTGGGACTTGGAGCATTCCTGCCTCCACTGGCACCAGGCAAGGAAATGGGCCAAGACCAGCCCTGCTGTTCTGGCTCTGCAGGAAGGAGGCAGAGCACAGCTCATACACACAGCTGATTCCCTCCTGCAGTCAAGCTGCCAGAGTCTGGCTTTTGTGAGCCCTCCCCTGTGCCTGGGCACTGCCCAGCATGGGTGAAGCTCTGCCAGGGAGCTCCAACCACCTGATCCTCCTGTGAGATGCAGAATCCTTGATCTGACAGCCCCCTTAGGCCAGCACTGCCTCTGTGCCAGCTGGTAGGAAGAGCTGTGCCCAGTGCTTCTCCTTGCACCTTCCCACTGCTCTGCCACCTCTCCCACTTTTTTCAGTGAGCCCTTTGAATCTGGGACTGTCTTTGTTCCATGTTCATTTGCCTAGCACAGGCCAGCCTGGTTTCAGGAGTAGGGCTCCAGACGCTGCATCAAATTACATTTGGTGGGGATGTATAAACCATCCAGGGCATGCAAAGCTCTGTGGAGTGGTCTCAACCCATGCTCACATCTGGGCAACTGCCCCACCAAGAATGTCAGCCTTGATCGTGAAACATGACTACTCCCACTGCCCAAGCTTTAGACCAATTTTAGGAAACTGTAGTTGCTTAAAAACAAGCCAGTAATGGAAGTCTAGAAAAGGGAGAGGACACACCAGGAAATGTCCAGAGGTCACAAAGAAAATGAGAGAACTGACGCCAATGGCCATTGCCTTAAATGAGAACCCCTGAAGCCAACACTGGCTGCATAAAATTTACAACTGCTCCTGGTCTTTTTTACCACATGCTGCTCTCATGCATCAAACAGGCCAAAGGGACCTCTCAGAGCAATTCTATTTTCATGGGACAAAACACTGCTCAGGTGCTCTCCATCTGGAAAAAGCACTAGCTCTTCACTTCTGTTTCAGGAACACACCACCCCTGTGTCCATTGGGAAGGAGGTAATAAATGTCCTTGTATCAAATTTTTGATGTCTGTTTTTCTAGACCAGTTAATTGTCCCTTTTCTCCTCCTTATATAACTGAATTACTAAATTGGAACTGTACAAGGGTGAAGAGGAAAACAAAGAATGAAATTGCCAATGACTAAACACAGTTTGGTAATTTTGAGTTAGAGCTGCGATTGCTGTACTCTTGTTGCAAAAGTTAATGAAGTTAGAAGAAAGTAAAGCAGCATTTTGGCCAACATCACCAGGATTACTCCTCCTTCTGAATACTACATTTCAGCTCCATAATTTGGACAATTTTAGCTTTGTTTACCAATGAAGATTTACTGGTGCTTATTTGTATTTACCAAGGAAGGAACAGACCAGGTCCTGACCAGCATCTCTGACCTCCTGTTCAGTGGTTTATGAAACTGAAGATGCATTTTCAGGGTAGTACTTGCATTTGTAACATTCTCAGTTCATCTCTGCCATACTCACAGACCCTCCCTTTAAAACACATACCCAAAGTTTTTATGAGCCTGTGTATAATCCTATAGAAAGCTTGTAAGATTTTTGTTAAAACACAAATCTAAATTTCATTTAAAAATTATTGGATGCCTTCTGGGTTTTTTTTAGCATATTCAAGTACTGAATATTAATACAGCTACTGAAAAGAGTTCTAATTACAAAAGAAATTGTGACCTAATTTTCTCTATTTCTTATCAACAAGTTTTCAGATACTGTTTGAGCCATTTGAACCCTCTTGGAAATTCTGAGGATATTTTTCTCCACATATTGAAACGTGTAGCTGACAGCTTCTGCCACTGAGTCCTTAAAAAGTCGTTTAAACAGACATAAGTGTACAACTGAAACAGAAGCAAAACAAAGTCTCAATAATCACACAGATCTACCCTCTTTGTACAAATGTTGGATTTCAGCTACAGAAAATACCATACTACTTTACTATAGAGATGTAAAATCATTCCATAGAGTCTTCCAAATATCCAACTTGTATTTCAGACACAGATATCAAGAGGGGAAAAGTCTCCAGCTGTCTAGAACTCCAAATTCTCTCATTTGTACTGCCATTTAACATAAGACAAAATTTAAGACCAGACTTTAACTGTTTCCAAATGTTTTTTGTGTGTTTTTCTGCTGAAACCTTTAACTGTTATCTAGCACTAGAATTCTTAGACAACAAATACACCTACAGTCTCCCTTTAATTTTGTGTTCAGACATTTTTCTGTTGAATGCTTGGTATCATACATTAATCATGGTAATATATGATAAGTATGTAATGACTCTGAGAGCAGAAGGATCTAGGGCAAATTTCAAGTACAAATTACTTTAAGCACTGATACACAGAAAACTCTTAATCCTGTGGGGAAATGACTGTAGAGAGAGCAGTAGCAAAAATAGACTAGACCACGTTTAATTTCAAACCTCTGAAGAAACTATTCATCCTTTGAAACAATCTCACAAAAGCTAAATACGAGCTTTACTGAAGAAAAAATTCTCCACACACAGTAGAAACCTGAACAGAAGTACACGTGGGAAATGCAGAATAGTGCACTGAAATAAAACAGAAGGTGCTTAAAAGTCTTCTCTCTAATCCTAGTATGTGTTAGGCCACTCTTTTTTTTCCTGGAAAAGGTATAACACAATACAAAAAGCATCTGAGTTCAAGCATTACTTTCTTTGAGTCCTACAAATGAGCACAACTTCCCCTGGGACTTGTGTGTGGCCTACAAGTTTATGTGTCTGGTGAAACACTCCGAGTCAACAACTTGGATAACACTCTGAGACTTTGCAAGCCCAGACCAGCTGATATTTCAGTTTGATCCACTGAGGTAAGCATTTCCCCTCAGAAAGAAAATGCTTTATTATGAGGTGGGCTATAGGAAAGGGTAAGCATCAATTCTGAGGAAGAGTTTGGCAATGAAAATTAAATATTAAGAGCTTTCATCCTTGTTCTGGGGTGCTTCGTTTTTCTACTTAAGATAATTGGAGCATTAAAGTTAATAGAGTTCCCATGAAATAACTTACTGTTTAGGCATTTTTCCTTTTAAAGTAATTTTGTTCATCCTGGAGAAGAGAAGGCTCTGAGGAGACTTTTTACAAGTCAATGTAGCACTGGAACAAGGGGGAATGGCCTTAAGCTGAAGAATGGTGGGTTTAGATTAGGTATTAGGAAGAAATGCATTACTGTGAGGGAGGTAAGACACTGAAACAGGTTGTCCAGAGATGTTGTGGATGCCCCATCCCTGGCAGTGTTTAAGGCCAGTTTGGATGGGGCTCAGAGTAACCTGGTCTAGTGAAAGTGTTCCTGACAATACCAGGGGTGTTGGAACAGGATGATCTTTGAGGTCCCTTCCCACACAAACCATTCTATGAGTCTGTGATACATTATGGAGCAATTTTCAAAAAAGAAAAAAACACCTTCAGTGGTATATCAATAATTTATTGTTTTGCATAAGAAGGTAAGATCAGATTTCAGGTAAGACATCAACCAAGGACCTGATGGTGAATTCAAGTATAGAGTTTGGTACAATATTAAAAAATACAACCCTTTGTTTGACTACTGCAAACAGCTAGAACACAATAAAAACATCTGGACTTGACTGTCAAAACATACATTTCTCTAAAAACCCACACAGCACAACTTGAATATGTGGAATATTGGAAACATGTTTAGTTGTCTTCATTCCCAAATTCTAAAGAGTCAAAGGAACAATCCACCCCCCTGTTCCCCTTGGTATCCCAGAACAGTTCAGCACAGCTCAGGATCCATCATGATAAGCAGGCTCCTGTCCTGTTGAAACTGTTTGACTATTTGATTTTTAGCTTTTGAAGCTAAATAATGCAATAATGTTGATTTTTAAAGAGCAATTTAGTAATGTAACTTTCTGACTCGCCAAAGACTGTGCACGTTTTACTCTGTTGGTTGGATCTATGGTTTTGAGATTCCCTTTCTTCTGCAGGTGTTACCATTCAGGAATTAGCTCCTGGCTCAGAGAGGGGGCAGGCAGCCATGGCTGTGGGAGCCTCCTGCCAGGATGTGCCTGGATCAGAGGGTCGGTGTCTCTGGGAGCTCCCACGGCTGCACAGGACAACAGAGCTGTGTGCAACATCCTCCCAGACCACACCGACCCAGGAATGGGAATTAAATTAATTTCAAAAAGACAGGAAAAACAGCCTGCAGGACAGCCAGAACTGTCCCTACCAGGGAGTCTGCAGATTATTCTAGCATCTACTTCACAAAGAGAAAAGCAGGTCCCTTATGCAAGCGTTGACTGTACCCCAATGTTCCAAGACAGCCCAAGTTAGGAGCAATGCTAATAGTGTTTTAGTGAGGACTAAAGCCCCTCCTGTTGGAAATGACCACATCCTGAGAGATGCCAAGGGTCCTCTCCATTTCTAGATATGGTGAAGGCACTTGGCATCTCACAGACAAAGGCAAACTGACCTACTGAATTCCATATCCCCTGAAAAATAGATTGATTTTCAGTGATTTAAAAAAAATAGAAAATGTTTGCTCAACTCAGATAATCTCTATGCAATTAATTTAATCGACAAATTCCTATTTATGTTACAAAAAAGTTTAAGTCCACCAAGAAAATGGTGAAATTTGACAGAAGTTACAGTAGAGCTGTTCAAGCAGAGCATGTGTCCATACTGGGACTCAGTACAAATGTAACTCTTGCATAAACTTTTCCAGACTCCTAGGGATTTTCCTGTTGTTTCTTGCATTTCATTTGTTTTATAAGACTCTAAGCCAAATGCAATGGCCCACACATTAAATACACATTTAGAATAAAACTGCAAAACCTCATGGCTTTATCAGCATATGAACTGAAATAAAATATTTACATGGAATGTTGAGCTCCATTTACAGAGACTGTTTCAAATTACAGACTAGTAATCTCTTTAATAAATGATCACATTGACAAGAAATTTAAAAACTTAACATCCCTTTTCAACCCTTTCATAAATATATAAAGTTTCACTAAATTCTTTTTTTCTTTAAACAAGACAGCTATATTCTCTTTACAGATTAACATGAAATAATGGTTTCCTGTTTGAATGCCACAGATGGGATGATCTGAAGTCAGCAAGTTCCTATACACATTCTGTACTTACAAGACATATTCACAACACAATACACAGGTGTTAGTTGGTCTTTACATCTGTACTCATTTCCTGCAGATCAGTAGTAGGTAAAGAAAAATACCAAATTATCTATATTAAAAATACATCCTCTAATATATATTTGCTTAACAATGACACATCAAATCTTAAAATGGAGTTTCCAACTGTCTTGTTTCCAGTGACAAGGATGTTTTTTACAGTGAACTCTACAGCATTAATTTATTTTTGAGTGGAGACAAAATACATGTTACACTACTAAAAAGTATCAGTATATACTCAACAATAAAAAGAATTAGTCGCTTTCAACTGCTTCTCAGATGTCCAAGGTTTCTTCATTGTTTGAAAATTTCTGATGGGAAAATTGTTCTAAAGTGTGCCAAAAATATTTAAAATCAATTTAAAGGGGAAAAAATTATTGTCTACTTTGTTGCTATTCACATCCCTTTGCCACTGATTTTACAGAAGTTTAATCCCAAAGACTTTGAAGTTATATACACACTAACCCACATTTTTTCCTATTTAAATAATTATTCCCATGACTTTTCTTTGTTGTGCCACAGAGCATGCCTGAAAATATTTTTAATCCATGCATACTCACAGCTGAGTGTTTCACTATTAAGCCACTGAATACATCTTTATTTCCATGATTATGATAATTGCAAAAGAATATTTAAATCAGTCTGTACATGTAAGACAAGGTTCACATCTAGAAAAGTAAAAACACATTGATACATAATTAAAACTATGGTGTCTTCCTCATAAAAATGTTGGTCTCTTTTGCCTATTTCAGTTCTCTCAAGCACTGAAAGGGCGATAATTTCCAAGTGCTGGTGTGCTCTTGTATGGGAACAGTTATGCTTAAAACCACTGAAGTGCTGATCTCCAGCATCAATTTGTATCTTCTGCAAACTCTGTGTTAAAAACACTCACCTTGGAAACACACAGATGATGATAAAGAGGTGGTTGGCAGTTTTGCTACACTAGTATTAGCTCACTTTACGGAGCACAGTAAATCTCTGGTTTAATCTGACTGTTCTGCCCCAAACCGTGGGCAGCAGAATTGAAGACACAGGAAAACAAGACCAGTTCCAAGTGCATGAAGAGTATACCTGCTGCTCAGAAGAGCTGAAATCCCTCCTCCCAAGAAAGTAGCCATCCAGTAAAAGCTTAACCATGCCCAGGGTTTAGATGCTGATACAACAGCAGAGGTTTTGTCTGCCTAAAACATTACTATGAGTGTAGCCAGCTGACAGGAACCCAGAAGGTCTCAGTCTCCAACCTGTCAAAAGTTGTTTTAAGCTCACTGTAAGCTGTAGTGAGGTCATCGTTGACTATCACCTTGTCAAAAAGGTGGCCGTACTGGCTCTCCATCACATGGGCAGATTTAATCATTTCATGAAAATCTTCCTCCTAGTAAGAGCAGCGCAATAAAGATCAGTGCACAGCCAGTCCATAACAACCCTGCATAAACTCTTTCTGTATTAAACATGATCTAATTGCTTATTTCTTATCTCATCAGGAGATGGAAACTGTACCTCTAATTAAAAAAAAAAAAAACAGATTACCATTACAAGTGATCTCAGAGAGTATTCTGATGAGTTGACTCAGCTCAACAGGCAACTCTTTCATCTCTCCCTTTGTAGTGACACAATTAGTCACTGCACAGTAATTATGGAGACATTTTCTTTTAGCAGCACCAGCGGAAAATGTTTCTAGCTGTTTACTTTGATGATACATTTAAAGTTTCATTATGTTAATCTCAGCTTGCTATTAGCACTTACAGCACAGCCCTTTTAAGAGCTTGGTAGGAATAATCATTCTATGCCTTGTTTGATCTGGCTTAGTGGATTTCTCTTCACGTTTAGGGAGGGAACAAATCTTCATAATTTGTTTAAATGACTGTGAGAGATGAAACCTGTCCTAACTCAACAATGGCCTGAAGGTTGCTTTTAAGAACAAACTCCTCTTAGTTTTTATATACCACAAACCAATGTTTTCTTACAGAATGCAATTTCCAAACTATTCCAAATACACATTCTACACAGATACAGTCTGTGACTATATCTGTGACTCACTTTGAAACAAAACCTAAAAAATCTTAAGTAACACCTGAATGAGGAAAAATGATACACACTGTAAATACAAATAAACAATCTAACAATGATCAACTTTGCTATAGATTCTATTAAAATATAATTTCATCATAATACAAGGAAGCAAGTATGTTAATATTGGGTAATATTATTTTTTTCTGACTATTCAGAAAACCTAGAATTTGTTCCTTACTTAGGTATCTTCTTCTTTCTTACAATGTTCCATTTTTCTATACCATTTTGAAAACCCTCTATTTCTCTTATCCACAAATATGGGCTTTTTATTAAAGGACCATTTACTTTTTCAATTGTTTTTTTATGTTTGCATTTTCCTCTAAATTTAGATCCCTTAATACAGTTGACATAACAATAAATTCTTTTATTTTAATAGAAACATCTAAGCCTAGGTACAATTATTTTAAAGGAAACCCGCAGCATTAAATCTTATAAAGATATGCTTGCACTGTGGGGGTTTTCTAATGACACAAAAGTCAGAGGAGCATGGAAACTGTGAATACCCATGAGCATATCAAACAATGAAAACACCACAGTAAATGGGCAATATGGGAGAGGCTGAGAAACAGCAAGATGCTCATGTAAGCCCTGAAAAGTGCTGTCAATAGGAACCAGAGATCACCTTTATTTTCAAGGTAAACTGCTACAAGTAAACTCCTGATAGGTTCTCCTGATTTACCATGTCTAATTATACTTACAGTAAAGGGTTTTGCAGTTCCCTTATCATCTTTACTTGAAATAATCTTGGCATTTTTTCTGGTTTCTCTCAAACGGTCAAGTGATGGAGGTTTTATGAATATAACAAATGGTTTAAACTCATATGTCCGCAAGTGTTTCACTGTCTGGGAAGAGGAAAAATTTTAATTAATTAGTTTATTTTGCACAATGGAATTTACTGTAATAAAAGAAACTCCCCACTAACCACAATAAACCCATAAAGCATTTCTAGGCAGGTATTTTTCATTTACTGCCACCCTGCTCTGCTGACCAGCACTGATTCATCTAGGAAGAATTTTCAGAATGGTAAGAAACTCTTTCTCCAAGGGTGATCATTGGTCTTGATTTCCACATGGCTGCTGGTAAGCCCCATGAAGTCTGGCAAAGTTTGAGTCATGCACACCAGTGCCACTGGCAGTGAGAGGATGGAGAGGAACAGCAGGTATTCAGGGGAGAAGGAAAAGTTCAACCCATTTTAGCAAGAATAACCCTTTCTGTACCCATAAACATCAGCAGAAAGAGGTGTCTGTGACACTTGTTCACAAAAGGTCAATAATTTTACTCTTCAGTACTGTGTGCCCACCACACAACTCCCTGCTGTTCATTTTCTCTGAGTGAGCTGTGTCTGGTGTTAGAGGCAGGTCTATGATTCAGCTGCAGCACAGGGTGGATGGTCAGAAGCTTTCTAATCTCTCCACACTGCAACAGTCCACAGGAAAACTCCATGCTGGAGAGTGGGATCCCAGAATGGTTCACAAGCTTGGGTCTCCAAGAGAATTTAGAGCTTTGCAGAAACACAGGCTGTGTGGGACAGGCAATGGACTTGTCAGCTCCCCTCCTCCCCTGGCATGGGCTATGGCTTTGCTGGCTGCTCCTCTGCCAGGGCAGCCCCTGCCCTGCTCCCGGGGCACAGCCCCGCATCCAAAACTGCCCCGGGAGCTGTGCACAAGCTGCCAGGGCTCAGAAGCCATACACTGGCCACCCTTGGAGAAGAGATGCTTTGGCTAGGTTTAAACAAACTAGTCCAGCTCCTAGAAGCACTGTGGTTATCAGGAGCAAAAAAATTCCCAGTGGAGCTGTTCAGTGGGGTTGAAAGACAAGGTCAATGAATGAAAAAATGATTTAGAGAGGAATATTCTTAACAATTATCCAGCCAACATCACATTTAGTGCATTCCTTGACTCATGTCCATCCTGCATGGAAACCCTTGGCATAAACAATCTAGTGAAACATGTGAGAGAGAGTTGCTGGACTTAGTGATAACTCAAAACTATTCTGAAATTAAAGTTTCTGAGACAATCTCTTGCCCAAACTAACAGAAAGATAAATGGAACTATGGGGGCATTCTGTAATTAAATCTTTAGTATTATGCTGCAGGCTTCCAATTCCTTTATTTACTGGCTATATATTTATCCATTTTCAGAGAGCCTTGCTTAGATAAAGCTAGCGAGAAAACCCACTCAGCAATCATTCAGTGTGGGATAAAGCACACTTTGAGAAATATTTTTTTACCAGAATTCCAATATGCAATATGGGGAAGTACAAGAGTTCAGAAGACATGCTTACTTACATGAGGTTGCACATCCAACAAACAAACTTTGTTTTTAGCCAGAACTGATCGAACAGAGTCTAAACTTGTACCATAGTAATTGTTCTTATACTCGCCATACTCAATAAACCTGTGGCAGAAGGTAAAAACAACTGGAATAATTTCCATTTTCTCCAGAAAAAAAGCTTACCAGTATGCTTTATAAGATTTAATTCAGAAGCAAAACTATTTTACTTTACATGAGAGTTCTACCGTGTTTTATAAAGGAAATGCTGTCAAGTACTTCAGCATGTCAATTTTAAGAAATCTTCCACTTTACTGCTTTCAAATCAGTAACACCTGCTTGTATTACAGTTAAAGAGAAAAAAGCACTGTAGTCCAACAGCCCACTAATGTTTTCCATCACCTCTTTTTCTGAACTAATGCAATGCAATAAAACAGTGGATAAGCTAAACAATAGAAACTACTGAAATTTCATTGCACACTACAGAATATCCAAATTCTCTGTCTCAGAAGAGGAGGAGTGATGACGGTGCTGGTGGAACCAAGGCGGCTGGTTATTTGCTATAAAAGTACAAGCACTATTTGCCAGAAAAGCAAAGCACAGTTTGAAGTTTCAATAAAACCCACAGCTTTGTGTCTAATACACTTTTGCCCTCTGAAACTGGAGCAGAATTTCAAGCTACAGAATTTTACAGGCTGCTGGAGAGCACGATGCTACCATTGTCTCTTCATTTTAGTTTACTTTCTGGAGGGTGTACAGGCAGGGCCTTCACTGTAGATCTCTAAATTCAAAAGCAGAGGAAGTGCCTGGCCTGAAAGAGAGCAGAACTATGCAAACATTGACTCAGGCACGTCTGCAGCACTTCCACACCCCCCTTTGCTAGAGCTGCAGTGCTTTACTGCTATGACAGAAGATGCTCTATTAAAAGAATGCTCCCCCATCCCAAGCACCTATAATTTCAGGGTCTCCTTGAGGAGCTGAGGTACTGAAACTACTTGTAAGCTTAAAAACTCTTGTGTTTGCACATACTCCATATTTTTCCCCAGCTGCTTATATAACAACATGTAATTTTAACACATCTTCAAATCACTGCAACTTATATCCACTTTGACTTATTATCTAAAATAACAACCAGCCCCATTTTATAATAACCCATTGTTTTAACTGCTGTTCTAGTTAAAAATCTCTTCAACATACTTGTTATTCTGTACATCTGTCTCAAACAAGTGCTTGGAAATGAAAATGTATTCGACACCATCACTTTCCTGGCTTCTCCTTGGACGGGTAGTGTCTGCAGTTTCATCATATTGAAAAAAAAAAAAAGGAAAAAGAAGCACAAAACAATATAATGTAAACCAGTTCAAGAAAAGCTGAAAAGCACAGACTCTTTCTGCAATACTAAGCATAGCACTTCTCTCACTTCTGAAGCACATAAGGCTGCTCTGGATCTGGTAGGCAGCACACAAGCACATGACAGGATTGAGTTTTAAATGCATGCAGGAAAATGAGGAAAAACCTATTGGATGAGTATCAGATTATCATTTTTTATTAACTAGTGGAAAAATCCAATAAAATGAGGACAGCTGAATAATAAAAGGAACAGCAGTCCATAACAATTACCCCAGCCTTGCCTCTTGTTAAACTTATTAGCATATGAGACCATAAAGGGAAACAAAGCACACCATCCTGATTTATAAAATGTTATGTTCATTAACAACTCTTGTAGCTATGGTATGTGAAGCATGGTAATAAAAAAATAGGGTGTGAACTTTATGTTTTAGTGCTTTTCTTTATCCCGTGATCAAAACAGAATTCCATTTTCTTTCAGTAGCCTTGTATTATTCACACTTCTTACTTTCCCCCAAGCAGGGAAAAGGGTTTTGCTTGTAATATTTGTGGAGTTGTCATTTATGATTAATGAACCCATTAAAACATCCTTTTTTGAACAAGTTGAATACTACAACATCATGCATTCTTCATCACATATGGACATACAAAACCTGCTTGCAGCCACACAGACTTAAATGCCATTTGACCTACCACTCCTCTTCTTAGGCTGACACAATGAGGAACATTTCCAAGACAGGAACCCCTCTCTCTCCAAGTCCTGACTTACTGAATTTCAGGGAGAGGGATTCCTTTACATGTTTGTTTTAACTTATAACCACAAATTTGGAAGAGAAAAGAGAGAAGGCAGCTTGATGAATACTGTCAACTTTTAGAGAAATATTTTTGGGCAAATGATTGCATATACTTCAATGTATTAAATATTTTGGGAACATATAGATTTTTTGCTATTGTTGCTTTCAACACCCAGTTGAAGCAAATGTATGCAAAAGAAATTTCTTGCCAAACTAAATGCATTAGTTTTTCTACTTAGCAAATTCATTCATACATATACACTTCACAGAATATCTGCACTTGCAAAAAACCTGAGAGAGAATCTCCCAAATTCAGAATGTTGGAGCCATATTTGTGAAGGATCCCTATAGAAGGCACAAGTAGAAAGCAAACTAAGAAATCAAAGTCTAAAACTGTTGAGTTCTTCATATTAAAGAAAACCCAGTAAAGAATTGTAGAAGTTGATAAACACAATGTTACTCTATTTTATAAAAATCACACTACTTGGTCAGAGAGAGGAAAGAGGAAAAAACATCCCCAGATGATCTCTTCTAAAGCTAATAAAAGGGATTTAATTAATTTATTCACTGGATTAAACTGTTTATGATCAATCTTCATTTTTCAGCCTAACAGATAAAGGCCAGTTTGCTGAATGCAAGCATTGGTAACAGAGTACATTTCAGTGTTTTACAGCCAAATCCAGGGTGTTTTTCAGCTGATTTTCATTAAGTAAACCTCAATGACATCAATCATGCTAAAACTTGTACTGAAAGTGTACTGCAATGCCTCTGAGCCAAAAAGCTCTATCAGTTAAATCAATGCTATTTAATGCAGAACTGCAGCAGCACTTCTAAAAATAAGAAAAGAAATTTGGATGCCAAGCATGCATTTAGAGACCCAAATTTGAAAGTACCTTAAAGGTAATACAATAATAAAGGCTAATGATGCAAGTATATCATAAGAGAATAGGAGAACATTTTTACTTACGTGGCACTGTTACCCCATAGTGCTGGGTGTCACTGATTAGCAATTTCCGTTTAAGTTCATTCAGTCCAACCCCTACAGGACCTGAAAGAAAAAAATTGTCCTTTTTCCCAACAGTCAGTTGTCCCTTGTCTCTTCAAGTGCAAGTATGCTCCAAGGTAAGACTTCATAGCCTATAGCTGTGACATTACTGCCTTTTAGTGAGTGATTTGGAAACGCTCATGGTTCCAGCCTCTCCTAGTATATACAGAGCTGACAAATTTTGGGGGATGCAGTTGGCAGTGACTCTGTTCTGACTTTATTACTGAGGAAATATCAGTGAAAATAAGTCGCCAGAAAAGCTGACTTTCTTTTCTGCAGCAGCTACCCTCAGCGAGCACCCACCTCCATCTCAGCCCTACTACAAACCCCAGCATGCCAACCTGCAGCTTTCCACAACAAAGACTGGTTTGGCTGTTTATTTTACCAGAATACCCTCAACTTGCAGATTCGAGGACCCCAGCTGGCATGTGCAAAGCTGGCATCTGCACTCTGTGTGTCAGCAGGGCCTCACTCCCTCCTGCTCCTGCATCCCTTGCCTGCACCAGATGTCCCTGGGGACAATTGTTTCCACCTTCCCATGCCCTGGGAGCATTGCTCCTTCCAGCCCCTGCTGCAGACAGGAACACTGCCTAGCTCCTGGCTGCCTGTAGCTGTCACCATCCACCTTTCAACTGTGTGAGGGTGGCATTGCATGGAGAGAGGAAGGAAGGGCAGTACTTGCCAGGTCACAACCCATTTGGAATATGTGGGTTTCTTTCTTTGTTGTTGATTTTCTTTTAAACTGTGCTTGTCTCCTGCCTGCTGTCTGAACGGGTCCAAAGCAAATGTTTCCTTCTTCATGCGACTGCCAAAGAGAGACCACTCTTGGAAGAAGGATGGCAGGAAGAAACAAAGACTGCATGGAAGTTTTTTGACCCGTCTCCTCCACCTCCACTTGAGTAGTGCTGTACTGTAAGCAACAGAGCAAGATGTTCCTCTTGGCTTTTGAGCTGTCCCTAATTCTTAGTTGTTTGTCAGTGGTGCCTTAGGTCTCTGTGAGGGCACTCTGTCCTGTGAGGTCTCAAAGGCTCCACAGGCACTCACTGCCTGTCCCCAGGAGCCCTTCATGCAGGGCTCCAGCCTGCCTAACCACTTTGGTGACAGAGCCATGGTGTTTGCAGTGTGTGAAGGGAGCCCAGCTCTGCATGATCCTGCATTTCTGACAGTGGACAGCCTTCATTTCTACAGAGCCAGGTCAACAGCAGAAGGCAAAGGAGAATAAGCCATTGGAACCGTATCCTAAATAATGGAAGGATAATACCTGTGGTTTCAATGAAAATTCTTGCACATTTAGTAAAAGGGACAACACGTATATATGGAGTGCTTCTTAACAAACACATTTTAAACATTGTAAAAATGTTCAAAACCTAATAAACATTTCAATGAAATAGTGTTGTAACCACTACTTACGAGTGAGAGTCCGAAAACAGACTGATGCTTCAGTACCTTCAGGTGCCTATCTGTAAAAATGACCATACACCCTGTCTGGAGTTGAAACACATAGCAATGAAAAGCAAGGGCTTGCTACTTTGCTGCTACCCCCAGACTATGGTTCTACTGTAAAATCTTAGACTTTCTACATTTAAAGTTTATGTATGTTCACATCAGTTAAACACACAACTACATTTCAAGTTCCATCTCTGACCTTCCTGTAAATTAATATATCAATATGTATAAATGTTTATTTAATATGGTGCACAGCAGCCTCTACTGGTGCATGTCTGCAGAGGACAGCAATGTGTTATGTAGATAATGGCATTACTTTTGTTTTAATTTGAGTTTTTTCCTTTTTATAAGAGTTTAGCTCTTTAAGGCAAATATGGACTTTTATAGGAAAAGTAATTAAAACTCTTAATATACCCTAGCAAAGTAAACCAAACCAAATGGAATTCAGTTTTTTAAAATCACTCTATTACTTTTAAGCAAAAAATATTTCACATCAAATCCACACAAACATTATTTCCTTAGCTACATGCTGTCAAATCAACAGTATGCTTTTAGCTCTATTTATATATATAAAGAGTCCAGGCTTTACTTCCTGTGACACATGCTTTGGAAACTTAGCTTAACTCTGTTTCCAGATCACAACTTCACTGCTACTGTCTCCCCTTCCAGATTAACATTTTAAAATAATCTTTAAATTGAACTACTGAAAGGTGTAGAGTCTTCTTTCTCAGTGCTGTCTTCACAAAGTCCTCATAACTGTAGCATATGGACACTGAAGGCTGATTCCAGTTCAGCGAGGCCATCCATTATGTGGATTTCTATACTATCTCTCCCAAGTTAATATACAGTTCCCTTCTAAATATTCTTTTTGTTTTCATGCAGCAGAGAAAGATGCCAGCTTCTAATAGTTATGAATCTGAACACACAATTTGAACTCAAAAAGAGAATGAAGTGTCAGGATTTAAAATGATAATCCTGATTCTTATAGTCAAATATAAGGCATGCAGGATCCATGTCTGTAGTGTAGTTTTGGTTTACTATAAATCACCCAGGCAGCAATATTTACAGTTATGCTGACAGATTTAGATATACTTTGCTTACTTTTTTAAAGGAACATTTGTGCTGCTTGCTGTTGCATGCTAAGTCATGTTGATGGTCAAATCCTGCACAAGTGGACTGCAGTGCCTAGCTCAATTTATTGAGAGACATCTGCAGAATTAAACTACCAATCATTAAAACTCGCACTAGATTTTGTACCACTCAGACACATCTGAAGAAAACTGAAAAAACTAAGTTTAGGTTTTGGGAGGGTTAAGCCAACCAGCCACCATTCTTCACCTACAGACACATAATGAGCTCCTAGTAGACTTTTGGAAAGAAAAGAAAAGAAAAGGAAAGTGGTCTTGTGAGTTAGATGACAATATTCCTGCTGGGATCACAAGAACCCAGTAGGAGACCTGCCTTGAGAGAGGCTCTGTGGCTCAGTTCCTAGTACACTACAATGCAGTAACTGCACATGCGTGTGTGACTGCAGCTCAGTTTGGCAGGAAAGGAGAATCTCATTATTTTGTGTTTCTGTACATTTTAACAAGCAGTGGGAGTGTACTTCGAGATCTATTGTTCACTGAAGTAGGATCAGTGAGTTCACACTGGTGTTCTCACGGGCAAGGCTAGGCACTATGTTACATCCCATGTATTTGTTCCTGAACCTTGCTGACCTTCCCATGCCTTCAATCAGGAAGTTTTAATGCAGATAGCAATTATAGGTCTCTTTCTTTATTGTCCAGCTAGTTGACTGGAATAGCATGGCCATGGTAGTGCATTTTCCTGCACTACTGCTGTAGATCAATTAAGACTCTGCAAGCCACTACTGAACATGTTTAAAGATAAGTCAGGAGAGGTGAAGAGTTAAAAGGCCCTTTCATTTTATCCTCCTTTGCTCTGAAACAGACCTGGCCTCATCATAACTCCTTCATGATAAAACCAGAGGTGATGAATTTAAAAAAATCTAAGCAATACAACAAATAGAGAGCTTTTTCAGTCCCAGATTCCTTTTCTTTGCAGTATTGACCAGAAGCACATCTTTGTGGGAAGTACTGACAGCTTCATTCAGAAACAGAGGCTTTTCTGATCATGTCAGACACCGGTAACAACTCCTCCTTTATTGCTACATGCCTCTGGTCCTTGCTTCCACCACTGCCCACTTTGGACAGAGGCATCACCATGGGTGACCACAGCCCCTGAAAGGCTCTGCACACCTCCAGTGATCACACTGCATGCACAGAACACTGTGTGTTCTTGGGGACAAGTGCTCCTAGCTTGCTACTGACAACTTCACTTTATTCTGCCCCTTCAGAAAGCTCTGACTTAGCTGAAACTATGCCAGATAAAGTTATTGCATGTAGCACATTCATTGTAACTCTAAGGAAATAAAATTTATGCTACTCTGGCTCTTAAAATTAACCAGAGCAGAAGACCTTGTGAACAAGGCTTTTCCCTCATTAATATAAATGAAAATCCTAGTGTTTAAATAATGCAAGTCATATTAAAATATTCTACCTTTGTCTGATAGGGCTGTGAGGTATGTAATGCTTAGGATACAGGCAATATTTGTGGTGGAAGACTTTAAGAATTTCTTGACAGCTTGGGAACAGTAAGTTACTAGAAGCAGACTGATGACACAATATTGGATAATTTTGTTTTTAGCAGACTCATCACAATCCTAACAATTAAAAGCACCACAAAATGTTTCTATCATTACTGTTTCAGATGATGTTATATTAGCCCCTAGGATTTGCAGAGCTTTATTAATGACCTTAGATTTGCAGGCAAGGTAAAATCTTGACAAACTGGTACACTGAGCTGAACCTGAGAGTAGTGTGTAGCACACAGCAGGGCACTAAAACTACTGTGTGTGCAATTTGTGTTCATCTTTAAATTAGATTAGACCAATTAGAAATGAAGTGAAATTTGTTTTAAAGTTGTCAAACTCCCCCCCCCTAAAAAAAGGCAAAACCAAACCTAAATGTCCCCTTTTAAACAGTAAATCATATATTTAGACCTAGCTCCACACAACAGACATCTAGTGTCTCCTCCAATTACAGGTATAAATTAATTATATCTCCCTTTCTTTCCTAGTACTACTATACAAATTACATTCAATGTATTATATGGAATGCTGCTACTGGCACACAAAAAGCTTTTAAAATGTGTTTGCTTCTACTATACCTGTATTGCTTAGCTCTGCTAGTTTTTTCCACATTTTGCCCAAGACATTTTTATGGTATTGGCCAGACTTAAGCTGCTCTTAATATCCAGAGAAAAAACATTAGAATTACTGAAGTCCGCAATAAATTTCTGAATTGCTTTTGTTACTGAAAAAGCACTCTTTCTTCATTTGATTTATTACAACAAAAATCAAACAGAATCTCTAGGCATTCCTTGGATCAGACATATGCAATTTGTTATAAAAAGTCTACTTATCACACTTTTGCACTACACTCTGTTGATGTTACTGTAAAATCAACTCAACCATGTTATTACTTGTTGTATATTACCCAAAATCTCACAGTGATCACACTAGTAGGTGGCTGATTTTTAGTGCTGGAGAGTGACAAAACTGTTTATTAAAAACTCAATTTAATGTTCCCTTGGATATGAACGATATAAAAACACAGCTACTCAACAGTTCCTAACAGTCCCTGACAGAGGGTCATATTTCTCTGCTCTGCAGAGAAATATGACCAGAGAAATATTTCTGGAGGAAATTTTACTAATGAAGAAGCAGCCTATGTGTTACTGCCAAGGAAACAATAATCAATGAGATGTTACTCACTCCTAGTGATGGTTACTCATTACTCATTGGTACTCCAATTGTTACCTTTAAAAAGCTTAAGATAATGGACTTTCTCTCTTTTTGGGAGACTGAAGCAAGGCATTTTGGTTATACAATAAATGCTGTGAGGAAGCCATGGCAGTGACAGATTATAGAAGAACAGAAAGCTGACTAAGAATAATATGTTGAGTCCTCTGAAGCTATGCTTGCATTCATCCTTGGCCTACAGAGGTCCACATTGCATCCACCTTTCTTACTAGATGTCCATTTACTTTTTCTAATGCAGTAGGTAGTTTTGTTTCTTTCCACTTTCATTGTCTGTCTTCATTGACCTCAGGTATTTATCCTGTCCTTTTGGGGTTTTTTTTCCACATAGATATATTGATTGATCACCAAGAGTGGAATATCAACTAATTCTTTTGAGTTTTAGTGCAGCTTGACTGCCACATTCAGACTTGTAACCATGGTAGCTGTATTTTAATGCCATCTCCCCTTGGTTTAGGAAAGCTCTAAGCACAATCTCCTAAAGCATCCTTATATGCAAGTTGAGACATCCTGTCTAGAAAGATGGACTACTCGACAGGTGAAAAAATAGAGCATGTTCAAAGGGAAGGGGTTATTGCTCTGTGCTCTAAGACTCATTATAAGGGGAGTTCCCTGGGACATACTCTATTTCACATCCATACCAACGACACAGACTGGGCCCTTACAAAGCTTGCCCATGGCTAGATACGAGTGACTTGCTCAAGGGCAGGACTTCCATCTAGAGAGCTCCAGGCATAGGCTGGCAGAACTTAGTGAAATTTGATGAGGACAAAGTTCTGCATTATAGGCTGGCTGGATGACAGGGGCCTTGGGGTTCAGGTGGGCAGAGCTAAGCACAAGTCCCCAGTGCTCACTGGCAGCAATGAAGGGTAACAGGAGACTGGGCTGGACCAGCAAGAGCCTGGCACATAGAGGGGAATGATTCTTCTCCTTCACTCAGCACTTGTCAGTCCCTTGTGAGGAATACCCTGTCCACAACAAGCCCTGCACTAAAATACTGTTGAGAAACTGGATCAAAGACATCAGAGGGCCTCGGAGATGGTCAGGAGCTGAACCACATAACCTCTAAGAGAGACTGAGGGAACTGGGCTTGCCTGGCTTGGGGAAGAGATGTCTTCAGGGGGAACCCATCAGCACCCTTCTGACACTCACTGAAAAGATGGAAGCCAGCTCTTCACTGAGCTGTGAGGTAAGACAGGGAAGACATGATGGGAATACAGGTTCCTAAAGCTGCTGCCACCAGCAACCTGCTCAGAACCTGGTGTTGATCTCACACAGTGGGAGGCTGGACCAGGTGAACTCCTGAGATCCCTTCCAATCTAAATGACTTTCTGGTGAGCATTGTGCTAATCAGCAGGTCTCTGTTTTACCAGGTCAAAAAGAAAGAAAACAACTTACCAACCAAAACAACAAGCCTGTATTTCTCATTAGGTTGTCGCCTATATTTTGCAACTTCTTCATAGGTTGGGATATCTGCTGTATCATACTGATCACTCTTCTTGCACTCATACATGGACTTGTTTGTTTTTTTATCTTTTCTGCTAAGACGAAAGCTTCTTCTAAAACCAGCTGCAGTAAGAACAGGGTTTTTTCAAAGTAAGAAAATAAGTCTTCTTAAAACATTTGAAAACAGTCTCTTCCAAACATTCAAGGATTGGAGCATGGAATAAAAAATGTATTATATGTTTAATAAGCCAGGTCATTAGAATGACATTTCTCATGTTTTTAAACTATATTGGGTACTTAATTAAACTGCAAAATTAAGATTACTGATAAAAACAGAACCTTTGCAACAACAAACTGCAAAATATAATTGCTATTAAAAATTGTTAATAAATTGTTAATATATTTAGATTATTTAGACAATTTGAGTATCTTATAAATTGATATATATACACAAGGCAATTCATGCAAGTCTCATACCACATCTAATGCACGTCTATTAAATCACCATGGCACACAGACATCAAATACAACATAGGATAGAAAGACATCTGGTGGTCGAAAGGGTTAATGAGAATTAACTCCTTGAACAATTCTCTTGTGCTTAGCTCCACACTGATAGTATATTAAAAAGTGCATTAAACCTTTCCTGAGTATGTTTAATAGTCAAACCAAGCACTCATAATAAATTACAAACTATTAGAAACATCTTAGACAATACAGTACCCATATTATGAAATTAAAAGTTAATATTGCTATTAAATCTATATTTAAAATTGCATCAGCTGTGTGACATCTAACCCGCCTTCTAGAGAAGACTTGAAATTTCACATAGCTTTTAAGCACTCTCAAAGGAGAAAATCATTGGCATTTTCAAGCAGAATGGCACAAAAGACCCGTTTTACACTACAAGTTAAGAGCTAATCTAGTCCTCTGTTAATGACTACCTTAGAGTTTTTCAAATAAATCCTTTATATTGCATTACATTAAATTTTACTGGTATCTCTACAACACCACTTTTGTTCTATAAGGAAGTATAGGAAAGACTGTGAAGACTGCAAAGTTGATTTCACTGTCTGGTGGTAGCAGAGTAGAACACAAATTATACTTTAGATTCTAGAAAAGTTGTTGGTGTTTTTTCCCCAGAACACTTCATGGGACAGTAAAGATGTGTAAACTTTTGTTGGCCCCAGATTTTCAGTAAAATGTTTTTATATTCTTATAATAGCTTATGTTTAGGTTTTTGAAAAGTAGTCATATTATAATTTCTTCTTCAAAGGAAATATTGTGCAAATATTTAGCACCAGATCTGAAGAGAAATGCTACAAGGCTTAGTTATAGGCTTAGCATTTTGCACACATGCAGTTTCATTGAGCATAAATTGTCACAGATCCTAGACCACAGAGGATATTAATGAAGTTAGTTAATTGGTGTGAACCCCTATACCTATGGGAATCTACAACAAACAAAAGGTGAAAAAAATTTTGAGAATATCATGATGTCAACCCATTTATATTCAAAATATGAATAAGTAAACTGAAAATCTATGATAAAGGAGAAGAACTAGCACCCACAGAAAGGGCAGATCATATTTTTAAGAAGTACAATATAGTCCAGACTAAGTAAGAGGTGAACTGACATAGAATAAGATCAAAATATGAGACATGAAAACAATAATGAAATAGACTGGGTTACATTATTTTATTATTGAATTAACACTGACATTGAAGTGACTGCAGTCAGAAACAGAAATGCTCTCTTGGAGAGCTTACACCCTCACAAGAGGGCCGGGGAGATCTTGCCTGCCCTAAGGTGAAGTCCATCACAATACAATGTTGTTCTCTTGATGTTCTCTTGGTCACAACTATGCCTAAGTGTACAGACAGCTATATAAAGAAAGGTTAAAAGTAGCTTTAGCAATACAGACTACAGACACATGAAGTGAGTTACAAGTTTCCTGAGGCCTCATCTAAAATGCTCCTGATTAAAAAAACCCAAACACCAACCAAAAAAGTTGCCCAAACCCTGAAAATTACTCTGTTTGTTGCATTTTTTTCCTTTATAGTAATTTTATGGAAAAACAAAAAAGAGAAAAAAAAGAAAGAATAATTCTTCACCATTGACGACTAAATGCTTTACAAAATCAAGACCTTTGTTAGAAGACCAAGAATCCATGTATCTGGGAAAGGTAAAAAAGTAAGAATAATGAACAAATGAAGCTAAATCAGTGGTCTCTATTCCAGTTTGGTGTTGACCTTTCAATTAACAGCAGTTCCATGCCCCTGATCAGCTGTCTCAAAATGCCATTAAAACAGCTTCTCAGCCTCCACTTAAATGGTAAACTCTGCAATCCTTAGGAAAACTATTTTTTCTGCAAAATCTTCTTATCAATTCAATTTCCACTTTTAGGTTTTGGTAAAAACATTTGTAACTTGTTCCTCTTTTCTCCAACTAATTTATTCAGATCTCATTAGCAAACAATCAGGTGATAGATTATTCAAGAATTTTCATTTCTTTCACTCCTTAAAAAAAAGAGAAAATCTTTCAGCTCTGTCTTCAGGCTGATTTGTCCCTTGTCACTTTTACAGGCTCCACAGGAAACATAACAAAGACTCAGGTGATATGATTCCACTGCTAACATGTGTGTCCTTGAATAAAATATTTGATATTTCTGCCACTGATACTCATTGGTAAAATGAAAACAGTAATATTGTCCTGTGTATTAAGAAAGCTCAACAAAAAGTTCAACCAGAATTTAGACACTGCATAAAATAAAATATACTAATTAAAAAGAACAAATGTGGAAAAAACACAGAAACCAGAGTAAGGCTGACCTCTCTGCAGTGTGCTGGTGAAGACGCTCTGTAAAACTACTGACTATTAAAAGTTTGTGGTATACTGTTTGCTTCACTATTTTATCACTATCTTGAATTTGAAACTTTTTTAAACTGTTCCTCAAAGTCACCTGGATAGCCCATACATAATCTCAAGAAAGTTTGCTTTAAATAGCATTCAAACCCAAAACATACAGTTCCAAGAGGAAGGATTTTTCAGATATATCCAACACTTCAGATGTATCCAACTGTAATACTGCTGCTGCGTTCCTGAAAGCATCTTCATTGCTCATCATCTGCCATTATATGTTCTCTCATGTATGGCTTAACTTTACTGTGACCTAGAAGCTGTTTTATAGAAATGCTAATAAATAGTTTCTATTGAATGTCTGCATTTGTAATTGTATTTTATGTTTTATGTTATGAGAACAATGACTGCACAAAAATATTAAGCTGAACTGAAACAATATTGTACCTTTAAGGAATAAAAACGTATATGAAAAGGCAAAATATATTCTACTAATGTCTGCATATTTCATAGCTTTGAAAACATAATTCATATATTTAAATTAACAATAGAGCATCATTAAGAATACAGTGATGATTACTACAGAGAACCAAACCCAATACTGATATGCAGCAGAAAAGGTTTCTATAAAATGATTCATGTTAAAAGTAAATTTCCATAAAGAACAAAAGGAAAATGTATTGCTTGCCTAGAGTATTTGATAATATAAACCTTGATGAATATGAAAGGAACTGCAGGCTACACTGTCTGTGGAATATGGGTATCAGCAGAGATTAACCTTAGTTGCCAAGTATGCAGACTATAAAATAAAAGGGGAAAATTCTATCACTAAAGCGACATAATCTCCTGAACACTGAGAAGCTTGCACCAGCTCACTGGTTACAGCTACATGTCTAGGAGCTTACTGAACATGCAAACCCATAAACTGCTGCTGGAATGTAACAGATTGGGTGAAATAAGAGCAGGCTCTGGAAAGAAAATATTAAGAACAAATGTTCTCAAACTACTGATGTCTTCAAAACTTATACTTCTTAATATGAAATAAAAAAATCATTACTAATAAACTTAATTAGGGCCCAAAAATCAAATAGAAATCACTTAGATCTCTAAGAAGGAAAAAAAAACCTTAGCAGAAAAGTTTGATTATTCTTTTAACCATTAGCAGTATACATTTCATCCTTTCAGAACAACATCCTTACACTTACACAGAGAAATCCACTGGGGCCTCTCACAGAATCCAAACTGAAAACACACAATGTGTGAACCTTCCTGCCTTGCAATATTTTAAAAGGATGATGTTGCAAATAGCTGTGCTTATTTAATGACATAATTCTAAAGAAGTAGATCGCAACTATGTTGTGTAAATTTCAGTCCAAATATACTAATAAAACCAGAAAGTTAATTTTTCAAATTCAGACAGACTACACTAACAGGCATGCTTCATAATTCACAAGTAAGACTCCAGAATGCTATAAAGCACTTACATGGCCTTTTGTTATTTTTCATTCATTAAAATCAGTGCTTAAGTATGTGCTCAAATTACATATGTTCTTCACTGAATTTAATTTCATCTTAGAGTAAACAACTTCTATTTAACTGTAAATGCATTTAAGAGCACCCTTTGTATTCTTATTGCTGACAAAAGTGAGTTTGGTACCATGGTCATTATCTAGGTTTGTATGAACATAATATTTTTACTAGATATTTCTGGATATTATTTTTCCCCCAAAATATTGGTATTCTTTTTACATTGGCTTGTACGCTGAGGATTTCTATTGTTACACAGGAACTGCACAAACACAGAGCAGACTTCTTACTATGTTTGCTTCTGGACTGATTCCCAGCTTGCACATTTAGACAGGGTTAATAAAAATTTAGATTATGTCTGGATTTTAAAGACGAAATTGAGAATTGTAAACAGATGATATTCATCTGTATTTATTGTATGTTCATAAAGGTTCAAGCAATGTAACCAGAATTTAAGCTTGGCAAAGGCAAACTCCTAACGTTTTCCTCAGCAATTCCTCAGGAAATTACAGCAGAAACATACAATACCATACTGTGGCTTAAATATTAGAATTTGGTGAAAAATCATTAAATTTATCTGAATCACTTTAGAGGAGAGGGTTCAAATTAATAGCAGTATAGCCTTGGGTATAAAAGATTTGACCCAAAATGGTTCAGACATTCTGTCTTCTGAACACTCTCCTCCTGTGCTCCTCATGACTACCTTGTATGTGTGTGAAGTACATATCCTTTCAGAGAGGGTTAGGTGTACACAGAGTAATCTGGTTCTGCAGTCCCAGAACCACATATTTGGTTTGTGAAACAAGGAGACACTGGATTGCATGGGACAGTTTGAATTATAAATCACTGAGTGCGGTTACTGCATGCAAAAGAATGGTAATATCAACTGTCAAAAGCCTACCTGCTTGTTCTTAAGATAGGAAAATTTTAAACAAATTATTCTTACCAAAGAGTTTGAAGGAACCTTGAGTTTCTAAACCAAAAAGCTAATTAGTCACAATCAGTGAATATACTTGTGTCCTTAAGCCAAAATCAGTCCTAACATTAGTTTTTCTGCCTTCTGACTCTCCTCTCTGACATCTCACCCCAAACCACACACCCAGCACGAGATGGCTGAAGGTACCACCTCTGGACTGCTGACAACATTCCACGACATGGAAGCTCTCAAGAAAGAAACCATTGCCTGAACTGTACTTAGCAATTCTGAATAATAATTGTAAAGTTTTGCCTAAGTAAACTACAATGCATCTTGACATTTTGTTCTTTGCTTCTGGGACAACAGAGTCTTCTTCCTAAAATGGCCATGGCTTTTTGGCAATTATGGACCAAAATGTTTTGGTGAAAAAGGCTACACTACCTAGAAAAGGTGATTTTGTTTTGCTACCTTTGTTCTCAAATAAAGCAGCAGCCCACTAAGATCTGATTGCAAAACCGTGATAGTCTCACACTAAGAATTCTTGCAGCATGTATTTACATACAGAAAGAAAAGACGTGGGGGGGAAGGGTGTATTGTTCATGTTTCAAATAAAATATTTGATAAGAAAAATGAATTTCATCTGGAATCACATCCAAATTATCATTTTCCAAACATACCAAATATTTCAGTACAATTACAATTCAACATGAACTTGGTTGATTGCTTAACAAAAGTAAGAAGTGTATTTTCAGCATGATAAAATACTCACAAGTTCCACCAGCACAGAATGGAATTATACCACACTAAGGTTTTGTAAACAGGTCAGAGTTCTTTCAATGATATACTTTGTGTGTACCTGATGTAGTTTCTACACCACATTTAAAACAACTCCAATTTACAGTATTGGTCTAGGATGTTTTAGTGAGCCCACTGGCTTGGAAATACTTAAGTACTTTGACAAGTTTCTCCCCCCTCCTCTTGTAGTAGGAAGATGAAAGTCTTGAGAAAAGGGCTGTTTGCCACAAAATCTGCTCCAGCCAGCCTTCAGCTGGCAGGAATTCTGGACAGTTTCAACTAAAATATTTTTACATAGGTTTCAAAATGGCACAAATTAAAAAGTTGAAACATATCGTGGAACATTCACCTTTTTTAAATGTTACTTTTGTTTGAAATTTGGAATTTTGAATATGAAGCCAAAGGACTTTTGCCCCTCCTCTTCCCCGTTCCTCGCAATGATACATTGAGCTCAGACCAGCTTTAAAGCTAAATTTAAGCTACTGAATTATTATGATTGATATTTTGTAATGTGGAAAAAGAGCTGGTGCCTGCAAATTTGCTCTATATTCTTACTGAATCCTCCCAAAATGGTTAGATAGACATGTACAAAGAAAAAACGCATACACAAAACTTGAATAAAACCTTGAGAGTGTCTTGAAATAATTTTTCATGATATAGCAACCTTTTTGTTTCATTAAACACATAGCTTGCTTCATGTACTTTAAAAATTTTGACTTTAAGATCAAACCAGTATTTTATTAGCCTATGTTTATCCAGGTAAAGGCATACGCTATATAAACCCTTTATGTCAAATCCAATGAGCCATGTTTAAAACCTTAATATTCATGCATTTGTCATGCAGAGTAAGGACATTTGTATGCAGATTACCCCCAAAAGCACAGTGGACACAGTAGCTCCAGGGAAAAGAAGCTGAAAGAAAGGAACAAAATTGTCTTTTGTAACCAACTGCTCACCTAGATAGGATCCACTGTTGTGACCAGCACATTCAGCATCTTCTGGACGAAGGGTAAAAGCATACAGAATAAGAGCCAAGAAATAAAGCAGAAAAGTTAGAAGCCCAGCAAAAAATACAGAAGAAATTATTTTAAAAATGACAACTGTACAATGCACAGCATTAAAAAGCCTTCAATAAAAAGCCATTTTCTTAAAAACATAAAACAATCTTTATTGTTTTATATTTTAGCTGGAGATACTCTTGGATTTTGCAGCATGCACACTGATCTTTTTACCTTTTCAAGCAAAAGTTGTGATGACAACAAACATTCTAAAAAAAATTCTAACACTGTATTATTCACGTTTTATCAGTTAATAGAAAATATGCCACTTAAAAGAAAGCAGAACGATTTGATGTAAATCAAGCTTTTTTGTAAACTATACATTATCAAACTTCAGCTTTATGTTTTGGCTCACTGGATTAGACAGAAAGGTTTTTGATCAAAAACACATCCTCTCATTCAATATAAAATAGCTATAATGTATATTTTTACATGCCAGAGGCCCTTTGATCAAAAATATGAGCTACAATTTCTAATGCTTTTATAAACAAAAGCCTCTTAAGTAAAAAAAAACCCAAAAAACCAACAAACAAAAACCCACAAGAGATCAGCTGCTATTACTTTAACATATGCTGCAAACATAACAATAACCGGCTACACTCAGAGGGAAACTCAGAGGGAAAACAGTAACGATGACACCACATAGATGAACCTTCTACCATCCCAGAGAAATAGTCTGTCAGTATTAGTCAGAAGCTCAGGACCTCTCATGGCCATGTAATTAACTCAGAACCATCTCCCTCCACCCCAGCCCACCCAAGTGCTGCCAGTATTATTCTGTCATATCATACTGCTTTTCTATACATATCTTGCAGAAGTTCAAGAGAGAGAAAGCAGTTTAAAACAACAGTTCAAATTACTGATCATTAAATGAAGCAACTAGATATATTCAGGTATTTTTATCTACTTTAAAACATGATTCAATGTATTTGGTGGCAATATAAAAGCATCATATGTAAAACATCTCCTAGAAACACTGGACTATATTCAATTTAATTCTAAACACATGTTCTCTAAATAAAATTATTGGGCTATTCAGGGAAACTTTTATACATGTACCTTCAATTTCCTCTGAGAAGCACAAAGGAGAAATAGGAAAGGAAATCATTAAATGGAGTGAAAACATAACTTTAGAAAGAAAAGTTAAATCGAAGAAGAAAAATGCACCTACCACACTCAACCGCTTCCTCATCTTAGAACAGCCAAAAAGACAAAGTATTATTGTTTAATACTTCATAAATAGGAAAAAATTCAGGTATGTAAGCTACTCTCAAATTCTCTTGACAGCAGCTATTATATCGAGGCATATACCAACATACCAGTAGTGAGTTTAACTACACTCAGAAAAGGATGTAAAAAGGCATTGAAATACTATGTGCGTTTTAAATTCCCATATGTGATTCTTCCACTATTCAGTTGGAAGAAATGACCTTACCCTGCTGTCATGGAAGATCTCTCTGGTATTAAATGCAAAGTTTGTTAGTTCCAATTTATCAGTCTTAACATAGAATTTCTAAGAATCACTACCATGAACATGATCTCAGTATTTTTCTGCACTATCAGTAAGAGCTGGGATTGCCCTTTGAGATGCATTTTGAAAAGGTTTTTTGGTTGTGGCTTTTTTTCTTTTTTTTTTTGGAATGTGAAAACATGCTGAAAGAATTCACGTACTCTTGTAATCTTTTCTCTGGCATTATCCTAATAAAATAGATATATAGAAGACTTTCTCCTTACATACAGTAAATCAATAAATTTCTGCTGCCTCGATAGTAGAAAACATACACTTTTGTAATAATCTTTGGGGTTATACAGAAAAGCAAGAAAAATATATTGTATTTTTGTTCACAAAGATATTATATACTAAGGTTAAGATTTATAGAGAGATTTAGCAATCTACCTCTCATTCAAATTTCCTTTAGGATGTGGATAAATGGGGCTAAAATACAACCATTTCAAAGACTTTCCATGAAACACGTATTTTCTCAGAATGTGAAAAATTATTCAAGAGCTATTTTACAATCTTTTATGCATAACTAATGTACAAAACAAAGGTCAGGTCAAAATTCTCCTGCATATATGACTACATGGAAGAGCTCTTCTCATTTCATGTCATGAAATGGACATAAGAGTCTCTTCTGCCGCAGGAAAAATACTGTTTTCTACAATCATTTCTTGGTACCATTTTTCTTCAGGACTTACATTTTAAAATATTCATTTAGAAGACTTTTCTGAATTTTATTTAAAGTTTATTTCAATGGTCAAGGTGACCATATGGTTTAAGTTGGCTGGGAAGTCCTCTAAGGTGAACGCTCCTTGGTTGACCACATCTGGTGCCTTAAAAGAGTATAGACAGTTTTACGAGTTGAAAGTGAAAGCATTGGATGCATTTTTCTCTCTTGAGCCTTAAAGCTCCCAGTTCTTGACAAATGGCCTAAAGCTGGACCTAGAATGGCAGGCTGGCTTCCAGGTACTAACTCTTTTCTCCTTCTCTGTGATGTATGACAAATATTTCTGTATTTCCATTTCCATGACTTTCAATAGACTGCAATGTATCTCCTGAAAACAAGTCACTAATGCTTAATGCCAATTCACATATGGTTAAAAGTTTCTTGAATTTAACAAAGTTATTTGACTTAACAAATGAATGTGCATTTTAAAATACTGTCTGGTATTTTAACACTGGTAATAGGTAAGCCCTCATTTATGAACATGAAAACCCAGACCAGGAGCAAAGGAGGTTGGTATGTACACATGGACAGAGGTCTTTACTTGCTCAGCCCTGACCACTGCAGACCTCACAGGAGTCCTGCAGGTGTGGTACATAGTGGAGTTACAGCATCAGGGCTGAGAACACTGAAAGGAAGCCAGGCTTCTGGGCTAGCCCTGCCAGGAAAGGGAACATGCTTATCCATAAATGAAAGACATGAGGATTCCCAAGTGAGTTAGCTGAACCCAAAAAGCACAAACCAAAACGTCTACAAGCCAAGGTTTAATGTTGAGATACAGGCATTCTGAACTTCCTGTGTTTTGTTAAAAATCTTCCTTCTTAATATCGCTCTTACCTTTCTTGGGCTACTCTAAAGGTTGAAAATAATAGTCTGTGATGAAAAGATCTTGGAAATCACTGGGCTTTCATAGTTTAATGCAGCTATAAACAGTCATCAACATGTAGCTCCCAGTTTGAACTTTACAAGGACCTTTAACAGAGGAAGCTATTGCCTGTCCCTTGTAAAGTCAGAGGTTTGCCAGCAAACTTTGCATTGTGATTCACTACTAAATATGGCCCTGTGCATCTGAAGCAGCTGTATGCATGAACCAAGTATGTGCCCAAAGTTCCAAAGTTTTGGGACAAGAAAAACTGGGGCCAATACAGTTCACTAAATGGAAGTGGGCTGAGAAAGGATAGGTCTTCAGCTGGAAGGGACAAGTTAAAGACTAAAAGAGGTCAAAGTCTAAAGAGGAGGAAATCTGATGGGAAGTAGGAAAACAAAAGCAATGACAAAATGAAAAAAAACCCAAACCCAAACCATAAGGCAACATGGAACAAATAAAACACTGAGAAAAGAAGAAATACAATCCATTAAATGTATTGTGGTAAGAAGGGAGAGGAAGTTCCAAAGAAAATAGTCATGAAACAGGTTTATGAAATGACAACAAAGCTGTAACAAGACAAATGGGAAAAAAGAAATAGGAAACACAAGCACAATGGAAGCTTAGGTGGTTTTATTCATTTTAGAAAGATTTCAGAGCAGCCAATAATGCTAAACTAAAACAATGAAAACCAGTATCATATACACTGCATTTTTGTATGTATTTTAAATGAAATGTAATCAAGATTTGGTTTTTGGGGGCCTCACCTAAATTATACTACTTAGGAAGCTCATAACCAGGGCCACTTCCAGGAACATTCTCGACTCTTTGGAACAGCCCAGCATCAGATTAAGATTTTTTGCTTTTGTTTACTTTCTTTCAAAAATATTTCCACCAAGCAATTTTACTTAAGTGATTCTCAATCTAAAATTTGATCCAGCAGCTCTGTTCAAGTTTCTTATCACAAACAAGTTGCATTATTCCTTAAACTATACTTTACTTCAGTAAGCAAGAAATTGTGACGTACAACAGCCAGCATTACAGTGAATATATTAAACACTCTTGATTTTTTAGTGATGAACAGCCCCACATAGCAATCAACATTTATACTGTTTTGCAAGTTGTTATGCTCTGGAGTTTTGTAGATTGAATGATAAATTATGTTCATGCAATTGGAAATTTAAGACGATCAAATTTAATTCTCTTATAAAACAAACAGATAACAGTATCTCTATGAAGATAATTTGGAAAATGAAGAAGGATAGTCTTGCAGTGAAGGACAGATCCATTTCCAGTTCTGTCTCATGTGAACTTGGCTCAAATGTCATCCAGCTTCAGGTTTCCTTAATTTCTCTGTGGTAGCAGGAAGTTAAGATTTGTAAGGACAGAAGACTTCTGAACAAAAATGCTAATGTGCTAATTTAACTCTATAGGTCTGGTTTATTTTTTGTTTGTACTTGTAACTACCTGCAGGTGGGCAATCAAGTTTCAAATATGAACACAGAAAAATACTGAGAAGAAAGGCAGAGTTAAGACTGCGCAGCAATTATAACAAGCACAAAGAATCCTACTATATATTTATCCTACATGCTTGGTCTTCAAACACAAAGTAGTACAAAGCATTTATTCTTTTAGCCTGTTTAAATTTTTTTGTTGGCAGAACATAATCTTCAATTCAAGACACTCAACTGTGGGTAAACTGGGTTACATCTTGTTTGAATGAACACCATTTGGCTGCAGTTAAGTCCTTCCTCTTGCTCACACAATGCCAATCACATCTCATAAATCAAAATCGAAAGTAAAATGGGTTTTAAGCCTTAGAAAAACTATATGATGATGGCTTTATCAAAGTAAGTATTTACATTTAGCATTAAGTACACAGAACAAATGTATTTTCATGGAAAAGACATCTCTGAACAACTCTGTCATATATGCTACATACATATATTAAACTGTACACACAGGGTATGGGTATACACATATACATATGAACACAGTGCACAAGTTGACAGAGCTTACAGGCCATACTAGTATAAAATATAAAGTTACCAGTAATTTTTATCAGAGACAACACATACATAATGTAAGAATAAACACAGTAACCACTGTGAAAGCAAAATTATGCTGAAGGAGTATAATTTCTTGCCTGATTATTGCAGTTTATAACAACTGAAGAATAGTAAGTTATTTGGTTGTTATTCAAAGCATTTTTTCCCTCAATAAAACAGGTTATCACTTCTGCCTTCAAATTAAAGTAAGCTACACATGCAAGAACGACCAAACCTGTTGGCAATATCTACTGCGGTCAGAGCATGAGTACTCTTTGTATGGAAGTTAACAGAGTGGGAGCTATTAAACAAATAATTGTTCCCTGTACAAAGTCTCATGTCACTTCAATTTAGCCAGCATGCAGCAACAGGAGAACTCACAGAGGCAGCTCTGCCTGACAAGCTGCCCAAGCTAAGATGATCACCTAAAGCCAGAAATGCTGTTAGGTATTACTCAGGTGAGCAGGTTTCTGTGGAGCTGGCATTCAGCATTGGCTCACAAGCTCAGACACATGAAAGCAAATTGCACATAGGCAGACACATCTACGGAACCTCCCTCCGTATCCCAGAGAGTTCCCTCATACTCTCTCAGGTATATGGCTCATTCACCATCCCAGCACATGCAGGGTTAGTCCCACTAACACAATCTCATGCAACTCTGTTCCTTTACTTTCATTCCATTTTGCTACTTTTTTTCCTATGGCGCTTGTTCTTACAGTTTTTTCCCCAGTATCATTTCCCCACAGTATTAATGTACAAGACAGCTTTTTGCTGAAAAGCCATTGCTGTTAAGTATGGAAAAAAATGATGGAAATACTTCAGTGGTTTGTTATTCCTCCATCACTTCTGCATTAACCCTAAGCCTGAAAATTAACATATCAATTCTATCAGCAGGTCAGAACACCTAACAGCCACTTATCTCATGCATCAAATGTTACTGTTGAACTCAGTAAGGTTTTTCTACCAACAATAGCAAAACAAATCAGCTCAGAGCTCTTGTCAGTAATTTTTTGCATTCACTGTTTACTTTTACAAAGTAAATACATTAGTATTTTATTTAAACAGAATCAACAAGCAACTGAACCATTGCACAAATACTGACTATAGCAATGCTCCTGCATAATACTGTTAGTCGCATTAATCTAAGAATTTCAAATCCTCTGTGGGGTTTTGCTTAATGGGGTTTATGGGCAGCTTTTGTCCATGTGTTCTTTCACTGCCCTTGTTGCACCACTTTCTCTTTTTCTTCAGCCTCAATACAAAATTTCACTTCCTCTCTTTTCCCTTGATATTTTTATTCCTACTTTTTCTATATCTTCCTCTTGTCAGTGCAGGCTCCACCTACATGGTCAGTTTCCTTCAACTTCAGTCCCAGATACCATCAAAATGTGCATCTTCTCCATTTGCACATGAGAAAGTGTGATTTCAATATGGAGTGTACACTGTTCTGCCCCCTCCTCCAGTGTACACATGACATGTGAAATGCTTTTCACTTTAAGGGGTAGAATGTGAGAATGATTCTGTTTTATCTTTCAAGAAAATGGCTAAATGCTGGGAAAGGTATGTGTATTTACACATAGACACAATGGAACAGTTCACTTGGCTATTAAAGTGAAAATAAAAATAGGCATTTCCATTAAAAACTGATCCTTTTAAAAACTTAGAACTAGATAGGCTTTGTTTATTTTAGTGCAAATAATTCTTGCAGAAAAAGTTTTGTAGAAAGTATTTTTCACTCTTTCCTGTGTTTGGGTATGCATACTACCATCACCAAAAAAGCCCACTTTTATTTTGCTTCCAAATGTATGACACACAAATATGTGTAAAGATTAGCAACTGCATGCATTGCTATGCTGAAAAGAGTGAAAAATTCAAAATAGGAAACAGAAAGAAGGCTTCCCAGAAGTAATCCAATCTATCTCCTTTCAGGTTTTGAAACAACTTAATTATCAAAGCAAAAACAGTTGTTGACTGTTTCAGAGAGCTCTTTGTATAGATAATTATAACAGCCCTTTCCAGTTCCAGGACTGGCTTGAGAAGAAAGAAAAAAAATAAGTTATAGGATACTTCTTGCATATTATATGATTTTAACTGATGTTTAGATTAATTTTCAAGAAGAAGGACACTACCACCCTGGAATCCCACCTAAGAAACCAGAGCTGACTGACATTTTTCGGGCATCCAAGAAAACAGAGTATTTTTCCTCAATTCTCCCTATTGAAAACAAAGGTATGTATCAAGGTTTTTTCCTCATTAAAAAACATGGGATTTGTGGAATAAGTTGACTGAACAGAGCAGACCAACAACCACGGCTACACACCAAGTGTCAAGAAAGCTTCCTAGTGCAACTCCCAGTCCTGTCAGGAAAGGACTTCTCTCAGCAGCTCTCCTGAAGTCAACAGGTTTTCATCTTTTTTGAAAGCCATAATAACATCAACTGGCAAATTACCCTTTTTTCTCCAAACTGCTAAGAAAATTCAGGTCACATGACTGGATAGGAACTACTGCACCACTGTAACAGCAACCAGCCTCTCAATATACAGCAAGTTCAGGATGATCTACAGAACATGTCTCCCCACATAATTACGCTTCCAAGCACTGGAAAACCCTGTATCAGGATGAAGGATTGAAAAAACCTGAAGAAATCAAGCATTATCAATTTCCCACCTTCATGTATAGGCTAAAAAAAAAAAAATATTGCACCCAGCAGTTTTTTCCAATTTTCTGTTCTCTATGTCACCTTCCTTACATGTTTCTGGTGCTGTCAGAATGCTGTTTGTTCAGCTGAGCAATGCATGATTTTCCAGCATCTCCCAGTTTTGGCAAGATGATTGCTGTGCACAAATACAGACATGGCCTCTGTATCTCACAGCTTTACTGCTATGCTTGGTAACACAAAAAAAAGCTGATTAACTTTAGAAAGATCACAAAGGTGCAGAGTTTCCCAGCAGAATCTTCTTGAAAATCGAAGCAAGTGGTTTTCCTGAGAGCAATTTGAACAACATCCTAGACACAATGTTTTTTTCTAATGCTAAATTCTGATCTTTAAAATGTCTTCTCTACAAAGAATCTGAATTCCCTCCCAACTCTAAAAACATCTTTAGTCTTTGAACAAAGGGATAAGTCTATTCTCAGAACAGCATTTCCCCTATTGCCATGAAAATCTGGCAGATATAGCAGCATATTGCCTTGAGAAAAAAGGAAGAGAATGACAAACCTACATTACTCTGCAGTCTTTCCTCCTTCAAGAGACACTACTGCCTTCTAGATGGTATTTAGCTTAGACTTGCTTTGTTCAAAGAAATTCCAAGAGAGAACAGTAATAGGCATACTCTTTAACCCTCATGCTCTGTCATATTTTAAAGGCAAGGGGAGGAAGACAGGAACTCTTCTCCCTGTTCAAGCTAGTTAAGGCAGTCAGTGGAGAAAGCAGAGACAACAGTAGGTACTGTACTTTGGGTCTTCTTTGGGTTGTAATTTTGGAAATTCCCAATCAAGTTCAGGCTGCCTATTTGGAAGGATGAGATGCATCTTGTAAAACCTTTCACTTGAAGGTCACTAGAAAGATGCAATCCATTATAAAAGGGTTCATGCAGAGTTGCTGCAGCAGCTGATTTACCTCTTCAAAAGCACCAGTGCCACCTTATTTGAAGGCTCTTGTGGAGTGTATTATCCAGATTCAAGAACAGTGGGCAGAGAGAAATAGCTATACCCTGGGATCAGACACTTTTCCAAAACTGGGGCAGAGCAACTTGACCTAGAACCTAGAAAAACAACAGATTTACTACAAGCTGGATAAGCTCCTCTTGTTTCTAACATCTATGTAAATTGAAAAGCTATAGTCCAATTGTAATGTCTGTTACTGCAATTACAATGTTGTCAAGGGCTTTGGAGTTAAGAATAGCATTAGGGCACACAATCAAACAGTGAAATGGAATGAAAGATAGAAAATAAAGTTTATCAGAAAAATAACTGTTATTGTTAAGCTTCAGAACACAACAACCATAGCAAGAAATTAGGAAAATTGCAACAGAAACCTTGGTGAGGAGTTTTAAAGTTAAAAGCATTTAGTTTGGCACTTAGTGTGCCAGCATCCACTGTCTGCCATAGTATCCATACTTTTTCTTTAATTGTTAGATAATGAAAAGTGGTTGGAAATATTATACCACTGTCTGAATACTTCTAGTTGAACTCACAATCATGTTTGTATTTAAGATTAAGATCCTGCTGTAGCATGATAGTTTCTTACATTGCTCACTTTGTTATGAGCCTGTACAACTGAAAGAAATAACAGGTCAAGTAAAATATGCAATAATACTTAAAACAGATGTTGATGCAAGTTCCAGTGAAGAAAAACATTTGTTTCAATGCATGTGCTTTCTTAGAGGTTATTTTTCTTATATTGTGCAATTACCATATTTAAAAGCAGAGACTATTAAGGATGAGTTTGTTTAAAAAACAGTAAGAAGTGATTCTGTGATTGTGTATCAATGAACGGAATGTTCTGACTTTTAAAAAATTCTACTGCTTCGTGGGACACAAAAAATTATCAACTATATGGGGAAGAGAGGGGGAGACTATCAGACCTTTCATCTTACTCTATAAATTTCACTGTGTTGATGCAGTCCAAATTATATAAACTGTTGAGCCAATTCTGTACTGTTTCAACAGGAAAAGAATACTCTTCAACCTTTGAAATATTACACATCAAAATATTAATTGGGCTCAGTACTTCAAAAACAAAGTCAGAGGTCGGGAATGTTTCTAGCATCTTTTAAAGCTTTTAACGTCGTTATTTATATATTTTTTCCTACTGATACAATGGGATCAAGAGGTGGTTGTGCCTGGGAGAAATGCATCCTGTAGGTGAAACAAACTGCTATTTTATAAGTTTAGAGATGTGGAGTATTATTTCTATTCCAGGTTAACAGACTTACATGATTTTCTGTTGGAAATTTTCAGTGGCTGAACCTGCACTTCTGGTCTTCTTAATGCAAATCTCCTATAAAATGGGAGGTGGTGGGGAAAAGACACAAGCTCCTCAGTTTTCACTGCAAATTTGGGATTAATAAACACTTAATATCATGAGACTATTGCAAAATATACAGAAGATTCTATAAGAAATTAACTTAAACAATGCCATCTATTCACAATCTAAAAAAATTAAATCTTGCCTAAAATTTTTGTAAGCTCTCCAAAACCTGCTGCAGCCCTTATTCCTGCACAGCACATCAGTGTGAATGCAGATACTGATGTGCTATTTTCCATATGTTTTTTCTTTCAGTCTGGATCAGTATAATCCTATCAGTTTTTGTCATTATTAATTCTAGCCAGAGAAATAAGGAAATCCAGAGTATGTCAGCAACATGTTTCCAAGTTAGTTTTCTTGCTGCAAATGCACATTTATTGTACCCATGTAATCCATGAGCACTGCACATGCCAACTATGCTAACTTAACAACTCACCAATAAGTCTCTTCTCTTACTGCAAAAAATAATGGAATTATGCTTCTCAGTAGCTCACCTCTCCTGGAAATGCTTTGAAGGGATCAAGCCTGCTCTGGGATTGGCATCACCTTCATGTTTGGCTTGCCACCAGGTTGCATCATCCTGGCTCATGATCTGAAGGACATCTCCTTTTCTGAAAGCAAGTCCAGCTTCTTTACAAGGAATTGCTTTATCTTCATTAGGATCATAGTCAAATAAGGCTCTGATAAACATCTGGAACAAAGAGTGTTTGATCTTTAGAATCAAATATTAAATAAAATCCAAAGGTATCATCCTCTTCTGTTTCTACTGTTCAAAACCACTGAACACTAAATAATGTAAATATTTACTGCTGCAAAACATCTTTATGGATGTCTAGCATTGGAAGTTCATATGGGAATGTTCAACTCATTGCTTCTGCAACTGCAGTCTCAGTGGAGCAAAGGCTCTGTGACTCCAAGCAAGCAGCACTTGGCAGGTGCACAGTGTGCCCATATGAGGAACAGAGGAGAACATACTGTTAAACCAAGATGCTATCAAGTGTCTTCTACCTATGAATGATGGAAGGAGTACTTGGATCCAAGCCAGGTCCTTGCAGAAGGTAGAAGATCACCTGTCAACTACACAGTTGAGAGTTCAGGCTCAAGAACCATGTTACAGCCACTCATAAATTCAGCACCTGTGTACTGAAGTACAGTGTACATGTACCGTACTGTCACATTAAGAAAGTTGAGTCCACAGGTATAAATCACATTATTGGTTCTGTCATCCAAGCAAAAAATACATATCCTCAGCATAACAGTTACTGTCATGGCTTCTAACATAGTCTTGCTTACCTTGCCTTCCTTCATTGGCATTTCTTCCTTCACACTGGGTATAATTTTAAATGTAATGGCTCCTTGAGACTGAGCCTGGTGAACATTTGAAAAGAAAATACACTTAGAATTAAGCTAATATTTCAAAGAAACCTTAGAAGATAAAGAAATTCAAATTAATTTAAAAGAATATAATGAGTCTATCCTTTCCCAGGCATGATCTCTCAGGAGTTTGACAGCTTCATTTAACCGAACTTTGTATTACAAAAATTAAAATACCCACTTAAAATGCTTGGGTTTATTTGCTTCTCTGGGTGGGCAGATGGACTGTTAAAAACTGTGACCTGCATGGTTCAGAGGTCCCATTTCTGTACTGAAGGCAGGAGAAAATGCTACAGCTTAAATGTATGCATATTAGAAGCAACTGCTGGACTCCTGGCACAGTTTGGACATCCCTGGAAAAATCAAACTAACATTTCATTTTTCAAAAAAAAAAATTGTAGAAAAATTTGAACATTTGAACAGCCTTGTGCCATATTTATTATATAGAGCTATTAGGGGTGGGATTTATTCACTTGGCAACTTTAAGAAACTAGAAAAGCAAAACATATTTGAATAGACGTGTACTAAATGGAAAAAAAGCCCCATGCTATAAATCTTAAAACAAGTTAGCCATCAGCAACCACCTCATCCATTCATCTTTCCCTATATCCCACTTAAAGTGTGTCTGGCTGCATTTTACTTATTAACCACAGTATATTCCCACTGCCTCAGTGACATTTTGCTATTGAAGGAAGTGCTAATCAGTTGGAGGCTCTGCTACTATTGCATGCAGCCGACAAGTTTCATAAAACGAGCCGAGTGCAACAGCCAGCCAACGATTTCAGCAAAATGGAAACAGGCCTGTCCACTACCAAGCGAGACATTCTTCCGCCGCATGTCTGCGATCCAAGGCTCACTGCATGACAGGCAGCAGCCAAGGTCTCATTTCACCCGCTGTAGGACTGGAAACAATAATTTTGTTACTTTTGAAACAAGCTCTAACTATCTTTTGATATTTCTATGGTACCTCAAAAAGGTTAATGGGGAAATTGTTCACACCTTTTCTAGTGGTATTTTGTTTCTAGACATTTCAAATTATTAATTTTTGAAGGAAACTATGATTGTGTAGGGAACGTGAAACCATAAAGCAAGAATGAATATCAGCAGGCTAGCATTTGAATGATCTTGGTTCCTGAACCAAAACTGTGAGACAGCTGCTCAATTCAGCAGGACAGCAAGGTATTTATGTGGATGGAAAACCCTACAGCAAGAACAATGGAGCTATCATGACCCTCATCAATTTCTTTGATGTAAAAATATTAAATATTTCTGAAAAAGTCTAAAATACTTAATTTGCAATAGTGTTTCAATAATGAGAAATCAGGCTGGCTTTAGAGACTGTGGATTTTACAAGAGTGTAGACAGAATAATATATATGGCTATATACTGTAAATCAATGTAATATAAAATCTTCAAATATCAGTTCTACAATCTATCTAGTACCTGTATTATTAATTAATTGTCACATGGAGTGACAATGAGTTATTCATGAGTTATTAATGAATACATTTAAAATAGTTTGAATTCAACCGATCATGGTGGGCCTTAAAAACGGTAGATTATGAAATGAAGTCTGCAACATTCTGCAACATATTTATGGCAATATTACTGTCTTTAACTCTTCACAAGTAATCTATAATTGCATATATATGTAATGCATGGAAAATTACTCTATGAGAAATGACAGGCTTTTAAATGATGGCACTGGAAAAAAAGCCATTATAGTGGAATAGATTTTTTTCTAAGAAATACAGTAGAAATCATAAGTCTCATTACTTTTTCTTAACTCTCCTAAATGAATTTTAAAATGTTTCTTATTTACCAAAATATGTATTATTTCTTCAGGCTTTTTATCATCTACGGGAATTCCATTGACTTCCCTCAGTTCATCACCAACATGAATAAGCCCTACAGAAGAAAAAGAGAAGTTGTGAAACTGTAGCTACGTATTACACAAAAACTGCCATTAATATTCAGCTTGTTTCTCCCCTTTCCATATACGTTAAGCTCCAATTTTCATACACTTTAGCTCTAAGATAAAAACAGGAATATATGGTGAACATAACAGCTACTGTCCTCTCAGACAGATTTGGTAAGGTGGTTGGTTACTTCACCTCCCTGTCTTCCTCCTAACAATTAGTACCACCTTCTCTACAACTTTTCCAGACTTTCACGCAGATGTTTGAAAAATATCCATGCCAATTCTTTTTCTACTCTTTTTCTACTCTATACTTTCTTACTGCTACAGAGGTACAAGTAGTGCAAAGAGCATGAAGTCTGGGAATGCTAATTCGTGGCACAAATATTTGCTAAGCTATCTACGTATCTATCTAAGCTATCTATCTAAGCTTTCTATCTATCTATCTATCTATCTATCTATCTATCTATCTATCTATCTATCTATCTATCTATCTATCTATCTAACTATCTATCTCCAGATTTACTCCATCTATCTCTAGATTTACTCCATTTACTCCATTTACTGCATCTAAGGGTGAAACACATCTGTCCTAGATTTCCTTCAGTGAAAATAGGCACCTTAATGCATGATTCAGGACTTCTTGCTTAAGTTTTTGCAGATACTGAGCATGCCAAACTAAACAAGGATGTGCTGTAATTTTGAGAACTATTAGCTGAAATTCCAAATGGATGTCCTAATATAAAATAATGTTAGCACGCCAAGTTACTCCATCTGCAGGTTGGCATTTGTCATCATGGAATGATTCTTGGGGTGTCTGACACAGAGACACACATAGGACTTGATGATCTTGATGGGTCCCTTCCAACTCAGCATATTCTATGATTTATAAACAGATGCCATCAATTGGAAACAAGTCATGGTATATATCTAAACCCCTCTGTATGTACTAACTCAAAGAGACCTTGCTGCAACTGAACTGGGGAAAAAAACCAGCATACGTTCAGCAGTATTGAAATATCACTTTGGAAAATTGTTCAGAGCCCAAATACTTCTGTTTGTGATAGTGATGTATTTAATTTATACAAAATATGCCATTTAATCTCATCTTGTTCTGAGCTTTTGAGTGGTTAATGCCAAACAGCAACACCTTACCACTTCTATCTGCAGCTCCTCCACGCATTATCCTGGCCACCACAATTGCACCAGTATGTTCATCCCTTTTAATAGTAGCTCCCTTGGGTAAAAAAAAAAGAAAGAAAAAAGAAAGAAAAAAGAAAGTTATCTGGTTTATCTCAGCATAATTTTAACATACTACACCATAGAGTACATAATACTACACTAAAAAACATTTGCTACATAAAACTGCAAAAAGCTGATGTATTAATATGTGATTAAGCCAGAAATGATACTTGTTTATGAAATGAATATACAAAATATGTTGCCCTATTTCTGTCCTCTTAAAATGTGTCTTCTTTTTCAATCAGAAGTAACTCCTGCATTCTGTGAATACACAGGTTTAAAGAGAAAAGGAACAATGATGGAAAAAGTTTGCTTTTCAATTTAATGGGAACTGCAACAGAGCTTACTTGAGACTGCTACTTAAACTGAACTAAGCTACTGCTTCAAATTGATAAATTCTTGTTCTTACATTAAAATAGGCCATACTACATACTACAGGTACAGAAGGTATATCACTGTTTACAATTGTTGCACTTTATGCTCAGAACACACTGTGTACCCTTTTCCTTTCAGTGTTATCAATGAACAAACACACATTTGAGAAGTGCCCTGAATGTTGGGGCTCACCTCGAACACTCACAGGACAGAAATGCAGAGGAAGGGAACATTTCCTGAGTTAGTCATGGCTGTTTTCATACATTACACACAGCACAGGGCACAGAGGTGAAACGACATAGTGTAGTTAAACTTCCAGTGAACAGCTGTCTGGATGAGAAAAATGCCTTTGTAATAAGAACTGCAAGGGTGCACTGCAAAGAGGCACAAAGTGATAGGGAAGGAGCAGGCAGCAGCAGTGCCAAGTGAGAAGGGACACAGAGCTGCAGAGCTGCTGCCTCAGCTGTAGTGCCAGTCCTTTCAGGCAGAACTGAGGGAGCCAGGGAGGAAATGCTGGCCCTGTTCTGGGAGACAGAACTATAATGGGGATTTTAACTAGGTAAGTCATACTTCATAATCACCCCCAATAGTGTTACTTGATGCAGTATTTTTAAAAAACAACAGGAAAAAAAAAGCATTCCCTGTCACTGCACATGGTTACTTTCCCATATTAATCTAATTAGTTACCTGCAATAGCTCTAACTTTGTTAATCAACAGAGATACTAAGGACTCTGTCAGGCAAGTCAACTTTCTGCAAATTTCCATATTTGCAATTAGTGAATGAACAGTATTACTTCACCTCTGAGTGCTATGTGTATTCTGCCATCACTGGCTAAAATTTCCTTCCATCAGAGAAGTTCTGTGCTTGGAGTAAGGTACATAAGTATTCTTTAAGGAAGTTCCTTGAATCATTTAATAGCTTTTATAGCTACCTTGCTATATCTGTTTATTCTAAACATGAACATCATATTTACCACTACTTCAATTTTTAAGTGTTTCATGAACATAAAGCTGAAAATTGTACAAATAACAGAGCTGGGATTTTCCTACAGTTAGCAATTTCACTGACTGTAAATAAACTTGCTTCCCTCTACCCCTAAGATGGAAATACAGCACAAGTCACAAAGACAAAAAATGGGAGACTAATTTATATTTTTATATGCACGTTGCATTTATTGCAAATCAAGAAAAATTAAAACAGCCACCATTCACTTTGGCTGAAACTTCAACAGCAGCCAGCACTCCAAAGCAAAACTAATGTGCTTTTTGTGAACTGTTTGCACATTTCATTTTACATTCTAAATTTATTAGTATGAAATTCTATCTATAAGTAAACTAATTCTGCAATTTGCCAGCCTTATTCTTATGCATTGCTTATTATGCAACTATATCAGCATGCACTTGTTTGCATTACAGTTTCAAAGTAGTCTCAGAGTTTCAAAAATATAGATTTAGCTGCAGCTAATCTCACCTAAAAAAACTCATTATTTGACTTCTGCGCAAAAATATTGCATACCATTAAGAATATATTAAACAGCCTAAAGCCCCCTAGCTTATATCTCAATATTAAGTTCTGATCTTGCAGCAACAGCTACTAATTTGAAGTTTATAATAATACCTGGAATGTTTTACCTATATTAAAGTAAAAAGGATTTTGTTGGGGTTTTTTTTCTGAATAAATCCATCAAAAACAGCAGCATTAAGATGCTGCAGGCAAATCTAAATATGAGACATTTCCACTACACTGTCCATACAAAACAGGCTCTCCTAATTAATCAAGGAAAAAGCCTTCATCAGAAAGGCTGTATGCCTTTTACCTAGAAGTAAACACCATGAAATGCCACCAAATTCAAAAGGCAAGCAAGGACTAGCAGGCCTCCCCTGCTGATCACCCACTCCCCCAGCCCCACTCTGATGTCTGAAAAGTGGTCCTTCACTTTGCTGGGCTCTTTAGACAGATGCTAGAAAAAAACATGTGTGAAATCAAAGACCACACTATTGACCCAGACAGCATCTGGAAGTAACAATAAGGCTCTTGTCCAAGTGGAACAGTCATTTCATGCTCTATGTGATTATCTCTACTGGCAGAAAATGAATTTTCCTGGCATAGAATAACTGATCAGAAAGATGGCCCCACAAAGATAACAGGTAAAGTGGAATTTTTGTACAAATGACAAAAACAAGTTCAAAATGATAGGAAAATTATTTAACCCAAGTTAGCTCACTGTCAGTATCTCCTCTGTGGCAAACCCAAAGTGCATGGGCAGGTCCATGAAAAACACTACTTGAGTTTACATATTCATACCTTTAATACACAATTTAAAAAGGGGGTTCTATAAATTCCACTTTTCTCCCAATTTAGAACGCTTAAATCATCAAACACAAGTGGATTTCTTTTTGAAAACCTGAAGAGCTGATTTTCTGAAAAAGCAGCTTCTCTTGTACTGCTGCCAACCCTGCTTAAACTATGAGGTATATATAATCTGGCAAGAAATTGGCCTTATAAGATGTTCAGCTCCACTACTTTCAGTTACATGTGCAGTGCAGCTCCTCATTTAGGGCTTTAAAAATGGAAGAAGGTTAGACTGGACCTTGAGAGCTGGAAAATATTTTCAGTGTTTTAAGCCAAAAGTGTAAGTTACCCTAAATGAGACATATACAGATGTAATAGCATAGCTCAGTTTAAAATACTTCTAAAGGGAAAAATAAGGAGTTTGGGAGCCATATGGTGATCAGACTGAGAAAATGCTTAAAGGTATACCATAGAAAAGCACTAAAAATAATATAAGCTCCTTCAGTAAGGCTCTTCCACTGCTTTTTAGTTGCTTCCCCACCCCAAATTTTAATGTAGCATCACTGATGGGTAAGTATTGCTCAGGGCTTCACAGATGTGAGCTTTATTAGTTCATCCATTTATCTGCTGGTTCCAGAATATAAACATTTTAAGTCTTTATTTTTTAAAGAAAGAAAAACTAGCCTGTAAAATAAATTACTAATAAGAGAATTTGAAACATTAGTAATATTGTTGCATACCTCTCTGTTAAACAAAAGCACATGCAGATGATAAATGCAAATAAATATTCCAATAAGCCTTATTTTAATTCACTCTCTATTGAAGGTGCAAATACAAGTATCAGTTACCTACCCCTACAGTGAGGAGTTATTTAAAAGTTAATGTACACTTATATGTAGACTATATAGACTAAAGCTAACCCTATATTGAAATCCCACCAAAATCCCACCAAAAAAACCAGCTAGGTTCATCCACTATTGTGAACTGAGCTACAGGGACTAAGAGTGAGAGGTAGATGAAAGCTGTTGCATCTGCATGGACAGAATGCATAAATGACTCCTTTAAATCACCAAAATTCATTTCAGCCAAGTTCAGCTACGGGAATCAGGTACATAGTTCAATTTAGGTGTCCAGGCTACTTCTGCAGCTCTGGAGACTGAATCATCCTTTCATTAAATCAAGAATCTTAAACAGATGGATGGCATGGGTCATTCTCTGGAGCTGCCTCTTTTTCTCCGGACTACAGACACGGCATGGCACAAAGGTAAGTCATCAAATGACCAGATCTATGTGAAATGAATTTTTCTGACAAAGAAGCAACCATCTTAATGTGAAGAAGCATCCTATTCAGACTACCAGATGTAACAAACCTGGAGTATTACGTTTGGAAGCTGGCAGTAGGAGGAGGTACTGAACCCCTGGTAGTGTGGTTACTCATCTTGGATATCAGGACTGCTAACTAGGAACAGGGCTGTGGCTGAAAAAGCCCTGGAGAAATAGGCATAAGTAAAAACTCTCCAAGCTCTCTGATAAAAAGCCCAGTCACAGACAGGTGAATTTCAGATTGTCTCTGAAAAGAGATGTTTCTACTTCTCTTTATGTAAGGTTCAGAGATGCTCCAAATTCCTTTGTTAAAACAAAATATCCTAACACAATTTCACCTTGCTTGAGGGAGACGCTGCTGGAATGGCATTCGCTAAAAAAACCCCAAACCCAATACTGTGGAAGGATTAACAAAAAGTTTAAAACCCCTCTCTCAAAAAACTGGGGGAAAGTTCAGCACTGACTTCTAAATTGATGAAATCTGGCAAACAGAAGGCCCTCCTACAAACCATGTGTTTCTCTCTCTTGAAATGATTACTCCTGGGAACTCAGGCTTCATCAATATATGATTAACCCCAGCTAAGAACTTTGGTGAGGTGCTTAACTCAGAGAAAAGCACGAACAGGAGCACGAGAGGAAACGTGATGTAGTTTTATATAAAAATGGTCACTAGGTAGATTCCAAAGAAGTTAACAGAGTGCCTAATAGCTTCACATTGAGCACTGCTGAAAATAATCCAAAGGGATTACAATTCAGAATGTCCCGGGTTTGCAACTGATGTAAAGCTTGTGGCTTTGCAGGAAAACAATCTCTACTGCTTGGGTACAAATAGAATATGAGCCTGTGTCTGGAGTCACAGAAAAGCTCAAAGAGCTCAGTATCTTCAAGTCAAGAAATGAGACAATCTCTATCCCAGTAAAAATATTGTATAGTACCTCCAATCTCAAGCTCAGTTTATTCTAAAAGTAGAATCCTGATATAATGTTGCAAGAGGAAGTCAGACTTTGTGACTGGAGAATGAATCGATTAACAGAACAAGCGACTCTTTGATCTCTACTAAGAATATCCAAGACTTCAGAGCAAGCTCTGAAGGAAAAGCCATTAAAATACATGGAAATAAATAGTAAATGAAATGATAATTAGTTTGGTAAACATAGATCATGGTGTATCTTTCTTTAGTAAAATAACTTTGGGAAGCATAAACACAGAAGATCTAATATACATAGTATAAGCCTGTCTTCAGTTATTCTGCCATGCTGTATTTCAGTAAGACCCATAAGGGAAAAAAATCTAGAGAAGACAAAGACAAAAATAATAGGTTTGTTATGTATTGTGGTGATGGTATCATAATAAGTCACTATAAACCTGACACAAAGAAATTAATGTTTGATGTGAACATGAATCATGTTAAAATGGATTGACAGTGCATTATGAAACAGGAAGAGGACACTGTACTCTATTCTTTGAATTCTTCTTGGAGAACAAGTAACAGGACTCACCATAAGTTCTTCTCTAACAAAAATAAAACATCAAGATAGGCTCAGGATCTGGAAAGATCACAAACACAGTTTTCCTACATAGATAAACTAAAACCCTAGACATATTGGAGATTCCATATATCCAGTTAGTCTGCTCCAGTGCTGGACTTCCCAACTAATGGACTACTGTTAATTCTTAGTCTAAACCTCCCAGGGCTGCGCCTTGTGACCATTGCCTCGTGTTTTAGCATCTTTCACTGCTGAGGAGTTTTACTTTATTCTCCTTGTGACAATAAAGTACTTGAACACTTCAATTAGCTCCTACCCTTTGCTTCTTTCTAATAAAAGGTCTACAACACATTCCATTGTAAGGCTGTTTTCACATTGGCAAATAAACAAAACTGTCTTAAACTAAAGAAATTAGTTTGTTCACATTTTATATTTTCCACGGCTGCTGTTGTGTCTAGTAAAATATCTAAAACCCCTTCTCTGTTACCTCTGTAATACAAGAGTTGTTAACACAAACAGGATTCGAGACACTGTACAGGTTTTGGCTGGGATAGGGGTAATTTCCTTCATGGTAGCTCCTATGGTGCTTTGTTTAGATTTGTGATGAAAACAGTGTTGATAAAACATGGATAATTTAACTATTGCTGAGCAGTGCGTACACACTGTCAAGGCTTTTCTGTTCATTACCCCTCAAGTGAGGAGGCTGGGGATGCACAAGGAGCTGGGAGAGGACACAACTGGGACAGCCAACCCCACCCGAACAGAGGGACATCCTCCACCATGTGCTGTCATGCTCAGCAAGAAAACTGGGGGAAGAAAAAAGGAGTGGGGGATGTGCAGAGTGATGGTTTTAGTCTTTCCAAGAAACAATTACAAGTGATGGAGGGAGCCCTGCTGTCCCAGGGATGGCTGAACACCTGCCTGCTCAGGGGAAGTGGTGTATGAATTCCTTATTTCACTTTGCTTGCACATGCAGCTTTTGTTTTACCTCTTGAACTGTCTGTCTCAACCCACGAGTTTTCTCATGTTCATCCTTCCGATTCTCTCCCCCATCCCACTGGGAAAATGAGTGAGTGGCTGTGTGGGGCTGAGCTGCTTAAACAGACACACAGGTATCTGGAAGAGCTCAGTGTCCCACCGGAACGAGGAGGCAAGACTGGAATTTGAGGAACAGTCCAAAGATAATCTTTGGCTTAAGCAAAGATAGTTTCTTAGGAGAGCTTAAAATCTAAAAGGCCAATATACAATGTATATATTTCACAAAAGTTTTCAGAAAATATCTGAGTTATGTTTTACAAGTTACTATAATCCAATCCATTTTTAGATACGATTAACTTATGGTATTGAACTCCTAAGTCTTAGTAAAAAATCATGTTTGTAATATGAAACTATGTAAGTTAAGATTTAATTAAGCTTTTTCTGACAAATTAAAAAAAAAAGTGTTAGAATTAACATTAAAAATAGGCTCCTCAATTAGACTTCATTTCATACTCTATGTTCAAATCTCCACATACCTTTCCAATGGAATAATCTTTCTGATACTAAATCCTAAAGCAAGCTTGTTTTCTTTCTCAAATAATGTCTTTGATAAAAAAAACCCCAAAAAACTTAAAGCTGTTACATAAATATTTGAGGAAAAATATTTAGTATGTTAAAACACAGTAAGAACTTTCCATATGGTCAAACTTGTAATTATGCCCATGAGCACCTAGAGTCAGTCAATAAGAAAACTCATTTCTTGTTTATTGATGCCAGAAATCCATCAAGAATTGGAGTGATGATAGTAAGATATCTACTGTGGGACAAACTACCCCTGTATGTCTAACAGAAGCAGCACTCTCCCACTGTCCTCTCAAATACAGAATGACAACCTTCTCAAAGTAAGTTTGCAGGTATTTCTCCAGGATTGCTGTTCATTAAAACAAATATTCAGTATAACATAAAACAAACCTCTTACTGGTTTGCAGGATAAAAAGAACATAGTTAAATTTTATACAAGATGACTCCCACTCTACAGCAAATAAAAAGAATCAAATCAGTAAAGCATTTTAATATTCTTGTAATACAACCTAGCTTTAGTCCTTTCATTTTTCCAGATATCCCCATGAAGATATTAACTTTCTAGTATTCATAATGCAAAGTACAACCACAGACAGTTTAAATTTGCCCAGATTTCAATTCAAGTATTTTAAAATATGTTTTCATGCTTTCTTTTCAGTGTATTGAAAGGTCATGTTTTTTTACATGAATGCTAACAGGCACAGTTCTCAACACAGGTCAAGCTTTCTTTGGGGATTCATTCCCTGTCTCACATTTTAAACTAAGTTCATGATTTGAATTCAAGATAAAAGACAAATATATATTTGATCTAAATGCTCAGACTGTCCCACATATATAATGCTTAAACACTATGATAATCATTCATTGATGATGATTATTCATTTCATATGCTTTACTAATAATGACTGTGAGTGGAAGTCACAAGTGTATTACTTTATGTTATGAATAATCATGTGTAATGTCTGTCTCTCCACATTTCAAGTTAATATCCCCCACTCACATTCATAATCTGAGCACTTCCCATCCTGCATACAAACAAAAACCCCAAACTAAAATACAGGGTTACCTACCAATGGTTCCCGGTTTTTGACAAGCCTAATTATTTTAACTGAATCTTCTTCTTCATCAATATCATCAGGCATGGGGGGCAAGACAGGATCATAGTTCTTCTGAGCAACAGTATCATGTACAGACAGCAAAGCCTGGAAACATTAATAGTCAGTGTATTATTATTTGGCATCTGAAAAGTTTAGGGAAGGGAAATAGAGGATATTATTCATACCCCAAATCTACTACTGTGATGCAAGTAGATTGAATACAATTCTTATATACAATTTTACCTTATTTCAAACTAATGAAACAACTCCATAAAGAATATTTTTCTATATATAGAATGTATGCAACTAGTAAATTGTGGATGGAGAAATGTGTCTTCATACACACAAAACACCACATGCTTTGCATGCTAGCTTGAAATTACAAGAACTATGAACAGAAAAAACTTTAGTCTCCAAAAGTAAGTAAATAATTATATTGCAATAAGTAAAAAGTTTATTTGATACAGTAGACAGTCCTATGAAACAATTAAACAAAATAAGCACTTTCCAAGACTTCTGTTGAAGCACAATATGTATAACATGAAGCTGTTGCCCAACCATTCTCTATACAGGAGCTCTGAAAGCTTACCTCCTTACTGCATTCCTTTCATGTGAGCCTCATATTATCTTAGGAATTTTTAATTTATTATGGAATTCATAACTGAGATTGAGGAACATACTACGGAAGCAATTTAATTTATGTAGGTGCTTATCAACCATGCATTGCCTGTCTTTCTTGCTTCTTTTCCTTCTCTATTGCTTCTCCAGTTCATGCATAGCTTGAAAAAATGTATTTTTCAAAGAAAAGCCTAACGGAGACTGACAAAAGCTTCCAACCTAAAAATAAAATAATTTATTATTTTTCCTATCAGGAAATAAGAATCCTGAAAGGCATAGGAAATGAGAAAGCTCATTCTCCTAAGGCTCAAAAAAAAAAATTCTCAGTGATAACACAAAATACACAGTTTTTTCTAGATACAGAACCCCTGAAGTTCTTTTCTACTTCAAAAAGTCTTTATTATTTGTAATACCCTGTCCATTGGTGAAAAATGGTTAAGTAATGCTTTAACTTTTGTAGTGAAAACTGTACATTGTATCACAAATAACAGCAACAGCCATATGTATAATCCTATCTACTGCTTTGTTGCTTCTGTTTTCAAGTAGTTCCCTCTCAACACGTGATTTATTTACCAGCCTTTGTAATTAAAGAACAGAAAATGGTGACATTTCTCTGATGCCAGTTTCCTTGCTACATAGTAATTCGTGACCAGGATTTGACTGAGTACACAAATTACCAGAAACTCTTATGTTCTCAAGGATAATACAACTGTTTTGTAAAACATGACACGTCCCTTACACTGTTTCAGGATTTTTCTTTTTTTGACTGGAGGAAATTTTTAACAGCAAAAAACAATTTCCAGACAATGCTACAAGCTACCACGTCAAAAGCTGAAGGCAAAGAGAGCATATGGTAATCTTCAAATTCTGAAGTGTAAATTTAAACTTAGGACTTCAACAAAACAAACACACAGGAAGCTCATGCCTGCTTCATGATAAATTACTATTGCTTTACTAATCTTTATGCACATTGTACGATTTCATAAAAACACTTCAGCACACTAATTATTTCTGGTTTTCTTCCCAATACACAGTCATGAATTTATACTACTTACCATCAGAAATTAACATCTCCTTCCAACAAATGATCAGTTTTACTTTAGATCTGAGCTAAAAACCTCAGGCTAGCAATTATGGATCCTCCTGGAAATGTTTATTGTGATGCATTACATATGTAAAAGCCATGCAATCACATGCAGTCCTCTAAGATGTATGTGAAATATCAAAGATACACTAAAACAAAAGTAGTATTTGCTTTTACTTCAGGCTACATAAAGTTAAGACTTCTTAAACTAGTCTTCTGCAATTACATTTTCCACATAAAGCTAGGGCACATTCAGGGACTGGTTCAATTTAATGAGGTTCTATACTCCAGTTTAAAAACAACCAGGTAGATAGAGAAAACAGATGAAAATAATATAAAGTACCATTTCCAGAGTAAAAGGCAGACACTTAAAACATGTTCAAAAGAACCTACCCCTGACAATGAAACTTGCAAAACCAATTCTGTCCACTTCTAGAGTGAATTATGCCACTAGTGTTAGTAACACACTTTCCTGCTCTGACTGCCAGATCAGGATCCTCGACACTGCATAAAGAACAATGATGCATCCCAAGTACTACACACCAATACCAATCAATGCCTGATATTTATGAGGCTTTTCTTCACTTCAACTTCACAACAACTAGAACTTATCAACCCATCCCTTTCTTCTCCCAAAAAACATATTAAACTACAATGTATTACAGTTAGCCATGTAAAATCTTTTCCTCAAACTCCAGCACTACTTTATCTCAGTGCAAAGATACATATTTCAGATAAGAGTAAGAATGCCAGAAACGTGTCAATTCTCAGTCAAGCTTTCAGAAGAGCTTCTGTCATCACAAACTTGTTTATGATATACAATGAACATGCTAAGATTTCTTTCTTTCTTGTCTTCTATTGCTGTTTCTTTTAACACACTACTCTCTGTCCACTGTAGCTGCTCTGAAATAGTCATCAGCATAGACTTTGGGCAATAACTAATTTGCAAAGAAAACTTAAAAAACCATTTTGATTTCACCTAATGTCTCCAACTATAAGTGATCAGTCTGTCCTCAAGAGCATTTCTGTATGTTTTGAAACAAGAACAAACTGCTGTATGCACAGATCTTCAGCAGAATCTTTGTACCATTCAATTAATATAGTCTAAAAGATGATGTATCAGACTGGATGTGTATAGAGAAGGTTGGGACTTTACTTAAAAATAAACAAACTGCAAGTGCCAAGAAAAAAAACTTGTATCATAAGATGAACAAGATTTACCCAGAATAATTGTGCAGCAAATGCACAATGTAAAGATAGCAATGTTCTCTTTTTGTATATAAGAAGTGAAGAACTGATTCATTTCCATGATACTCATTTTTTAACTCTCACAGGAAACTGCAAGAAGTGCGTACAGATTTGGAGTTTTTTAAATGTTTTTGTTTTGTTTTCAAATACACAACTCTTCAGAACTACGAACACAGGATCCGAGATTTGGGCCATGTATATTTAAGCACCTATGCAGAAAAAGATTTTATTTCAGCTCAAAGTTCTATGCTTATGATTCACTAATGTAAACATGGTCCATATTTAGAACTTGAAAGAAGGTATGATTCAAACTCCTGCACTACCTAAATATAAATATTGATGTTCAGCTAAATTCTTAGACATGATCTAGCTGGAAATGAACACTTTCATCGGACCTCTGAAATGTCTAATAACTAGTGCTATATTTTTCATATTAAAACTATCACTGATCATTTCACAGTTTATAAATTGAAATTTTACACTATCAATTTACATGAAGAAAACCTGACACTGGAAACAGTGTAAGTTCTTTTTCTTAAACAGTTCTGAAACTTTAAATGTTTATTTAAATTGAGAATGTTATTAATGAAAACAGTTCTACACTTTGAAAAATGTGTATCACTTAACTAGATTAATTACATTTTTGCTCTTATAAAACAATGACAAATTTCATATTATTTTTTGCTTCTCTTTATATTTTGATATCTGTAAGAGTAAAAATACACCAGTAGCCCCTGATTCATGAACACAGCTCCTTATGTTTTTTAATCCTCATTATTAAAAAAAATTCTTCATCTAAGCTTTATTTTTCATAGATGCTTTCTGTTCAGTAGTCTAGAAAAGCATTTCAGAAAACGGTACGTTAAAGAAGTGAAACTTTCTTAATAGTAGTTGGAAAAAATCATTATTATAAATTTAAATAGTGAATAGGCATCAACAGAAACTTTGTAGCAACTCAAACCAACCTTTAGGAGAGCCAACAGCTGCAACAAGAGTGCGGCACTGCCAACCCAGCGGCTGCTGACCCCGCCTGCGGAGCACATTACTGCCCTGGCAGCACAGTCAGCAAAATGGAACAAAATGGCCCATGACTGTGCTGTCCCAGTGCACAGCTTGGATCATTAGCACCAGCCACCTTCTCTGGCAGTTCAGCTTGAACTCCATCAGGTGAGACACAGACATTTTCCCACCTCTTTGCTTTGCCATGGTGCCAGTAACTGCCACTGAGGCTGGCACAGGAAAGTTTCACTTGAGGAGAAAAGTAACTTTATCAGCAACCACAGCAATGTGCCCTTGAACTCACCTGGCAGAGCTCATCCTCCAGAGAGCTCTAGCCACATTATGCTTTCTTTTGAGATAAGGTTACAGAAGAAACAAAAAAGGATGAAAATGTTGGTGAAAATTATTCAAGATTGACAAGATTAATTAATGAGTAATTTGCATAAAATTAGAATAATGTGAGTAATGTCATCCGGCAAATAATACCAAAGAAGAAAAGCTCAAAAGAGCTGGGAGAAGACTGAAGCACCGAAGGAAAGACAAGAGTATCAGAATGGAAGGAGATGCACAGAAGTCATAAAAGCCAAACGTGCAAGGATTTACAAACCAGTAGAATAAACCTGGAGAAAACTGAAGCACTCTGGTGATGGCATACAGACTCTAGCCACTGTGTGGTAAAGCAGCCATCAGAAATCAACAGAACATGACAATCTCTTCACCACCAACTCTGCCTGCTAAGGGACTATGTGCAACTGTAACCCTGATACAAGATAAGGGTTAACAAGGAACAAAAAGGCAGGTGAGGACAGGCATCTCAATCAGCAGGTAAGGGCAATCACATTAGCTGAACACTCCATCTCGGCTAAAGCATAAAGTATAATCCAGAAGCAGAAGCAAGCAGTAAAACTACAGGCAGGAGAAACTCAGTTGTGCTGCTGAATTAGCCAGAGGATAGCAAGAGTAAGAGCAAAAAAACATTTTTACAAGCTACAGTAATCACATATCAAGTAGAGAAGCAGTATTATTCTTTCTGATGCTGCACTAATCTAATCACTTTCCAAGAGAAATCTGTGATTTTCTGTTCTGTACAAAATTCCCAAGTTAAATACATAGAGTACATAATGTTAAAGAAATCAGTTAACTTCCAGTTAAATCAATTTGCTTCTGCCACTGAGGATCACTCACACTATTCAATCAAGATAAGCAAAAACCTTTGACAGGGACAGTAAGAAAAATTAAATACGGTCCTTTAACTTAAGCATAATTTTATGTTCATAATCAGGAAACCAATGGGTGTACTAAGAGATTAAAAAATATTGGCTAATTTACTTCCTTTCATCCTGCAAATGATATATTTTCCTATATATCCTTTATAAAAATATACAGAAATTATACATTGTATGAGAAGACAGCAGATATGTACAAAACAGAAAATAACATTCCATGCTTGCAAGTGTACTTGCATGCTTGCATCTGTACTTAAACTAAAATTGCCTTCTACTTTAAGCTTGTCCAGCTGGCAATTAAATCCCTTTCTCTTCCAATCTTTGATGCAGCTGGGTCACAGCAGTGGTTCAAAATAATAACATGTACTGTGTATATGTATGGTTTTGAGTTCTTAAATCTACCATAGACTAATGATCTTAGCACAGCAACATCTCAGTTGGACTGATATTCAGTATGTATTACTTTTTCCTCTTTACTACAGTGGACTTTATTCATGACTATGTGAACTGTCTCACAAAAAAGGGTAATTTCCTTGCCTGAAAATACTATTTCTTCAGATTCACCATTCTGAACTGATGGGTTTACCTGCAGCTGGTAGCCAGACGGCAACAGCCAACAGAAAAATGAACTTTCTGCATCCTCAGACCCCCGCTTCCTCTGGCTTAGTGTTCACAGCCCCTGGAGATGCTTCCCAAATCAAACTGTTCTCAGTGTTCACAGAAACACACACTCCATCCATCCGTGTCATCTGGTGAAGGTGTTAATTCCCTTCCAGATGACAGCCCTATGTTTTCCCTCAGCTGTGGATAACAGTGAAAAAAGCTCTGATTTTAAATCAATAGTAAAGAATTTGAACAGTCTGTTTTACATTCGCAATGTGATTCATGTAGCTAAAGTGCTCTTGAAGCTCTAAGCCCCGTTTAAGTAACTTCCAAGAGTACAAATAGATGGTTGTCAGAGTGGAAAATGCCGAGACAGCAGCCCTGTTTCAATATCTTGGCAATCCTTGATCGATTTCTTTTTAGAAAAAGTGGCAGCTTCCCAAGAATATTAAGTGTCTACAGTGGTAGCATGTACCTTTTCTTGATTTAAAACCATCCAAAGGCACCCCAAAGAAATCATATGAAAACATAAAGAAAGTAAAAGCTGAGGATGCAGTTGCCTTTTCTAAGAAAGCATCTCTAGGAATGACTCAGTCTTTATTAGACATTGGCATCATGTCTAAAGTCCTCAAAAGAAAAAATCTATTGATCCAAAAGGTTAAAAGAATCTGAATAAATCTAATTCCTCTGGAAAATAACAACATGTATTGATCTATGATAAGGAGGTCTTAAATTCAGCTATAGAGTACTCACACTACATGGGAACCTAAATAAAAATGAAATAGAAAAGAGAAGACTGTTGAACGGAGAGTCCAAACACAATATGGGCCAACAAATGCAAAAGAAAAACACCAGTGAAGGAAAAGCAGCATAAAAAGATGACATCTAAAAAAAGAGACTACTTGCTTTATACTGTGTAGTTTCTCCATTACACTAGTTCATTTTCAGTAGATGAATGGAATTACTACTTAAAAGGGATGTGATTTTATCTGTCGTGACTTTTTTCTCCTCCTAAATTACTGGCTTTAGCAATGTTGCCAACTTTTATGTTCTCTATGTGAATGCTGTAGTTACATGCATGCAATTCTACATTCTTAAGTGGGTGAGAGTTGGTTCCCTCATGTCGGAAAGTTTGTATATATAACCAAAGAATTTCTTTGATTTACTTTTCAGATTTTATGTTTTCTGCTGCCAACCTGCCTGGCTTCACTTTTGTTTATGTTATCTATCACTTTGTTTATTATATGTTGCCTACTAGTGAGCATTCTCATATCCATACGTCGAAGATCAACAGACAAGCTCTGCACTGGACATGAGCTGAGTTATCACCAGATGGACCTGAGAGCATTTCCAGAGTAACATGATGGTTGTTACTTAAATATACTCATACAGTATATTCATTCACCTCCCTTGTATCATTTTGTCTTAATGCTTCTAATATATTGTGTATTGTTACATGTCAGTTCCTACAACAGTAAGAGTGTGCCACAACTGGTTTCTGATTTTCTCTGCCTGACAGATGTGAAAATCAAGGCTTTTCTTGCTGTTTTTAAAAGGAATATTTTGCCATTATATATACATATTTTACTTACTTTGTGCAAGTAACATTCCAAAAATAAAGATGGCAACAAATTTTCCCAGCTCTTCTCATCCAGATGAATTTTCTTTATTTTTTTTTTATTATGGGTGCAAGAATAAATGGAAATCAGAAGTCAAGGTCTAAAAGAGTTACAAATAAAAGATATTTTTCCTCCAGCTGGTTGCCAAAATATGTGATGGATAGCTTCCCAAAGTGGCAAATAATTCAAAGACACGAAACACCGGGCAGAAGGATTTCAGTCATTTGCCAAGGAAAGTCTCCCAGCACAAGTCCCCTCTGCCCCAGCTTCATGGCTGGTATGCTCAGAACATCTATGGGATATCTATCCATCAACCAATGACATCAAACCCTCAATGCTGTGGTCCTTACCAATTGTTGCAGTCATTTGCATTCATTACTCAGGGGGAAAAATAAATATTTCTATCTCCCTGCTGATACTTCACAGCATACCATCAAAAATCAAGCACATTCTTGTAGGTTTACAAATTAGTGACATCTGATTTTGCAAATAAGGATTACGTAGGTAACTTTTCAGTTATGAAGTTCATTGTGCTCCAGCTCACCATATTAATAAATCTTAAGTGCTTGTACAATAAAATCTCTTCATATACGAGCACAGTTCCTACAACCACTCCTACCAATACATCTTGCAGATCATTGATGAGTAAATAGTTAAAGATCATAGGAAATTACACTTCCTAAACTAGTTTAGAATAGATACTGTAGATACTGTAGTTTATGTTACCATTTATAACCATAAATGTTTCATGAAGAGGAGAACAGTCTCCCAGGACCTGTGCCAGAGCAGAAAACATGGGTACATCTGGAAATACAGGTCTCTAAGGTGAGAGGGCCAAAAGGTGCCCGAAGTGCATAGGATACAGTAGCAGCCTAAATGTAACTCAGATCTTAACGGACCTAAAATTTGTATTTGAGTTCTTCAGATACAAAACCTGAACAGTTGTAGGCAATTCTCAACAATTTCCAGTGGAAAATGTTGACTTTGCAGAAAACACATAGCTCAGTAAAAAAGTCCTGACGGAAAATCTTCAGCAGGTCTAATTACAAAGGAAATGTTGGAAAGAAGACAAAGTTTAGATTAACTTTATTTTTTTTTAATTACATACTACATGAAATGCTTCATGAACTTTTCAAAGCAAAAATGGATTTTGTTTTATATTATTATAGCTCAGTATTTTCTCTCTGTGCTTTGTATGTTAAAGCTGCTACAGAAAAAAGCCCACAGTCCCCTGGACATTAATTTACATTGCTGAATCTCACCAGTGACTTTAAAAAGCTTTAGAAAGCTCTGCTGATAGAGACTTAAAATGTTTGCTTTTTTAACAGAATAAGCCACACTTTGGTCTGAACAGTCTACTAGGGCCACGATGCAAGCCTAGTAAGCCTCAGATGGCAGGGATGATGGTATTAGCAGTTGTTTATGAAATAGGTAGACTTTACCTATTAAACTTCCCAGTAAAAAAATACATGAAAACCAGGTCAGGACAGGACAATGTTAAAGAAGCATGTTCAAAGAAGCACTATTTCTTTTTTTAAAGAAACCTAATCAAATACAGGAATTTGATTTGAAAATTAAATCTTCATTTGAAAATGAACAAAGTGTCCTGGGCTTCATTATCTGCAGCTTTAGCTTTGTTTAATGCATGGTTCTGTTCTGAAGGAAAGCCAAAGAGGTGAGATTAGATGAAAATATTTCCAAATGTAAATTATTTTGTGAAACTGAAAGTCAAGTGTAGCACAAATGAACTGCAAATAAAACAACAAGCTTAAGTTGGACTTGCAATTTGCTGGTGAATGCATCTTTGCCATTTGAAAGCAATTAAACCTCCCAACCCCCAACTTAAAATAAAGAATCTGTATTTTGTATGACCAGTAGCATTCCCAGTCATGAAAGTGCAGTTTTCCCTTCACTCTGCAAGTAATCTTAGAGGCAACTTCCAAAATTCTGTTCATTCTATGGAAATAAAAGAGAAGACAAGAAAAATATTGTATGTCCACCTCTGGCTCCCCTCAGCTATAGGTACAGTGCCCCAAAGTGACCCAAATACTTTACATTCTTGTGCACCATGAGAGACTGAACTCATTCACAGTCCTGCCGGGTGCCCTTGTTTAGGTACCTGGTTTGTTTCAGACTAGCAGCTGGCAAACCTTCCAGCACACATAAACAGAATTTAAACTCCACTGAAAGAGGCAGAACCACCATTGGAGCAGCTTTGTTTCCTCCAGGTCATAAAGGTATAAACACTCTTCAGAACAGTTTTAGCACAGTAGCATTAACTTTTGAAATAATTTTGTTCTGCCCATTACACCAATGACCACAATGGACGTATTTTATATAATTAAAACCACACTTATTTTACCTTAATAGTGATTAACTTTAATGGTAAATTGCTTATTTTGATATGTAATGATCATAAATGTAATTGCTGATATAAAGACAAAATTAAACATTATTTAGATCTGACTATGTCCCAAGCCTGTCTCAAAGTTATGGTAATCGGGATAATATTGTTCAATGGAATAAGAGATGGTTCGTTCTTTAACAGTCTTTTTTTTTTACAGCCACAGCAATAAAGTAAGCGCCTAAAATGTTCATTCCTATAGTTATTTGTTTCAGTTTTTCTAATAATTTCAAAAATAAATAACAATTATGCTCTTCTGTTATGGCACCATCCCAAAAGAACACAGCTTTTTCCAGCTTCTTAGAAAAGGAACTGGAACCTAGTTAATCAAGACAGTTTTTAATTAAATGTAGAAAATACTTTGGAAGCTTTAAAGTCTTTCATTCTTAGCTTGATCATCTGTCATTTGTACATCTCCTTTCTTACAGTGTTCCTCATGGACTTCTGCCCTGTTATTGACAGAGTTACTCTAGTGACTACTTCACTTCTTCCTATTTCCATTCCTACTAACAGATAAGACCATTTCACTAACTTGCTTGTGACATGTTCATTAAATAGTCAAAATTAAATTCCCTTTTAGGTGTATTTTGTGTTAAATCTTAGTCTTCCAGTTAAATGTTCCAATTCACACAATTGCATGACAATAAAAAATATTTTGTCTATAGAGAATTTAAAAAAAAAAAAGCTCAGTACTCTCAACAGCAATACGTCCATATTCATAAAAACCCTAAAGTTTTATAAAGACACATCTCTCAATTGCACTGGTGCCTACCCGATAAATCATAATTTTTAAAATTTTTGTCATTATTTTCAGAATTCTGTACAACTCTCCTCTTTAAAGACATTCTTTTTTGCTATCACCTAAGTTCTGTAAATTTTGCCAAATTATAAATCATTAAAGCTGAGAATACTTATTTCTTTGTGCTATTCATATTTTGTACAAAAGCATTCACAAGAGTGTCCACTCTTAAATCAGAAATACCATTTCTTGATGCATATCCCAACTATATATTCTAGTCTTCATGTGTAAAAACAGCTTAAGCCGTTAAAATGTCAAAGTTAAAATGATGGTAAACAACCAGAACTAAATGTACTGAAATTTACATTGTTGTGTTTGTGTATGACGTGCATGGGTACTTTGTTTGGTTGTTTTTATTAAATTGCAGTGAAATGTATCCCTTAAAGATAGAAAATGTATAGGTATATATATTCATGCCAGGCCAGGCCAGCCTGCAGGCAGTGCTGTGTAGCTCCAGTCGGAATGGTGTTTGGACCTAAGCAAGGACATATTTGGGTGATTTGAAACACCAACATATCAGCCTTGAGGCCTCCTGCCCAGCTCTCTGCAAATGTATTTTAGATTTCTGAAAGTGCAGTTTCAGTCTGGTGAAAGGTCTGAAGGTGAAGCCACATGAGGAGTGGATGAGGTCACTATGTCAGTTCAGCCTGGAGGAGACTGAGGGGAGACCTCAGTGAAGTCAACAGCTTCCCCATGAGGGGAAGGGGAGGGACAGACACTGATCTCATCTCCGTGGTGACCAGTGACAAGATCTGAGGGAATGGCCTGAAGGTGTGGCAGGGGATATTTAGGTTGGATACCAAAGGGTGGCTGGGCACTGGAACAGACTCCCCATTGAAGTGGTCAGAGCACCAAGAGCGACAGTTGACTGTATTTAGTCAATGCTCTCAGGCTCATGGTGTGATTCTTTGTGCAGGGCCAGGAGCTGAACTCTGATGATCCTTGTGGGTCCATTTCAACTCAGGTTATTCTATACTTCTATTTCAAAGAGCTAATTTCTGGTCTGCTTAAAAATAAAATAGAGTATTCAAGTGGATTTAGGTTCTACGGTATGGAAATACTATTCTGATTCTTGATATCTTTAACAAGGTAAGGCAAGATTTAAGAATGCAAACCCTAAGTCCTTATTCAGTGCTGGAAATTAAAAATAATAAGCGTGGCTGGCCTGTGTCCACAGGGCTACAGAATTATATTTTAAATCCAGAACGCAAATGAAATGTCTTACACACAGTTAAAGAAATCCACTTGATTTCCCAGAGCTACGTGCTCTGTTCTACTTCCAGAGTTCTGTTTTAATCAAAAAGATAAACCACAATGATTATTAGTTCATTTAATTATGGTAAGTGATGCCACATTTGAGAGCAGGGAAAAAACCCCACTCTGTAACTGGATACTTCATGCAGTTTTTAGCAGACTAGAAATGCCCAATTTATTTTTCTTTCCAGAAGAAAATGCACCTGACAAAACCTTGGAATTACTTCTAGGACATTTTGAAAATCTCAGGTCTGATAAATATAACTGCCTCAGAGAAACTACTTTCTTCTTTAGAAAACTTCTCTGTGGATGAAAATGGCAAGCATCACAAATTTGTCAAAGTTTTTACTCATCAGATACAAACACTTAGAAATTTATTCAAAATGAATTTTGTAAGAATTTTGTACAGAATCAAAATAATAGAAATATTTAACATATCAGAAATGAAGAGAAACCTCTCCCAGCCTTTTTTTGCCCCATTAACCAAACCTGCAAAGTTATAAACACCTTGCTAGACCTGTCCCCTTACATGAACAGACTTGTGGAGGCAGTGATGTAGTGCAGTAAACTAATCCTAAGCATCCTTCACCATGCCATAAACATTAGAGCAGAGCTGTAGGAAAGTGGAAACTCTCTTGGCTCCAGCTAACATTGCAGTTATAAATCTGGTCAGGAGAGGAAAGTTTCCCCTGCAAAATAATGTACAGCCACATTAAGTCAATCCCAAATTAAGCCATATATGTTTTTAGATAAAATCTATGGAACATCATTGGAAAAGATAGATCAGTTATCCCAAGTAACTTCAGGTGTGTAAAAAAGAGCTGTTCTAGCCATCATTTTGTCCCAGGAATCTAGAACAAAACCAAGAAATCCTCTCTAGCCATAAAACTAATAGCAGAGGGCTAGAAAAGTTTATGCAAGATATGGTATAAGTTCAGATACAACTGAAGGGACTAGGACATCTCTAGGGAGGAGCTGGAAGTACTAAGTCCCAGAAATGTCCTTCCTTTCCTCTTCTGTCCAAGAGAGAGCAGGGGAGATCAAGAGAAGAATCTCAACTAAAACCTCTGACTGAATGCAGCACAGTCGCCTGGTAAATGTGACAGAGGAGGGAGCAGTGGTAATTTACCATCACTCTGAGCCATGTTTGCCATGACATGGCAGGGGGAGAAGATAATGGACAAGCAAAATACCTTGCATACCATCAGTTCTTACCCCTACATCACACAAACACCTGCAAGGTGCAACACAAACACCTGCAAGGCCCCTGCAGGGCAAGGAATTGTGTGCCTAGCACAGTATTAGGCAGTCTGGCCATGCAAAGGGCTTGGTACCCTGCAGCTGGGATCTCCCCCTGCAGCCAAGAAAGACATTTGCTAAGTTACTGCACTTGTTCAATCACATTAACTGCTCTGAGGGGGAGGCACTTGTTTCCCAGAAATCCCACTAAGATTATCACATTGCCTTTCACTGCTACCAAGGAACAGACAGCGAGAGTGAGCGTGTGAGGGAATGAGTGAGAGAAAGCAAGAAAAGCAGAGGAAGAGATGCAGTTGCAGCAAAGGAGCTGTCTTCAGGCTCAGCCCACCAAAGCTTCAGAAGTATGAAGCACACGTGGATAATCACTAAGAAAATACCTACAGTGAAGCTTAGGATCTCTGCCATTTCATGCACCAACAATTCCTCTTCTAATATATCACTGGCACTACTTACCCCTTCAAAGAAAAAAACAGCTTGTCATTTGACAAACTACGGAAAAAGCATCAATGCAAAAATAGTCTAAAAGCAGGTGTAACTGATCTTAACAATTTTGTAGCACTTTGAAGATACCATAGTTTCTCAGGTTTTAGGATCAGTATTTATACTTAAGATAAAAGAGCAACTGTCTTTAAAGGACTTCCTTTCCACTCTGCAGTTTTCCTTTCAACTTATCAATTGCTACATTTAACTACCATTTCAATATGCATCTAAAGCACTAAGGTCTTCTTTCTCTTAACAATGGAAAAAATATGATCCTGTGCGTCAACAATGATACATAGGGGAGGTTCTGACTGGATAGAAGGAAACAGTTTTCACTAGGAGGGTAATTAGGAATTGGAAGAGGCCATACAGAAGATCTGTAGAATGTTTGTTCCCAGGCCTTTATTTTCAAGACCTGATAGGAAAAGCCCTCGGCAACCTACTGTGAACTCAGGGTTGACACTGCTTAGAGCAGCACATTGAACCAGACAACCTCCACCTAACCTCAGTGATTCAGTGATTCTACAGTCTACTGTCAGACAAAAGGTATCAAGTTCCTCAAAAACATCACAAGGAACCCCAGAAGTTTTACAGAAAGTTTTCAAAATTAGATGTTTTTAACAACATTATCCATCGTGAATTTTGTGCTGAGTACCAGGCTGCACTCTTTATGCATGATGCAGTTCAATCAATGATGTGGCTGACAACCTTTTACTAAAAGCACAGTTGTAACAAACTTATGAAGCACATGCATTAAAAGATAGCAAAATAAAAAGAAATAATCTACTTTTTAAAATATCCTTTGCAAATAAGTGATTCCTTTTATAAGTACAAGTAATAGCATAATAATTTACAGACAACATTTAATGTGTTTCTTCATCACAGGTTTTTCTGATTAACATTACATACATTCTTAAATAGTACTTTTTTAAAGCAGACAAACACACAGCCCAAGGAAGCCGATGCACACACCCATGCAGAATGCACTTTGCAGGTGCAACTCATCCTCACCTTGAGATTGGGTTTTGCAAGGAGTTTCAACAGCTCTCTGATCTCACTGCTCAGTGGTTTGCTCTGCAGCTCCTCAGCCAGCTGGGTGGGAGATTGAATCAACACAAAGACCATTAGCAAAGCGTTGTTTTACCCAGTGCATCAGTGACAACCCAGAATCTATCTTGTTCAAGGTTACTGCTTTCCAGCATGTTCAAACAGAAGCCAGCATGAAGGAAAACACCATCAATCACCGTGCTTCTGTTTCTGGCCCTCAGTGGACCAGATTTAAGCCAGGCCTTTTGGCTCAGTTTAACACAAGTAATCATTTTTGGCAAGGGTGCAGCCAGATCACATTCTGATTTATAGCAAAGGGGGCAAATCCCAGCACTTCATTTAAGTGAATGGTCCTTTGCGTGCAGACAAAGAACTGCTTGTAAAAATGACTGGATCAAACTTTGACACTGTCTATAAAAAACAGTTTTGAATGAGGTGGTGAAATCCACACTGCTTCCAAAAACCCACAGTAGCTGTGCTGTTTAGGACTGGGATAAGAAAGCAAAGTGCCCCTACAGTGCAAGCAATCTAAACCTTTTATTATGTTTACACATACACTGGAAGGAGCTTGTTAAACGTGAAGCAAGTTAATCATAATGTAATTTATAACAGGTCATCAGCAATTCAAGCCTGTAAAATGCACAAACTATGTCCTAACAACAAGATCAGTAATTTATGTTTGGTTATACTACAAAATTGTGGCTTGGTGAACAATAGAGCAGCAGTCTAACTTTTAATCCCATGGCTATTTGGCTGACATCTTGGGTTTTCTTATCATGCCCTTCTCAACTAATTTGGACCCAAGAGGCATATTTTACTGCAAGATTTTAGACTCAAACTATTTTTCCAGAAGAAGGAAAAGCTAAAATGCATTTCCCAACACTGATCTTTGGTTTAAAATTCTGAAGCTATATGGCTCATAATGCAAAACGTGATTTCAGATAATCACTTGTTTTCTTTACATTAAATCAGTATCATAAAAATGTCTCAAAGGAAGATTGGCTGTTTGCAGCAAGTCATTTTATTTGTCTAACCTAATTTTAAATTTGTACTTTCATTTTGTATACGTTTTCAAGATAAATGGATGGATGTATATTTTGCATAATTATATATAATACGCAAATCTATTTGAAGAAGCCATTATAGACATCAGACGTGGTTTGAATAACCTTTTTGCTTTTAACCTTCAAATTAACAGAATGTCAAAAATTCATCACCTACCATCCTACAGACTTTTAACTATAATTCATAGCTAAGAACATTCAGCAAGTATCTCGGTGCTAATATTAACAATGTTTGTGTCTGAATACCAAAAGATTAGAAAACAATCTCTGTAGGAAAGGTCAGGATACATATTTTTAGACACAAAGCCAAATATTGAGGTAATCTGACTGCAACTGAGTCTGCATATTGGAAAAGTCCTGCAAAAACAAGAATAAGAACACACTCCTTGAACAGTTGTATTTATGACAGCAGCACCTCAGATTTGAGTTTAAAATCAAGCAGGAAATATCTACTTGCTAATAAAAATATGGCCTTCATTAACTATAGAACAGTTACTATCAGTAGGAAGAGAATACAGTAATTTAAAGCCTATTGAAATGTATGTGTGTTTAATAACACCAACATGCTCTCAAATCCCTGAACTTGACAACCAAACAAACAAGCCAAAAAATGAATAGCACTTTAAACCTGAAACTTCATGAGTTTGGGTGTTACAAAGCCCAGTGCATGTAATTTTGCTTTACCAAAATTTGCTGATAGCTACCAAAACATAGACAATCCTGCAATGTGCTAGCCTGACTTCAGCCACCAAAGGACATCCTTACCCTATGAGACAGTGCTCATAAAAGCCACAGTTCACTTACAAATAATTAACCAAGAAGCAGCAAGAGGATCTATTAAAAAGAAGCTGTACACTTGAAGTAGGTAGATGCCTAGACACAATCATGTCCCAACATGTACACTTAAAAATACTACCAGATGTACATCATAATGCATTCATAGAGTTAAAAGCCCCAACCTGTCTCATCTGAGGTGTGACAGAGTACTTTCATTTGGAGATTTCCAAAACTATACATTTTAAATGGGTCTGAACTAAAAATGAGATTGCTCAGCATTTCTAAAAGTATCAAAAACTAAGTTTTGCATCCAAAAAGAAGAAATTATTTTTATTAAGAATTTTATCCCAGAGATCCATAACACAAATCTTAGCAAGGATTATTAATATGTCAGCAAGAACTTAATGAAGAGAATTTCAACCAGCTTTCTAATTTTCAAAATTACTATCAACACTATTCAAAGCTATGTGAAGGTTAAAAAAATATTACTAATATATGCCTGATGTCAAGGCTAATGTATTATTATAGTTGGTATGTTACAGGATATAGATCTCCTCCTACTGAAACATGATTAAAATTACCGTGTATCCTTTTTTCAATAGTCTCAAATAAGCCTAATTTAGTTTCTTGTTAAAATGCTACCTATCTCAATTCAGGTCTTTTACTCATATGTAAAATTTTAAACCCAAAATCTATTAATTATATAAATAGGTAGTTAAGATTTTAAAACATCTATAAAGTATGTGAAGTTTCAAACATGCTGTATTGGAAATGGATCCTAATACATATTGCCTTTTCCAAAAAGCAACCTGACATCATCAATTGCAACAAAGATTTCTGGATTTCACCTAAACCACAGTTTATTAAACATTTCTCTATTCTGGCCTACCTCAGGGTTCAGTCATAGTTTATACAGGTGTGTTCACAATTCATCTGAATCCTAGAATTAACCAAATAGCAAGAAATGGCAGGTTGGATTTTTTTTTCTTGAAAATAAAAATTATAGTAACAGGAAATTAACTACTCCATCAATGCTGACCACTTTTACAATTTATTTTTTGGTTATGAAGGTAATTTGGAAAGCTCCAATATCAATAAATCACTACTGTACTTTTTCTTAAATAGTTTTGATTTTTTTCAACAAACCTCCATTGTAGGCATTTCATATGCTTCATTTCTGTAATATTATTTGTCATTTCTCATGTTCTGTCAGCAGTGCTGCTATCTCATTTGTCTTTATTTTTCCAAAGCATTCCTCTTGTCTGCAACTTTCTCAAAACACTAATAGTTGACAGGTTTTCCCCTCCCAGTAGAGTTCCAACCTGTAATTTTTATTGCTTAGTTACTAAAGCAGAACAAGAGGCTACCTAGATGCAATGTTTTTATAACATGCAAGAGAATGAAAATCAAAGTAATATCAGCAACAAGCCCAGTGATGACAGAAGCTTTGGAAACCTTTGCAGCCTCTTATGATTTCAGCTCAGAGGATTACATTCACATGTTTGCACTACGAAGAGTTCTGCTTGCAGACAGTTTTTTGGTAGACTTGGTACCAGTGAGCTCAGCAGGGGACACTTACATCATCTGCCAAGGCTGCTGCACCATGGAGTATGGGCATCGGGTTCTGTTTTTCATAATAATGCAGTTTTTCATGAATCTGGAAGACAATAGTACAAAGTGATAAGTTTATTTAGCAGCATGAGAAACAGTACAGAATAACCCTGTTGAGTCTGTTGACTGTCTGTAACTAAACATCCTTACAGTAACCTACCGGCAGCAATCATGTAAATGCAATTCATCATCATCCTCTGTTGAAGTGCTAAGAATATGAAATCAGATGGAAAAAATGCTTAGTATGCAGACCAACCCACAGAAAAACTAAACATTTGTGATTTTTCTCTCCTGGCTTTCTCTGTCCATATTTCTAACATATTGCTTCAAGTATCAATTACATTTTATATTGCTGCTGAAAACACAAAGCATAAAGTGTTTATCCCCAAGATGGATATAAAAACCCCTGTAAATTATGATTTATGAAGTGAAATAATAGCTTGCCACCCACATCTTGACAGACAACTTGACAGAGCGGCTGCCATCATTAAAATAATTCAGAAACAAGGGCAAAGGAGTGCTAATATTAATTCTAACACATCTGAAAGAAGGAGGCAGTCCTTCAGCAAGTTAAGGTCTTTAATGAATAATTATCAACTTTAGAGATGCACGGTGCTTTGGTTCTTCCTAAAAGGGAAAGGATACACCATTATTTAAACACCACCCTGTTCCCTCCTCCACAAGTTATGCATTTCAAAATTTAGGGGTTTTTTCCAGTATGAATGCTTTTAAAACCCAAAGTATTTTAAGACTTCTAACAAGTTTCTTTGTAACTATTTAAAAATAGCATAAAAGACTATATTAAATATGTAACTTTATTAACATTATTTTCCTGAAGTTACATGGATATACAAATATCAATTAAAATCTAAAAAAAGAAGACAACAGTAGTTTGAACTAATGTAAATATACCCCATTCTTAGATTTTGTGCTTTAGTTCTGCTGCTCTGAAGGAGGCATGAACTCCAGATGGTTGGAGGAGTTGCAGAAGGAGCTAAATCAGGGACTTCTGTGCTTGGCAAGGAGGGGAAAACGAGGTCTGGCAGAGGCCGTGGGGAGTAGAATTTGGCTGGGGACTCCCTCATGTCCTTGGGAAACAGGATCCCCAATGATACCTAGCACTCCCCAACACACTGCTGGGGGAGAGCAGGACAGATGCCAGACAGCATGGACAGATTTAATGTGTGCAAACCACTCTTTGCACATTGAAACTATTCAGTTGACAGATCAAGTCCATTTTGCACCAAGTGTTCCCTCCAGCCTTCCCCACTTCTTCCACATTTGCTTTTCTCTGTTTACTTCTCCCCCAGCAGCACTCACTCCTTTCACTGCCTAGGACCCCCTCACTCTTTAATTTAAAAGCTCATTCTTTAAGCCCATTCTTTTTAATTTACACTGAACTTTCACAAATTTGTCCATAACAGGATAATGCCATAATGTCAGTGACACTTGTGCTTGCCGATTTTCTTGTCTTCTGCTGTGCTTCATAACCCTAAGTCCACATCTGTTTTTCCTCATCTAGTCTGTACATTCTTCGAAGTAAAGAGCATGTTAATACAATATGGCATAGAAAGGTCTAAGTCTTGATTGATTCCTTCATCATTTCTGCAACCTCAACAAGACTATTTCAGTGTGTCATTGGTTAAAGGATGCTGAAGTTCTGACGTATCATGATTAAGCATGAAGGCACTACAGTTGCTTAATTTATAAACTGTAAAATAATTTGTTCTCATCTGGAAACTACATGGAAAGCTCTACTGTCTCCAGAAGATGAATCTGAATTTTACATTGCTTATGTAGACATTGTGTACTCAGCAATTACTTAGAGTAATCCATACTGGATTTCAAAAAACTGTAAGTGACCAGACAACTTCATATTTCTAGCTCACAAAGCAGAGAAACTAAACTAAACAAGGAGTTACAGCTCCCCGAGTTTGGCAGAAATTTTTGATTTACTTGGACTGTTAACTTGAATAACTAAAAGGCATAGTAAATCAAAAAGTCTCAAAACCATCATTTTTGATTGCTTCGACAACATCTTGATTTTATCCAGATTGAGCTTCTGTCAGCTCTGAGGTTAGAAGCAGTTGTTGACATTACCCCCTAGTTTCTCACACTAAATAGAAGTGCCACTGCTGATTAAGCTGCTTTTATCCTGGACAACCTGTACATATCTTTAACACTGAAATTAATAAAAGGAAAAAGTCAACCAAACAAAAAAAACAAACAAACAAAAAAAAGGACATAGCCTTGCTTAACCCATCTTTGAGAAAAATGTTACACAACTGTAAGTTCATGCAACAAAAAATAGGTTTTCAAGAGGTGGCACAGTGTAACCTGAACTTGTTATTGGCTCTATCTATAGCCAGAAATTGTAGAAATGACTGAAAACAAATTTTTCTTTTCCTAAGAGTGGACATTAGATTCCAGTTAAACATTTAAGCCAATCATTAAGATTTTATTTGATTAGGGAGGAGTTGTACAGGGTAACTGTCTAACCAAAAAACCCAGAAGCTAAAAAAAGTAAGCAGGAAAATTCAACTGCTACTAGACAGTTCTAGATATTGGCTTTTGCTACATCAGGTTGAAAATTTTATTAATTTACTGTACTAACACAATGAGTGGCTCTAGGGATAAACATTTCATGGTCTATGGTAATAGACATTGCAACTTCAGCACACTTCCATTTGAGATAAAATACAGAATGGGTTTTTCCCCCAAATATCTGATTATATTCGACAGTAGTTTGCCCTCTTAGTTGAATCTATTTTTAAAATCAGATCATTAGATGACAACATCTGTCTTTCACATCTTTGTAATTTGAAGGGTATATTTATGGAAATTAGAAACCACTGGTCTGTGCACCAAGATGCAATCAATGTGCAATACAGGGATTACCTTTCATATTAGTATAAAATTACCACATGCATCATAAAAACAGTTACCTCACACCTCTAACTTCTGGATCAGTAATGTATCCATAATGCATGCAGCACTTTTATACAATATATTGCTGAATGCAGTATGACAGGAGATTCAGCACAACTCCACTGATAAAGCAAAAATTTCAGTGAGGCAAAAATGCACTTTCAGACAACTCCTTCCCTCCCTGTGTCTAAAAATGTATTCCAAGATGATTTGTTCCATAATTTCCACCACAGATCACAGCACCGCTGACTGGCCTCTAGTTCTTCATGTTGTATTTTTAGGCCTTTTTTGAAGACACTTGCCTTTTCCTACTCACTGGGCACTAGGTCATCTCTGTTGTCTTTCAAGAACGACAGAGCACATTTGCAAGCTCACCTGGTAGCCTTTGAATCTGCCAGACTTCAGGGTGATGAATGACTATATTTATGATAAACACCTTTAGAGAAACTACTGCGCATGCAGCCATATGCTTTGGCAAACTCTCCACATGATGTCTTTCAGATAATTATTTTCCCAAATACGAAATTTTTACATCATGCTATACATGCACGCCAAGCACTGCATTTCCAAATTTCAATTCTTATACAAGTAGAATTTGAAATCTGAATACCTAAATTAAGTGACTACATTGATGAAAATGAATAATGTCAAGTAACCAAACACAGCAATGAAAAGCAAAACAGGACAAGGTGGTGCAAATAGTTTGCCCCTACATGTTGCAACACCTTTACAAACGTCACTCAATAAAATTCAACTCTAACAGAAGTTAAAACCACTCTGGAACATTTTCAGAGAAGTATGAGAGTGGATTCAAAAGAAGAAGCAAGAACATTCACCTACTCAAGATAAGATATATCATATTTGTAGCCATGTGTTTGAGCTTCAATCTAAATTCTATTTCATACAAAAGGCAACTTTAGCTTACAGTGCAATACCGGATGTCCACTAACCCTAATACCATTGCCTTATTTCTACTAGAAACTTAAACATCGTATGGAAAATATAGGACTGTGTCGTGCTTAAAAGTAGGAAATATAGTACATCTGTTTTAAGTTCTTCTGACATTTACATGTAAAGCCTCAATGCCGAAAATCTCTTCACAGATGAGACCAAGTCTGTTAAAGCTAGAATTATATGTTGTAAATAAAACATAAAAAGCTGTTCTGCTGAACAGATGACTAAGTCCTGCAGGTTTTTTTGTTTGTTTGTTTTTATGACTACCTATTCTTTTCACTGTAGAGCAAGAAGATCTATGAGGTTCTGCAAAAACTGACAATATACTCTGAAGTTATGCCCCAAGAGGGAAAAATAATAATTTGCAAATTAATACAATTTTTGGCACACTTGTAAGCAAGAAAAATTGATTCTGGATTTTCCCAGAGAGACTGAATTAAGCTTTCAATACTAAAGCAGAGTAGTGTCCTCAGCCAGGACTATTTCAAAATCCAAGAGGAGCTTTCTAACTCAGAAAAATAAGAATCTTAAGCAAAGAGTCCTGACAAAATAAGCTTAATTTCTCCTTTTAGATTTCTTAATTTCCATGTAGTTTTAATATCATAGGATTGCAAATAAAACAGGGGAGTGGGATAAGCATGTACCAAAGGTGCCAAAGAGTTAACAGAAGAAAAACTTAGTCCTTTTGACAGAACAGTTGGCATAGGAAAAGAGTAAGTGTATGTAAAAGTACAATATGCAAACACTTGTAACCCAAAAAAGCACTGGCCATCAATGAGCCATACCAGCATATAAAAGACAAGAACTGTCACACACATAGTGTGAAAATGTTCTGCCTACCACACAAGGGTGTCACCAGCTACTCAGACATGTCAACACCTCTGGATAAGAAGTTTTTTTATGGTAATGACACCTTCCTAACAGGAGGTTCTGAAGAGGATCTTGTGAGTATGTGAGCATTTGCACTGACCATCATTCTGGGGCAAACAGCAATTCTGGACCAGAGTGCTTCTTCTTTTGAGAAACATCAGAAGCACACACCCTCTTATGAGTTGTATAAACATTCCCTTACTTGTGTTTTATTTCATGAGATATCACTCAGCATAAAGATACCATACTTGCAAAATTCATTTTAGCACCACATCATACACATTTCTGGGGTTTTCCTCTGGACTATCCTAGTCTTGCCTGCTGAATACCCATTAGCAGCTAATGTGCTTGTTGAGTTTCAGCCGAAAGGAACCCATTTCATATACTGGACTGGTGATGTAAAACCAAAGCAGCAGAAGTTGAGAAGAAGGGAAATTGCTTAAAAAATGCACTAGTGATCTGAACTAGAATGTCAATATAAGCACACACACAAAGCATCAAGATGTGTCTAGAAGGCAGGCATTGAGTATATTGTTGTACAAAGTCCATAACAGTTGGGAGAACATCTCCCCTAACTGCTCTCTTCACTGCATTTTTCATCATACATAGACTGTAAGGGTGTCTGAAATCAAAGCACTGACAAAAGCCATGCAGCTGCTGTATTTATTGGCTTAGTCCTTACATGGATGCATAATGGAAGACGACTCTTGTATGCAGAGAAGCTGTTAACTGTCCGAAGTTTCAGGTTCATGTACATTTGCAAAAAATTATTTAATTCCACTAGTGGCACCACTACAAAGTGGTGCTACTACAAAGAGGAGCATCTATACATGAAAAAGCCACAGCAGATTAAGAGAACGAAAAAAAGAAAGCAAAAGAAAAACTGTTGAGGGACAAGAAAGTGCTAGTTTTGGCTTAATCTGCAATTTGTGTTCTGCATCTGAAATACCTGAAGCAAGAGAAACCATTCCAAGGCACTCATGACCGTAAAAAACACATTTGTGAATAGTTCCAACATTTACACAGTAAGATTTCAAGACAGGAATTAGGGTTTTCACTAATAGTATGACCTTAACTCTAGGATTTAGACTCATGCATTCACTGTCTAAATTTACCAGCAACTTTGAGTCAATGTAAAATAAATAAGCAAGAATGAGAAAAATAAATGATGGGCTACCATGAAACAAATGAAAACAACTATCAAAACCATTCAGAAATTATAATTATGTACCATCATCTCTGCTGAAAGAGAATGCATATTTTGCTTGATGTAGAATTTTAATTAAAAGATTGCTTAATTCCCTTCCTTTCTCCTCCCAGAACCATACTATATCACATGAAAGCAACAGAAAAAGTAGCCAACTCTTTGATTTATCTTTATCACTCAGTGGTGGTCTGTAAGCCTATTTACACAGGACAAAATACAAAACTATTCATTTGTTCCCAAACCTTCCTATAGTCCTTATCATTGCAGCTTTGGTACACTAAGGAACTTAAATACATTAACAACTCTGCAGAGCTATGGAATGATGAACACAAGGTGTAGGAAAACCTAGAACACATACAGCCTTTAAATCACATTCTAGTCATACTAACCGAACTGCAGCTAGAGATAGAATACTGCTAAGAAATTAGCATCATGTATTTAAGAAAACAGAAACAAAATAGAAATTAATAAACCATAGCTAACTATTCAAAGTTTGCAGTGAGCATTTCAATCCCCATAGTAACAATAAATTGCCTCAAATACAAAATAAGTGATTGCAGAATGGCCTCTGAGAGAATGTCACAAGAACCAAAGCATGACTCAGAAGGATTAAAAACAGATAATACTCAGAGATCTCAATTCTAGCACAATTTGTCACAGCAAAAAGTTTCAGCACAAGAGATGAGCAATTCTCCTGTAAGCCTTTTTTCCAAAAAGCAGAAGCATGACCACTGGGATGTGCCTGCAGATCTGTATCTCAGAGCTATGTCTTGTAATATTTCTAATTTAGAATTTCCTGTCTTCATGCCAGTATCACCAAAGAATACGAGAGAAAATGAATAAATACCTCCACTACGCTCATATACCATGAGTTCCCTTTAGCTGAAGACCAAAGAGAGCCTTTGAAACTGAGGCCCATTAACCCAGCACTGCAAAGTCCACCACTAAACCATGTCCCTAAGTGCCACACCTACACATCTTTAAACTACTTAGCAGCCTGCTCCAGTGCTGGAGACCACCCCTCCAGTGAAGAAATTTTTTCTAAAATCCCACCTAAACCTCCCCTGGTGTAGCCTGAGGCCATTTCCTCTGGTCCTATTGCTTGATACTTGGGAGAACTGATCCCAGCTGGCTACAACCTACTTTCAGGTAGTTGTAGAGAGCAGTGAGGTTCCCCGAGCCTCCTTTTCTCCAGGCTAACCCCCCCCGCCCCCAGCTTACTCTGCTGCTCCTCATCAGACTTGTGCTCCAGACCTTCTCCAAGCTTTGCTGACCTTCTCTGGACATGCTCCAGCACTTCAATGTCCCTCCTGAGCTGAGGAGCCTAGTACTGAATGCAAAATTTGAGGTGCAGCCTCAGCAGTGCCGAATACCAAGGGGCAATCACTGCCCTGGTCCTGCTGCCCACACTGTTGATGATACAGGCCAGGATGCCACTGGCCTTCTTGGCCACCTGGAACCTTGCTGGCTCACATTCAGCTCATGTCAGCCAGCACCCCTGGGTCCTTTCCTGCCAGGCAGTTTTCCAGCCACTCTTTCCCCAGCCTGTAGCACTCCAGGGGTTGTTGTGACCCTTGATGCCCTTGTCCAGATAATTGATAAAGACACTAAATGGAACTGGCCCCAATACCAAGCCCTGGGGAACACCAGTGGTGACCAGCGAACAGCTGGATGTAGCTCCATTCACCAGCATTCACTGGGCCCAGCCATCCCAACAGTTCTTTGCCCAGCACCCATCCAAGCCATGGACAGCCAGCTTCTCTAGGAGATGCTGTGGGAAATCATGTCAAAGGTTTTACTGATGTCCAGGTAGACACATCCACAGTCTTTTCCTAATCCAATATGCAGGTCCCCTTGTCACAGAGGGAGAACAGATTGGTCAAGCAGGATCAGCCTTTCCTCAACTGCCATGTGATGATCAAGTCAATCAGCTCCGTGACCGTCCTAAGATCTGAGGTCAGGCTGATAGGTCCTAGCTCCCTGGATCCTCCTTCCAACCCCTCTGGTAGATGGGTGTCACATTTGACTTTCAGTAACTGGGATCTCTCCAGTTAGCCAGGGCTGCTGACAAATGATGGAAAGGAGCTTTGTGAGCACTTCTGCCTGCTCCCTTGGTACTCTGTGGTGGATCCCCCCTGGCCCCATAGACTGGTGTGTGTCTAAGTGGTGTAGCAGGTCATACCCCACTTCCTCTTGGATTACAGGCCTCCATTCTGATCCCTGTGCCTGTCTTCCAGCACAGGGGTTGGGTACCCACACAACTGACCTTACTGTTAAAGACTGAAGCAAAGAAGGCATTAAGTACCTCAGCCTTTTCCTTGTTCTTTGTCACTATGTTTTTCCCCACACCCACTAAAGGGTGGCAATTCTCCTTCTCCATTTGTTGCTAAAAGGAGGTAATACAGTAATAGCATTTGCTATTTTATTTTTGCAATGGTAAGCAAAACAGATTAAATACTGGCTACAAACCCAGTTATTCATGCAGAGCTTCTAAAAATGTTTATTTTACTTTTTAAAAAATTCACTTTGAATTCATTGTTCCTTATACAATAAAATAAAGGTCCTATTATATGAGATTTCACAGACTTCATTCAAACGGGCCTTTTTTTGTCAGTAATAGGCAAAGGTTTTGATGACTTTGCTTAGAGGAAAAGGGTCCCTAGATAGACAGAGGAAGTTCAGACCAAAGCTAAACAAGTTGCACTTGCTCCAAAATAAATTTCCCTGCCCCTTTAGAGCCAAACAGTCTACATGGCTACTGTATACAGTATTTTCAAAATTGTTTTTCTGTACTTTTAACCTCAATTCCAAAGGAAGGAGCATCAGAACAATTCCAAATTTGAATGAAACTCTCTTATGTGAGCTAAGGACATGGGGTCCTTGAACAGAAAGAACAGAACATCAGACTTTTTTTTCCTTTGAAACAAGCAGTCTTCAAACTGCAGTCTGTGGATGCTGAAAGATCCCTACAGTTTTAATGTACTACACTTCATCAATACATTTTCAAATAAAATCTGGGGAATAAACCCATCATGTCCCAGTCTCAACAGTACCAGTCAGAATTTGATAAAAGTATAGCAATTCTCTTCTCCAAAAGCACACACTGACCTGTGTAAACACACATTAAAATTCCTAAAAGTTTGAGGGAAATATTTCATTAGAGCAATACTGAACTCAGGATTCCAGGTCTCAAATTGCTCTTCCCAGTTTATGGCCCTTCTGTCTATACACTCCCACTTTGATGCTCCCTCCTCCACCCCTCAGTATTACTACTTTAACAAAAACACTTTTCAAATTGAAGCATTCAGATTTAAATGGAAGACAGAATTTGAGGTGGGCTCATGTAAGTGTCGATTTTTCTCCCTTCCTTTCATTAAGAAAATGATCATCATTCACAACACAATATACCAAATCTTTCATTAAAGATCCTGACTCAACTCCCAGGAAATTTTGTGCAGTACTGCAGACAGAGCAAACTGAACATGCATGCAGTAAAATTCTCAAAGTCTTATATAAAATACTGCAAGGTTCAGTGGTAACAGTACTCAGAATTATAATCATTTTTTTATCCAAATATTTAAAAGCACATCACCAAAGGAACTAAGCATCAGTTTCCTCAACACCAAAGGAAAGGAAGACAATGACTAATCACAGACAAAAAGTGTATTTGATTTCCAAACCAATACTACTACAATGACATCTCTTTAGGAAAAAGTACTGTAATCTTACATTTTTTGATATTTCAATTACTGATAATGACATACACATCACCAACTGCAATATTTGCTTATATGTCAAATATGTCAGGAAATCTTTATTTCTAAGTGACTTTTAAAATATACTTTTACTTAAAGAATACTTAATGCAAGCAAGAAAGGTAACTCCTGCTGAAGATCGTCCGTGTTTAGGAAGAGAACACAGAAAAGTTGCACAGTTGTAATGAAATAAAGATGGAAACAACATTTACTGCAATAATCAAATAGCTGCTTATAAAATGGTTCTAAATAAAAAACTTGATGAAAAACATTGAATTCAAGACAATAAAGAGCTAAAAATTAGTTCAAATAAAAGTTAACAAATAAATAAAAAATTAGAATAAAAATTATCAGAAAAAGACAAATACCTGTCTCTATTATTTCAATACTACATTCCAAAAATAAACTTCAGGTTTTGTTTTTTCTTGAAGGTAACCTTTCATTTTTTCACCGAAAAATCTTCTTTTCTGGTATCACCTGACTGTGTCTAAGTAACGCAACAAAGACTTGCAAAATGTATGCCTAACTAATTTGAATTACTATGTATAACAAATAATCCGAAGAACTGACCTAAAACATCAAAAATTAAAAACTCCAAGTCTTTGTATTGGTCAGATTTTAAGAAATATAGAAGTTTCTTCAGCTTTATAGCAAACCTTTTTTTAACAGTGCAAATATAATATTTTTGTTTTATGTAAAAAAGTGTTTCTCCTTTTAAGGCCTGGTTTTGGTTTTAAATTTAAAGATCTTTAGGAATTTGAAAGGAGGAGTTTTTCCTTAGAAAAATCAGAAAACTATAATCATTCTTTGATCCTGAATATCAGATTTGAATACTTCAAATAAAAAATATCTAAAATAGGTATGCATAGCTATTCTGATATATATGAACACGAAAAGGAAAGAAACAAGACTGGAGATGCTGCTGAAATGTAAAGAACAAAGATCACATCAACAGCTGACTGCACTTTAGAAACTATCATTATCTGAAATCCTTCTAAGCAGAAAACATACAAGCAACAGCACTCTTCTTACAGCTGAGGGTCACCTGGGAAAACAGTAATCCTGAACATTTCATGACAGGCGATCGAGTTTGATTATCTGCAACTTTAAAAACCCAAAGCAATATTCCATTATTTCCTAGTGCTTTATGCTGGTATGTTGGTTAGCAAAGAAAGAGCCATAAAGTGAATTCAAACAAAAATTTACAGTATTTTCTTTGCCAATACTAATAACCATTCATGTTACATTACTCCCAAAGTTCAAGTCAGAGGACTGAAGAGGTAACTTGCTAAGAATATGGAGATAGCATGTTAAAAAAAATTAAATTACATTAAATTAAATTAGATTAAATTAAAAGAGCACTTTTCCAAATAAAAAGGTAACAGGACAGGTTTTAAATGAACTGTATGTCCTGCTTTGTCAGATAAATACAGTGGAAGAAGAATCTTCAATGTGAGACAGAACTGAAAAATTAGAATTGTCTTTGCAAATCTGCTAAAAAAGAACAGAAACACTGTGCAACAGTGTTCTGCTAATAAACTTCCTTGGAGTCTAAGTTTAGGATTTAATTTAGAGGCTAGAAACAAAACAAGTACGTGCCTAGGTTTAATACTTACCTCAATAATGTCTCAAATGTCTCAATGTTTTCTTTCAAAAAACACCTACACTTACACAAACATTAAAAGGATCTAATTTACCCACAAGTATGTTTTTATCTGTAAACGTTCTGCTTTGTAAATTTCATTTCTTCTGATACTACTGGTTTTAAACATCGCAAATTCAAACTGAGATTTTTTTTTCATTATACAGAACAAAATTTCCAAACTTTTTCCAAAAGAAAGTGACTTCCACTGTTCTGTTAACGATATAAATCCAAAGGAAAGAACTCTCCTAACCCTGCTCTCCAAGTAAACACAATTCCAACAGGAGTGACAGCTAAACTACTCATTTGATTGTGAGATGGTTGCTTTTTTCAGCAAGCTCCATTCCCCGTAGAATTAAGATTCTGGAGAAATGCCAGTTAAATATTAATTGAAGAAAACAGGATTTGCTGCATACAGGCTAAGACACTTTGGCATAGAATTGGGCTTTTTCAGTTTTACTATTCAAACAGAGACTGCTAACTTTAAATCATGAGGAGCTGGGTTTATTCCTGCTTAGTACAGTAAACATCATCCTTACAGTCTGTACTCAATGCAAGACAGCCCAAGATTGAATTTGGTTCAGGTTCACTGAAGAGCTCACTTCTGTGCAGCTCAGGGTTACAGAATTAACCCATTCAATACCCAAACTCCATTCACAGACATGGACATCTATGCTATAAGCTAAAATTAAAGACATCTATATAAATATACATAGACATACATTTATCAATTAGCACCATCTAGTGGGGTCAGTACAATTTATGTGATGTGAGAAATACACAGCTCAATTTCTGCTTTTACTACATCCTATGCAACATGTCATGATACAGTACAGGTCATGTAATTAATAAAACTCAGATGCAAAGAAAAAAATCAACAAAGAAAAACAACAACAACACAAAAGACCAAATAACTCACAACATTATGGTTTTCCCTTATAAATTACATTTTTTTAAAAAATTAAATTTTTTTAAGAAAAACACTGACATTGAAAGCTGCATGCCCATACATATCAAAACTTACTGATAGGAATAAAACCCCCAATCTTTTAGACATTCATACACATTCAAAACACAATTACAATTTAATTACTATTTTCTATTCTTACTCTTTTGCTTCCCTAACAAATGTCTCAAGAAAAATCTGCCACTCTTTAAAAGAAGCTACTCTGAAGCATCAGATAATGCAAAAACCCCTTTTATTTAAGGCCTCCATCATCAGAGCAGAATTTTGCTGTAAATACCACTTTTGCTAAAACTGCATCAAAGTCCAACAAACACTGGATCCCAACCCAAAACCCTAATAAAATAACAGAGTAAATATTTTTAAAATTTTCACAATAATTAATTTAAAGGAGGTCAACTATAAACAGATACTGAGGACTAACCTTAACCATTAATGCAGTTTCTAAATATGAAACCTAGAAATGGATTTTTAGTCAATTCTGCACTTAAAACTGCAGGAGACTTAAGCCATGCAAATAAACAATGTTGAAGAACTTCAAATGTAAAAGCCATCAGAGATAGACTCCTCCAAACATCAACCTTAGGCAAGACAGACAGACAAATAAAAAGCAGCTGCATGTGAAGGTGCTTAAAGGCACCAAGCAAAATCTCTGCCAGCCTCTGCCAACAGGCAAGGGAGCTAAAAACATCACCATTCACTTCTCCCTCTGACTGCATACTGTCCATGCTAAAAAACCAAGCAAAACAAAACAGGAAACAATCACTAACATTATGTTCATACTTAAGACTATTCTGACAAGTCACCAGCATAAAATTACACATTTACTTAAATGTTCTTTAATGAAATCATGGCCATGAAAGCAAAGAACACCTGTGAAGGCATGCTTTGCATTGAAGCCTTCCCTTGTCTCTGAAAGAGGTGACTGGTCTCAAAGCCTGCCAAGCAGATCACAACATACCAAACAGACCTTGGACAATGAGGGACAGACACAAAGTCTCTTTTTTTTTTTTTTTCTTGAAATAATGGTAAAAGTAGTTGAAGAAAAATTTTTATATGTGGAGAAAATACGTAAATAAGGGGTAAAGTTAAGATCAATCAAAACCAGCAAATGAAGACTTGCAGTGAATACTTCAGAAGGCATAGAAGGTAAGAAGAGAAGCTGCTGAGAACTGCACACTGCAGCCAGGGGCCAGGCTACATTTTACATTGCATGGAAATCAAAACAAAGAGCTTAAAATAAATCAATACCAACAAGTAAGTTTTACAGCATCAATCTTAATTTAGAAATACATGAAGACAGCATCTTAATTTCTCTTAAAAGGATACAGAGATGCATTAGGAGTAAAATGTCCCAAGTAACTTCAACCAGAAAATTACAATAGTTTTAAAAGACAAAATTAATTCTCAACCTTCCCTGTAGAGGACAGAGAAACACCAACACTTAAGTGCAATGTGTGCTGTAGGAAAGAGAGAAATATGAAAAATAATGACAAAATACTGGAAGAAAATTGCAGTAATTTAGGAGAGATTTACTGCCGTTTCCGATACCTTTTCAGACCAGTGCACTCCAAGTTTTGCACTAAATCACCTCAAAATACAAACCTGTTTCATAGGAAGCTTCAAATCAAAGCAAACATATTAATTTATTTTTATATTGGAAGGGGTGACACAAATGTATTTGCACAGGTGTACAAAATTACAGCCACACCATATCTTTAAATATTGGAAAGCTGGTAGGAAACAGCAGAAATTGCCCAATGAGGAGACAAGAGTAACAAAGATAAGGGAGCTGCATTGGTACTCCTACCATTACAAAAAAGAATATAGGGTAAAATTTAGCAATTTCATTCTTGTAATAAGGATCTATAAATATGCAGAACAGCAACACAAAATTATCAGCTGCCGGGATGCCAAGAGATTTCCTGACAGTTTCCAACCTGGAACTGTTCCCCAGCTCCAGTCCCCTTTTTCTAAGTAGGATTCAACCAAAATATTAGCTAGCATGACCTAGCCTGATTTACACTGCATTTGAATATGAAACCAGCATAAATTTAAATAATACCAGGAGTATCATTAGCAACCGATGTTTTGTTTTACATTTTTATGCCATGAATCATAACATTAACAGAACAAAAAGACAACACATGTCCTTTTCTATTGAGCAAAAATGTCAATTTACCCTTGATAGAACAAGAGAACAAAAATAATGATACAGCTTAACTCGAGCTCCCCCACCTCAATCAAAATATAGTGAAGTACTTTAACCATACCCATCTTCAAATGATCAGCCTCAAGTGAATGAGAGGTCACTCTTGCCTACATTATTAAACTGGTGGAAAAGCTGAGGTAAGTAAAAACCACAATGACATTATCACAGAGCAACCATAACAGAATGGTTATGAAGAGATAATAAATACACATAACACAAAGGGAATTAAAGGCTTTCATACATTAAACATTCATTTAGTAATAGAAAAAAATTATAAAAAATAATCCAGTTCTAGTAAGTTATGCACATTCAGAAAACAAAAAGAGGAAGAGCAGAAGCAGGACAGAACACAGGATCAAGCTACACATAGGTGTTCCACAGTGGTTTCCTGATATACCACAAAAGTAAAATATTGCTTCCCCTTTGGGAGAAGACAATAATAAGACTTGGTCAGATTATTAGTTAGAAATTGGTGGAAAGTGTATGCTTCCAAATGAAAGCACACAGGCACACAATTACAAATGCTTTGTTGCTTGGCACGTGCTAGGGTATGATTTGTAGTTAGCCTTTAATGATACGCTAAACTTCAGTATGATCAGCTTAGTATTTTAGATGCCAATTAACATGATGACAATTATGGGTTACTTTTTTCCTAGAATGTTTGAAACTTGGAAATTCAAAATTACACCCTGATTTATGGTTTGATCCTGATTAAAGCTGTGTATGTCTGCAGTATCATTACTGGATTATTTAATCACTAAGTCTCAACAAAAACTGCTCCTTTCTATGAAACCCAATCTGTAAAGCACATTAAAATTGAAAATACTTTATGAAGATGATATCTATACTAAATGTAAAGCAATACTCCAGGCTATCCCATACATAATCCCTAGCATTTATAGCTGGCAGGACTGGAGTGTTTTTTAACTCCTGCTATCAAAATAATTGAGGCAGTCATGTTTGTGAACAACTGAAATCACTGGAATTACCTTGTGCAGGCTGTGATTGCTAGCAAAATCCAACAAGAAAAGTTAGAAAGAGACAGGGAGACAATACAGATTTAATTTCCAACAGACAAAGACTGTTTACCCCCCCACCATGCTTTCCACTCAGTAAACATCATGTTCTTCATAAAGAGTCACACTGTACCTGAGCCACTGGGGCTGAAAAAAGTCAGTGGCTCCAAGGTTCCAAATCTCCTACTCTGGGGAACAATGATTTCATGTTAGTGCTCTGTGAAACAGAGTGAAGGAGAAAGGCAGCACAACCAAAATCAGAGGGAAAACAACCTAAAACTGAAGGAGAGAGCACAAAGTACCAACTTAGCACTAACATTCTCTTAAAAAAACACTTCTGAAGCACTGGCTAGCAAAAGGATCAAGAGGGTTATGCTGATGCATCTAGTACAGTGGGAGAACTATAGGTAATGAAATTAAAATGTGCAGCGGAATTCAGAAGTCACAATGGTTTATTGTTTTATTGATAATAATATTGATGGGTATATGTCTCTCTGTGTGAAATCCAAGTCCAGAAAATGAAGAAAAGAGTATGTTTATATTTCCCTAATGGCGTAGGCAGCAAATAAGACAAGACCCTTATCTGAAAGGACTTACAGTCTTAACCTGTGGCTGGGTAAAGAGCTCAGGTATGGCTATCCAGCTGGACTGTACACCTGTGCTGGTATTTGAGGAATCTACAAACATGCGTCTCTTTAGAAATCTAGAGAGCAGAAAGATGTGTGTTGTCAGCAGTGCCTTGATCAGCTGGAGATGAGAAATGGGACCAGGCTGCCTGCTTTTTTTTCACATGAGTGCCACTGGTGCCTGTGCTGGCTGAAGCACCACTCTTCCAGTGGTGGCATTTCTGGTCAATTGGCTACTGGTGCAGGTGCTCAGCAGTGGCTGCATCCATCTCTTAGTGCACCAGACTGCATCTCTGCAGCCAAGAACGAGAAGTCTTCCTATCCTGGTATTTGCTACACTTGGCAAATTTCAAAATACCTTCCATTCCAGCACTGATGGAGTATTGCTTAGTTTGCATCTAATGAAATAGTGTAACTGCAAATACATGAAAGCAATGTATCAAATTAGATGAAAGCAGAGCTTTTCCTATGAATTTATATAGCCATTTAAACATGGCACATAAGTATTTCATCTTCATACAACTTACTATGTTAATTTTCCTAAGAGAGAAGGAATTAATCCAAGCCTTATTTATTAGACAAGAAATAGTACAAGCTTGCAGACATACATGGGAGAACACACAGAGGGAAAAATTGGTCTTAGGGAGTGCGGGAAGACAGAAAATACCTGACCACAAGGTATGCATGTGCAGCTCTAAATGGCCCACTGAGGCACCAGTGTTTTTTGAAAACAAATCTAAGACAGCTCTAACTTTAGACCACTCCATGTCACCACAGGAATAAGAAAGATGTTTTTTACACTACTGATACCTCAGAGTGGTTCAGGTGATCAAGAAAGCATGAAGCCCTTTCCTCTGTAGCATGGAAACAGACTATGCCACCATTCTGATTGAGATGTTATGTCAGAGTGAAGCTGTACATTTAGGTTTTGCTACTGTATTGAAGGCACAGTTAAGTTACGGCAATTGCCTATAATAAATTACTCATCCTTGGCTTGCTGTCCAGGTTTTGCATGGCCTGTTTTTTGTTAGTGGAGGGGACCCACAGAGGTGGCTTCTGTGAGAAGCTGCTAGAAGCTTTCACCATGTGCAGCAGAGCCAGTCCCTGATGGCTCCAGAGATGGACATGCTGCTAGGCAAGGCTGGGCCAATTAGAAATGGTGGCAATGCCTCTGTGTTAACATATTTAAGAAAAAATCAAAACAAAGGTTGTGGGGCAGTTTTAATTCCAGCCAGAGAAGGGCAGGAGCAAGAACGTGAGAGAAGATGTGAGAACAACTGTGCAGACACCAAGGTCAGTGAACAAGGAGGGGGAGGAGGTGCTACAGGTGCTGGAGCTGAGATTCCTCTGTAGGCCATGGTGAGGACCATGGTGAAGCAGCTGTGCCCCTGCATCCCATGGGGATTCACAGGCAATGCAGAAATCCACCTTCAGCCTGTAGAGGAGCCCATGCTGGAGCAGGTGGATGCCTGGAGGAGGCTGTGGTCCAGTGGGAAACCTGCAGAAAGAGGGGCCCTTGCTCCCAGGCTGGAATAGCCTGTCCTTGGAGGACTGCATCCCGTAAAAGAGTGACCCATGCTGCAGCAGTTTGTCGGGGTGATGAAGTGACCATAACCCCCATTCCCCGTCTCCTTGTACCACTGGTGTAGGAGGTAGAGCTGGGAAGGAGTGCGAGGAAGGTGTTTAAAAGGGCTTATTTTATTTCTCATTATCCTGCTCTAATTTTGTTGGTAATAAATTCACTTTGTATCTCTAAGTTGAGCCTGTTTTGTCCTTGATGGTATTGGTTGAGTGATCACTCCTGGTCCTTATCTCAACCTGTGAACCATTTGTTAAATTTTCTCTCCTCTGTCCAACCACAGAGTTGAGTGAGTGAATGACTTTTGTGGGTGCCTAGTATCTGGCCCAAGTCAACCCATGACACTTGCATAGAAAGTAAGCCTAATTCTTTGCATGCTCTGATATCTTATTTATTCAGCTCCTAACTGGCTATTCTCCAAGTGGAGAGTACTGGTACATTAAGCATTTACATGGTGCAGCTCTCAATGTAATTTATGTTTGAAGTGAACTTCACTGACACCATCACACCTGCAAGGTGAGCACTGGGTTCTACAAAGACACACAGAAACAGCTATTAGAGAAAACCACCTGTGGTTAAGAGAACACTGCTATGCCAAAGTGCCATGTGGAAGTCCATGGAACAGTGCACACCTACCATACTACGGACAGTGAATATGTGTGTAACGTAGCAAAGATTAGTGAACACTACTAATTAACTTCACAAGAATTAGATGGAGAAAGGATACAACCAAGACTTCCAAAAAAAAAGAAGGAAAGCTAATATAAGCAGTAACAAAACCTGTTGTTAGGAAACACTGGCAGGCATTTTTGCTGGATCTTAAAAGTACAATTTTTATTAAATCTTATTGTATCAGTTTTCATGCTTCAGAAAGATTTTATAACTATCACATCCCATCCTTCTTAACTCGTACAATGTTTTCACACTGCAGAGGTTGGTTTGGGTAGTTATGACTTTCTGCTCCTAAAAGGAAAACAGTCCAAGACAGTAACAAAATAATTGTTTTAAACACTCCCTCACATGTTCTGCCACAGAACTTCTGGTCCAAGGAAAAAGAACACTGTAGAAAAACAGTTTAAAATTACATTATCCTTGGATGTCTTGGATTTATCAGACTATTACTGAGCAGCTTATGGGACCTTTCATTAGTCTCAGTATCATAGACAAAAAATGTATCACTTTGGTTAAGTAAATACTGCACAAGCTTTGTAAGACAAGAAAAATCTGGGCATGTGTATAGATTTCGGTTCTAAAAGTTCTCTTTGAACTGCTGTACCAGTTTGGTCACCAGGCTGGTACACTGCCCCCTTGGTAACAATGAAATCACAAACTATTTATCTTAGAGGGATTGATTTTCTTATTTTATGTCCAGTACATTTTGGCTGGATTTCTGCTACTCTTTGGAGATTTCCCAGCAGAAACTTTAAATCAATTACCACTGATCCAAAAAAAAAGCCTCTGTCTGGACTTTACCCTAAACCAAAGTTTTTTCACATTCCAAAGCACTGATTTATTCACAAGTTTCAAGTAATACTCAAAGACAAACACTTCACACCTCTGATTTCATAAGCTTATCTGCTTTATTTTTAATTTTAAAAGTTTATTGGTACACCACCTGTTGAGACTTCTGATATCAACCTAATTTCTACAGCTTTTATGAGACTAAACTGTCAACAAGACAATTTGATCCTTTTGGGATCTGAGCTTCAGTTTTTTATTATTATTTGTAACGAAGTGGGTTGATAGAGGAGTTGATGACAGGAACAAGACTTCTTCATAAAAATCTAGATGAAAAGTTGCAAGCGCCTATTACTAAACACATTAGCAGCTCTGATATAGAAACTGAAAGATCCTAGACACAGCAAATGTCTAGATTCCTGACAAAGAAGTTAACACTAGATACTCAGTTAAATTTCTACAAAAATATACAAAATAAAAATACATTAAAAAAAACACAAAAGAGAACACAGGAAAACCCATTCACCAAACTTTGAATGGAAGGACAAAAAGATTATTTATGTCCACCAGCTGTCTACTTCCTAGTAAATGAAATACTAGCTACACTATAACAAATATTTTTAGCTGAACCATCACATAGTATCCATATTTCACAACTGCATTATTCCATCCACTTGGCCCTAACTTGCATTCTTCTACAAATAAGGCTACACCATCTAAAGCTATGCCTAAATAAATAGGAGGGGCATTTTTTTCACATAATTGAAGGCAAAAATAAGCACAGGTATGTATGAGTGAACACACATGGAAAAACAACTTTGTCTTTACTGAGAGATGGAACACGGAGGTTGGGGGATTTAGCTATTATTCCAAAAGGAATCCATTTTTATTTTGCTTACTTTTGCCCAGTTATTACCTGATGTACAGCATTTTTATACTACAAAAGCAGAAACAAGTCAAAGGATTCAACATACACAGAGTGACCAGAAAATACATGAATCTTAACAAGAAAAGCAATCATTTGCTCAATGCCTGGCTGCTAGCTACCTTTTTTCCAAATGTTTTCATGGAAACAATATCAGCCTGAATAAAGTAAAGATCCTGTACTATTTTCTATAAAATCTCAATTACTATATTTTGATTAATCTGATCACTGTTCCCATGGAAATTAAGTTTAAAGGCAGCTGACTGCCTCCAGCTAAGAGTGATCACTTAGCTTACTGATTTCAGTTGCTGGCAATTGAGCAAGTCTCAAAAAATCACTTTGGCTTCAAAAGTAACATTTTAAGTTTATGCAGCATTTCATGAGGAGTAACACCTTGCATTACACATTTTAAAATGTAATAATTGTGATGGAAGCAAAATGACTCATTGCTTCAGTGGTAATTACTCCAAATATCAGTCATCAAGAAGATTTCTCACAGAGCATTATTTTCCCAATAATTCTCAGCTTTAGCTAAGTAGAAAGCATGTGGCAAGTTTGTATTTTGGTATATTAATTAGACCATTACCTACAAATACTTTGGATCTGATGAATACTAAAATTCTAGCATTCCTCCATATATATTCTGTACATAAAACTCAGTAGAAGCTTCAAAAAATAATTAGAGATCAACCTTACTCTACAGAAAATGAGAAAAATAATGAGAAAAAGAAAATGTTTTAATTTCTTCCATGTAGTTTTAAAACATCTTTGCACATTTAGTAGCCCACTACTGTCACATTTACCCCACTATACCTACTCCTAGGTAGCTTTTTAGAGCTGAAAACTGTATCGTGTCTCTGATGATCTGGATTTAAAGAATGACAAATAACTGCCAGCTATTATCTAATTCATCATTATTAATGACTTCAAATTTAGTAAATTCCTTCTCCTCTTGCCAGAAATAGTTTGTTTCCACACCAGCACAACAGACCACATCAGTGCACTGTTTGGACAGTCTGTGTCACAAGAGTGATCACTATAATTCTGCCATGAGGAGGCTTTGCTTGCTTTCTCTGGCTGAAAGATGTAAGCTATAACATACAAGGCAACCTTGCTTGATTCTTCTTTAATGTACAAAGATAATTAAATTTCATTGGCTGTGAATTGCTACTGGCTATCAACCACCTTCTCCACACTCACACTTCCTCCTCCTGACATCCAGGTGGTAAATCCTTACTCTCACTGCCTTTTCCTTCATTTTTCCTATCACCAAGGCAAATAGCACTTCAGAGCTTCATGTGAATTTAGAGAACTGTAGCTTATTCCCTTTACTGGGGAGGCACAGCTTTTTAAAAATAAATATAGTTGAGAACTCATCAGTAAAGAACCTTAAGGACTTCAAATATCAAAAAAGCATTTTTCTGATTGAGCTATCAGTTTCAATTATTCCACCCTCTCCAAGGTGGTCCATACACCTCTCCAACTCTCCAGTGCTTTCCCCCCAAATCACAACCCTCTCACTCAGATAAACTGAGGTTAGGTACAAAACCCCAGTCCCACTTTCTCTTCTTGTGCATTTTACAGGTCTGCAGTTCTTGTGTACTGGAGCTCCTCTTAGCTCCTTCTGAGGTGGCTGGTTTTGTCCGCCCTGAAATCAGAAGCCACTCTCAACATTGCCTTAACACGTGCAAATATATTAGCCACCAAAATCCCCTCGCAAACAAACCCTGATCTCTTCCTCTTCTATATGATTAACAGGAAAAAAAAAGTCTTGAGACACGCAGAAAATAGACAAATTGAACAATAAATTTGAATACTGTATAAATATTAATTCTAGGGAAAGTATATATGAGGAACAAAGTAATGGAAAAAGAAATAAGTTTTATATGTCCAGCAAAAAGTATTTCAATGTCAGTTTCAAACTTGAAGTGCAGAAGTAGTCAACATATTCCATCATCACCTTTCCATGCAGAAAGCCACCACTATCTCAGTATGGTGACCAACCTTCATTTTTTATCATGTCATGCTTTGGTCCTCACTACCTAATACATTCTCCTCCACCACCATGTACTTTTCAGCCACACTCAGAGATGTCATTCCCTCTGTCTGTGGATCATCCCCACCAAAAATACAGAACAATACATTCACAACAATCAGTTGCATCTCACAACTGACATAATCACAAGTCCATTTTCTCTACATTCTTAGGGGAAGAAGATCTGAATCTTTAGATGTCTGAGCCTGTGCCCAGAATGCACAACACAGGAGGTGAATGCACATGATCTGGGCAGCTCACACCTGGATGTTGGCTGCAGAGCTGTGGAGGCTGGTGGACCAACAGGGAAAGACTCCACAACTCTCCCCTGGAGGGAAAACCCCTCAAGCCACAGCCTGGTGGTTAGGGTGAGAAGAAAAGCTTCTCCAAGCATGCCTGGATGGGACATGCAGATTCAATGTATCCCACTGGCCATGGTGTTCTGTCCAGCCCCTCAAGATCCCTATATACCCCTGCTTTCCCTGCCTGAGGGGCTCTTTCATCTCTGGATCCCTTGGAGGAAGAAGCTCAATAAAGGCTCTCCTTGGAACCCCACAGGAAGATGCTGTCTCTCCTTCTGTGTCGCCTGGATCACAGAAGAGCTGAAATCACCCGGTGTGAGCACACAGCGCCTGTGCCCCTGACACGTCTTTTTCAAGAGGCTTCTTCAGAAAGGTTATGGCACTCTGAACAATGCCCACTGTGACACACAACAGCTGGCATATCACAGGGTAGGGAAAGCTGCACCATGGGAGCTTTCACAAATGTCAAAATAACCTGCACATCTCTTCCCACAAACAGTTCAAACTGAAGATTTAGTACGACATCTGAATGTAGTTGATTTTATCTCTAAGGATGTGTCAAATCAATCCCTTTTGCTTTGCCTTAGTCAACTTAGTTTTCACAAATACTATTTTTATTTATTTTTCTTATTGCCAAATGTGGAACCACAGTATACTGAAACCATCTACATTTACATATTGAAAAATCTGAGTACTCATGCTTAAAATTTCCAATGCTTCTATACCACAATGACTGTAAAATTTGGGCTATGTAATCATGCAATTCAATTTACATGCCAAAGAAATTTCACCAGGATATACCTTACTGGTTTATTTTTGATATGATTTTAGCAGTTTACACGATCAAACTCTAGCACATAGAAAATATACTTTCTTAGAACTTCAAGTCAAATCAAATCCAGGTGAAACTAGGAAAATTAGCACAAATTAGGTTTTGCAGGGCCAGCTATCAAAAAACTATGCAGCTACAATAAAATCAGACTTGATTCACCAAATATTCCTTACTTTTGCAGTAGTTTTCTTTTTTTTTCCTAGTGCAACATAAAGCTTTTTGAATGTGCAAACTCTTCCCTATCAAGAGAAAGTACAACACCACTTGCTGTGGCTTCTTTTTCATAATGGAAAGTACAGTACTGAGTTGGCAAAAAACAAACTGCAATTGGTTATTAAATACTTTGGTAGCTGTGCAACAGAAAAGTTTACTCAACTCTTGAGCATTACATCCACAACCAGAAATGTTTAAGGCAACAGTGTGAGAGGAAGCTTCATCCTGGAGCTAAACAGACAAACAGTAAAATGTGTCTGGTGCACTAACAGCAAGCAAACGCACATGGAAATTCTTGCCACCCCTCTAAAAATAATCCACAGGAGTAGCGAGAGCATATCTTTATTTATCCTTTCTAAAAAAATATCCAAGCCGAGCACGTGCACTATTTCAGGTATCAGCTACATCAATGCTTGTAATTACCCTGAAGGATCTTCCCCTCATATTTCTATCCTACAAATGTCTACAGAATTAACGGGATCTCTACTATATAAAAAGGAATGAGATGGCTGAAGATTTCTGGTAAAATTTGAGAGTCATGTGAGAAGAAGGAAGTAACTAATTGAGGGAAGCAGAAACAAATTTTAAAGACTATCCAGAACCAGTTTTCCCTTCCAAAGTGTCAACAACACTTGTGGGTTCCCTCTTCTACATTTTACTTTATAAACTAAAATCTCGTCAAGAGATTCTTTTTTGAAGAAAAGGGACAGCAAGAACAGTTGCATCAGTGCTTGCTGGTTTTACTAACTACAATAGGAATGTACTGTAGGGAACAATCCAGCATTTGCAGGGGAATGGATCGGATGATCTAATACAACTTTTCCATTTCTGACTTCTTAGAACAGCTTAGACTCATCCAAGTTCTCAAAGAGATTTCTGTCCAACAATACTGAATGAAGAGAACTCCAAGACAAGGTCTGGGGCTTTTCTTCTTCTTCTTTTTTTTCTTCTCAATATTAAGAAAGCCAGAATAGCAAACCATATGCTATAGTACACAACCATGAAGAAAAAGCTATAGTAATTAAATACCCATGAAATTTAGAATATCTGTAGAAAAAGTAGAAAGTTCCTTTTATACTTAAGTCTTCCAATAATTTTGGAGCTTTTTATCCATTTCATAACTTAGGAAAAAAGGTCTTTTATAATATCTGAAATTATTAAGCAGTAAGGTAAGAAGATTGGTGGATAAATTTTTATTAAGCAATGTATTAAAAATAGAGAAATATCAGTGCTAATTTGTAATATACCCATGCTCATTTTCTTCCTACACTGCCACATACCAGGATCACAACATCCTTGGCCCAAGACGAGTGCACATTTTTTCCTTTCTTTTTCTTTTTTTTATTACAAAATGTGTCATCATTCTCTGTCTGCAGAATTAAAAACATTTGTCTTTGTAAGTACAGCTGACTTTAAGAAGTTACTGCTAGGAAAAACAGTCTTTCAAATAAGACACCAGAACTCAGAAAAAGATTTTGCACTCCTGAAGCCTTGTAACAGGGAAACACTATGACAGATGGAGCTCATTCTTCTGCTCTAACAGCTCTCTTCCAAAAAGGCTAGGGACTGTCTTCTCTGAAACTTGAGAGGATACTGAACAATCCTTCTAAAAATGCATTAAAGGTCAAACCAATACCATGAGTTTCACATACAGTTAAGCCCATCTTGAGGCAAGTAAATGAACTAGATAACATTTTGAAAGCTTTTCATACCCTACTTTATATACCAGAACTTCACAGAAATCAAAAGTGAGGTTTGATAGCCTGTGACATGCACTGGAGTCAGTCATGTCAGAGGCTCTTAATAGTCTCAATTCCTGCAATTAAGAAACTCTGTGTCTCAAATGAAATTAATATACTGTATTAAAGAAGAGCAACTAGTGAACACTAAAGACGTAGTTTTGAGATTTCAAGAATTGTATCTAGTTTAAGATAGCGTGAGGCTTAAAAGGACATTTAAAAAAGCATTGACAGGGTCAAAGTTACATGTATGTCCAGTATTCGGACCTAGAGAGCACAAGATAAATAATGAAGATGTTTGGAACATTTCAGTGCCTTCTTGTAATTGCATTATAGTGACCATTCACTGATCCCCCCTCTCATCTTTCTTTTCTGTTACAGTCAGAAAGTCCAATCCACCCTGCAATAACAAACAACATGATAACCAGGGCATGCAACCAGGAGAGCTGCTAGGAAAGCCAACTGCTCCAAACTGAGAGCATACTCCAAGTGAGTAAACCAGTTAACTGCTGTCTTCTTTTGGAATGAGGGGCAAAAGGCAGTAAGTGAAAGGAGTTTGAAAACATCTAGGTTTTGCCTCGATAAAAAATCAGAGCAAATGTTGAAGTGTCAATGTTTCACAGATCCACACTCATTTTCTAGCCAGCCTTCTTTAATTCCCAAACCAGAAAGAAAACTAATTTAGCAGCTGACATAACATTTTGCTTAGATGCACACCACTGTCAGCCTTCATCAGAAAGATGACTGGTACTCCTCTTACAGTGATCTTCTGAGCCACCTGCACAGACAGCTGCGGCAAAGCCACAAGGAGTCTTGGAGTCATGGCACTTCAGAAATGTTGGTGAAATTCTTTAGACAAGCAAATATTGTCAAGCACTGTTCCACTGTTTGTTGCTTTTGCGCATCAAATGCCAGAGAACATTTAGGTTTACTTTTATATGTAAATTCTCAGATATTTTGAAGAGTATCACCAAGCAATTGACCAAGTAACAACATTACTACATCTTTTTCCAGTATAAAAGAGCTGAAAAAATGGGAAAATATGATTCTTTCAAACCTACTTTGAAATAATCTCAGTTTTAAGCTTACTCTAGATCAGTAATTGACACAGGCAACAAATTCTGCACAAGTCTGGATATATTCATGGCATGGGTTACAACCATCTACTGACTCATTTCAGACCTCAGAATTTCCTTCAGCTTGAATTAGCTCTGTACTGGGGACTGAAGACATACTTACCATTTTGTAGGAGTGGAATATTTTTAACCAGCTGATTGGTCCCATTTTTCAGCTCCACACAATTTTAAGATTATTGGGATAGCTCTGTGTACTCCCACGGCATGCTTTGATTTCTTGGTGCTGATCATTTTTGTAGCATAATATTTTACTCAAGTATTCGTCCAACTTATTTTAGGCTGTACTTTAGTCCAGCATATTTATGAGCAAAACACAATATTAAATGGAGACAAGCCAATAAAAGAAACAGCTTACTAGAATTTCAGTTGACTTTGTTAAAGGAAATTATTTTAAATTAATGTGGCTACTGAACTCTTGCCATACTTGACCTCAGAAAATATATTCCTTCTAATTTTTGCTGTGAACGTTTATTTATTTAAGCTAAACTCCAGGTCTTGAATGTTGACCATAAAGAAGTGTCAGATTTCCTGCTACTATTTCGTACTCCTTTTTTCTAAACAAGGGCAAACAACACATGTTTGTTTCATTAGCATTACACTGCCAAAACATCACTCTTAAATGAAATCATCTATGTATTTTTGGTAAAATCTTATTTAACAACTTCCACCCTGCCAGAAGCAGAGTTAAAACAAGGCTGTTTTGTTTTCACTGAGCAACAGTTTGGTCACTGGTATACTAGATGGCGCTCAAAACATTTTTCCATATGTTCTTCTCAAAGAGAATCTGACTTAAATGTGATTTACCTTCACCAGTGAATGAAGGCTTTTTTCACCAAACATATCCCAGAGGAAGGTCAGGTCTTCCTGGCTGTCCACATGTGGCTGCAGCTGGGCTGGCAATGCAGCCAGCAGCTCGTACAGACCTATAAAATGAAAATAAAACACAAAGTGTGATCTAGGGTGATCTCATTAATTTCACTTAACAGTTCTGTGTAATTGGCTGCCTGGAGCATGTCATTTTAACTGAAGAGGGAGTCTGGAGTATCCAGCACAACATTAACATGTAGAACCAAAAGGAACATTTAGAAAAAATTACTAAGAAACAAGTGATTAGCAAGGTACTTTTTACCTTGTCACAGTTGTCAAGCTTCTACATCCATATATATTTACACAAGGTTATGCAGAAAATTCATAAAGGTTTTGAGAAAAGGACAAACCCAGAAAAAAGCATACATTCCTTTGCTTAATCGTTATTCCATTTCCCTTGATGTTAGCCAAAGAGTGAAATGAGTCATGCATAGGAAAAACTTCCTTAAAAGAACAGAAACTGGATAGGGTGGTCCATTAAAAAAAGGTTCGTGGTTTTTCTAAATATTTCAGGCTAATATATTGCTTAGTATTTTTTTCAATCCTGTGTTCAGCAAGGATCCACAGCACCTTCTCTGTTTTGCAGGATTAAATTTTCAAAAACAAAACCAACACAGTTTTCCCAGACACACACAAACACAGAAATATTTCAGCAACATTTTTAATTTGCAGGTATTTGAGATTCTCTCTAGGGCTAAAGCAATTGCTGTTCTCAGTTATTTGTGGCACACCTCAGCAGCGGTCTCGGAGGGGCAGACAGTAGCACACTGTTCCACAGTAGCATACAGCATAAAATATCCATCGTGCACACAGACCATCAAAGTGCTGTCCAAGAAATGTAGCAACAGTGTTTGCAGCAGTCCTCTTTAGGGAGGTAACCTGGCATGAGCTGATATCAATTCATAGCACATGTTTAATTTTCCAGTGGGATTACTTGGGGTAAAAAGGACAAAATGCCTTTTTCTCCTGTCTGCTGTCTACAAAAACACCAACAGTCTCCTGGGATCCAAGATACACGGTCCTGTTATTATTTTTAGTCTGAGTAAGTGCTGCTGTTCATCACAAGAGCAGAGTTACAACATATTCTACTGGTAAAAGAACATTGTTGTAAATTACAAGTTACCTATTGTTATTATGTTTATTATCTCCCTGAAACTTATTATTTAGAATATTTATTAGTAAACATAATTTCACAACGTTTTTAGGCAGTACATATCCCTTTCAACATTGCATACAGCACCTTTGGGTTCTGATTATTTATATTTTCATCTTTTTACTGCCCCTTGGTAAAATATTTTGGGAAAAAAACTTCTTTCCAGATTCAGTCTTTTTGTGCTCCAAGCATTTTTTGGTGGTTGACAATGTTTCTTAGAATCCTGCTTTTATTTGAATTTGTTCTTGTTTCTGCTTCAGAAATACGGCAAAAAGAAGATACAACTCAAACCACTACAATTTTGCAGACAGAAAAAAAGACCATCAAGCTTTGCCTAGCAAGATACAATCATTGATTGAGGTGACAGCCAGAGAAAAGAGGTCTCAGTGGGACTTGTGACTGCAACTTCCCAGATTATTAGAACTTCAGAACTTAGCAAAAATGGTTGTTTTATCACACAATTTATGAAAACAGTTCCATTTAGAAAATGAAAACATTCTTTTTTTTTTTTCATTTATAAAATTTTAAAAATTCTTTACACTTGGCCACTTTTGTTACTGTAAATATATTAACCTCAAAATAACCTGAATGCTGTCAGAAAATGGAATATAAATTTTCAATGTAAGCTTGCACTGTGGCATAACTGCCTGGGGACAGTTCCTGCATGTCATTCAGAAGAAAGAAAACAGAAACTTCAGACACTTCCCTTAAATAAAGGTGTGTAACAGAGTAAGTTTTCTTTTCCTTGATCCATCAGATCTACTTAAATTCCACATGTAATCAACTATAAAAGCTATTCTCTCCTTGTAACTTCCTCCTCAACACTTTGATAATCAAATCCCTAGTGAAAAATAAAATGAAAGTTTGTGTTTCCTGATGGATTAACTATTAGTGACACAGGGGGAGACTGAATCAGCCCATAATGAGACTTTGGTTTTACACACAAAACTCCCAGAGAAGAAGCCCACCTGCCAGCACTCCAGGACTGCCAAACCCTGCAGGTCCTTACACACATGAAGGTTTCACATCCAGCTCAAAAGTTTCTGTGAGCTTTACTTATTTGTATAGCCCTGAACTGCCTCTTCCAGGGAAATGGGTGTCCATGTTCCTAGTGCACAACTCCAGCTTCAACAGCAATGCACCCATCTGTGCAACTCCCCTGGGGAAGTGGAGACAATTAGACAGGTGCTGACTGATTTTATCCAATATCATGGCCATGCTTCTAGTTCTTCCCTGCTTTGGCTCTAGAGTCCAGTGTTTATAGCTTTCAGCCAGAAGGAAATGAGAATACATCCCTTCTCTGCAGCAGTGGAAACTGAGGACTGTGCCATGCAGCGTCCTGGAGAACACCACACTCTTGCTCTTCACACTCCTCCCAAAACTGAACACTATGTAGCCAGGAATTAAAAAAACAACTCCATTAAGGAGCCAAATAAACATCAGGCAGAAGGAGAACTTAGTGTATCAACCTGGGGAGAACAGAAGTCAAAGATCTAGAACATATCTAAAGTAAAATTTGTGTGATTACAGATCACCTGACTGAGCTCCAGAAGGTAATGGCAGAAGAAGGTGGTAGCACCTCTAAAGGCTTACCTTTCCTCGTTTCTTCTTGTTCCGTCTGTGGTGCGCAGTACCACAGAATCAAAAATTTTCAGATGGGCATTCTGATTTTTATCTATTGAGAAATAAAGTAGATGGAAATTCTACACACACCTCCAAGTAAAACATGATTTTTACTTGTGTCTAAATGAAATGTATTGATGTTAATCATTCCATTGAGAAGAAACAGTGAAAATTGTGGCTGGCATGAGACTTTATCAGCATATGGCATTTTAAAGAAAGTGTGTTTGTGATATGTACAGGGACACAATAATTTGCTGAGTTAGTGTAAACTGGCAATGAAGTTGACACCACTATATTAGCCTAATTTTACTTACCAATTCTGAATAATTGTTACATGCGTCTTTCCTACACATGAAGGGCAGCAGCTCAAATTCCTGCAGCCCTATAAGATCTCACTCTACAGAGAAGCTGCCATGAAGCAGTAGAAGTAATCTGAATTTCATGGTAGAGTGCTTCAGATCAACTTCAAACTTCCTGCAAAACCTCTAAATAGTATCTCAGGTGGTTCTAGAAATAAGAGCTAAAAGCCATGGGGAAAAAGTGAAAGTTTAACAATGGTTTAAGTAATGACAGCCTGTTAAAACCAGTTTTTTTTTAAAATTGTTCCAGTAGCAATGATGTAGTATGAAGGGATGCCACACTGAACACTTCTGAATACTTATAAAACAAAAAATTAACTTTCCAAAAGGTCGTAGTGATACTCTCTAAAATACAGGTTGTCTGGCAAATTAAAAAAGCATATTCATTGTATAAGGCCAGAGTGAGATGTATCAGCACCTCCAAGCTGAATGCTACCACTGCCTGCCAGACCTTGATTGTGCTTTTGGTCTCAATTTTGATGTTTCCCACCTTCTTGAGTCACACAGCATGCTTGGACTTCACATTTTTTTGAAGGTTACATTTACAATGTAAATGAACACAACCAAGAGCTTTTAAAAAATTTACCTAGAAGTTGTTTAAAAAAAAAATTAAAAGCCAATAAAAAAATCCTGTTGTTTTTAAAGCCTGGTGTTGGCACCACTGTGTGGAGCGTCTTGCAAAAAAAATTTTTATTATACACTACTCTACTTAGGTTCTTGCTTTTTTTTTAGTCTAGTTTGCCAAAGTTTAACCAGCATTTATATTCAAAAGAAATCATGCACCCATTGGAATTTACTAGAATCAAAACACTTCAGGTGTCAAAAATCAGTGAAGTAAACATGACTTACACAAGAAAAACTAATTTGATTTTTGAAAGTAGATAATTTATTCCCAGAAAACCTGAGCATATATGTAAAAAACTAACAATGTGATTAAACACAGAGATATAAGACAATTATGCAATTTTAAGAGGGGAAGTAAGTCTGGTCATTACTACATCGCAGAGGGGAGGAACCCCAAGACCCATCACAATGTAAACACACCTAAAAGGATAAAAGATAAATTTCAACAGGGTTCTTTCAACACACTTAAGCAGTTACTGTCTTCAGAGCTTCTTCACCTTTTTCTAAACTTAATACAATTTAGTTTTATTTGATCTGAAGACCAAAGTGTAGAATAATGCTAATTCCAATTTAAAATATGTAGAGTACATTTGCACCTGCAATAGGATTTAAGAGTAAGAAGCAATGGAAACCTTTTAAATCAGAAACAACAGGACATAAAAGATTTTTCCAGTTTTAGAAAATTGCTTCCTTTGTAGTGTTATATTCTACAGAAGACTGCTTGTTCCTAGGAGGAGAATAAATGGCTAAGCAATTGATTAAACTGTTCCCGTACTGAACCACTCACATTGCAGATTCCAGATGCTCTACATTCTTGACATCAGAATGGAAAAATTTACTGTTAGTCTAGAGAAATTTAATATCACCATTCTTGTCATATCCTTCATAGCTTCATTATTAGGACAAGTCTGTGGAAGCTATAAACTAGTGCTAAATGATAAAAAATATGGTCTCTGCGTTCCATCACTTTCTTACGAGAAAACACCAACTTTGTTTTGGTAAGAGTAAGGAAAGAAATGGAAACATGGATCTGCCTTTGCTTTCATATACTAATTAATTTCCTGAATTAGCATTCTGAACAATGATGCCAGGCTTCAAATCTAGAATTTTTACAGCAACTGAGGGATAATAAACACTAAAGAACATATATCTAAAGGCCCAGAACAACACTGTAAAAATTTATTGTATTAATAAAATGGGACAAACCAACCTTTAAATTTTCCACTTTGTCAAAGGTAAAATAATCAGCACCATTTGCTGCCATTTATAACAAGCTAACATTTTTTCACATTTGAACGGTACTTTACAGTTCTATGAAGGCTCAGACATTTGCCTTACAACCAAGCATCACTGCAGTAGAAGCACTTATTCTGACATCCTTGCTGCTGAATAACAGAATCAGTCACTAACAGCACATATTGAAAATTATTTCATTCTGAAATCTGAGATTAGTATTTACGCACAGGTTCAAATAAAAACATTTGCTGTACGTCTGCATATTAGGATGGACATACTGGACTGTCCTATCAGACTCCAGCTGTAAAAAGACCACTATGTGCTCAAATTTATGTGCTACAAATAATTCTTTTTTATGTTCTCTTAAGTAATTCCACTGAATATATGGGCTTGCTGACACTACAAAAAGTTAGAGTAACAATTTTTCTCTCCAGAGCCAGATGGATTAACTCATTCCAGTGAGCACCTTTTTTAAATTTTGTGGTTTAGTGTTTCTACAAAAAAAAAATAATTTTCAAAGTATAGAACACCAAGTAACTACATCATGCACTTGCATAACTATAAGTGATGCATGCAAGTGATCGGCATCTTGGGAAATAGATCTGTTTTGATTTATTTGCTAATTCACAAAAAAAAATGTAAAATGCTGAAATTCTTACAGATGCAGAGCAATAGAAATATCAATGTTGTATATTTTTTCTAATGAAAAAAAGAATTTTGCCGTAAGTGTCCTCAAAGAACAAGACTGCATATTTATAAGGGCAATAGTATTTTAACTTAAAAGTCGTACCTAATTTTTACTCCTCAAAGCTACAGTAAATTATTAGCCCACCTTAAAACAATGTTATGACAGAAAATGTTGAAGGAGTAATTATTTAAACCCATCGCTTTAAAAAATATTATTTCCTTCAAAATGGAAAAGTCTTTAGTTTTGGAACTTGGCTCCCAGAGCTAAAGAATATGCAGTTGTTTGAAACAGTTATTGGTCTTTTAGGATTTGTCTCAACATGTGTATTTCAGATTTAACATACCCATACCATTAACGTTCTGATGCCAGTTAAAGACTTGATCTCTATCTGCATCCATACAGGGCAAGACTTGCTGCAAAGTTCCTGTTTGCATGGCTCATCAAAGCTGTTTCAAAATCAAAACCCCTCAAAAACATAGTTACTAGACACTGTGTCAACATGGTTATTTTCAAAGATCATAAAATGTACTTTTATGAGTATTCAAATGCCCACCTTTTATCTGCAAGAATAACATATACATAAAACTGATTTAAAGTGACCCAACAAGGACAAATTAACAAGCAGCTTGTGGAAAACTCATACAAAAAAATTTTTATTTCATTTTTTTTTAACTCTTGTCTCCTCCAATGAAGCCTGCTATGGCACCTTGAATACCCTTGACTAATTGACTGGTCCTTTCCATAGACATCAGTTTGGCAAGTCTTTGGTATTTCTATCTTGATCTTCATCAGCCCTAGAGGAGGCAAAAGCGAGTACCTGTCAGGCAGTCAGGAAAGAACTCATTCCTGCACTAGGAAGGCACTGGGCACACTGGCCATGTTTTAATCCTTTAGTCACAGTTTACAAGATTATGAGATACTTGGCACTGGGGAGGGGCAGCAAGGACTACTAAACATAGCATTTTATATCTGCAAAAGGAAGATAGACTATCTCATTAAGAGCTTGAATAAAGACTTCTAACAATAGAAATCAACAATATTTTCAAATCAGTTGGGTCTAAGAGTAATGGAAACAGTGTTGGATTACCACATATCTCAACCTCTCATGGTCAAGATACATGCTAATCATGGATTTCATACAGGATGTATCTGTCATAAAAGTAGAAGAAAAAGTCCTACAATCCTAGGCAGTACTGATGCCTGAAATCAAGTCAGTATATTATCTCAGTGTTATGATTCACTGTGGGACCTAGTTTAAGAATTAACAAGCAAAACAAGTTATGCCATTAAACAATCAGTCTTATGCATGCAGCCACATCCACTTGATTTAAAAGTTTATTGAAAAATATAGGAATATGCATAAATGTAAAGAGTCATGCATTTTAGAAAGTTGGGGCTGTTCAGTGTGGAGAAGAGGAGTGTGCATAGAGACCTCCAACTAACTTCCAATATCTGAGTGGGGCCTACAGGGAAGGCTGGAGAGGAACTCTTTGTCAGGAACTGTACTGACAGGACAAACAGTAATGGTTCAGACTGAAAAGACCGGAAATTTAGGTTAGTATGCAGAAGAAATTCTTTGTGGTGAGATTGATGAGGCACTGGAACAGGCTGCTCCTGGAAGCTGGGGCTGTCCCATCCTTGGCAGCATTCAAGGTGACGCTGGATGGGGCTCTGAGCAACCTGGCCTAGCAAAAGATGTCCCTGCTCACAGCAGGGGGTTTGAAGTTAGATGATCTTTAGGGTTCCTATCAACCCAAACCATTTCATGATCCTACATCATCACGTGCTTTTGAAAGCAAGTTTAGGAAAGTAAACTATTTGAAATAATTAAATTATTTCATCGTTTATCTCTAGAACTAATACATTTCTTTGAGGTGTTCTTTGTGTGCACTGGGTTTTTCCTAAACCAATGTGCTATTAAGAGAAAAAAAAATCAATTTTGAACCCCTGTATCACAACAGGCAACTAACAGCTAGCAGGGAAGCTTCTCATTACCTCTTATAAGTAATAAACTGCCTTCTGATTAACAGATTTAATTCTTTTTAATCAATCAGGATTTGATGTGATATTGGGCTGAGAAGCCACAGAACCTTCCATTAAATGCACACAGTATGGAGGCTCTGCTGGCTAACCTGGATGCTGGCACAGCACCACTTGAGGGGGACAGCGTGGCAGCATGCCCTCAGCAAAGGACGCCTGGCCTCAGCAGAACTGTCAACCACTTGTGTGCTACAACTATGAGTCCAACAAACAGAACCATATATAACAGAGCCTCTGCTTAGAAGCAGTATAGGCTATTGTACCTTCAAACTTACCACAAAACTACACACTGCTCACCAAACAAAAAAAGGGGAATAAAATTGTTTCAGCCGCCAGACCATTTGAATTTAAATGTGTCCAAAAACCGTAACAGTATTAAAGAGTTTACCATCCGTAAATATACTTACACACATTTTCTGATTCCATACTACTGAATCATTCTAGCAATATTAACACAAAACAGAACAGTTTAGAGAAATTTCACTTCCCTTTGAACGAATTTTCCAAGTCATCATAAATATGTTGATACCAAAATAAATACCCTTTCCGACACCAGCAAGTTGTATTTTTAAAAATTAAATCAGATTGCAATTAAAGCTAGCCATACATCTCATACTTTCCCAAATCTTCCAAATTAATATTATCCTAAAAGCCATTTAATGCCTCTGGCAGATGGAGATGGAGAGATCAGGACTGCAAGGATAAAATATTGGCTCTGTTTATTAATTCAGCATAAATTTTGCCTCGGCTGTCATATCCATTTTCATGAATATCTGGCCATACCTAGGCATCTCAACGTGCTGAGGAATTAAAGTAGCTTTGAAATTGTGATGCAGCCAAAGCATTTACATACCACACTTGCTGCATTACATCTATACCTGAAGTTATAACCAAAGGTGTAAAGCAGGCAAGTGAAGGCTTTCCCTCTGCTCTTTCTCCACCACAGGATGCCAGTGGGGAAGTAAAGGCAGTTTGGAGGAGGAACCAATGACTCTGCAAGCCTTTGCCCTGGCAGCCTCCAACGGAAGAACAACTCCCAGAAAACTTTCCTTCATGGCTCTCCTAAATTCCGTTTCTCTTCATCTCATAACAATGAGATGGACAGATCTTTGGCCACCATTTTATGTTCCTGCATTCTTTAAACAGGCTGTAAAAATAGAACTCGCTGATTTCTATCTTCCTCAAAATCCTGAAAACTGGGTTAAAAGGCTAAAATTAAAATTTTAGCACTTCAGATTAATATGTCCTTCTTCCACTACTGATGTTTCTGGTGCCGCCATTTCAGCTTAGCCGGCTACTCAGCTTTTTCTTCATATTGTTACATTGTTTCTTCATCTTTTTATCCTTTTTATTATCAAATCCTCCTTGAAAATATCATGTTGAAACTGACAAGCTGATCAAAATGCATTAATAGCATAGTAAATAAAGAGAAGACATCTATATGAAAACAATAAAAGCAAGACAACTTCTTGTTCAGGTGCCTACAAAATCGTCTTTGAACTTCACATTGCTTGCAGGGGTCTCTGAGCACTGGGAAGTCAATCCATAGAACTGTCCTAGCAGAATATTTCTACCAGCATTCAGCATTTCCACATCAACAGCATGCAGCTTCAGAGGTCGAGATTAATTCGAAAGAATCACAGAATACACTACTATAAATGCATTTCGGAAAAATACCTAACACTTAGAACAGATTTCACGTATCTATTTAGTATTATTACAAAGCAGAGATGAAAATATGAAAACCAGGAATATTTCAAAGGCCGCATGAACTTAAAATTTAGTTAGTAACAAATGCGGGGGTTTTTAAATTAAAAACCTAACATGTAACCGGTTTTGCAGCCTTGTAATACTTAGAAAGCTCCACTATCTGGCACAATGCTTGCTCCTTTATGTGCTCAAGGAGAAACTAACAGAAGCCTTTGCATATTTTCTTTCTATGACTTACAATATTCAAATCCAAGAACTGCTTCTGACTTGTATTTTTCATTGTATATAAGCAATCTCACACAGCTTTACTTGGTGCCTAAGCTTGGCCCACAAATGTGATTTTTCTGCTGACAAAACATGAAACAAAAACATGAAGTCTGCTTGGCACTGCTTTTTGAGAACAAACAGGAAAGCATTTTTAAGCTTGTCAGTTAAGCAAGCTTGATACAGCGTTGGAAGGAAAGAAATCTGCAACAAGTTTACGATGTTTTCCACATTAGAACAACACTTAAAGCATAATGATGTCATCTTGGCTCCACCCAAAGTCAGCAACAAAGCTGCCATCTACTACTGTGAAGCCAGACTTGCAATTTTACACCTTCCTAAATATAGCAGATAAGTAAATGCCAGATCTCACAGACTTGCTTTACCTGCAAAAACGCAAGTCTTCTTGTTCAGTCTTCAAAAAATCTGTTTGGTATGCTTGCACAAAGAGAGCAAGCAGACTTTTGCAACACAGAAACTGTTGAAAGCTTCTGACCCAGCCCAAGGCATAGGCTCAGCCTTCCATTCATGCTGGTTGCTTTAAGGTAACTTTGATTTGACACTGACAGGACCATAAACCTTAACGATCACACAGATGTTATACACAATCAGCAGCTTTTCAATTATCACTATTGTTATTATATAAGAATAAGTTTTCTATATGGCTAATGGAAAGTGGAAGAGAAAGAAGCATCTGCATGTAAGTCTTTTTGCTCTGTCTTTAGGTTAGTGAAGCCAGATCAATCTGGTAAGGTATAAGATTAAATTAAAAGTCATTATATCAATCTGAATAAATTAAAACAAACTTTTTTTTTTTAAAGATTGAAAATAGTGTAGCCATGATTTTGATTTATCATCGCTTAAAGCCTGATAATTGCCCCTCAAAACAGATTTAAAAGGCATGGCTTGTGTTCAGAAGAAGGTACAGGTTAAAACACGGTAAGACAATAGCAAGGATATGGAGAACGTATATGAAGAAAGCAGCTGCAAGTACATGGTACCACTTCTAATAAAAGCTATTGACAAAATAAAAGCAAGGTAAAATGAACACAGTCAGATAAACATTTAGTCTCATCAAATACAGCCCATCATGAACACAATCCTATTTTTGACCGTGAACTGATACTTCAGACTACATAAAAAAATTTTAAATCATTCATGTTCCCATACTGGTGACTGAATATCCAGTGGTCCATGACATGGCAACTTTTGATATTCACTGATGATGCATTTCTATTTACAAACCCTCACCGAACACTTTCATTTGTTTTTAAATCCAGGTTTACTTTTATTTCAATCAGCATCTAACAGACACAAAAATAGGTTAGGCTGCACTTTGTCTGATTGTATTTACAAAAGAGAGTCTTAGCAAAACAGACTGAACCAGGGTTATGTCCCTAACCTAAAGATCCCACTAAGCGACTTGCCAAGTCCTCAGTGTCCCAGACAGGGCAGTCTCAACTCATCACATGTCACAATACCAGTCTGTGCAGGCAGGGTGAGAGGAAGACTGCTTACCCACCCAGGAAGAACAGAGGTAGGAAAAAATTTATGCACATCACTACTTTTTAATCTAAGAGTGAGAGTAACAGCAGAAAAACAGGACTCCAGTTAGAAACCACCTGTATCATAGCCAGGCTAGAAAGCACAGTTTGATGTAACCATCCCAAAAATACTTAAGTGCATATCGGCCCAATCAGGAAGTATGGTAAAGAAAGTGGAAGAAAAAAATAGTCTTTTCACTCCAAATGCAAATTTTTATTTAGAGAAACAACTTATAACTTGAGGTAGGAAAAAAAAAAGAATTTAACAAGCAGTATTATTAACAGCAAGATATTAACCGCATATCATGCGGTTAATATCTTGCTGTTAATAATACTGCTTGTATTATTACCATGTTTTACTATAAATTTCATGAGACAATGTACCATGTTTTACTATAAATTTCATGAGACAATGGAGACACTTAAGTTTTAACACAGATCTTAATTATTAAAGGTATGTTTGCATCATCATATGGATTAAGTAGCACAGTAAAACAAGCTCGGAGGCATTTTAACACACAATATTTCAAAATTAGGATTATCTTCTACTTTTTGAAGCGCTTCTCTTTCTTTATTCAGAAAGTCTATGACTATTACTCTTTATTACTTTTGGACATATTACAATCTTTAAAAATAAACAAGTAATAGTTTAAAAAAAATTAAGGCAGGTTTTGGAAGGACACAAAAGGGTGCATGATAAAGAAAGCAAAGGTCCAGAGTGGAAAATTAGCCCAGAGTAGACTCTGACATATCTTCCAAAACTCAGTTTTAGCATACTGAACAGCTTCAAGTCACTTATTTCCATGAGGAGAGGGAGAGAAAAGAAAGGTATTCAGAGATAGGGTTTGGCAAAGTCATAGTCAAATCCCTTAAACACAGGAATAGGGAGACAAAAAAAGCATATAAAACCAAACAACTCTCCTTCCCCATGGCAACAAATAAACAGACACACACCCTAATTGTAAAGATTAATATTGTCATCTAGGATAAATTTTATGTGTAAGGAAAATAAAATCACTGCCCTGTACAGTCTACAAAAAATAAGAATCAAATGCAGTTCCTTATATACACACTTATACACATATTTTTGGATTCCTGACTTGAAATCTCCCTCCTAATTTTCCAAATCCTGCTGTTACTTCTTGTGCATAAAACTACGGGCACAGGGTTGGAAAGCAGGGATCTTGTATTGTATTGCAGCCTCAGCTGGATCACTGTTTTTTAAGAAGCACTCTCAAGCAAGAATACTAACTTTAGTTATCCCAAACAGAGGGACAAAAATACTTTCAGAGAGGGAGAATTCAGGATAACAAGAAAATGAAATTTAACCTTTAAATATAACCTAATATTGCCACAAAGATGTTGAAAACTATGGAAAGCTACATATCTGCAATCCCACTACCAGCAATCAGTGTCAGGAACTGGGCTCTGACCTGGAAGACAAGTGAAGAAACTGAACTTGAGACAGTATTTTTCGTCTCCTAATTTGTTACAGAGTTGTCAAAACTGAATAGTCTGTGTTCAGAAATAACTCCACTGATAACTGTAACTCACAGGGGGGATAGTCTAGACTGCTGCAAATATTAAGGCATGCATGATATCATCATCTTTTTTTTTCCCCTCCTCCTTTTTCAAGTTAACATTGTAGGAACCATGCTCAGAGGTGAATCCAAATTCTTCAGATCCATCTATAATATATGTTTGGATCTGTTCTTTTTAGGAGGTTGGGGATGGAAGGGAAGAAGGTGGTGGTGGAACATTTCAAAATTAATATATTTTATCTGTGGTGTTTCATGTATCTAAATTAACTTCAGGGAGAAAAGGTTATGTTTTAAGTCTTAAATTAAAAATCTGGTGAGACCATAATTAATTATCTTACTTGAAATACAGACTTAACAAACAAGATGTGGAGGAAGCACAGCCCCTCCTTGGCCTGCGTACCTGTGTCACTTCCAGATCCAGTTGATAACGCTGGCATGATTTAGTCTGCAGAGCGTCACGCAGAAACCTCAAACCAGAGCTGCAGCCAGAAGGCAGAAGTTTATTTCAGTTTAACTGCTCACAGCCAAGTTGTCTACAAAGATTTATGTTATCTCCCAGCTTCTCCTAGAAAGAACAGAAATATAATTTTACAATTAAGAACATTGTTAAACTGTGTATTACTGCAGCTAATCGAATCCAATGATTATCATGAAATAAACTTTTATTTAAGATTCTCAAAACCAAGCACTAGACATTTATTTATGACTGTTAAGATCTTTATTTCTTCTAGGTGAAACAAGTTTTGTTTTCTTCAGTCTAGCTTATAATCCCATTCTGCAATAAGGATAATTCAACACATTTCTTTTGTGTAAATTATACTCTTTAACTCCAGCATGTCAGGCATTTGGGAAATAAAGTCTAGGGGTATTTTAATAAATCTGTGAATAATTGAGGTCATTCAAATTTTTCTACTACTTATCTCAGGGAAATAAAATTGCTTACTAACAAGGTAATTTATTCAGTATTTCTATTTAACCTCCTTTCAATCATTTCCAGGTCATTTAAGATTTTTGTTAGCAATCTGGAAATATAATCTAAATTTTAACTGAAGCTGTAAAAAGTAGGACTGCAGCAAATAGTTTTCTAAAGTAAATAGCAGTTTAATTCGTGGAGTTGATGGAGCCATTACCATGTAAGGAATTTTTCTGTGATTCATTATGACAAAGTCAGTGGTCTTTTAACACATATTTTGTAATAATTGTACAGGTCTACTGATAGTAAATTTTGGGTCTTTCTTTCAACCACTTTTTGAGAAAAATTCAGAGTACATGTAACAAAAATTAAAATTAATTTCAAATAGAAGTGAACGCATTTGTATTCAAGTATGTTAAAATATGAAACTGGAACGCAAACATACGAAAAGAAGTTCTAAGACAGCGAATGTCTACTTAGAGCGGGGCAGGGACTGATGTGTTTGCAGGGAGAAGGAAGGGAGAGGGGGAAGTAGAAGCTACCAGAAAATATGGATTTTTTTTCCAGATTTCATTAAACAAAAAGTATCTCTGAAGAAAGAAAGCAGCATAATTCTGCTTTAGCAAAAGAAAATAAACAAATAGAAGAGCATTTTGCTGCTGCTATTGCTGTTTTGGGTTTTGTTGGTTTTTTTTAAAACACATTCATATTAATCAGAATTACTTTTGAAGTCATGTTGGCTCTTAAAGTGCATATTTTGGACCCATTTTAACTTGGCAACAGTCTTGTGGAAGAGTGATATACAGGTGCTGTAAACAGTGTATGCTGTTCAAAATTTTGTTTTTCACTGGAAGAAATCTCCACATGGCTAAAAATATTGCAGCATACTATGGGCCATCCACAAGATTTTGTTTAATAAGTTTTAAAGCAATTATTAGATATAAGTTAGCTGTTCACTTGTCCCCAGGCATAAATCTACAGTTTAAATAGCCTGGCAGGTTTTTTTAAGCATGGGGGTTTTTTACATCCCCTAGGCATTTACCCAGTGAATCTGGGTGGTTTGGTTAAGAAGGCAAATACAGCAGAATTTACCTCCCTGGACAACTTCTTCTATGATGAAAAGAACCAAATAAAAACCTAAAAGCTTATCTATTAAGACTGTTTAGGGGTTTAGGATTTTTTTAAATTATAGAAGTTTATGAAGAAAAGAAGTTTTCAGTAAAAAAAAAAAATCAGCTTAAAAAAATATTTTGACATTCATCAAATCAGCACAAAAGTCCATTAACTTAAAATTTAAAGCACGAATAAGGAAATTAAGTATTCCAGAGTGAAAGCTCATCTTATGATGACAAGAGCTGTAAAACATCTATATGTAAAGCTAGCCAGGGTGCAGTTTAAAAGAGGAAAAAAAAGAGACATCATAGCCAAGGACACATTGTACCAATTAAGACGGAACATATTCACTTTACATTAATTCAGCTTGTTTTCTGTTTAACACATAAAGAAGAGTCGGGTCCCAAACTCAGTGACAGTCCCCAGTGCGAGCACACCCGAGCAGCCGTATGAAGCAGAGAGGCATTTTTACTTTAACACATGTAAGAAACTGGTTGAACAAAATTATTGATTACTAATGAAACATCTTTGATTTACATGCATCTTATAGCACTTTCATCTGTTAAAAAGAAAAAAAAAACAAATCAGAAAACAAAACAAAACCAACTAAACAAGGTGTTCTCATATTAAGCACATTACTATTAACCAGAAATTCAGGTTCCTTAAAAAGAATTCACTGCAAAACACAGAAAATCTTGTTTATCTACATATACGCCGTGTATTTCAACTCCATCAGTTTCTTTATTTTTCTTTATTTCACGTTAAATCATTCAGTACAAAAAAAATCAAGCTCCTCATTATTTAAGAAACCTATATACAGCATAAAGTTATTGCCCCCTGATCCTAAATATATATTAATGAAAAATAAATGACCTGATGAAATCCTTACCAGTAAAATGCTTAATATTTTGCTGGAATGGGATGAGGAATTTTTTTTTCCTAACGTGCAAATTAAGCTACATTTTTGCAGTGATGATGCTATTTTCTTTGGCTCACTTCATTTAAAATGCTTTGGAAGTTTTTGCCGGAGCCCAGCCATAGGCATTGCTGACTGCTGTATGGAATCGATTTGCTGCAACACAGAAATACCAGCTGTTACAGTATGTCCTGAGAGGGATTACCGAATATTCCTAAATTGAAGTTCAATCCATCTTTCCATAAAAATTAGGAGCCAGGGCCAGGAACGTAACAGCAGTATCAAGTGCACCTGAGGCATTTACAATACCCAGCAGAACTGTTACAACCAGCCTTTAAAAAGGGCTTATTTTTGAAATTTCATTATTCCAGTTGTACCTTGCTTCTATAGATCGCACCGTATCGGGTTCTGCTGGCACCCGCCGCCTGGAACCAGCGGCGCCCGCCCGGCCCCTCACGGCCCTCACGGCTCCCGCCTGACCCCTGGCGGCCGCGGGAGGCGCCGCGCCCGCCTCGCTCCCCACACGCGGCGGGCACGAGCCCCTCTCCAGGCAACACGTGCCTTCCTCGCTTCTGCTTTTGATTATTTTAGTAAAAATGGATTAAGATGAAATAACAAAACGCGTAATTTTAATTGTTTCTGCCTGTGTTTATCTGCATAATGAAAGACATCTCTATTTTAAGGCGTTCTGGTTGAATGGCAGTTGTTGGGGGAAAAAAATAATCCTGGGCTGTAAAAAGCACAGAAATGCTCCACCGGTCCTCCAACAGCTCCCACACACTGCAGGATCATCGAGGCAGACACAGCTCTGGTCATCGTCACCACCAAGGTCATTACAGTGACATTACCAGGGTGACGTGCCCCGGTTCCACAAGGCCAGGAGTGGGGCAGAAGCCTCCCAGAAACACCATCCAAAACCACAAAATTCTATAATTACAGCTCTCCAAGGGAACCATTTTTCTGCATATCCCACACGTAAGAGAGGTCCCTTAGCAAAGGATGAGGGGATAAATCTTGTTTGCCATCATTCACGTTGTGAATACAGGACTGGTACGAACAGGCAGAGGTCGGGGTGATAAAGCAAGCAGGTGGGAGGCAGCTGCAGAGTGCCAAGATGAATGGCCTTCCACATAATTTCAGCTTTAGTAGCTTCTTTCTAGCATCCTCTATTGCTTTTGAATTGAAGTGATTCTGTCAGTCATGCATATACTTTATTTCAGTCAATTTCATTTTTTGAGAAAAGATGAGGTAGAAAAGCTAATTCAAATTTGTACTTATGGCAAGCACCATGCAGTTGGAGACAGAACACATGAAGTCTTGGTTCTACCTCAGACTTCCCACACAAACCTCAATAAACTCCATAATATTAATTTCTGAAAGGGTATTCTACAAGTTACTCAATATTTTGGCACTTTAATGAATATAAATTGATTTTCTTCGTATTTGAAAAGCAGACTGAAGACTTTTGATTGATTTATGACAGATAAAAACATAAGAAGTATGAACATAACAATGCTACAAATCAGGAGGCAGGCAGGCTGGGGATGGGACACATAAACCCAGGTTGTTTGATACAAGAAACATTAAACCTATTTTTCTAAAGGATGCTACAATTATGACGACTATAACCTTGATTTGCAGGACTAAACCAGAATGTCTGCAAATGGTATTCAAAGTACCAGATAGAGATTTCATGCAGAGACAGGAAATTTGACAGCCAGTCAGTCTTGTATTCATTATGGGGCCTCAAGTAATTGAGTGACTACAGACATGTATACAAGACTCCAAAACCCAGTGAGCACAGGAAATTGCCAAGGGAGGTTTTCTAGACTGGGAGAAGTAAATTTGTTTCAGTAGACAAAATCTGACTTGAAAATGGTGGTCGACTCTTTTGGAAGCTGTAATGTAAGGCGATCTAGTGAATTCTTAAGCTCTTCTGAAGAAGGTTTCACCTCCTTAATCACACGGTCTCCGACAGGCTACTGGAACCCGCCTGTGGCTCCTGACAGGCTTCCAAAGCTGCTCAGCCACCCCTAAGGCAGTGCTGGCAACAGGAACCTTCAAAAAATCTTCAACTTCAATTACAGCATAGAGGACATGTGCATAAACATCAGGGGTTTTCAAAGATGCTGCAGAAGCAAGAAGCTCTGTATGAAGTCCACTTAGAAACCCCAGAAATATTGATGGCAACTACCAAATATTATTAACTAATACACCAACACAGAAAACATGGACTGCCCCAAATTGGAAAGGTCAACAGCTGCCTTCACTAACTTTCACATGGTCTTGTCATCATATCAGTCTTCAGCCATAAAAAAATAAAGGCTTCTGCAAATTTTTCTGTATAATGTACTACCAGTGTTCCACCATAGATATGTTAGAAAGAGCCTCACTTTGTGAAAAGACTTTGAGAACAGTAGATAATTTAGGCACTCTTAAACATCCATTGAAAATGTGTAGCTGCTTGGCATTTAATTATTACATTTGTGGTTACATCTTTAACAAACAGCAGTTTGGAAAAAAATACTTCTAAAATAATTTTATCTTGTAGTGACTTCTACTACCATGGGTCAAATCTGACTGTGAAGTCAGTGCATCAGGAGAGAGATGTCTCTGGTCCCTACTTATGGGAAAATTTTTACAGATGGAAAAAAAAAAGGGATTATCCAAATGATAAAATCCTTGAGTACAAGGAAAAAAAGAGAAAGTACTTAAGAAGTAATGTACAGAAAAACTTAAAGACAGTAGAAATTACTACCCCATCAGTCTGTGGTGGCTATTTCCAGCAGTTTGATCAACACCAGAACAATTCAGGCTTATTTCCAGTAAGTGGCCCACCTGACCGGTGTCTAGGCTACATGTTTGGACCTTTATCATTTTATTCTCTTTCTCTTCAAGGATGAGCTCCCATTAGACACTTCCCTTGCTGGATTATTAACAGGAAACACACAACTTCAATCACTACCTAAACACATATTTCCAAAAACATGCCAGAAGCTCATATATGGGGGAGATCCTCCCTCATGTCTGACTTCAAAGGGCCAGAAGACAGGCACAAGGAAAAGAGCACAGCATACAATTTTCTTCACAACTTCAGCAAAAGACAGGTTTCTCCTTCTGATGAGAGTAATTCTCTGTCAATGGAAAAATCTCACTTAACAACTCCAACAGCAACACAATTTTCCGTTTTCAGACTGTTTTCCCCCATAATATTCTTTAATGATCTGGAATGGGATCATTTATCTAGATAACACTAGATAGATAACTAAGAGGGTTATCTAAACCCTCTCTAAATACAAGTGGGAAATAATTCTTTCAATGAGTCAATACAACATAGAAAAAACAGAAATAAAATACAAATATATTAACATTTTTTAAAGTTGGTAATATTGTTATTAATTTATATATTATGATGTATTACAGTTTAAGTTTTAGAAAGTTCCTTGCAGCCTGAAAACACTGCCATGCTAAATGTGAAATATGTTCAATGAATACCAAAATTAAAACAAAGGCAAGGCTTCTTGCAACCTGCACCTTCTCTGTCTTTAACACAAAAACCCCTACGTGAGCTCTGCCCAGATTAGATTTTTTAATGTCAGTGTTTGAATTGAATACATTCCTTTCAATGCACAAAAACATTCCTTTAAATAAACACACTAAAGCTACCAGTTTAATTTTAACCAGCATCACTGTTGTAGATGTCCAATACCCTTAGACAGATCCAATTTTCTGCAAATAAAATGTACCAACAGACAGAATAATATTAGTTTAATATACTAGTTTAATAAAGCTATTCATTAAAATGTGACCTAAACTATGTCTCAGATCAAAGGTTGCTCTTTCAGTTTGAGTTACTGGTTTGGGCACACTTTTAACACTTTTCCCCGAGCTGCAAACCATTCCTTTCCTTGGAAAATAGCTGTCAGCAGGTACCACAGCCTCTCCATTAATTACCTGCACAAATAGTTTTGTTCTGGCAGTGCTTCCTGACAGTCTGTTTGAAAAATGTAACTACCTACAGTAAATTACAAACCTTACTGACCCCCAAAATACTGAAAAAAATTGGCAATTTTTCTCTAAATGAGAGTTCAGCAAAACCTACTGCAATGAATCATCCAGCAACCTCAACACTCCCTAAAAACAATTAAAAATGTTTTGTACCAAGGGGCTCTGCAACTCCAATTTTAGAAATAGACTTCAGATTTTAATAGTATTATAATGCAGTTTGAGCCCACATTTACAAGTGTGGATGGGAAATCTGTAAAGTAAAACCATGATTAAGGACATCCAAAAGAAACTAGTAAATATCTAATTGACTTAAATAGTTTAGCCACATATCAGCCTCACCAATAATATTTACATCATAGTCCAGCAAAACATATATGCATCAATTCTCAGGCCTGTTAAACAGCCATATCCAAAAATCATCCCCACAATTACATAAATATTCAAATTATTACTTCAAACTCAGAAATACCTCCTCCAATGCCAGAATGTTATTTTTCAAACTCAAAATTTTGAATGTCTTTAGAGCCAAATAAGGTACAGATATTTTACAGTGCTTCCAAATTTTATTACAGAACTTTTGATCACTCCTTCTCTTTCAGAATAACTAATCTTCTGAACACTTCTCCTTTGTTCAGCATAATTTTCCATAATCCTCCTCTGTCAAAATGTGATGGTTTTTTAGAGGATGGGTAAAGAAAAGAGATGAATTAATAATTAAGCACGGGGTTTATTTTCAGAGAGCAGAATCAGAATAAACCCCACTTTCTTAGTTTGTGTTTTTATCCAAGAAAAAACCCCACTACAGTTATTTTCATTTTAATCAGTTTCTGACTGCTTTTTTCAATATGAAGCTTTAAAACTCAGTGAGCAATCTGGTTTAGCTCAATTTTGAAAAGCATTTTGATTTATTACATGGTAATTTATTAGTTGTATTTTGACCATAAGTAACAAAAAAATATTCCTTAAGTGTACATGAGCATTGTAAAAACAGCATTGCACATGGACAGACAGCTAATCAGATGAAGTCTGTGGTTGACTTACATCAGTTAACAAGCTTCTTCTCAATCATTTTTCTGTGATTTAAGTTTGTAGAAAAAAAGAAAGGTGAAGGTCAACAGCTAATCAATGACAAATTCCAGCACCTTTGCGCTGCTGGCACATCCAGCATACCAGATACTTCTTGCAGTCTTCTGTCTTCTCTGAAAGTTCCCTGTGACCACTCTTCATTCTTAAATTCTCCAATTCCTTCTAACTTCTAGATGCCACTGAAAAGCTCTCTTCTGACTGCATACCCTCCCCTTTTCCTTCTTGGCAAACTCTGGCAGGACCATAGCATCAAAGCCGCTGTGTGACTTGTCACCTAGCATATACTTCCTTCCATTTTTATTCTCTTCCTTTTCTTCATTTCCCTCTTTCCAGGAGAGAAGCTTCCCCCTCTCAGGCCCTGCTGTCTAAATTGTACGTTGCAGTTTCTTGCTTCACATCTATATCCATTTTACCTTTTCCCTTATGACACTGCTATGTACTCACTATTCTCAACATGAATCCAAGAACCTCCAGCAACAAACTTGGCCTTTACCCCCTCTATTTATAAATATTCCCATCTCCTGACATTTTACTTTTGCTTCCCTTACAGTCTTTAGTTTCTCCTGTCTCCACCTTCACTCCCACCCCACTGATCTTTTACACCACTGTTCACATGGGAAAATGTGAATGACTGCCACACCATTGCTTTCTAAACCCAGAGTCAGTTTCCAAATCTATTTCTAACCAGCAAATCCTTGCTTTACGACTCTCCAAATACCTCCTTTAAGGCTCTTCCCTTTCTTCTACAACATGGATTAGCAGAGTTCAAACAGGCAAGAAGCCTAAAGTGTGTGGCAGGTGTCAGCAGTTGCAGACAGCAACATCCACATAGGAAGGTCTGTTTGCCTACAGTTCTGTACCATCTCCAGGATGGAACCACCCTCAGAGCAGGACTTTCCTGTGTCTTCAGCTCCTTACATGCAACTGCAATACTCCAAAAATTTTGGAACCAATAGTATACCTAGCTTACAAAATTATACATTAGAATTCAAATGAGATATAGTTAAGAATACTTCTTTAAGTTTGATTTACTCTATAACTCAAGTCACTCTGCACACTTAAGTTATGTGGAAATTTAATTAGCACAAAAGATATCACCTGGAATTAATTCTAAGTTCTGTCTTGCCAACCTATATAGCCCAAGTAATACTCTCACAGTAATCAGAGTGTCTCTGAGGTTCAAGTCATATTTCCAAGACTTGAAACTGCTTAATTCAAATCTGAGATACTGCTGGATGAAGAGTCAGGTTTAAGTCACGGGGTAAACTGTATGTCAAGTTCACACTGCAGTGAAAACAAGCTCTCAGATTTCACTTCATTTGGCCAAAAAAACCATATTCAATCTTTATGAAGAAAATAATTTAAAATTATAAAAGGTCAATAAACACAAATGCTAACAGAACTAAACTTGGCAGTGCTACCTACATGAAGACTTTTTTTTTCTGGTTTTTTTTGTTTAACTCACAGCTTAATACATTGCTTTAAGTCTTAATGCATACCAGGAAAATACAGGATATGCAAAGAGTCCAAGTTAATGTTGCTGTTGGAAACTTAATGTTTGCGTTTCCTGGATTTTGGAATTTTAACTAGGTGAACAATGCTGCATTGATTCTATTTTGGCATTTGCTAGAAATACCAAAGTTGTATTTTTCTTTTTTTTTCCTTGTCTGAAACGGTATAAATCAGAGTTAAGCAATTTGATAGCGAACCTTTGGCATTTTTTGTTATCCATTGGTCCTCTTCAGCTTACATATCTTGAAGTTTACTGGGAAATGAAAAAGATGCTAAATGAAGCAGTAAGCATACCCGCGCCAGCAAGTGTAGATAAATTAAAGTGCATAAACATCTTTTAAAAATGTAATGCTTTGCAAAATCAAATATTCTGAATACAGAAGTTTTGATTATGCAACGCATAACTATTCTACAGTAAAATGTTTCCTTGAGCTGCCATTGAAAATTCCCTAATAGCACTGAAGAAGTTAATACAGGACTGTGCACTATCCCCACACATGTCATATACTCCTTTATACTTCTTTCACAATATGTAACCAGAGGTTAATCTTCCCTGTGAACTGAAAAGCTAAAAATACCTAGAAGTCAAAAAAAAACCCAGAGAAAGGGCAGCTAACTGAGTTCAGCTAAGTGAAGCTACTTAGGTACAAAAGTTGTAGTCACTTCAAAGCACTGATCTATTTCAGTCAATATCAATGTGTGTTCCTTGCATTAGTATCCTTGAGATGGTAAGATATAGAACAGAACATGGGCTAGGGCTCATCTGGCTTTCTTGGCTCCTATTTTGATAGATGATTTAAGGGTGCAACACTGATAGAGATGAATTAAATACATGTTTTAATCAACCTGCATTCTCAGAATTCAAAAATGGGGTTTTTGCTTGGATTGGGGTTTTTTTAAATTGCTACAGTAAGAAATGTGTCTCCAGTGCTACCTTTTCAAGTCAGGCTCCTACCCTTGAAAATGATGTTGTATAAAAGACCCTATCAAATTTAAGTATCTACAAAACCATCTAATTTCTCGAATTCCAACACTGAAGAGGCAATGAAAGGAGAGTGATTGAATAAACAAACAGTGAAGAGGCCTCCTCTCTCTCCTACTGCTCTCCTGATGGATGGGAGAGGAGGAAAGAACTCACATTATATACATCAACAGTAAAAAGTTTTAAATTTTTTTTAAACTTCTTTCTAGACTTAGGATGATTTACAGGGCTTTGTACAAAATGACCATCAACGACTACATTGCCCTCAACGGCTGTGAAAAGCATGGGTGGAGCTTAATGAAGGGACATATTGGATTTGCAATTTAAGAATACATTAAATATTGCTTTCATTCCAGCATGACCACATCAACAAGAGAGGACATCATCTGCTGCCTATGGGGGTACAAAGCCAGATGGCAGAAACACAGACACTGCACTCAGAGCAAAATCCAAATTGGCATCAAAACCAATTTTTACAATGACTTTCAAGATACCAGAAAAACATTTCTACAGGTAAGTATTCAAAATGAGGTATTTTTTAAATGTGATAAATTGAAAACATTCCCAGAAACTTGCAACTTACAGTGCTCTAAGCCAGGAGAGGGAGCTCCTGCACTTTTCAAGTAAGTCTGGGCGAACTTCATCTTCTCATTGGAAATAACAAAGCAGTTCTCCTCATCGCATACCATGCACAGGTCTGCAATTGATTAATTAAGAAGAAGAATCTAATATGAAACTTTAGGACATATAATGCTCTAACTATATGTGATTGATATTGTTTTTAAAAAAATCGTTACCATTAGTTTTATTTCCCCTCAGAAAAGTTATAATTTTCACATTACATACACAACGTTACTGAAATAACTGCCTGCAAACTGTTTAAGTAGTGAAATTACATGATCAATAAACAATAACAGAATGGGTACAAAACCCCACTGAATTTCCTAACAGCAAAGGGCGTTCTTCCTATTTCTAAGCTGAATAAGCTAAAATTACAAGAAATGAGGGACAGAATTTTGGTAATTTTAAGGAAGTTCGGAAACTGGAGAAATGCCAACTAAAACAAATTTTTGCAATTTATTACTGCAGAATATTTTCACAGTTGCATTTTATCAATCCATCTTTTTATGAAGGCAGTGTTTTATAAAATAATTCATTCTAGAACAGCTATTAATAAAGTGCTTATTTTTCTCCTTTTCTAATCAGAATAAATGAAAAAATATTTCACAGATTTTGTGGTCTGTATCCAAACTATAAAGGCAGTATCTACTCAAAGTAAGAGCAGACAACCAAAAAGTCAGAGGGGACAAAACACAAGTTTTCATAGTGTGCTCCATCAGAACACATTCATTATATCACAATCATCACTGTGATACCACTAACATTTTCTAAGTTGAGGGAATATTCATGGAATAAAATTGATTAGGTATTTAAAAGTTATCACTATGGCAAATTTCTAAATTACTTCTCTTCAAACTACACATACACAGTGAAATGCCTGGTTTACAATTGAACTATCATGCTTTAATCCTGGAGATAACTTTCCTTTTCTTGTTTTTGTTCAGTTACAATGTCCAAGACTGAGCTAATAATTATTTTTATTTCTAAGCCTCGTAAAGAATGTCCAATAAATTTTTACCCATTGAAATAAGTCAATCTGTGAAAACTCCTCACTAGAAAGCACACGCTAGTTTGAAGAGGAAAAATATCAAAAATGTAAGACATAATTTGGTGTATAGAGGAAATCACATATTTGCCTCTCTCAATGGTTTAAGTTCCAGGTAAACACTTGTTTCCCAATTTACATACTCTTCTTCCATTTTCATCAAAATTCTCAGCTTCCAGGTTCCCTAACCAATGCTTTGATATATATCAGCTTTGGTATATGGTTCTATTTTCTATATGGTAAAAGTGACAATATTCTGTATTTCTTTTCAAAGGAAATGAAGCTTCCTCTTCATAATTTCTTCCGTTCCTTACTGATGACTCTATTAGCATTTCCCACACAGCTCTCAGCTTAATCAGAAATATAAAACCTAACATCATCATATTCTAGCAACCAATTAGCCATCTGGTCTATGTAACTTCTCATTTGACAACCATAATATTCTTGAACTAATGCTCTGTGCTTGAAAACAAAATTGATTGACAGCAAAATCTACTCATCAGTGAAATCTGGCTTCATGATAGAGAAAAATGATGCTCAAAATTTTCCCTTTGCATCTTCTGTGACCTTCAACTAGGGTGGTGAAGGAGGAAAGAAAGGAAAGTCATAAAGATCAAAAGAAGAGCAAAAGCAGCAGTAATATTTGCTGCCAAATTTCACATCACTGTCAGCTTTTACAGTATAGCAATATAATTATGTAGTATAAATTTCATGCAGTTTCATAACTACTCTTCTCTCACTCATCGGTAGGCTTCAGATTTGTGGAAAATATTAGAGTATAACTGTTTTTCATGGTACATTATTTGCCAAAGTATCACTGTCACAGCTCATTTCAGCTATGGCAGTACGATTAAAGAATACTAAGGGGGCTTTAACATGTAACTTAATTTTCACAAATAGTGTAATTGTTACTCATAACATTATAAACTGCTTAAACAGACATTAGGTCCTGGAAGTTAATTCCCTAGAAATTACTAAGTGGGTACCAGAAGATATTTCATCATTATGTAGCCCATCAGTCTGAAACAAAAAAAAAAAAAAATTCCACCTTTCAACTGAAAGGAATATAGCCAGCAACAGCCACAGGGAGTGGCAAGGAAATGGAAGTGCAGAAGCACGTAAGCTCTCTGGAAGAGTTTTTCAGTGTGGCCTAAATTCTTGAATCCAACAGCCCAATGGAAGAAACAACTGAACACAGAGAACAATAACACCCATCCAGCTGTCTTTATTGTTAGGCAAATGGACCAAAACTTTAGAGATTCAAATAAATTTTTCAAAAGGAAATTTCTCCTCATTTAAATGTCAAGCACACATTAAGGGAAGAAAGAAAAAGTTGTTTCTTAAAAATAACTCTGTTTTAAATATGTTGTTATGCAGCACATTTGTGAAGCCCCAGCTGTGCTTCTCCATGGTCAGCTCCACTGGTCACCAAAGTCTCCTCTGCAATTCTTGCCTCTGCCCTGCCCCTACCTAGCTGAGACGTAAGGTGGCAGAGAGTAGAAAGAAAACTCTTTTCACACTGCTGTCTAGTGTGAAAACAAGTAGAAATGAGAGACTCATAACTTCACAGCTTGTAGATACAAATGCAGCTTACTAAATAACTTTTTTTCCTAAGTACCACATCACACTATTTCAAGCAGAGAGTGTAAACAGAAACAAACAGATTAATGATAATAACCAAATTTAAAACAAACAAGCCCCACCCCAGGAGTTAATCACACAAAATATATAAGTAAGTACATGTAAATAATGAAACAGAGCATTTTTGAAGATCAGTAGAGTATCTTTCATATTGTCATAAAAGAAGATGAGTAAGAGTTGCTAATCTCCTTCCTCTTCTGGCCACTCACAAAACCCCTTCATGACCTTATGAACTACTTTTTATTACTGAAAAAATAATCAGAACTAGAACCTCTAGCTTAGAAAGCAATGGCAAAATCAGAACATTGATAGGTGATTTTAAAAAAATCTCTTTTGTTCTGCTATCTTGAACAATACAGAATAACTACAGTGGGCATGCCCAGTCTCTAACCTCCCCACAGTCACAGGGAAGAGGAAGGAACAACGGGGTTTGCAGAATATCTGCCTCACTGAACACCCTGTGACAACACTATTAGTTCTAATACCAAAGCCATCAGATCAATAGTACATCAGAGATCAGTTACTAATAATGTCACAGGTGCTTGTGGAACAGTTACTGATGTGCAAATGCATAAGTATTTGAAAAATAAATTACTGCTGTATGAAGGGGAACTTAAAAAAAAGGGGACAGGGAAGTGCCTATAAAAATAACAAAGCCTCTAGCTGTAGATAACTCTGAATAAAAAAATACCCAACTAGGCACTCAGTAAGTTCTTCATAACCTGGAAAAGCATGGAAACGTGCTGTTCTACACTGGATACAGATGCAGACTGGTTGAGTTTGAGCTAGCCACCTTAGCTACCACTCTTCTCTCTGCTTTTTGGGACCTACCTAATTTTACAACCCACCAGTATCAGCTGGTCAGTTCAATTCCTGAAGCCAGAGGCCAGTAGCGAGCAGCCCAACCACCACCTCCTATAGCACAGACACCAGAAAGCAGCCACCCAGCTGTACACAACCAGCCACCTCTTGGGAGTAGCTCAGCAGGACGGTCTGCAATGTTTCTTATCTTTCAGCCCCAAATAAACCCACCCTTGCTTGTGGGTTTAAGGCAATCTGCCAAATAGTCTTTATGTGTGCAAAGGGGAGGATAAGGGTATGAGGCTAATGGGGGAAAAAAGTTGCCCTGGAAGTGACTGAGGGGTAAAAGAATCCCTGAAAACAAAGTGCAAGCAAGTATGACCAAAGAATTTGCTATCAGCGCTACTTCCAAACCTTGATGAAGACACTTGCATAAAAGCTAGCTTGGAAGTGGAAGGTGTCTCCTCCTATGAAAATCTAACAAGTATACCTTGAAACAACCTAGGCCCTGTGTTAACATGGAGGTATCTTGCATCTAAGCCCCTATTTTACAGCTGTAAGCAGTAATTCTCTGTCTTCACACTGCCCAAAATACAGCCCATCTCACTCATTATATGGACAATCCATGCTCACTGAGTACTAGACTTGTCTTTACTGTCTTGTGTACTGGCCTAATTTGCTGCAAACCAGCCACATGCAGCTCTGAAGAGAGGATGACCTTTTGCTGCTTCTGCACTTGCACATTACTTGCTCAATATACTAAAAGATATTGAAATGTTAGAAGTTAATTCTCACTTTAAAAAAAATCTGAAGATAAGTGTATTTCAAAAAGAAACCTGTTATTTTAAGTACACAATCATGGCCCAAAGTGACAAAATTAAGAACCTATAAATATATTAATCCAATAGAATTGTCTAAATTTCAAAGTCTAAAAATATATTAAAATAGGTTCCAAGGGACAGAGCTTTCTGAAATATTACCCTGGATAGTATCACAGCCTTTTTACATATGCAGAGAATATTTCCTTGATTTCAAATTACTCAACTGGTTCAAAGCAATAGCTAGCCTAAAATCCAGTGACCAAGTAGAACTTCAACACAAGAATAGTTGTTTTTATTTTCCTGTATACAAATAAAAAACTGAGCATGACAGGAAGATCTGCTCATTCTACTTTCTACGAAAGATGGCAAATTTGATGTATTCCACTAAATTATCATGGTGGCTAGTATTTAATTTTTTTCATGAAGCCATATTCATATTTACTAATAAGTGTTGTCATATGAATGCACATCTGAATTTTAATTGAAATATAAAATTATTTATTACATTCTTTATGTTTGCAATTCAAAAATTACTTACTGGCTACTTCCACTGAAATTAGGAGCAAAAATATTACTATGTTAAAAAATTTAAAGTTTGCTTTTGTTCTTATCAGTAAAAGTTAAAAAAATAAGAAAATCATGTTACGCTATCCAACTGCTTATATTAAAATGGACGGAAGTACATTGTATATCTTTGTAAGGAAAAAGTGTCATTAACTAAAAGAAATGAATGTCTTAAGAAAAGGTGAAGATGTTTCAAGGCAAATATGAATCTAGAAATTTATTTTCATGTAAATGCTAACAAATTGTTGTAAAAACTGGTTATTACAAAACACTTTGTCTTATACAATTTCTCTGTACTATGGTTTTACAGTTTTCATACATTTCCAAAATATGCAAGAGAGCATCATTATACTTAATCCCCAGATTCAAAGAGAAGGCACAGATGGCCTTAGGTCAGGAGCCCTGATTAATCTGTAGTGCCCTTTTTGAGATGATCTAACATTTAAGGGCAGTTTAATGAACACCTCTATGTGCAACACCACAGTTATGATGAACTTAAGCCTCTGTGGAACAGACAGAGAGGATATCTGGAAGCCAGCTTGCAGACACACACTGGAAACTCAAGCTCAAGTGTATCTATTTAGCAACATCTCTTGAAAAATTTTAATTACCTAGAAACACTAATTAAAATGTGATTAAACTCATTAGAACACCCTAGCTGCAGAGGCAGGAGCACAATGTAGTTCTCCATTCCAGTTTCCAATGCCATAATGATTGCTGACCTTCCCTTTCCCACAGCCTTTCACCATAGCTGCAATTACCTAGCCTTACTGTAGTCTCACAACTCTGACAATAACTGAGATTGAGGCATCTGTTCAAAGAGCATCTTGTATCACATAGGACCAACAAAACATTTATACAAAATGAACTCAATGAAGTTGTAAGTGCAAATCTCAGACCTGCTTCATTTTAGAGTACCTGACAATTATTCTTCTGATATTCTTCCAGATTTGGTTGTGAAAAAAGGTTCCCCTAATTAAGAAATCAGTCTTAACATAAAATCCGCATATATTATCATGGCAAGCAATCAACAGCTCCATGGCTCAGGAGCTGAACTAACTGGGACTTTCTGAAACCCTGCACAAACCTTGTGGCTGGTGCTCAGTAAGCAGCAGCAATCATTTACCACCACATACAGACACAGCAGCAAGAGGGCACAAGACATGGACCACACAAAAACTGGCACTACCGGCTCTGCTGCATATCCTTAAGGGCCTTCTCAGCTCATACATTTTTGGCAGGCCATGGATGCAAAACCAGCTCAGCAGAATACATGAAACACAATATTATCTGAAACATAAAAAGACAAAATTTCCCTGGCCCACTCCTAAACAATACACAGAGATGCCAAAACTTTAGTATAAGTCTTTCAGTCTCCACAGCTCTCCTTGCACTAGAAAGGACAATCTTTCCAAACGGAATGAAAAAATGCAATTTTTTTCTTGTATTTCCAGGAGAAAAGACATATATCAACCTAACACCAGAGAAAGAGGGAGATCTGTATCAATGTTTGTTTAGGCACAATAAACTATGCTACCTTTCTTGTTCTCCTCACTTTCAAGAAACCACAAGTCTCCTTTAAAATACCAGCTCAGAAAAAAACTAGTCATGGACAATCAGCAGAAAGAATGTCACATGTAAAGTCATGAAAGGACCAAAAAAAAAAAAAAAAAAAAACAAGGTGAAACTTGCTCCTATTAATCTGCAGGAGGTGCTGGGCAGCTGCCAAGTTAGTTAATTCAAATACACAAACAAGTTAATGATGACCTGAGGGAGCAACACTAGATTTACACATTGAAAAACACTGTGCAGGAAAATATTAAGAAACTGAATGTACTCTATATGCTATTATTTCAAAAGCTCTTTAATTCACCAGATGGAACTATGTACCAAACAGAGAAGCAGAGGCTCCCCAAGGAATCCTATCACAGTCCCCATTCCCATCACAGGATTGGAATTTGCAACAGAAACTTCAAAGAAGTAGAACTAAGAAGTCCCCTGGTTATAAGTGCTGTTGGAATATCCTATCATGCACCTTCTAGGGATCAAAATGTCTTGTGTTCAGCAAGTTCACATGACCTAAACAAGAAATGCTTAATTTTTTTAATTATCAGAGTGTAATAGAGAGATAAAAATATGATCTGTTCTGAGTTTCCATTCAAGCTATAGTTTCTATATTTTAATACCAACAGTGGAAGCCTGAATTCTTGAAACAGGAAGAAAACATACTTGTTCACTCCTGGGTTCAAAGAGGTACATGAAAGCACTTTGTTTTCCAGTCAATTGCTGATATTAAGTAAAAAACTATTGTCAGACTCTCTGAGTAGAGTGAAATTATTCACATTCCTCAATGCTTTCAGAGTTAACTGCGGGAGAAATAAAAGGCATCACTTCTAGTTTCACAAGTAGACAAATCCATTTACATCCTTACATAAACATGGGACAGAAACATCTATACATCTACTGACAAACTACTCCTAAAATATTTGTATCATGTTCTGTTAAAGTAATTCTATATTACATTTTTCTGTTTTAATTAATTCTCTAAAAACATCACCAAAAAGAACAAATATTTTGACACTTTGCTGCCCCCCGCACCCCCCCCAAAAAGGTAACACTTCCCAGTTAACAGAAATATCTGGTATGAACAGAATCAGTGTATGTCTTTTGTTCCTACACTCAACCACATTCATATGTTCCACTGCATTTTTATTTCATTTTGAAGATAGAGTAGAATGAAAACAGACTGATGGTTGTTTTATTACGAATCAAGTATCTCCCCACTAAGCCAATAACCCTTCTGCTGAATCAGGAAGTTCAGAATTCAGCTGCAATACAAGATTCCTACATTGCATTGAAGATGGGCTACTCGAAAAGAACTAGATCTTTCTGTCAACACAATATTTATATCACAGGACAATCTCAAGTACACTCAAAACCAAACATTTTACGTGTTGAACAATCACCCTTATAAAACAGATATAGACATTGAAAAGAAGTCTCCCTTTTTCCTTCTCACTGCTATGCCAGGCATTAATACACTCCTTTGCTCAGTTTGTCTGTAACACAAGCATATTCCAGTATTCTGAGGGCTATAACATTCCTTAGTACCTTAGAAGCAGCTGTCCCAATCTTCTGTATTTCAAGTAATTCAGACCTGAAAAAACAAACTAACTTTAGCAGTTGACAGAAGCACCATAAAATGTTCTTCTGAGATCCTAAAAAGGTACACCTAACCTAATGACCCCACCAGACTTCTCTCCACTTTCTAAATATTTTCATCTATGTCATTTTTAGTTGTGTAGAGAGACTCAGCTATCATTCAGAGGTCAAGTTCATTTGTCACCAATCAGTGGTGCTGTAACTGGCCTGTAGGAATTAAAATTTCTAAAACAATACTTAAAATATTATTTTAGTGACTGTAAGATACCCACACTGTCTCTTTAGGCACTCATTAGCCACCATCAAGCCTGAACTGCAGCTAATGTAACAACAATTACTAGTCTTGCCTGGGAATCACCTGTCTCGATTACCATCACATGGTGTGTACAGAAGAAAGGCTGAACAAAACCTTGTCACCCTCTTGTACACTCTACAGCTGTCTTTTCAGTCCTACCAGAACAAATTGGAACCAAGGGATAACAGACTTTTCCACTCCCTTCCACACGGAATGCTTGATCCTAATTGCTCTGTGACCACTTTGATGGGATACTTTATGGAAAAGGAAGTTTAGAAAAATAAAACACCTGGGAAAGTAACTGACTTGTATTTTAGCATAAAATTATCAATACCTAGCACTTATTTTCAGTCACTTAAGTTTCTACTAATCCAGAATACATCTGCAATCACTGCCACCACTACTCTGACTCTGTTTTGCTGCTTTTTGATCCACTTGTGAATAATGTGCACATAGATGGAAAGTCAGCTTTGTGTCCTCAATATGAAAGCAAGTCATTGATAGTCTGGTGACCCAAGCCTACAAATTCACATTCCCCCACTGCAAGCAAAGGCAAGACACCACCTTCCTGCTCAACTGCCAACTTTGAACAGGAGACACAAAAAGTAACTAAGGAAACACCCCAAACCACTCAATACTTAGCCACAGTGACAGTCCATGAAGTACAGAATTCTATCTTTAGGAGAGCCACACAGAGTATCTAATACACACTGAAGATGATGCAAGTAAAAATTATTTCCTCCCCCACCAACCAGCAGCACAGCATTCACCTAGGTCAGACTGACTCTGAACTATCACCACTAATACTGACAGATTTGTAAATCTTCTTGTTGAACCCATTTTTTTGTTTTGCCTTCTCACAATATGTTGTGAAAATAAGCTCTATAACTTATGTCAAATGTAAAGCATTTTTTTTGCATTGTGTTCAGTTCTCCAAATTCTCAAAATCATGAATAAATCATTTCCTATTAATTTCCTCCCAGTATTTATAATTATCTTTCATGTCCTCCTTCAAGCACCTCTGTTTCAAACCAAAATTAGTTTTTTTACTTGTTTTTTTTTTTCTTTTTAATAGAGAAGCAATTTCATTATGTTCCCCATTACCTCTCTTTTTTACTATAGTGGCTAAATATCCCAGAAGATTTAGAATTACATCAGTCCTAGAAAAGAGGCAAATGTTCAAGCATTTACAAAATTTTGGTGGGAAGTAATTTTGCCCAGGATTTTGGAAACAGGCTGTAGATTTTTTTTTATTTTTATTCTGTCTGTATAGAAACTCAGAAACATCACAACATTTCAGCAAATATGTAGGAGGCAGGGCCCAACCAGCCCATACACAATAACTGGGTCACAGAATTCAACACCCATCTTGTCATGAGACTTGCAGAGGGTGACAGAACAGGGACACACTCTCTACTTCTGATTACAAAATGCTGCATCTCTTTTGTCTTTCTTGATTAGGGAAAAACAATGAATCCACAGCCTCACCACTCTGCTGCAGAGTTATCCTGGTCTCTCAGTTTTTTTAAGCCGAGCATTTTCCTGTCACCCAAAGCTCAAAAGTGGACACTTTCTTCATAATGCAATTCCAAAACAAGCTTTCAAAGTAACCTATGTTAAAAGAAAACAGTTTTTAAAGCCTAAGATATGCATATAACACATTTTTCTGGGCTTATCCCAGACAAAAGTGAAACAAAACCATTTACAGCAAGATGAGAGATGGCATCACAGTGCCAAGTGCAGGAACTCCAAGCTACAAATGAAAGTGATCACAAGCAGAAAACCTGTGATGTGAATAACAACATACAGGTTCTAACAATAAGTCATTAGCTATGAAATAAACATATAAATCCCCAGAACTTTAGTATTATGTTTAAGCAGAGATGTCTGTTTTCCCTGACACATCTTTTGACTATGGCAAAGAAATGCAAGATCTTTACCTGTAGCTTGTGAACACTCTAGAATGCAACAGCCAAGATCATTTATTACAGAAAGCTGTCTCTCTAGAGTATTTTTATTCATGCCATAACAAAGAAATTGTTATTTTGAAACAAACCAAGTTCTGACACACATAAGATCTAACTTAAAACTCTAGAGCTACCATTTGACACCTTCTATAATGTTTCTCTAATGTTTCTATAATGCTTTTCCCAAATAGGAAAGCAGATTTCACTAAGTTCACATATTAAAACACAACTCTCCGTGACATAATGTCCTACAATTCAATACCTCCTTAAGCTAATCATTATAAGTTGCACATTACAATCACTTCTTAACTGAGCTAGAAATACATGCAATATTGACAAAAGTGCTAAGAAACACATTTAAGACAGCAAATTTCTAATGGGAAATGGAGAAAACCAAGAGATAAAGAATTCAGAATACTCATTAAAATGAAAAATGCCTTCTGCAATTACTCAATAGGAAGTTGAATAAGTCTTTTCACTGAAAATAGCAAATTGAATTTGCCTTCTTTTTTCTGAATTCTATTAATATACAGACATCGTGATACAAAATAAGTCTGCACATGCACTTGGATCCATTTTCATTCTGTTTTGAACTGGAATGTCATGTCTTTGCCAATTTATTAACAGAGACAGAAACAAGACTATTTCTGCCTTTCTCTAGATGCATCTTCTTTCATCTGTCCTACACAGTTATCTATGTTACATTTGTGACTAGTTCCTGTATAAATTGGCAGTAGTTTATACCCACTAAAAAAATTAGGAATCTGATACTTTTATATGACTGTAAAATATTCCTGTGTTTGGTTTTTGTTTTGTTTCTTGGGTGTTTCTAGTACAATCATGTCTTCACTTATTTTCTCTACACCTGATCAACCTGCCTACTTGAAAAACGCAAGTTAACTTCAATTTGGAAGTTGTTTGTATTGCTAAAGTATGTTCTATGTAAGAAAATACTCAGGCACTTAAGTCCTTAGCATCTGTAACTAAAACTGCAGCTTGTGACTTTATATCCCTATACAACAGATTTAGTTAGGAAGCACTGTGTATTTGGCCAACAGTTTCAAGAGGGCTCCTTCAGAATTTTACTTGTGATTAAGATCTAATTCAAGGCTAGCAAACTACACACCACACTGTAAAAAGCTAAGAGTTTTAACTGCAGCTATGAAACTAAGGAATGTCTGCAAGTTACAGTGCAGGGTTACTTGGAATCCAAAGCACCTGCATGCTGTGAGCAGTCAGAACACAACCAGCCAGCGCAGTGCCCTGACTGAAGGACTGCTGCACACACCAGAGGCAGAGATCTACCCCACTGCAGAAAACAATTCTCCACTAAGCTGGAGTCAGGCTGCCTTCTGATTTAGGATACTCTGTGAGAGAAAGTTTCAAGGAGTTCTCAGGAAGATTTGAAGCAGTCCTGAGGGCTGACTGGAGGTGGACCCCTATGTATCAGCAGATTACTGGAGACTTAATGACAAGCAGGACAGAAGCAGACAAGGAAAGGACTTTTGAAGCGAGGTCTGGTACCCTGTATAGAACTCACCTAGAAATTCTGCAGAATTAAAAAAAAAAAAAAAAATTACAAGATACAGTAACAGCCTTGAAAATTCTTTGCAGCAGAATTGTTTCAGAGAGCAGCATGATCAGATCCTGTGTATTACAAAAACACTGAATACACTACAGCAATTGACAAAAGAGATTATGCCGTATTACTCCACAAGAAAGAATATATCCTAAAGATAGTACTACAGGATTTGAAATGACTAAGACTTAAATATAGCCTTGACATAATGCTGAATTTGTAAAATATTTTCCTGTTTATGAGCTCAAGTGAGTGACAGAACAATGGTATCATTCACAGAAAATCATTATAGGACATAAAAGGAATTTTAGAAATGGTAATGACATTATGTTATGAATAGTATTATTCAAGAAAGCAATCTTTTTAAAATTACAAGTTAAGTTTTTCCAATAATTTACTTGAAAACCAGAAAAAATACTAACAAAATACTTTCCAGTCCAATTTTAACACAATTTTTAAAAATTTCGTAGTATATATTCAGGCATTGAAAGCAAAAAAAATTTACGTTTTTGTAAATGACACAATTGCAGTTTTAACTAGTGACACTATGTCAGAATCATTAAGATTAAAGTGGCGATGTATCAAATCCAGTCTTGAAGAAATGATTGTGCAATCTGCATCCCAAATGCATAAAAAGGTGAAACTGCTAGTGATGATCCAGGCAAACAACCCACAAATAATTTAGCCTTTCTAAACTAAACCTAGGTTTGTGCACAAAAATATAATTATTCATATTATGATTACTAATACTGATTTTTAGCTTTTTATTGAGCTTCACAACATCATAAATAAAAAACAAGGGGTCTTACTTCCCTCTAACAAACTCATTACCTTATTTTTTCTGTACCCCAACAGATCAACTACTGCAAAGCTTTCATCTCCTATTGTCACCAGTGAGTGAGCAACTGAAAAAATAGGAAGAGGAAGCCCTTCCATTAAAATAATCTTAAAATAGTATCTGCCCAAAAATATCCATTTCAATTTAAAAAAAATCCTAGCGCGTGTTGCCTTCAAGTAATGATTTATTGAGGAGGATGCCTCTGTAGCTTCTAAGTTAGGACTGACATTTGAACAAGACACACCCAGACACAAGTATATCAAACTGAAGTAAGCCTGGTTTTCCAAGAAGACAAGAAAGGTACTTCTATCATCACACAAAATCTGGAAGACAGGTTTTTTCCTATTCCATTAATTCCACTGAAAGCAATGCACATTCACAAGAACTTCTAAAACAATATTCTTCAACTAAAATCATTAGTTCTCCTGCTCCTTTTCTGATAGTTTTTTTTTCAGTGCTTTTCATTACGGATATTAGGAGATGAAAGTATTGAACTGTCATACCAAGGAGCACAACCAGCTCTTCCCAGACACTTACTCCACAATTAGTCTTTTGGAGAATCTAACATGTTTATCACATTTCTCAGTGCAAGGTAGACATTGCCCAACTTCTTTAAGATCCCATTGGATCTCCTGGTCCTTGACAATCAGCTACTCCATCCAAGGAGCCACACACTGTTCATTCTGAGCAGCAACAGAGAGGATTCTCTTCCCCAGTCATCTCCTTGCTGATATCTTAATAAAGGTACTATAATCTTCTTGCCCCCACTTCTTTCTTCCCACTAGAAACAAAACAATGCTTAGATCACCATGATCTGTTATCTACCACTCTTAAGAGAAATTCAGTTATAGAGTCCAGAATAGATGCTTTTTGCAATATAGTCTTCAGTCTTAAAGAAAACATTATTTTGAGACAGTGTCCTGAAAGACAGCTATGGTATTAGAAAAACAACTGTGCATCAATAGCATTACCATTCTTTATCCATAGCAGTAATATCCACAGTGCAGGTGCTCACTGCTTTTAGTAATTTCAGTGCAACCCAAAAGCAGAACTGAACCCAGAAAACTCAGCAATGTTCACCGGTTGAAGCAGAAAGAAATCTCTGTTTTACCTTTCTGCTCCAGCCAGAACAAATGCTTGTTGGCTGCACAATGCAAGCCTGAGCCTAATGTTCATACTTACATCTGCTATTCCTCAGCTGTCAGACTGAAGAGGAACACCAATAAGCTACACAACTCGGCTAAAGCTGATTTAAATGCAAATGAGAATCAGACAACATGCAGAGGAATAACAAGCTTCTGAAAAAAACCACTTATCTCAAAAACAAAAATGATGTTCCAGAATGTTTCTCTTTATCCCTTAAAAGAAATTGAACTGAATAACAGCAAATACCAGCTCATGAAAGAAGATTTAAGTAAAGAGGTGTGTGCTAACACTGTAATACTGCTTTCTGACTTCTAAATAAAACTGAAGTAGAACACCACCACTTGAAATATTTAATAAGGCAGGAAATCTAAATCTCATATCCAATTTTCTTTCACCAAAACCTCTTTATCCTCAACATTACAGTAACTTCATTTATTCTTAATATTAACAGGTGCTGTTTTAATTCAGTGCCAGAGTCAGGACAGGACATAAGCATAATATTACATTTGGAAACATGAGTGAAATTTGGCAGAAGCTGCCGTGTTGAGGTATCTCAGACACTGCACATGTGCTCCTTGCTGTGAACTGTGCCAGCTATGAAAACTAAACCACTTTAAGGCAAGACGTCTTGCAAATCAGATGTATGGGCTGCCCTTTCTTCATATTCCACACAATACAAGACACAAAAACCAATCCCATAATGGCTGTCTGGGCACACATTGTTCCCTTCTGCTTTACAGCCATCCCCAAAAGTGTGCAATCATACCAAGATTTTTTAATGAATTCTGCTTCATAGCATCCAGGAATTGTATTTTTAAAGAAGTCACTCATGCATGAAGGAAACCATTGTCTCACACTGAGAAAACACAGAAGATTTAGCAGGTTGGAGCTAAAAATCAGCAGTTAGCATGATTATTGTAATTTTTTTTCATTGAGGAAAGTTCTTCCCATTCTTTTTTCACTTCCAAGCTAAGCAACTCCTTAAGAGCCAAAGTTGACTAAATTTCATTCTATTACAACTTTGCCCTGGTAGAGTCCTAACCTTTGATAGTTATCACATAGGGAACCAAAACAACATAGAAAAATGCAATGAAAAAATTTTGAATTATTTTGAATTTTATCAGTGAGTTTCACAGCTAGGTTACCCTCTTCTAAGGTCTCCCATTCACTGTAATCTTGCCTTCTTTAACTGAGCAGAGTAGGAATTTTTTTTTTTGCAGATGTATTATGTCACCACTTAGAAACAAAAAAGAAATTATTTAATTTGGCAGGTAAATTCACAGTTGGGTTTTCCAATATAGCCTGTAAATACAGAAAATATCTTTTATTTATTTTAAACCATAACAGCTATAAATTCTTGTCTATCTTCCTGTATCAGGATTCAAAAGCACAATGTCTGTCTTTGAAAAAAAAGGTACATACATGGGGTTGTTTGGTTTTTTTTTAAAAAAAAAGGCCATTAATTGAAACAACTCAGATTTCATGCCCAGAAGTGATATAATCTATGATGGCCATTACTATTCCATTTCCTTATTACAGTTGAAAATGGAATCAAGTTGTTAAAAAGTTTTCTGGTCAAACATTAAGTAGAAAACAGTACTCAAACAACTGCTCAAAATATTAAATTAGAATAAAACCAGATTGATTAGATATTAATTCTCCTGCTCTCCAGCTGCAGAATTTGCTTTCCTGGAAAAGCAAGAAGAATTGAATCTGTGTTTCACAAGAACACACCTGACATGTCAGCCTGCAAGATACTTTGCACAGGACTGCCATGTCCTCCTGAGAGGAAGGTGACCATGGCACTTGGGGACCTGTTTTGAGGTGAGCACAGTGGTGCTGGGTTAATGATTGCACTCGATGATCACAGAGGTCTTTTCTAAGCTTAACAATTCCATGATTTCACAACGCAGTCAGAATTGCACCTTGATGGATTCCAGACAGTGGGCAAGAAGTGTCAATCTGCAGTCTGGTGATTAGATCCCCTACCCAGGCATGAACCACCACCTTACGGCACTCTGGGAAAAGAAAAATGTGGATTTGAAACCCCCAGGTTGAGAAGGACCCAGGAACAAGGCCTCCTGTTTCTTGGACTCATCAGCTAATTAACTGCTAGTCCACTAAATATAAGATAGGTACCAAAAGCATCTTCCTAAGAGAAAACTGCAGAAAGGGGTATGGGATTTATTTTCTGATAAATGTAAGGGTCATATGAATGTCTAAGGTATACCCTGGTTTCCTACCAACCAGCTTCACTGTACCAGTGTTCCACATTACAGATTTCAAATTCTAATCAGGAAATCAGAACATCATCATCATATGATGCCTCCACAGACACCTGCCTCTTAGCTACTTTCTTAGCCAGGAGCCTGAATGTCATGAGCTGCAGTGTTGAACATTACAAAGCTTATGTCCTCTGTCAAAACCTGGGACATAAAACCTTCCACTGCATTTTAAACAGTATTTGCTTTATTTTTTCCAAGACAACAGCCTTTAGGATTTTAAATGGGAAGAAATTAGGTCTGGTCTTCCTACTGAAGCCTTCTTAAAACTGTTTTTCTTAAAAGTTTGTTGCAAAATTCTGAAAAGTGTATCTGCCTTTTACACCTTCCCTTAATATCTTTCGAATATAAATGTCTGGAGAGAACACTGATTTACTGAGAGCCTTACAAGTAGCAACTGTCTAAAATATTAGTCAGAAAAATATTTAAATATAATTCCAGTTTTTTATTTCTGTGTAACAGGTCTGATTTATCTTTGATCACATATTTTAGCAGTAAGTCATTAAAAATGCACAAAGAATTTTTGCAGAGATCAACCACAGAATACTAATCTGAACATTTAATGGCCTAAAGAAAAACACAAAAAACACAAAAAACACAAAATGGAACTCATGCACTTTAAGCAATCAAACATCTGCCTGCCTTTCAACACCACTTTGATAGGATTGTCTCTATTCCTAAATCAGAGGATATACCACGAGTCCCACTGTTTAAACAATCTTGCTACTGAAATACAATTTTAGAGAGTTTAAAATACAAAATTTTCTATCTGTGTTTCTGTTGGTGCACTGCAATAACAAGGAAGCTACTATTCACTTATCAACAAGAGTACAAATAATAAGACACGCCCTTCTCAGAGAACTGGAAAAACCTGCTACCTGAAAGCTGAAATGTCTCCAACTACCCATTCCTACATTTTGCTCTACTTTCAACTGAACTGAGGGAGGCTGCAAGGACTTGGTCTTAGCCTAACAAAAATAAAGCTGAGCAGAAAAGCAAGGACTGTGTATAAAAACCACTGAAATAATTATAAAATAGTAAGAAAAAACTATTTAAAATAAAAGGACAATCTTGGCACAAGATTGTTACCAACTGATGATGAATAAATTTAGGTTGAACACTCTAAGCAGCTTCATCATGTTGAGGAATTTAGCACTGGAAGAGGCTTCTAATTAAAACAGTGAGGGGGAAAGAGCTCAGCTGCTGTTAAGACAGCACTCCATATGGCTATGTCTGTATGACATAAAGCCTAGAAGAGCATGAAAATAAACTTGATGAATTGGCAGGTCCTTTCCTGTCCTATGTTCCTAAGAGAACAATACCTGTCAAGCAAATAACATCATTCTGATACAACTCTAAGATATAACCATCTGCCAGGCCATACCCTAGAATAATTACACCACAGAAAGCAAAACCAGATATTAATATCACAGCAGGACAATCTTTGCCAAGAATAAACTTCACAGAGTATATTTTCAAAAATGTCTTAGACCCATAACCTCATTTCTCATCATTTCATGCTGCCTCTGCAGAAAGCACACCTCTCATGCAGTACTCACAAATCTGAAAGAGCTCAGGTTATTTGTCTCCATGCAACCAGGCACTCCTATGATCTGCACCCCGAGCATTCTGCACACACACAGCAGATCATCTTACCCCAAACAATATGACATCTAGTATGCTCAACAGGCCCTTGATTTGCTACAACCCTTACTATCTTCATCTCAGGCAGGAGGAGCCAGAAACAGCTTTGCTGTTGAAAGGTTCAAATCACCACTTTTGCCCTCCTTAAACAGAAAAACTACAGCAATCGTGGAAGTGTAAGACAATTAGTTAGACATGAACAGTCACAGAAATAACACATTCTATTAGACTAACCTTTATAACTTGAAAGAGCAGACAGTCTTTCAGGCATACCAGCCTTTCAACTTGCTTTACATCCAGAGATACATCCCTATTCCTTACAAAACTGCTGTGGTTAAACCCATGGAAAGTTTTTCAGAACAATAATAAAACTTGTGTCTGAGCCCTACAGTTTCTGTAAATTTATCTCAATCTGTATTTTACTTAGCTTTAGTCTCTTAGCGAAGCACAGAGCATGGTAGCTGCAAGACAGCATTACAATCCATTTTCAGTTTGTTTATATCACACCACAGCATTTTCCTACTATTTTAGTTCATCTGCTTATAACAAAATACCAGTGCTTTTTAACCCTGTCATCCAAACAGCATACACTCTTTTATTCATTATGAGAGCCTACAGATCTGATTCACAGTATATTCTAGACATATGACTGCATAATTCAGGTTTGAAAAAAGGTGTGCTGCAAGATACCACAAAAGACTTCCCATTAGCCCTGCTGAGAATAAACAGACATATTTTACTTGACCTACCCTACTAACCTCAGCAAACTGAACCTTAGCAGCAGATGCCAAGCTCAAATGACCACTTTAACACCTTCATTGCAACTCCACATCAAGTCTTTGATCATTTTTCATCTGGAAGCACCAAAGATATTTCTGCTTCTTGGCCCCTATACAGCCTCCTCATAATCCACCACCTGATCTCCCTTGTACACAAAGTGGGAATACTCATCTCAACTTTACCTGCATTTCTCTCCATCACATACAGAAAGGGATATATTGGATACTGCTAAGATAAATTCAGTTAACTGTTTGTAGATAGTTTTGATTATTTTACCATAGTGTTAGATAGCAAAATAAAAAACTATAACAATATCATATATATGGCCTCTGACAAATTTTGACATTCAGCAGTCTGATACAAAAGTAAATAAACTGGAGGATGAAATCTACTTGAACTGGTTTTCATTTCTCTAAATATAACAAAATTGTAAATACACAAATTATTTGAAGTATAATTCATTTTTGCAGAAGCTTAAGGTAAAATGCAATAAAGTTACTGAGAATATTTTGTATCACAAAAGGTCTTTCCCTTAAGATAAGCATTAAAAGAGGAAACACTACTCTTCAGAAACACTCTAAGCACAGAAAAGGAAAAGCTGTCTATAAAAAACTAACTTAGTGCATTCAGAAAATATGCAGATGCCAAGAACTGCACTCATTTCAAAATACTCTTGCTTTGTGTCTTCTGCTTCTTCCAAACTGCACCCACAAACAATTTAAAAATTCCCTCTCAGATATTATGATTACTCTCCTACACTCACCCCTGGTCAGTTTACAGCAGCCTGAATTATTTTGCTATGTCACTGCAATGACAGTAAAGGAATGCTGTGTCCCAAGTAGCACAGCCATTTTTAGTATATTATTTTGAAACAATACTTTCTGAAATACTGTCTTGGAATATGACTATGGGATCTCAGGAATAGTTGTTTAAGCTAGGCCTCAGCCTGATCGTCACAAAAACTTGCAGTTTTTATTGGCAAGGTTCTTCTTTCTTAATTTATATTTAATTCCAAGTTTATAAAACTAGATAGATAATTCTGGGAGCTGGTTAAATCCCATGCCAAGTCATAAGCCAAAGACTCCCATGAAAATAGGTCAGATCAAGAACTCTCTGATAAGACATCAGCAACAGAGAAAGAAATCTGCCTCACATTGACTGCCAGAACACAGCCCAGTTTAGCTACATGGAGGAAACATCTCAGCATCACTTAAGGAACTACTACAAGGAGAAGTACAAGCCAGCCTGACATTACTGTTTGTTCTCTCTTCAGCACTGTCTAACAAAGAAAAGGAAACAGAACAAACACTGTGCCCCATGACAATGCAACTTACTGATTGGGAACCACTGACCTAGGCTGTGGTACCACTACATCAATTCATGTCAGGGCTGAAGCCAGTTCCATACCTGGTGATCCAAACAGCACATCCCTTGACCCTTTAGAAATAGGCTTTTATTTAAAGTTCTTACCATCCATTCTTTGTTACAAGATTCCTGTATGATCCAGTGGATTAGCTGAGCTATTCCTTTAGCTTTACTATTTACAGGACTACTTCTCTGTTCCCTTCCAGCATAAGTTCAGAAAAAAATTCTCCTGAAATGTGCTGATTCTGCTAAAAGAATGGCAAGCATCTGACATTTTCCTTTCTGCACCTCATCACTCTCTGCTTCTTTGTCTGGCCTGAGAAAGGTTTCACTGACAAGGAAGGTGGGGAAGACTCATTAGGGAGAGAGGTTTGATGCAACAATCATCTGAAACTCAAGGTCCCTTGGTAACAGCTGCAGATGCACACATATACCCACACGCATTCAGTCTTATTGCAGTGAGGATGTCTTAAACACATACATCATGAAAGAATTTTTTGTACAGTAGACGTGCATATGAGGAAGAGTTTATGCATAGAAACATCCAGCCCCCCTCCCTAAAAAAAAGATTATCTAACTACAAAGAAGAGAAAATATGTCATTTCCCATGTGTTTGTAACTTCTAGTTTCTAGATTTGTGAGTCGACCTGCAACATGTAAACACTGGATTTGGGATTACCTTTCCTATTATAACACAGTAAAAAACATCACAAGATTTAGCACAAGGTAATTAGACATTAGGCTTTCAGTCAGGCTGTGGCATGTTCTTACTTCTCCATTGGGAGGGCAGGCTGTCACACACACCCATATCAAATCTTATATCTCTAGTCAAGCATTCAAGTGGGGAGATAACATCTTGGCATACTACTCAAGAATGAGTTTTCAAGAAGAAGGGTTCATATTATTACTTACTAATTCAGAACGATAAATTATTTAATGCCTCTAAAAAGCGTTCCAAGAACTACAGAGATCTATTTCTTTCTAAAGGCAGGAAAATATATACAGATGTAGAGATATATTCTCTTAATTTCCACTATTCAGGAGATGATATAAGGAACAGTAGAGGGACATTAACAGTTGTTAAAGCAGAATCAAAACCTAGCCCTGTTGAGGGAGGAAGAAGGTGGCAATATGCTTTTCATATGTGTGTGATGACCAGCACATGGGTTGTAAGGCCCACACTAACTGGAAGGCACAAAGAGAAGGTTTAGCCCTTTGCTCACAGACCTCTCAAATGCACACCTAAAAATAAGGGAAATCAGCATTTGAATTTGACCTGCCAGTGAGTGAGAAGCACCCCAGTACTAGGACAGGGATGAAGAAGTCTGGCCTCTGTAGTGAGGACACTGTCCTTGTATCCAGGGAGCGAGAAGCATGCTGGAATCCTGCAGACAGCAGCAACTCCAACCACGCCTGTGCAGGCACTGGAAGAAAGACACACTCTTATTTTTATCCCACTGCTGAGTGACCTTATGAGCTGCAAATTAGCAGCTAAACAAATATCTAACCATAAATATCACACACAAGATGATTAGACAATTGAGTGTAACTACATTTATTACTTATATCTTTACAATGTGGGCCAAAGTAAGAAATCACAAAATGTAGCTGCTCTGACACAGTAGAAACTGTTCATACAAACACAGTGAACAGAAGGTCCAATTACTTAATACTTCCCTGTTACTATGGTCTGTTAGTGTTAGACCACATAAATGTGCATGCATGTTTTCTTGTGAGCAATCTGGAGATACTCCTTTCTTATTACCGAGGTGATTTTTTTCATAGAATCACAGAATGGTTTGGGTTGGAAGGAACCAAAGAGATCACCTAGTTCCAACTCCACTGCTGTGAGCAGGAATACCCCCCCCCACTAGATGAGGTTATTTAAGACCTCATCTGACCCAATCTTGAACACTGCCAGGGATGAGGCATCTACAACTTTTGTTATTTGTTCCTGAAGTACCCACCATCCCAACTGAACAGCTTGTGAAAATGTACATTTTCACAATGACACTACACGTCACTCTAGACTTTCACCTGTGGTGACAGCAGGTTTGTTTTAATAAGCTGCAGCGTTTTGATAAGTAATGCATGTGTCTTTTGAACTGATACATACATTTTAAATATTAATGCTGTATCAAAGCTAAATGAAAGCTTTAGAGAAGCCAGAGTAAGGGATTTAATAAGGTAGGACATTTAACTCTCTGATGTAAGCTACCAGCACTTAAAATGGTGAGCTCAGTCTGTGGATAAAGAAACCAGAATACCTCTTGTTTTCTTTCAAGTGTAATTGCTATTACCCAGAGGAAGTCAAGACAGCTATGTGTAATTCATTAAATAGTGTGGTAAAGTTGAAAGTCTGAGGAGTAAAATACAAATTCAACATTAATGAAATGACATTTACTCAACAGCCATCACATGTCCACCTACACAAAAAAGCTACAGAATTAAACATTGTGTTACAATTGCTTTCTGCCTCCATTCACAGAGCAGTTAAATAGACTATTTACCTAAACCTACCTTCCTACGGGATGCTTTAGTTCCAGACCCTAAAAAAAGCTAACACCACCCATGGTTTGCTGGCCCAGAAGTGAACTACTGGGGACAGAGTTACTGGATTGAGACGACCCATCTTCATATGACATATGTTGATTTTGGTTCTCTGTACTTTTTTACAGTCAGTTAAGGTGATAAAAACCAACCAGAACTGATTTGGGTCACACACACGCCCTAGACAGCTCTTCTCTAAATATTAAAAGAAAAAGAGCATTTGGCAAAATTTCTTACATTCCCTTGGTGTTCTATGACTTATTAAATATAATTAGCAGATCAGCCAGCTTCTACTGTGTGAAAAGTTACTCAGTTTGCAAAACTTTCCTAATAGCTATTACCTAAGACTCCCGTGCTGTGTGAAATGTGTGGGCTTGTTTTTTCTCAGAATCCAAATATTTGTCATATTAATGCCTGCACATGACTCTTTAAATCAGGTATCTACAAAAAAAGTATGTTTTACAGCTCTGTTAGAGTATCTTTCTGTATCTAAAATATTTAACATCTTCTTCAACAGCCATGTCACCTGAAGAGTCTTCTTTTCAGACAAATTTCTGTATTGGTTTCTAACACCCTTCTGTTCCCATCCCAAGCTTTTTTTCCTTTGTAAAGGAAGGTATTTAATAGCCTTAATTCATCAATGTGACCAAGTTAAATAAAAGGCCCTAATGAGAAGGAATTTTCATTACCTTCATTAATAAATAATAAATGCATATGTCAAGAAATCAAGAGTTAAGATAATGTTTAATACAGTACATAGTGTTAGAAAAGTTTCCATAGCTTCTGGGATGCAAAAGCCTCCACAACTGGCACAATGAAGTTTTCAGCTTTTCTCCAGTGGCCAATCTGGTCATTTGACTCCCAGTAAGTCACTTGTCCCCTTTAACTTCCCTCTTCCAGTAACTGCCTTGTGAATCCTTCCTTTTGTGGCAATCACAGCACAACTTTGCACATCTAACTGCTCGGGAAGACATTCTCCTCTCCTGCTGCAGTCCAGAAAGCTGCTATTTGCAGGGACAGCTTCTTCCTCAGTCTGGCTGACAGCATGCCCACCATCCCTTAGAAGCAGCACCTTTCAGCGTCTCTAAACTGATGGAGCTACAACAGCATTCAACCATCTACATTTGCAAGTTGCAGCCACGGTTCTAAACAAAGGAAAACATCTGTCTTTTCTACACTCAATACAAAAATGTGTTTGCTGGACAACTGATCTCTGTCTTGCCTCAGTGCTCAGCTACTGCACATGATTTTTGCTCTCCATTTTAACCATCAAGATTTCTTGAAGGCAGCCAGTCTTCCCTGGGAAGCACCCAGGGTGTCTAGCCAGGTCCCACGGCACAGACACATGACTTTCACAGCAGTCAGATGAGGGACCAAAGGCACCCTTGAGCACTTGGCTCAAAGCATGCCATTCACAGTTTTATCCTCTGAGGTTTGCTTGCCATTTTGATACCCTTGCTCAGCTTGCTCAGACTGGTGGAGGCAGCTGGAAGGTGGTCCAAGTCACTGTCTGTATCACGTTTCAAACACTCGACAAGCTTTCGAAGCAGAGAGTCACGCACTGCAGCTCAAGCCCTTTCAAATTTGTTGGGCTGTAGTATTTGTAGTGTCATTTCAGTACCAAGACGAAGTTTCTAGCACGTATAATTTTGATGTTTTAAAGTCACAGATTTGGATCCTTAGAGAAGTAACCAGTCTTTGAGTGAGAAGCCTACAAGCTGTGGTACGGGATGTTCTCATCCTCACAGAAATTAAATGCTGGGACTGAAGTTACAGGTTAACTCGATGTGTAATGGAGGTAACACAGATTTGCTGAATCAGTTAACCTTGGAGACTAGGCAGCAAAAGGCTCCTTTCAGGGTCTCTGGGATTCCCAGATGGCAAGAGAGCCGCAGCAGTGTGAGGATAGAGTGTGCCCCGGGCAAGACAGCTAACAAAGGGTTGCTGTTTGTCTTGGTGGGAGCAGCACTAACTGCCTTGGGCTGGTAGGAGGGAAAGCACTAAGGGAGGAGCAAGGATTTTCAGATATGATTTAGAGTAGCGATTTCCCACGTTTGTTAAGCTTTAGCCTTCATTCACCTTAACTAGACAGCAAGCTGCTCAGCGAGAGGTTGGTTTTGGTCACTTGTCCAGCCTTGCTAGTTTCAAGATGATGCAGCCCTGACATTCCCTCTTCCACATGCACATTTCAGTTACAACGCAATCCTAACACAGAAATTCACTGTGTTCACAGCTTCCCAAATGACCCAGATTACAATGAGATAATTAACTGCTCATGAACGGCTATTCACTGAAAACGTCTATCACAGTATCTCTTCAGCCACTGAAAATCTTCATTAGTGTATCTGTCAAATCTCTGAAGAAATTCAGGACTGTTTCTTTAGATTCAGAATTAAACCAGATTTAGTTCTTGTTTTCCAACTCTCCTGGACCGTGATAAATAAGCAAAGCTTTTCATCAGCTGAACTTGTAAGGTAGTGTTCAAAACCACAAAAACCCCTCCCTGTATGCCAGATGAAGCTTCTGATTCAGTCACATCGATGTGTGAAATAAATATACTTCACCCTCATGTATAATTAGCAATGTCAAGTCTGTTTCTTTAGATAGCATTCATGGCATATTGTCTGTGAAACAGCAGCTCTGCACTTCGTATCTGAAACTACTTTGTTCCTCTCAGAACAGTTTCACTGGCTAAACCAAGCTCAATCCACTTAACAATATATTATGAAAGCAATAAAAGTTTTCTATGCTCTTTTTATACATGGATGTGTGTGCTCTCAAATTCTGAGACACAATTAGTAGCTCTGATGCAGTTTTACTCTATGCCTAAACTTGCTACATAATTTATGATGCAACATGTTTCGAAGTCAGTCCTTACTAACTCTTGGCTGTATTTGCAATACTTCCCTATTTTTTCAAAACTTCTCCTATCATATGTGATGAAATACCATAAGAAATTTGAGTCATTCTTGACTCAAAAAAGAGGCTGTCTTTACAAGACAATAAAGTAGTACACAATTAGACAACACACAATACTTATACCACAGAATGGTATAACACTTCCACAACTTTATTTATTAATAATAAACATGATATGAAATTATTCTTGGTCTTTAACACACATCTATTTATTGCTTGGGACAGCAGAAAACAAGCAACAGCCTAATTCAGTATCAGAAAACAATGAGCAAGAGTCATCATAAGGGAGTCCTACCTGGATAACTGTTTTCACTTCAAGAGCAGCATAAGATCATTCATTTTTCAGATTGCCAAGCTGAGTGTCTATGGAATCTGAAAGAAAAGGGAAAAGGCAATAGTAATGTGACATTCTAGTCAGTACTAGACATATTACATATTTGCATTTTTTTCCTTCTAATTGTTAGAATAAAATTAAATTAGTTAACTTCCAAATATCTGATTCTTTATGAAACTCTGCAGAAACAAGAGAAGTCAAAAGACTTATTTTAGCTGGAGGGAGAGAGGATTTTAAATTGCGTATTTATTCTGCCGCCACACTTGTCCTAGATAAATTGGTTTTAAAATTATAATTAAGCAAAATAATTATTTCAAAATGGGTACAGGTAAGCTTTATCTAACATATAACATCTGTAAGACTTCAGACATATAATCTCATTTAGACATGAACAATATGCAAATTCTGATACAAAATTTTAGGTGTAAACCTTCTACCACTGCACTGAATGTGTCCACTTTAAGAAGCCCTTAAGTACTTGTGACTGCTTGCCTGTAGTAAAGATGCTTATTTCTTTGCTTCACCATAGCTAATTACTCTGCTTTGAAAGCTACCAGTAAGCTTTAGACCATAACTGGCTGCGCACACCAACATCGAGCAAATGTCCATTATGCACTGCCTATGCTCCAACACACTGGGAACACCCCAGGTCTCCCCTTGGCAATAAACTGCAGAATTGGAGCAGCAGACCATGGAATACATGTAGGGGCAGTCCTGGTGTGTGCATGACAGTCAAAACAGGATCAAGGCAGACCGGCTCTTCCATGTTCATGTGTCACCATCTCCTCCGCACACTGCAAACTACAGTACAGTTCATCTCGCCCATTTATATTACATATAACTCCTCTTTAATATGGTTTTTAGTTATACTTTATGGACTGATTCAACTATTATCTTTAAATACTGATGTCACTGAGGATAGAAACCATGAGTTCATTCCATGAGCTTTTTGCTGCAAGCTTATTACATCACTGACAAAAAAACCCAATAAAGACATTGGCCACTGTAGCAAGATGTGATTCCAAGAGATTAAATAGACTGAAACCCCTTTTATATTAGCAGCTCATCTCTTCTTTAAAGATTACAACTGTGAGATAAGATTAATTCCAGCCATGATTCATAATGTAGATTGATAAAACATTTTCAGAACAAAACCTGTAGTCCCAAAGACTAGTCTGCTTAATGATGCTGGCTTGAGAACACAGGGAATCTGTTAGCCTACCAAGGTAGGGGGAAAATTCAAGTTGTGTTCTTTGGTAGTTAAGCATAATGAAAGCAGATATCCAAGAACATCAAAATTTTGTGCATATTCAGACATGCCTTATTTTTTATTTCTGATGGGTTTCCCCTAAATACAAGAGTGTCAGCTAAAATGAAGAGCATGTCAATGTATCTATCATCTATTTCTGTCTTTGAAAACTCATTTGTCAAAGAACTTAACTGAACACTTTTCATGGTAATGCTCAAAAACAATTCACTAAAATACAAAAACATGGCATCAGAGCCATTCTCAGAACTGCCATATGGCCAATGTGACACGGGACAGAGCTAGTGGTCTGGGCTGTCAAGGGCTTTTAAGGATACTGCAGTGTAAGTTATTTGAAGTGTATTAAGTAATGTTAGCACTCTGTCTATTTCTGTAATACAGGGCAAGGTACTATATTAGATAAGTACATGATATCACTTGTGATAGAAATGTCCACAATCTACTGAAAGCAGGTATAAATAAATTCAGCTTTATTAATGTACTTCTAAGACTAAAATTAGGAGGACCCAATTTAATATACTCCATCTTTTCTTTTACAAACAAAAACCAGCAGCAAGCAGGAGATGAGGTCAGGAAGAATACACACACCATAGCCTGGGATTAAACTGCATTAGCACAGCTATGCGGGAAGCTTTCATCACTCCTACACATAATTCATGTAGTTCTAGATGGTCAAACTTGCTTAACTCACTGCAACAACTTTCCAAAACGTACTCTACAAGGCAACTAACAGACACTTTGCTAGTAGCAAGACTGGATTTTTTTCCTGCTTGTCTATTCATTATCATAGCAAGTTCCACTTTAAAACTTAAAAAGAAGAACTAGCTTGGAGGGAAGACACTGCTGAATGAGTTTTTATAGATCCATTCTACTCCCTTCCTCATGCTAGAATTAAATGACAGGCTCACGGGTGGCCCAGGTGCTTGGCACACAGAATGGGAAGATTCAGTGCATGAAAGCAGAACTAAGGCTGGAGTTTCAGTGAAAGGCAACATTGCAACATCAGAAGATGGGAGTTGCAGCAGATCATCATCTTCGTGAGAAGCACAGTATCCTGCAAAGCACTCAGGAAAGGACTGGAAGTTGCCACTTAGAAAACATACTTGTGATCATTTCCTATCTGATGTTGGGATGTTAACAAAAATGCAAATAAATTTACAAAGTAATAGTACACTCCTTAGCTTGCTTTTTCTGTACCCGGTATTGACTTTTACACTGTACTTTTTAAACTTACAGCTCTGACATGTGCCTAATTTAAAATTTAGCTTCCTAATGACATGCTTCTACACAGAAAACATTTTACTACAAACACAAAAACGCAATACTAACTCAGGTTCAAGGTCCATCTGACACAGCGTCCTGTTTCTAATAAGTACTGCTAGTGAGTGCATGGAGAACAAGAACAGAGTAAACATACAGCTACCATTCCTTGATGTACTGTGCCAGCTGACAGCAATCTGCAGCTCTGGGATTTCCCATCTCCTTTTAAGTCTACACATGTAAATATAAACATATTCACAATAAAGTCCAAATCTAGTCAATGTCTGAAATAGTTTAAATCAAGTCCTCAGCACTTAGGTTACTGCTTTACTCCTTTTCATGCAGATGAATAAACTGGCACAGTTGAAACTGATGACTCTCATTCACTCATTTTCTAGCTCTGCATGATTAAATCACAAACCCTAAATTAACTGTTGCTTTAAGACAGCTTTTAGAAGCTACATGAAGTCACACACCCTGAATGTAAAAACTCTTAATCCAAACAGGGACATCTAGCAAAATCCTTATGTTAATTCTAAGTGAGATTATAGATTTGATCATCCACATCAATCAAGGACTAAGAATACTTTCAGTAAGTGAATAACCTACTAGTAAATTAAGTAAGGTATTTCTATAAAAATAGCCAAGATATAACATCCCTGCATAAAAGAGACCTGATGGATGATAATACTTCATACCAAAATTCTAATTACTATATTTTAAAATTAACACCTACAAAACAACATGCCTCATTAAAAGGCTCCTGATCTAAGTAAACTTAAAATAAGATCTCCAGACCTCATCCAAAAAACCTAAGTGTAAAAAACAAATTCTGAATTCAGCTACCAAAGATAGCTACGAGGTCTAATGATGTTGATCACCACTGTCCAGACTGTTCAGTCTTCCTCAAGGAAGAATTCTGGTGCTGGGTGATATGGTTTAGTGCTTTAGGGGTTACAGTGATAGTGCTGATGGGTTCACGGTTGAACTTGATCTTAAAGGTCTCTCCCTACAATGCCGATTCTATGATCACTGAAAGTTATTGCCCATTAAGTTATTCTACAGTTTATTTAGAGGGAATAAAAAGCAAAGATATGGCAGGCTGTTTAAGAAATCAACTCAATTAAGAAGCTCTGGAAGCACGGAAAGGCACGTTGTTGAAAACACAGGTAAAATAAAACGAAGCTAGGAATTCAGAAGTGAAAGCACACAAGTAGCATGCAAAGGCACCTACTGCTCTTCCCAGCTCTTAGCTCAAATATCATCTACCTTCTCCACATGCAACACGCCAAATTAATAGCTATTTATTGCTCCACACAGATTAAACGTAGGCATTAACAGGAGCTGGCCTCACAGGTGAATTAAGTTATTACCAGCCAATTCATAAAAACGCCTCCTGTTCCCGATACCCCATAAATTGAAGTTGATAGGTCTCCAGAGCCCGGCTGCGCAGCCCGGTGTCCCTTAATGGCTCAGTCACATCCATTACTTGCCAGAGCGAGCTCTGCGCAACGAATCCCGGCAGCCCGGCAGGTTTTAAAAGCCGGAGCACTCGCCGTGATTAGATCCACCGTGAGCTCCCCCGCCCGCTCTGGCACGGCCGGCGCTGCCCGCGGGGGGGTCTCGGGGATCCGGCGCTGCCGCACGGAGCCGCTCGCCCTGGGGAGCCCCGCGGGCAGGGGAGCGGCTCCAGGGGGGCTCCCCGGGGAGGCGGCGGCGGCCATCTCGGAACCGGCGCCTCCCCGCACCCCCGGGACAGAGCGGCCACAGCCCGGCACCTGCCGCATCCCCTCGCTCGCCCGCTGACCCCTCCAGCGGAAAATCCCTCTGGCGCGCCGCGAGCGCCTCGGTGCCCCCCGCCGCGACCTTCACCAGCTCGCGGACCCCCGCGGGGCCACGGCTCGTACCTGCGGCCGGGCCTGATGCACGAGAGTGGCTCAGCTCCGTCTACCCGCGGCTCCGCTCGCCCCGGCTCCGCATCGTCGCCACCGCCGCCGCGCTGGGCCGGGCCGGGCGCGCCGTGCACCGCCCACCGGGGCGGGGCCGGAGGAACCCAACGGCCGCGCGCCCACGGCCCGCCCGCTCTCAGGGCCCGCGTGCCATTGGCTGGCGGCGGGAGGGGCCGCGCGGGGCCGGGCTGCCATTGGCCCGCGGCGGAGGCCCGCCCGCGAGAGCGCGTGATGCCGTGTGGCGGGGCTGGGCAGCGGGTCCCGCGCCGGGAGCTCCCCTCCGGGATGAGCTCCCCTCCGGGATGAGCCCTCTCACGGCGGGGCGAGCACGGGCCGCGGGAGCCCCGTGGGGTCCGCCGCCGGGGCTGCCAAAAATTCCTTACGGCTCTGCCCAAAAGCAAATGCAAAGCTCTTCACGCAGTAACCATTTGTGCTAAGCTTCTTCCTATTTTTGTTTATTTATTATGCCAATGTATTTCAAGTCTTTGAGTTAGAACACCTTTGCATACGCATTTTTTTCCTCTCTAAAAATTTGCTAAAATGGTTTGCTGGATATATGAACTCTCATCTTGTTCGGACCTCTTTAGCATTGAGTCCTCAGACCTTGCAGGCAAAGGTTGGAAAGCATCGGTCAGGGCTGTGCACAGGGGAGCAGCAGTGATCTGCAGCAGCTGTTTGGCCAAGCCCGGAAAGGACTGGTGACAAAGCAAATTAATTCATTTGCCAGCTCCGCGCCTTCTGTTTAATGCACATGCTAGCAGTGAACCGCATTCTTTCACTGCGATCCAACTATTTTGTGATAATGCGACGATGTTCCTCTAATGTTTATTGAAAATATCCTTAAAAGCTACGCTGGGAAAACAATACTTCGGTTTGCATCTCCTGCTGGGTTTTATTTCCTCCTGTTTTGTTTCACTCTGAAGCCTCAGTGTTGAACCAGACGCGATCCCTCAGTCTGCGTCCGTGTGCCTCTGCTGTCCCCCCAGCCCAGACCCGCGGTGCTGCGCGGCCGGGGACACCGCGCTGCTCCAGGAGGGAGCCCGGGCGAGGAGCAGCACAATTAAAGGCTATCAGTATGCGAGTGAGAGATAGACAGGGCTTGGCTGCTGGCAAGCTGGGTGACTTCCCCAGAAGCAGAGGCTACAGTCCTACTTGTGCATGAAAGGATGTGACTTTACTCTTTTGGTGAATCTCCTCTTAATTAGTTGCTTTTTATATAAAATATGCCAAGGATTCTTTCAGTCTTTACCTAGCAAAGGAATACACTGGTATTATGAATATGTATGTTTGCTACAGCAGTGCTGTCCAACATCCACACAGCTCGGCTTTTAGTGCCCTGGACTGCCAGCCTGCAGAAGTACTCCGTAGTCCACAGCATGCTGTACTGATACTAGTTCCTGCCTAATCTCTTCAAAATTTGTCATTACAGGTGGTTTTGGACAGCTGTAATTCTTCTGCACTGAGAGAGGCCTTTCAGCATTGTCTTCAATCAGCGTTTTCAATGAAGTGCTTAATTGTGCCAAAAATTCATTGCAATTCGTAAGCAGTTCCAGAAGACTAGTTTCTTACAGTTTCCTCTCATGTCTTTTATTACTAGACATATGGTTCTGTAGTGTATAATGCAGCTACTCTCATTCAGCTTCCTTTGACATTTGTTCCTATTCAGTTTAAAATTGCAGTATTTGACACACTACACGATTACAGGATTTCATTATGTTGTCAGTCATTTTTTGTTTAGATGAGCAAATCATTAATAATTACTTCCCTTTTATCCATATCTTCAAAGACAGGATATGGTCCTTCCTTTTGTGATCCATCAGCAGCTGAAGCGTTCCTGAAAGGAAACCTGTTGAACATACATGGTTAGTTTTTGAATAAGTTATTCTCAAAGCCAGTAGAGTAATTACAGTGCCTAGAAAAGCTAGACATCTCAAATGTAGCTCAGTTCCTGGACGAATACGTATTTTTTGTGGGTTTTGAGATCAAATTCTAGATATTCATCTCACTGTCCTTTTAAAGAAAGGTTTCACAAGATTAAACAAATGCTATGCTAATAATTTCCTTCTTGTTATGCTGAGTAGCACCAAAGTACTTTTTCATATCTTAAGACAACTCCATTTGGAAAATTAATTAGAAAATAAATAGTTCTGTGTTCTGATACTTTATATGCAAACTTTTAGTTGCAGTCAGGCTGTTGTTGGAAAAATTTAAATTCCCCAGGATGAAAGCGCTGACAGACACTAAGCAACAGAAATCCAAAACACGACTTCCAGTCAGAAAGATGAATTGCCATTGTGCCTATCCATGTATTATCCTTCTTTTCCTATTGAAGGGTTTGGCAAGAGTGGATTTAGCCCTCTGTTGGTTTTGAAAAAGGGCGTTTTCTTCACAAATCCAAAGCAAAGCAACTCCTGTAAGCTGAACACTCAGTAATAGCAAACGTGATGAAACTAAGGAGACAAGGAAGAACTTTCCACAGATCAGTGCTTTTTCCAAACCCAGGGGCTTTTCCAAGACATCTTCAAAGAACATTTTCCTACATGACTTTGGTTAAGAACTAAGCATCTCAAAATCATTAAATCAGTCCAAGTCTACAAGCCAGACTAGAAAAAGATGGTTAGGGAGGTCAATTTAAGCAGGTTGAATAACCTGCTCCTTTTCGTTTTCTTCCAGAGGTTTTTCTGGTGGAAAATGGCAGGAAGAAATAAGACTTCAGAAGCTGTTGAGATACACTGGACCCCAAAACACTTTAGAAATGACTGATATGTCTGGGGTATTTTCTTCTGTCTTGCTGGGCAGTATCCTACATCTCTCTCAGGGGGATGCAACAGTAGAAACAAATCTCAGGTGGTACCATGTCTGTATATCACTGTACACATTCCACCCACAGAATCTTCCTTGTTTCCTCTAAAGATTTAGCCCATCACAAGGTGTTGGCATCACTCTTTTCAGTTCCTAAGTTGTTTTTACAAGGCAGTTAAAAACATATTAAATACTTTGCTAAAATTATTTTTCCATGCAGGCAATTGCTGTATTTGGCACAAAGATATTATATGATCATTAATGGGAAGTGAAACTGAGCCAGTTTCTCTTCAAAGTGTGGCCAGCCCTGTGGGACAATTTGAGAACTCCTGCTTCAAATATGTTTAGAAACTGCTTTGGTGTTATTCACCTCCTGACACTGACACTTTTGCTGTGCATAGCTGAGATTCTTGCATAATTTAACAGAGCCATCTCAGGTGTCTCCCACTCTGCCCAGCATTCAAACTGTGTTCTCTGGGCTGGGGCACACAGTTTGTGTTACATTTAAGAGTTTACCTGACTTGATTGTTTAGAAAATTTTCTAGAAAAGATGTTGCGTGGGTTTTTTTCATTCACATCTATTTGATTTGCTCCAGAAATATTTATGACAGCTGTCTCCAGCCAAGTTTATTTCCTTGATTTTTCTCTGATGTGAGTATAAACAATATTATTCCATTTTTCATCTCAAATTCCAGCATTGTTGGTGCAAGTGATAGTCATAGACGTACTTTTTTCTGTTGCATTTTAAATACTTATTTTTTTGTGTTACTGTTTCATCTTCATAGTATTCCAACAGACAGGCTTGTGGATAGCACAAAGGACTGGCTGAATGGAACTGGAACCAGCAAAATATCTGTTTCAGTCATTGCAAACTGAGGATACTGGAAAATATAATGTTTCAGTCATTGCAAATCAAGGATACTGGAAAATATGTTAAAATGGTTTCATTTATTAAAGGCATATTTAGTTTGTTTTCTCACTTTTTCCTATTATAATTGCAAAACCTTCTGATTTTTTTGTTCAGCAATACTCTGAAGTATTGCTATCTAGGTATAGTAAATGAATTATGCAAATTATTTTTTTGAAAGAAAATGCACTTTTTTTGCCTGGTCTTCCTATTACAGATGCAACTTTTAGTAACATCCTAGTTTTTAAAGCAAAAAATGCTCTAGAGATTCCAGATTTCTGACTGATACAGTAGAAATCTGTCATGCTTGTGTAGGGCACGTGGAGCTTGAATACAGTAGTATAAATAAATATTGAAATATGTTGAACATTATTTTTTGTTAGTTTAGGTTGAGAAATTTTTCTATCTGCTCATAAGGTAATTTTAACTTTCTTCTTTCATTATATTTATAAAAGTCTCAAAATACATCATTTTTTTCCCTTCACCTTGTAACATTTTTCTGTCTATAATGTTAGTCATGGAATACTAGGTTGGAAGGGATGTGAAGAATTTTCTGATCCAGTCTTTCTTGGCAAAAGCACCTTCCAGACCAGATGGTCCAGCATCCTGCCCAGACTAATCTTAAAAGTGTCCAAAGTTGGGAAATCCACCACTTTTTTTGGGAGATTATTCCAGTGGTTGTTCTTATTAAAAATATTTCTCATGTCCAATTGGAATTTCTGAGGATGTAACTTGTTCTCTTGACTTTACCCTTTGACTTCTCCGTGTGTCTCATTTTAAAAACTGACTCTCCATCTTCTTTGTAGCCACCCGTTAAAGACTAGAACCATTACCTCCATCAGGTCTGCCGTGAGCCTTCTGCTGAGCAAGCCCAGTTCTCTTAAGCCTTTCCTCACATGGCAGGCTTTGAGCCTTTTGTGGATCATCTTTGTGGCCCTTCTCTGGAGCCTCGCCAGCTGCCCACCTATTTTTTTGTGAAGCAGGGACAAAAACTGAATTCACTATTCCAGGTATAGTCTGGCAAGTGCTGAGTAGAGCAGGATAATGACATCTCTATCTCTGCTGTTGATGCCCTTGTTGGTTCAGCCCAGGATCCTGTTGGCTTCTTTGCCACAGCAGCAGACTGTGCACTCATATTCAACTGCTTGTTCACCGGGGCCAGGTTTCTTTCTACAGAACTTCTCCCCAGTGGATGGTAGATCCCAGCCTGTGCTGCACTCATGGATTATACTTTCCCAGGTGCAAGACCTTAGTATTGTCCTTGTTAACTTCATAAGGTTCTTGGTAGCTCACTCTTCCAGCCTATCCAGATCTTCCTGCAGGGTGGCTCTTCATCCCAGAGTGTCCAGTCTCCCACTGAGTTCAGGGGAAGCAAACTTCATCAGGGTGCACTTGACCCCATCATCCATATTGCTTTTTCAAGATATTAAACAGTGCTGGGCCCAGTATTGATCCCTGGGGGGCCCTACCTGAGGCAGGTGGAAAGGAGCTGTTTGTCACCCTGATCTGGATGCAGCTTTTGCCAGCTCCGCACCCTGTGGACCTTTGTCTAGACCATAACACCTCAGTTCTCTAAGAGGAGCCTGACAGAAACTGTATTGAGAGCCTCGGAGAAAGGCACGTAGGTAATGTCCACTGCTCATCCCACACTGGCTGAACAGGTTACTTTGTTGTGGAAGGTGATCGGGTTGTCAAACACGATTTACCCTTGGTGAAGCCATGCTGACTTTTCCTAACCACATACTTCATCTGATAGCCCCAGAAGGATTCATTCCATAATTTTCCCAGACACTGAAGTAAGACTGATGGGCCTATAATTTCCTGGAGCTTCCTTTAAGCCATTTGCATAGATGGGTGTGACATTAGTCTTCTGGGTTGCCCCCAGTCTCCACAACTTCTCAAAGCCTGAGGAGGGTGGCCTCATAACAACATGAACCAGCTTCTAACAACCTTGGGTGGATATTGTCAGGCTCCATTGATTTATAGGGGTCAAGTTCCTGTAGAGTTCATCCACCAACTCTTCATTCATTGATGGTGGGTCTGTGTTTGCACCAATATGGATTTTTGTTCCCAAGGCCTGGGCCCCAATAGTGCTGGTAAAGAGAAGTAAAGAAACCCTTGAGCCTTTTAAGTGTTGTTGGTGACTAATTCACCTCTCCTGTTTGACAATGGGCCAGTATTTCTCTTTTGTTTCTGTTTGTTGGTTACATACCTGAAAACCCCTTCCTTGTGGTTTTTCAACTCAAGCTTTTGCTTTTCTGACTGCATCTCTGCACACCCTGGTTGTTCTCAATGAGTATTCTTTCACTTCCATCTCTGGTACATGTCTCTTTTAGTTTTGAGCCAATACAGAAGTTCTCAGTTAAGCCAAGGGGATCTCTTGCTCCACTTGCTTTCCTTGCCTCTAAAGGGGACAAGCATTTTGTGCTTCCAGGAGAGCATTCTTGAAAAAATTCCCAGCATTCACTAACTCCTGTATCCTCCATGGAATCCCTCCCACCTGAGCTCTGAGTGAGCTAAGTTTGCTCTTCTGTGACCTCAAACCTTTGTATTAGTACCAAACTTCAGTGTACTCAGCCAGAACTCAGTGTTTTTCTGTGGGACCACCGTTAGGATTTCTAGTATATGATAATTGCTCCTCAGGATCCAGCTATTATAGAAGTACATACATATGCAGATCTGACCTTTTTGTTCTGCATGCTTGGTGAACTTACCATGGATCTTCTTGTTGTGCATAAGCTGTTTTGAATATTCATGCAATTTTGATAAATAACTAAGGTGAATTTTATCCCTACTCCAAATATGTCTTGTTCTTCTTGCTCTTGTTAAAGTTTTCCTTACTGCAAACGTTGATACCCTTTCTGCCATTCAGCTTACAGATGTATATGTATATTTAAAAACTTGACCAATCATGAGACTCCTGTCCAATTTGCTGAGCTTTGCAAAACATCCATTGATGCTACTCCATCCAGCTTGAGAAGTTCTGTCAGACAACTTGGAGTCTTCCTGTTCTGCGAAGTTACATTTATTACAGTAATTATTAATGCTATTTCAGGTTTAATGGTGGCTGGTTTTCAATTCACAAAATTCAATGGTTTTTTATACAATTCCTCATTGCATGATCAATGGCCATCCCTTGTTTTTCTTACTAGAGTTTTACATGCTTTATCAGTCCTGGTTTGTGGCTAAAATACTTCCATTATTGACATGCAGAAACCAAACTTCTCAGAGTTTTGCTGCCACCTCCTGATCCCTGGCACACCTACTAGTATCTTATTTAATATTGCTTAATGGTTTGGATTTGCTTAACTAAGTCACCTGCTACCACCAAAGTGCACTGTACCAAAAGCAGACATGTCCTTTATACTTCCTTAATGTTAATATTATATTTTAAAATGTATTTGGAGAGGAGAAAATACACAGTTGTTTGCAATACTTCAAAAACAAGGTATATTTATGAGTTCACTACTGATGCCTAAGTTTCTTACAAAACAACTTCAGGATTTGTGGAGGAGTTGTGAAAGAATTAAAGACATAATGAATGCAAAGTTTAGAATGTATCATCCCTAATTAAGCTTCCACTTTACTTTGCTGAACTCCTGGGAGGGTGAGCTGTTTGCATCACAAGAGTGTTAAAATGTCACTGCTTTCTTTATCTTTCCTGGCAGTTACAGAAAACTACTATTAATGAATTTGGATGTGGCTGCAAGCCAAGAATGTGCTGTTTCATGAGTGTGATCCTGCATCTGCATTTTAGTCTTCCCCCCCACAGAATAAAGAGAAGACTGATGCTCAGAGATCAAAGTCAGAAGCTGGGAAGTGGGGTCCACTGTGTTTTTGAAAGGCAGGCGGAAGAAGTATGAAGAAAAATAGAATCTAGTGAGGCAAACAGTAATAATTTCATTTTAATTTGCCATCTGATTTCCTGATCTTGTTTGCCTACATTTCCTCCACAAAGCCCTATCTAATCCTCCCCAGCACTAAGGCAGGGAGCAGAGTTTGCTGCTCCATTCCCTTTGGGCAGCGCATGGAACTGAACAGAAAAGAGATCTCCCTTTAGCACATCCTAAATGATCATCATGTACTATTTTAGCAGCGGTCCCTGCCAGGGGATAATGAGCATTGACTCCATGGTTGCAGAAGGCTGATCAATGATCAATTGCTTTATCATTACTACACTATACTGTACTATTAAGAAAAGCTTATCACCCTTGCCAGACAGTCCGATACAGCTCTGACCTAATTGGTCAATCAATCAAAACACTATCACCAGAGTCTAATTAAGAAACTACCCTTTGGTAAATAATCTCTATAACACATTCTACATGTGCACAACAACAGGTGTAGTAAGTGAAGATAGGAATTGTTTTCTCTGAGCTTTCTCACAACTTCTCACAGCTTCCCAGGAAAATCCTGGGAGAGGGTTATGTCTCTCTTTGTTCAAAAAATATGTGATTACCTCAATGTATAGCTGAAGTACTGAGCTAAACTTTTAGGAAATGCATTAGAAAAGAGGCCACTGCTCAGGTACAGACATGACACCAAGGCTAACAGTAAATATGCAACTGCAGTCCCACAAAAGCACACTAACTAATAAAGATGAGTGAGCTAGATACAATTTTTCATAAATTAGCATACACTTGTGGCATGTTTTTAGTTTAAAATTCTCTCATGGGGCAACTGATGCTGAATGCTTCTGGCAAATAGTCCATTCCAGAGGAAAAGAGGGTTGTTGTGAAGCTAACCTTGTCCTCCCAGTTCATAGACATTGCTATTTATGTGGCTGCAAATTGGGGAATATCAGAAGAGGAGCCACAGTGCTTGAGATGCACCACCAGCACTTGTGCATTTACATTTAGAGAGAATTTTCTAGACTGAAAAATAAATACCTATTACTGATAAGTAATATAACATGAAAGATGCTCATTATCTATCCAGCTATTGCCAGTCATTATTAAGCATACTTGTTCTCTATCAGATAGTTAAACTACTCTTTACTAGACTTATGTGACAAAAACTGAGAGCCATGTACTCCTCCAGATATCAGGAAAGACACCCGAATTTAATAAAAATTTTCCTCCAAGACCCAGCAAGATCTACACCTTTCTCTTGCACCTAACAAAGTATGGTAAAACCTACCCTTAATATCAGGATTGCACCCAGCTCTACTGTTTTTACTCTTCACCAAAGTGCCTCAACAGCATAAGATCTGAAGCTTCCTGATGAGTGGCAGATACTTCAGATCTGTGTTCATTCATTGTTTCTGGATGACTCAAGCACAAGTGAATTCCTTGCAGGCAGTAGTGAGATTGGTCTCAGATTTACCTCTTCCTAAGCAGAAGCAGAGATGCTTTGAGTTCAGGCTGCAGCAAACTCACATCCAGAAAGAAGTGTGTTTTCTGGATAAATCCACTGGGATTCCTGGGAAGATTGTGAAGCAGTCATTACTTCTCAGCCTTCCTAGAACTCCTCCTCTATGCTTGGGCACAAGCTCCTGCCTGTGAAAGGCGATTTAGACTAACAGGACCCTAAGCCACTAAGGATCAGCAGAAAAAGGGACCATGAGTCTGACCAGTGCTGGCAAACACCACACTCCTCTGTGCTCACACTCCTCTCTGCCTGCTCTGGAGAAGGCTGAATTGTGAGCTTTACTCTTTCTGCAAGTGGAAATTAGTGCTTTCTGAATCTAAATGAGAGAAAGACAAGTGGCTGCAACTTTGAGCTGTCACTTTGTGTGAGAGTGGTGGTCCTTTCAAGTAAATATTTTTACCTCCCTAGGCTGGATAACAGATTGTGGCTCTTTGGTTTCTATTTTTGCTTATCTCATCTAGAGTGAATTGTAAGCAGGCTGGCTGTGCTTGTTGCCTGCCAGTGCAAGCCAGCCAATCTAGTGCAAAATCTGATTATAAGTCTTTTATTTTCAACTCACTTAAACTCTAGTACTGTCCAGATCTGCCAGAAATGCTACTCTGTCTCTACAGGGGATTGGTCTTTCCTGCCTGGAGAATACCTTTATCCCCATTCTGCTCCATTTTTTTTTTTTTTTTTTTTTCCAGTGTATATATGTGCACATATAAGGGAGGGATGGGAGGGAGGAACAGCTCCCCTAAGAGACAAACATCCATTTCTCTCCCTAAGCTGGAAACCTATTTAAATCTGCTTGATGGGAATCAGCCCTTCAGCTGATTCCCAACACATGCACAAGGTAGGCTGAGCTGCTCTGCCGAGTTTTTAAAGAGCCATACAGCCTGTTACACAGGGTTTGACATTTCCAGTGCAAGACCCAGCTTTCAGCTGTTTGTGCCAGATTACCCTGATTCACACAGGAAAAGTCGATACTGGTTGTCTGCATCACGTGGATATTTTTCTTGCCTGGGGAAAATATCAACCAAAGGGTTTAAGTAATTTCCGAAATAATATTTAGGAGGGGTATCTTGGTTTTCAATGAAAAAAAAAAAAAAAACCAACAAATTTTTATGGAGAAAATTTGTTTTGAATTGAGCAAAGGAAGCCTTTGTCAGATGCTTTTTCATGCCCCAAAGAAAATCTACTCTCATTTGCCCAAGTTTTAGGATATTTAAAATGCCAGTTTATGGAGAGACTTTCTACTGTGTAAGGGTTAAGGTTGTCCCAGAGCAAGCTTTTGACTCTCACAGTTACAGTCCTGTTTGTGCATCATTCCCACAGTTTTAAATAAGGCTCTCCAGCCCCTCTCAGCTCCTGGCCTGGGCATGCACCCTCAGTACAAAGCCACTACACATGGTGCAGCCCAGGATTATATGATGGAGACAGAATTTCCCAATAATGGTTGTTTCCAGCTGCCACATGCTGAGCTGGACCCAAGCAACAAATGGAGAGCAGGGACACTTTGCTGCACTTTCAGTGACCTCTCTGTTGGCATCTTGGCAATGTGAAGGAAGAAACTGCCTGATTGAGAGGCAAGCAGTGCAATAGACAGATCTGAGGCCTTCCTGTGGAAAACCAGCCGGCTGAACTGGAAGTTGGAGCATGTGGGGTGAAAACTGGGACTTGCAGAGAGGGCAAAAACTCAGGTTTGGCAGGACAGGAATACTGTTATTAAGCCATTAGCAAAAATGACAATTGACAGAGACTGAAGATCCAGAATAATATTGGTGTTGTAGGCTGAAGAGGTGAATGCAATATGGGGGGGAAAAACTGCTCAAGAAACTGAGGCACAAGAAAAGGAAACTGATGGAGAAGTTGTTATGAAGAGGGGAGATGTTCTGAGAATGCAGTCCTAGGAAAGACACTGGGCCTAGAAACCAGTGGATGTGGGTGGCGTTGGCAAGTGGACATAGTGAGCAGTCCCAGATGACAGAGAGCCAGATCAAAGAGTCAGGAGGGAATTCAGAAAAACTGGGCAAGGAGATGTGGGATAAAGGCTTGGAGTTTGAATACAAGGGCTTGTTTTTAATGAGAGTTGGGAAATGAAACAAATAAGGCAACAATTGCAACAAAACAAAAAGTAGCCAAATCATCATCTGCTAGTCAAAGACTAAAAGTGTACACTCTGAGAAGACAAGAAGAAGCCCAGGACATGAGCAGCTGCCTTGTTTGGACACAGGACCCACCCTAGAACCACTTGCATGCTGAACTGGCCACTGCCCGAGGGGACCACACCATGCCCACTCAGCCGGCTGTAGCAGGGATGTGGGAGCCCATGGTGGGTAGGTTTGCTGACTGTGGGCATTCCTGGAAGTGACACTGAAGGTGGGGCAAGTCAAGAATGTCATGTACTGTGTGTGCATCTTTTCCAGGGTGGACCCTCTAGGTTTTCTAATGCAATTTTTACTTGCTCTCCGCTTGCCACCACTTGGTGATCAGGCTGTTGGCTGCATTCTGGCTCCTGAGCACAGGAGCAGAGGTCCCAGCTCTCTCAAGTAACAATATGGCTTTTAATGATTTTAAACTATCAATCATATTAATTATGGCAAGATAAAAATGGTGAAATCTGCTGTAGATGAAATGCATTCTAGTATTCATCAAATGAATAGCAGATAATTATTTTTGTACTTAGCAGAGCTTTCTTGAATAGATCCTTGCACTTATTTTGGAAATAGCTCCTGATCTTCCTCCTCTGACCAAGGTGTATGGGCATAACTGTGAGTGTTCAAGGTAGGTTGGTCCTCTTACTCGGGATTAATGAAAACTCCAGCTCTCTCCAGGTTTCTTGGTGCAGAAGGTTGTAATGCCACACAGATGGCCCATGCATGGTGCTGGTCTTCATTTCTCTCTGCAGCAACATGTTTGCATGTTCACTGAAATGTTCTTCATTTCTCTCTGCAGCAACATTGTTTGGGTGGAGCCAATCTACTGTCACTTAAGATCAACCAAGTTCCATCAGCATTTAAGAGTCTATTTGGCATTTTCTATGTGATGACCAAATATGTTTAATAAGGCTGGTGTTAGCACAGACCACTGTAGGAATCACTCCCTGGAGTTCCGGGGGTGGTTTTATTGCCCACTGAAAATGTTTACCACAGAGTTGCCATTGATACTCTTTTGAGAAAGGATGACTGAAGGCTTCATCTGTGGACTGACCTAACCCTGGTAAGATGGTACCAGCAGTTATCTGAGATGAAGTCAGCTACATTTCTTTCATTCTCTTGACAATCCTTTTTAACATAGTGATAGGGATGGTGTTGGTGTTTTGTTCCAGCTGGAAATCTGACAGTGTCCCTCATGAGGCCTTACCAGGGCATGCTGTGGATGGCACCTGTCCTGCCAGGAGAGCTGGCTCAGGCATTGGTGGCTGCAGCTCAGGAGAGTGATGAGCAGTGCTGTAGAAGTGGCATCTCTGTCTTCAGCTTTTTACCATATCGTGGGCATCCAGCCCTGCAGCATCAGATGGGTGTGGGCATGAACAGATATGGATAACACTTCTTTTCCAGTTTCTGTAGCAGTTACAGCATTACATTGTAAAACCTACATACTAAACTAGATTAAAAATATCCCCTAATTTCAGTTTGTAATTTTATGATCTTTTTCCTGGTAATACGGAATGCTGTATATTACTTTGGATGTTCAAAGCAGTTTCTGCAACCTCAGCTATAGTTATCTTCAGCATGTCTACAAATCAAATCCTAGGTTATGAAGTCAGTGCCCAAAACAAAGGATATGAAACTAAGGAGTAGCACAATAAGAACTCGTCTGCTGAAACCTTCTTGCAGAAGCAGACTCCATTCCCCCAGTGACAGAGTTCTGCTACCATAATTGTAAAGCAATCCTATTTCTTCATGCAGCCGCCTGTGGCATCATTCACCATTCATTTTCCATCTTCTGCAACAATGGGAACAAGGGTCTGGCTGATAACAGATACTTTTGGTTCAGAAATTGTGTCATACCCACACCAGGCCCAAAAAATAAATATGCAGTGTTGTAAGTGAAAACTATGCTAAAAGTTAGAATTACAAAATTAGCTTTGTCAAGTTTTAGTGGTTGATTGTGTAATATTAATACTGTTCAAACGTAATTTTTTTTCTGAATACAGATCCATTTATGTATTCTACCTGTTTGGCAGCTCACAGTCTTTCTCCTCACAGCAGGTGCTGAGGAAAAATTATAGGAAGTAAGAAAAACAGGGAAGTTAATTTGAACTAGTCCATGCAGGCAGATGTAACATGTTAGCATTACCATTTCACTGCCATTTAAAATGAGAAAGGCCAACAGAAAGGGTTCAAGGACATTTTTGCAGACAAACTCCTGGAAGCAATTATGTTGGGAGAAGCATAGGACTACACATATGCTGTTTTATAAGAAACATTATAGTCCCTCTATAAAAGGCTTCTGCACCAGAAAATATGATTTGGTTTTATAAAAAATATCTGGAAAGGAGACAAAGTAAGTGATTGACTTTTCTTCAACTTAATGATTCATATGTAGTTCTAGAAATACCATAATAATAATAGTAATCTTGCAGCAAATAATGTGGTAGTTTCTACCACTGAACAGACCAGAGAGAGAGAGAGAGAGAGAGAGGTGGGACCATCGGGGTCCAGGTTGTTTATGCTGTACATGTGTCAGCACTTTGTGTGCAGTCTGTGTCACAGTGTGCAGGAGGCCTTTAGTGTATTCCATGTAAAGTAATATCTTGGGGAGTTCCAGCTTTTTGCCCAGTGATCGAGTGGGAGCTCAGAACCAATCTTCTCTCTGGAGCACTCTCCAGACACAGCATCAGAACTGCAATGTTACTAAATACACAAGTAAAATGCAAAAATATTGAGGGAAAACCTGTGGGCCAAGTATGCTGCTTACTAAACCTGTTTGTCTTTCTAGACACCAGCAAAGGGTGATGAAAAGGACTCTTCTATTAAAAAAAAACAACCCAGCCTGTTTGTGATATGTAATGTTATTTCCTTTCAGAATCAGGTTGGCCATGTCTCTTTAATGTGCAGCACTGTGAACTTAAAAGAAATCTCATTATCAGCCTTTCTAGCCTTAAGCACTTCATCAAGTATTCCATGACTGCTGGCTTGCAGATGCTGCAGTTAGGTGCTGGGTGGTGGGGTTTTGTTTGTGTTCCCTTAGGTCTTTTTCTTGTTTTTGTATGTGGCTATAAATATCTTACTCCTGAGAAAAGACATGAAAGTACTTACATAGACATTAATTAGACACCATATGATTTTTTTCTCAAATTCTGGAGTCACAAAGCATAAGTTTTAATTACCCGTTTTTGTTTGGGGAATAGTAGTTTCTTCCTCAGGCATATATCAAGATGATCAAAAACATGTATAATTTCTTCTCCAGAATTCTTGATTTCCCCTGGCCAACTTTTAATAAATAAGAAAACATTTATGCCTGAATCAAAGAGTTATGCACCCCTGAGTAAAAGTTCCAGTTCTTCTGTTGTGGATCTCAGCACAGTGCATCTATCATGTATTGTTCACAGAGATCCTCAAGATAGAGATCAAAAACGAGTATAGTTCATTTCAGTTAATTTCTTAATATCTAAATTAAAGGCAGAAAACTTATTTCCCATGTAGTCCTATACAACTGGCTATGTAAGTAACTTTTTAAATCATTCCTGCCCCAAAATAATTGGTAAATGAAACCATATCACCTAGTTTAGACTATTTCCAGACTATTACATGCTCATGCTGTATATCCAACCATGAAGGAGAAGACTCCTTTTTGCAAAGTCCAAGCATGCGGGTTTAGGCTGACTGGTGTGGTGTTCTGGGGAGGTAGCTCTCATTGCAGTAGAATCTCATCATGATCCACTGGTGTCAGAAACAGCTACAAATTGCTGAGACAGGGCTTTCAGACAGATCATCCATTGAAGCCATGATTCACTGTTTGCAGTACTTCAGACTTCAAAACTACTTCTTGCAGTTCCACTCCCATCCGCATGCAGGAAACAAATGTGAGGCACAGGACTGTGCAAGGACTGCACTCACAGCTGCAGAACCTCCACTGTGCTGAAGCTTTTGAAATAGCTCTGCGGAGGAGGATTTTGCAGAGACATCTGAAGGTATCCTAATGACTTCTAGCCTTTGATGTGCTTGGGTTAACCCACTTCAGATTCTCAGTACATACAAAATATTAAGAGATCTTTTAATGTTTAGCTTCTTTTCTTCCCTTTTTCTTTCCCTACTTGTTTTTTTTTCCTTTCTGCTTAGTTTCTAAAGAGTCAAGACTTAGATGTCCATGTCTCCCCAATAATTATTGGATTTGTTACCAAGTTTGAATTAGAATTGACTTAGGTCTCAAACATATTTGAATTTACTCAGAGGTGAGTTTAATTTTGTGAAAACAGAATAAAGAAATCAAATTTGGTGACTCCACAGTGAAAAACCACAAGAGCTCAGCTCTTAATTAGGTGTCAGGGAATCTTTTCAGGGGAGAGAGCAATGTCTGTCAGCGCCCAAACCACTATAAAGGCTTCCATCAAAATTCTGTATGGCTAGAAAATGGGGGAATCACAGTACCGACACCTGGTGTATAGATTGTTGTACCATTGCCATTTCTTTGTCCAGTGTGAAAGCAGGGATGAATCATTACTTATGACTTTTGCCCTCCTTTCCTTTTCACCTTGTGCTGTCCCAGTGTCCCCCAAGTTGCATCCCTGAAATTTCATTCCTGCCTCTCAACAAACACAACAGAAGTTTATGAATACAGATTTGAATTTTGTGTATTTGTCATCCAAACCAGCATTTCAACTACCCCCTGCCTGCCCTGCCAAGTACATACTGTAAAAAAGCTCTCCTGTGGTCATATGCTATTTGCTATTTTAATTTGATTGCAGATGTTCCTGCACTCCCCTGAGGGCTGGCTGCTTCTCTTTCACACTTGGCTTTGATTTGCTTTTCCAGCCTGTATTCATATCAGGAAGACATTTGTCTGAATCAGTGGCACACCCATCCTATGACCCTAAATTGGCATTCTCACTAGTTCTTAACTTAAAAGTTCTCTGTTTCTCATAGATATTCTAAACCTGCTTTTCTAAGCTTTACATCTTTATAGAAATATAGCTCTGGATTGTGATGAATGGTTTTTGGGGTCCTTAGCACATAATGATCTGGCTGTCATAAAACGTGAAAGAAGAGTATTTATAGCAATATTTTGAAGTTAGAAATTTCTACTATTAACAATCACAGGTTACTAAAGAATGTGGTTTAATCTGAAGGAACAGGTGCCTCTTGGCAGTGAATGCCATACAAATGTCTCAGTTTTAAACTCCTTTAGTGATCAGAGAATAAACTACTAGGCTCAGAGAGAGAACTGCTGGTGACTCAGTGCACACTCTGGTTTTTCCTCTTTCTAATTTTGCAAATGATGTGAGAGCAGATCTAGAATGCTGGAGATGTATGATGAATGCATGGATGATTGTGGAAGTGCTAGCTACTCAGGTCACAGATGTCTGTCTTTGGGAAAGTTATATTAAAGGCATCTCAGTGACATTTAAAATTATATTAAAGGCATCTCAGTGAGTATTTGAATTTCCAAGGCATTGAGGAACAATGTGTTCCACCTGTGACAAATGACCAAGAGCACCAGTGTCGAAGTGGCTTTTTTCAAGTGCAGAGTCATATTTTTAGGGAAGAAAAGGGCCAGTCACCCATTTCCCAATTTTATTTTTTTTAATATGGCTATACCTTGAAAGTCCAACTCTTCCATTACTGAAATTGAGCTTGAGCCATGCTTTCTGTGACTCTCAAAACTGTGTTATTCTAAGTGCTCTGTTAGTGCTTCTGTGAGATTCTGTCAGCTAATCCCTGTCAGCAAAGAAAACTACCTCTATCTATCCTATGGCACATGTGTTGGTCATTGACTGTGGGTACAGTGGCCACAAACTGTCTGATCACTTTCTTCCATCCAGCGTCTCTTCTGCTACATTTCTGTCTTGCACCAACTGTGCTATATTACCTTCTTTGGCTTGTCATCCCAACCTTCTTCCCTTGCCCCATGCTCTCTGCCCAGACACTTCTCTCTCTCCAGCCTCTTCCTTCCTTGGGCGATTATTTCCCCTTAGTTTTCCCAAAGCAGCAACAGGGTCCAAAGCGGTAAATAAGAAACTTGCTGAGGAAAACCTCAGTCAGCCCCAGACTAGCACAGAATCACTGAAGGCAGGATCTTTGAAACACCAGGCTATGAAACTCTATCAAGACCAAACTGATCTTGCTAAGGCTTGTAATTCATCCAGGCTGATTTGGATTTCCAGGGTGGCTAAAGCACTCCCGCCAAATTTAATGCTTTTCCTCCAAAGTATGGGGCCTTTGGGACTGTCTAAAGATGAAGTTGCCATTATTCTCAATGTGAGGGAAACTTATACTTGTTGAAGAGCAAAAGTATTTTGGCTGAAGTTTTTATATACATTCTGAGACAATTCTTGGTAGAAGCACTCATGCACCACACGTATCCAGCCTTAGGCAGACACCTGCCATGGAAAATGTGAGCCCTGGTGGCTGAAGACTGACAATAGCATCAGCAATGGAAAATGTGGTCTAATAGCAGGAACTATCAGGCAGTATTTAACAGGTGAGTTTTCCCAATGCCACTCTAAATTATCCCACTGCAAAGCTTTTAAAAGATTCAATGAAGTTATTTGTTCTTTGCAGTAATTTTCCTCTTTAAAATCTTTGGCATGCTCTTGTTCATATGAAATAATGATTTACGGAAATAGAGGAAGTTGAAATCCCACCCATCCTTTTCTCTCCTGGTTTATTTATTTTCCATGTGAGATTAATGAGTTTCCTGCAACAGGGCTAGATCTGCTCACACATTGTGTAGATAAGTTAATATTTGTTTCCTTTTCCAAAGGCGAGCAGACACTTTCGTGTTCCCTGGTTTTTAAAAGTGGACAGTATGTCAAACAACACTTGAATCAACCATCCTAAATTATAAAATTCCAGCTTTACATACCTGACTACAGTTAGACAGATTGGTAAATCAGGGTGAGCTGTAGTGCTGGATGCTAAAATGGAAGCCTAATTTAACTGGCTTCATTTTTTTAACCAGCAGATACTTTGGAAAGAGCACATCTACCTATTTAAAGGATTTTCTTTAGCGCCTGTCTGGTGTCAGGCTCCACTGCTGTGTGCAGTGAAGCTCACAGAAGCTGGTTTCCCATGGATTTCTCTTCCACATTCCCTTACGCTCCCAGTTCCTTCCTGCACCCCAGTGCCATTGCTCCTTCCTGCGATGTCTCCAAGTGCCTGTGCATCTCCTCTGGCAGACTGGAGGCATCCTGGTGCAGCTGCACTTGATGGAGCCCTTCCTCCAGTGGGTGCTTTTTTCCCAGTTCCCTTTGTCCAGCTGGGGAGGCCAGGTATTCATCTCTCCCAGACACAGCTGTCAGTTTTCACTTTTGGACTTTCTCTGTCACACGCCAGGAAGTGGACAAGTGGTAGGGGGCAGGAGGAAGGCTGGGGAGATGTGATGGGCAGACGGTGTGAACTTACATGCTATGTTTCCTAGGGAAGCTAGGTTAAAAGGTGCTCCTTATTGCTAGGGCATTGTGTAAAAGAGATGAAAAATGCTGCGTGTGACTTGGTTCAAGAGGCAAAGGATATTTGTACTGTTATTTAATTTCTTTTTCCAGGGTCATCCTCAGTGCGCCACTTACAGCTCCTTCCTCTCTCTCTCTAGTCAAGTCACCCCTAATAGCCAAGGAGAAAAATAACCATTCTCTTCCTGTATGATTTTAAATTTTCTGTTTTAAAAGGTAAGCTGGACAAGTAATTTGAAAAAGTTACAGCTGTCTTAGGCCCCTGAGTTTCTAACTCCCTGCTGCTGGAAGTGTGAATCGGGCCAGTGCAGCAGCAGTTGGTGGAGCTGTGCCAGGGTAAACAAGGGGAACTATTCCAACCATGTGTGCAAACTCCACCAGAGATTTACTCACCTTCTGAAACCAAAGAGCTGAAAGTTCTTTCCAATTTCACTTATCTGCCAAGGCTGAAGTTCAGTAATTCATATTTTTGGATTAATAAATAATGAAACAGCTATACCAGAGCAGGGAAGGCTTTGATTAGGCATTTTATAGCAAGTAAAAGAAAAACATTGAATCTTGTGCTCAGGAGCTGGCAGCTACGAGATGCAGGAATGCCTTGGTTCAAACATGTCTGTATTAAAAAAAAAAAAAAAAAAGGAAAGAAAAATAAACCTGGGGAGGTTCTTCTTTCCTATGAATTTACAGGCAGCACAATAAGCCTGGCACTTCAGTAGGGGAACTGTCATAAATACAGCTTTCATTGTCTGTGCTCCCACTGTTAACAGATAAAGAATAAGAGAGCCTCTGACTCACAGCACTGGAGCAACACATCCCTTATCTGACACCTCAGTCTCAGCTAGAATGAATTTTTCAAGACACATGCTAACTGCAATTGAGAATTTCAGAGCAAGTAACAGGCAGGCAGTGTTACTACTGCATTACCTGAAAACCTTGTACTTCAGAAGCCTGTGTTTGAAAAGCAGACCTGCTGTTCTGAGTAGTATGAGCACTAAATGTTGCATTAAATACCCTCACAGAGAGCATTCTGCATGTTCCAAGGGTTCCCTGGATCCCTTCCACTCCGTTAGAGGCAGTGGCAGTTTCGGAGCTCACACTTTGTACCCCCCTCCCTCAGAAGGAGTCCTCCTCCCACAGAACAACAGGCAGGATGAAATCAGAACAGGACAACTCATTTCCCACTCGCTGTTTTTAAAAGAAAATAAAAGCATAAATGATTGCAGAAGTTCAAAGAGAGGACTGTAAAGTCTTTCAGAATTACCCTGAGGCTCCCAGGAAGAATAAGGTCTGTCAGTGTTCATAGTTTTATGTAGTCAGGCAGGGACTAAAAAAGATGAAAGTCTGTCATGCCTCCTTTTCTCTTTTCCATAATCATCAGTAGCACATGAATGAGAACAAATGGAGCAGCTCAAGAATGTTGCTGCCACAGAGGTACAGGTTGGGAGAGGATTTCTCATTGAGAATGTAAGTATTTTTTTGCAAGAAATACACCATCCAAATTCCAGAGATACAACAGTGCTCCATAAAGGAGGTCTTAAGTATTTTCCCCATAACAAGCCATTTAGATTTTTCCTCCTTAATTATGTTTTTTTGAAGATAAGTACTCAGGCATTTTATTTTTAAGATTTGAGAGTTGCAAATGAAGATTGATGTGACCTAGAAAATATATTTGCTCAATTTACATCTGGCCTCAGCCTTTTAGTAACCTGAAAATTTTCATTAACTGTTCTTGAAATGGTTACAGTGGGCTGTGAGCAAAGTGCACAAGCAACAGGAAGGGGTTGCAGTCACTGAAAAGTGAAGTCAGGTCAGGAGCTGGTAAACTCTGGTCACTGAAGACTTTATATAGTCTTAATTATTCTTATAATTCCCACACCATACATGCCTTGAGATTACACTGCCACTTTAGTGATGACCACACCTCTTTTGCTTTGAGATTACACTTAGCTAAATTTCTAATTTATGGACTACAGAATGGCTCCATTACATTTCCTCTCCTCCTAGCCACATCACTCTCGGACTTGCACTGATTTAGTTTCAAAAAGAGATGGACTTTGTTCCCTTCCCACCTACTTGTGTAGCCTACTGACCTACAGTCATTGGAACTGTTGACTTAGTTTTTTTCAGTTGAGAAGGAAGTTAAAGTGGTGGCTTATTTCCAGAGCAAGAGCCGCAGCATCGAGGCTGTTACACAAACCTGTGTGGGTTGAAATGAAAGTTGCCACAGTTGTTGCTATCTTAGGTGGGAAGAAAGCATGGAGCTGCTCAGTTTGGCAAGGTGGATGCATCTCTGGACAAGTGTGGCAATAGGAGTTTGGATACAAATGATGCTCAGGTGCTCATAAATTCAGGCACATAAACAGGCTTTTTGTGATTGGTCTGTTGGGCTGAGGCATTACAATTTCTCCCAGGGTTTGCCTCAAGCATGTACAGCCTTTTCTTGGACCTCTCCCACTAAGGTTGTCCTGCAACCCAAGCAGTGAGCCGGAGAGTCCTCTCTGCCACTGCAAAGACTGGGTCATTCTGGCCTCAACTGTAACAACTTCCCTCTGTCGTCCTCTACTGCATGCCAGTGCTCAGGGCTGGAAGCTCTGCTCTGCTGTCACCCTCTGATGATAGTGGTGCTGGTAGCTGCTCTTTCCACATTTTCAACCACCAGATTTGAAGACTTGTCAGAAACAGGTGTAAACTTTCATTCTCTCTGGAACAATCTCTAGGAAGGAGGACTAAGAGAGCCTTTCCCCTGAAAGCACAAAGCTGAAGGTGCCTTATGGGAACAGAAAGTAATTGCAAAGGGAGTAGCTCCACCTTGGTATAAGATTTCTGGCATCCAAAACTTCTTCAGGTCCTCTAAATGCTGGAGGCTAGGGTCTCACACTTTTGTGTACTTGATCTTTATAGACAAGCAGAAAAAGGAATTTTTCAAATGACAGTTTGGGAAGTTTCTTATCCTTTCTAGTTCTGTGGCAATGTATATCAAGGTTCATGCAAGGAAGGTTTTATCTTATGGTCACTAGGCAAAAGTATTCCTAAGGGTATATGATGAGATTATTGTGGTCTGGAGACTGGCAGGTTTATAGCTGTAAAACATTGGCAAGGAAGTGCTAAAGAAGGACTTCAGTGTGAAATATGAAATTGATTTGGCATTCCTTGTGAACTTAGATTCCCCTAGCTATGTTCTATACTTACTGCCATGGACTCATACCACAGGAACAAAAAGAGTAAAAATAAAGTTAAAGGAGGAAACAGTGGAAGTTGAAAGAATACTGCAAATGCTTGGAAGTGACCAGGAGAAAAGGGAAAAAAAACCCTCCTCCTTTAAAATGGTGCTTCTTTAGAGATGCTGCTTTAGAAGTAAAATGCTTTTAACAGAAATTTGATAATTGCCAATATACCTTAAAGGTCTTTTCCACTAGCTTCAAAGTTTAAAAGTAAATTAAAGACTCATCCTTGTCATGAGCTGACATTTATCTTGAGCTCATTTGACATGAACAGGCAGGAGCTCTATCAAATGCTATTGCAGTGTGGCTGTACACGAGCTACTAGAGCTTTCGTAACCAGCCAGGAAACGTGAGCAGTCCTGATATGTCACTGAAGCCAAGTTTTGTTCTGTTTAGACCCACATTTCCCTGCTTGGAGTAGGGCATGACACCATACCTGCCACTGGAAGACACATCCCCCTCTCTCTATCCCTATTTTTCTGCTCCCAAATGGTGGCACTCATCATCAAAACATTACTCATCAGAAGTTGGTCATATCCTCAAAACACCAAACTTCTCACTTGTAAAAAAGGAAATGAAATGTAATTTCCCTTTATAAAAAGAAAACAAAGTAAACCCAAAGCAGGATCTAGCTGTGGCTTAGCTAGCCCAGGTTCCTGTCCTGCTAAGCCCTTTTCCAGGTCCCTGTACTGCCACACAATTTGCTCCTGGTGCAGTGTACAGTTGCAGGCTCTCCACATCCCTGAACACAATGTGCTGGGCAGCTTTTGCCAGCGGGGAGTGTGATTCACATGCTTAGAAACAGAAAGAAATATTTCCCTCTCCTAACTACTGTAATAGATTTTCCTGATATAGGCAACAAAGAGAAAATAAGCTCTGCAGATGTTATGAGCAAATACTGACCGTTTCCTCTTTGAATTCCCATTGTCATTTTGCCCAAGTGCTGCCTTCTTGCTTCTGGTGGCAATCACGCACTTACCTTAACCACAAGGTATCAGACAGGAAAGCACCCACCTCAAGGGTCTACACCAGCAGTGCTTCAGTTCATTCTGTGGTGGGACACAATGAGATCTGACACCAAAGAAATGAGGCGTTGGGACATGGGATGCCTTTGGTCCTGTGGCAGGGAATCCATGTGCTACAGCTGGGAACTATGGGAGCTGCCTGGGGTTTCAGCACGCACAGCCCCTTTCTCTCAGTTCACCAGCATGTGGTGTATCAGGTGTATGTACCTGATACACCACACGCTGCTGATCAACACATCAGAAGAGCCATCCGGTTTTCAGGAGAGATACAGCAGAGGTGGAAGTTTGTGGCTTAGCTGCAAACATCTGCAAACACTGTTTCACAAGTGTAAGATACAACTGGAGGGTCAGCGACAGCAGGATGAGGACGTAATACGTTTGCCAGTTGCCTTGGGGAGAAAGTTTGTGTCTGTATGTGCTACTGTGGGTCACATGCAATATGAAGGAAAAGCTTTCTGGCAAGTGAACAATGGTTTGCAATTTGCATCTTCACAAAGGACAGCAGTGCTAAGTATTGTGTGAACACCAATCATTGCAGAGAAGCACTAAGGGATCAAGGCTAGTAAGAGAGCATCTTGGAAACTCCCCTTCCCTCTGGAGCTGTGCTGCCTGTAGGAAGAAAGTCTGAACCTGCAAGAAGGCTGCTGTGCAAACCCTCAAGAGGCCTTGAGAGCAACCATGTGGAACCATGGACTCACCATCTTGGTAGCCAGAGGACAGATGCAGCAAGTCTGTAGTATTCTGTGCAAGTTGGGATATGCATGTGAGTCCAGAATGACTGTTTCTGTGCAGTGGCCCTTTGCCCATGTGTTCCTGTCCTCTGGTGTGATCCCCCCAAAGTGCTTGTAGCCAAATCTGTAGTGTAGGCTCCAGTAATACAGTATTTCTGAACTGGCTCAGTGTTGAGTTTACCTTCTGATGATCTGCCCCTGTTCTTGCTGACTGAAACCTGCAGGTTGTGTTCTTTCAGCCAGTCTCACAGCCACTGCTGTGTAACTTCCCAGGAGAGGAAGAGGGAGATGGTGATGGTTTTGGGAGCAGCTCTGGGGATAGCTTGTTCTCTCCCTCCAATCCATGCAGATTACTGCATTGCATCTCTGGCTTAAGGATTTGAGGGATGTCATCCTTGAGGATGTCACTAAAGATGACTCTAAGTTAGCAGAGCTGCCCTCTTTATTTGTTTGTAGGAAAAATAACAAAAGAAGACAAGATAGAAAAATCTCAAATAAAAAAAATCCTGGACCTATGGAAAATGACCATCTGTTGAACAATACAAGATACTGCTGTCAGGCTCTCTGCAGTGTCTGATTTGAATCCTGCTTTTTCACTGTCATCAGTCAGCTGGAAGAATGAAGCAGCTAGTGGCCAAAGCAAGGACCAGATTGTGAAAGGATTTTAGGTTCCTTCACATGCAGTAGGCACCCATCAGGACTTTACAGTTTCTGTGCAGTAGAAACCAATTTCACTGAGCTGCTGAACACCTTTAGGATTGTGGACAAGAGTGATCCTAAAACCATATGCAGGAACTGAGTTGTAAAGATTAACATTTAACATGTGTGTTCCTTGATCCCAGAAACAGCAAGGAAAGTGTCAAATCAGGAAGGCCAGAGGAATCCCAGATGGCAAGGGAATCTGCAGGGTGCAGAGGGAAGTCCTGCTGCTCTGCCAAGCAGGAGCAGTTTGCTGCTCTGCCCTCATATTTATGTCAAACTCACCATTTGCTTGTTACAAACACTGTTCAGTCAAACGTGTCATTCAGGAGAGAAGAATTTGATCTACTTGCAGTGAGAATTTGTCACTTGAGAGGCGTCTGAATTCCTTCCTGGATTTATTTGCATGTTTTACCAGTCAATCAATGACAGTTCTGCCACAAGAATATTTCTCTTACTTCTTAACAGAACTTATCACTGGCAAGTTACATCTTTAAGCCATCTTCTGTGTGTTTTACCATTGTAAGTGAAAAAGTAGTAATTTACTTCACAGTGTTCACTTTGAATGACTTAAGCATCACAATAAAGGATTTACAAAAAGCATGTTGTGTTTCATTGCCTGCAAAATCTGATTATTTTCCCCCTGGGAGCAGGGGATGGTGAACTGAGCGATGCTTTTGACAGCTGTATGTGCTGAATCGCTATTTGGAGGAGCCAGGTGTACCCATCGACTCTAGAGGGAAGCAAAGACAAACTGGCTTCCCAGTTAGCCCTCTCTCTCCCTTGGCTGCCCATGTTTAGGCGGGACGGACGCACGCCCTGCTGCACGCTCTGCCCTTCCATTGCCCGTTCTGTCTAAAGGTCGCAGGAATTCTGCCCTCCCGGGAGTGTCCTAACTTAAGTTTCTTACGGCATGATGGGGTGAAAAATTCCAAAAACGTAGACAGTCATAAACGCGAGCTCCAGCAAAGGCTGCTATGAAATGTTTCACGCTTATTTTCCCAAATCCAGGACCGCCCCCTCCTGGCTGTCCGGGCGACCTGCCCGGGCTGGGCCAAAGCGCACAGAGAGCGCCGGGGGATTTCTGCCTGCCCGGGATGTGCCGAACGCTGAGACCTCCCTGTCGAGCATAGAATCTCCATGACACCTTACAGACATACTGAGTTTTAGAATGAAATGCCCGAGGCGGTAAAAACACAGCGCGAGTGACAAAATGAATTGTTTAATCTGCCTGCTTGGTAGCAGATAAACGGCAAATCAGATTTTATCTCTTCTTAGTGAATTGGAAATTATGGGGATGAACAAACTTCTAAAAATAACAGAATAGCTAAAAGCTCTGCTTTCTCTAGAGCAAATGTAGCCCTTTGGGAAAGTGCAACAAATACCATCTGTGTTTCCAAAACTCGGAAGTTAATTTGTTGCAGACGTCTCCATATTTACCGAAAATGGACATATTTTGTGTGGCAGAACAACATTTTGCAGTGATGAAAAATAACTCCCATCCAATTAACTCCAAAGGGAGGGGTTTACCTGAAAAAGCTCAGTTTAAAAGACCACTTTGCTTAAATCAGCCATCAAACCTATCTGTTGGATTTTTTTAAGTTAGTTTAATACACATACTGACAGCTGTTCACAGAGGAAGCTGAGAGGGGAAACTGTGAAGGAGTTATGACAGTTATGACAGGTATCTCTTTCTGGTTATCAGACATGAAGTCTAACTTACAAATAGCTAACACCTTGGCGACGTTTCTTCAGAATGGACAACTCTACAGGCTTTCCTTGCAATCTGTTCTTTTCACTGTCACTTTTAAGCATTTCTGTAGCTTGTAGTTCATGTTCAGTGTAAGGGATAATTTAGAGGATATGCTTTTGCATCAAAATGTTTAACTAGAATTTAAAAAGAATCTAGAGTGTAATTCTGAGATGATGTAAACGAGTATTTGCTTTAAAAGAGCACATTTGATGGGAAGCCAGGGGAACCCAGTACAGTACTTCAGCTGACAACAGCTAAGCATGTTTGTTTTGAACTATGGCTGGAATTGGGCCATGAAATACAGAATACAGATGGAAATGTGTATCTGAATTTCTCCAATGCTTGGTGTGCAGTTTAGGTCTGTTGCAAAGACAAGTTTGGAACTAGATTTTAGTCTAACTTTTTTGAAGCATAGTGGGGCCCCAAATGTTACCCTGTGAAATTCAAAAAGGGAGGCAGCACACGGGAAGCTGAGGCACTGTGGTGCTGTGATTTTATATTTGACTGCAAAGATTTAATGTCTATTTTCTCTTGTACTGCTTGGACTCCGAATGACTGAGAGCTCGTCCAAGCATCAGCTCCTCCTGTGGCAGCAAAATCCCCTTGAAGAGTTGTTATTTCACTTTATTTCCCATACAATTCGGTTATGAGAATGCAGAAAATGTGGAGTCATTTGGGTAAGCAATGATGCAAACACAAAGAAACGAGCCCTGGAAGGCAGTGCCGTGGCAGAGGGGATGACAAAGCCAGGCACTGTCACTGCTGAGACGGGTTCAATGCAGAAAAATGTTTCTGGAATGCATATGTGAGTCCTTGTCCCTGGTTCTTTGTTTGGGAGCTTACATCAATACTGCTGCAACAAAGATTCCCAATAAGCTGAAACAAAATAAAACATGCATTCATGGGAACACTGCCATTCAAGAGCACAGATTTCCCAGTTAAAATGAAGGTCAGTCATAAATTACATCTCTGATTCCCTCAGGATTTCTCTCTCTTGCTCTGTTTTGGCAGTTTAAGACCCCTTTGATATTTGAGCAAGGCCTTTCCCTTTGCACATCTGATCTTGATTACGGTTTATGGCAATGGTAATTCGTTACCTCCCCAAGGCAGCAATTCTGAGAAGGAAAGCGAGTACAGTATGATTGTTTAGGAGAGAGGCACGCTGCACTGTGCTTTAACCATTTCTCCATTTTATAGCTGTCTCTTCCCCCCAGATTGCCCTTGCACACAGCAACACCATGAGCTCCTCCCATGGGAATGCCCCACATCCATCAGAGAAATCACTGTGTCTGGAGACACAGAAAAACTAGGTTGCATATTTACCCATCAAAACAGTGACCTCTGAGAATAAAGCTGTGGTTTGGATACATTTTTAGATGCTGTTTTGTGGTGAACACAGACTAATGAGGTATCAATAAGCACCCAAGTTTTTCTTCCAGCTGTAAAGGTCCCAGGGGTTGCCCTCCCCACCTCTTTTTTTACAAAATGAAGAGGAATGTTCTTACTCAGTTTTGGGAATGCAAGTCTGTAAAAGGGGGGTATATTTCCTCATAGATCATCAATCAGCAGCCAAAAATACATTGAGGCTTTGCATGAAGGAACGGGATGAATGAAACTAGGGCTTGCACTGCTTTTCTGTGTATGCAAAAGGCAGAGGAAAATATTCCAGCTGAAAGTGTATTGAGAGCATTTGGGACAATGTGAAGGTGGCAGAAAATGATGCCTATGTGCTTTTTTCTTGTGGGTGGTATGAGGCATTTTGAGGCGATTACAATTGCAGTAAGATTTTTCATATCAATTTATAACATACACTTCATTCTTTTATTGCTTTCACTTGTCTGGCTTGGTTCTACTGGCAGTTCCTTGGGTTGGTTCATTGAGGATTTTCAGTTTGCAATGTGACAGGCTATTGTACATGCCTTTAGCACCATTAAAAAGCTCTGGATAAAATATGTTCTTATAGACTTGGGGGATTACAAAGTTATTTAATTGCCCTTCAGTCACTATAAATACCACCCTGTTAGTGAAGACAACTGATGGGTACATTTCTTTCATAAAGGTGACCACAAATATTGCACTGGGAAGTGCAGGCAGCTGGCAAGTTTTGCAAGTTTGATCCTGGTGCCCGGCAGAAACACAACAGGCAGAATTGCTAATGATACTTTATTTTTTGCTTGCTTGTATAAATCATTTTTAAAAGCTTAAATGTGTTTTTAAATAGGCCCATGTACATTTCAAATGGGATTTCCAAAGTGCAGCGGGACTTCCCAGGGACACGCTGTATCTTGCCATGAAAACACCAAGGAAGTGTGATGAACAAAGGATATTCATAACATTTCCCCAGGAAGAAGAAAATTTCCTAACTCATCATACATAAGCCTTTCATAAAAGTAATGGAAAACTTCCACAGAGCAGAAGAGGAACAAAGCCATAACAGCTCTTGCCATTCCAGTGACACAGCAAACTTGCTTCAAGAGTCCTTTATAAGCCAAAACATACACTTAGTTAACACTAAGGAAGGATCCCTCTCCTTTATTACTTTAATTAGACTTCTAATATTAACGTGGAACATACAACTTGTGAAGAATATCACATGAAGGAAAAAAGCATTTATTGCATGTGTTTGTCACGTTCACTGATATGAGAGGTGGAAGAGAAGGGGGTTCTCCAGTCCGAGCTGGCAGGGAGGCCCAGCACTGCACTACCAGCAGCTAGGGGGTGCCCAGCCTCCCGTGGGGAACACTGTATTAGGAAAGCTCTGCTTCACCGTGCCACTCTCTCATAAATCAGCCTAATTACTCTAATGAGAGCTGCATCCCTCTGCTGCGAGCCCTGCTGGTTTACAGAGAGGGGGAAGTAAATAAAAATGAACAATGTTGGCTGCTGCTGCAGGAGGGACAAAGGGAGGGAGAACAATAGTCTTGAATCTCCTCCCTGCCACCACCCCCTTAGGAGGGAAGAAAGAAATGGCTTCGTGCATGCCCCTGGAGTTATTCCAGATCAGGACTGAAATCAGACGCTGGGCTTGGCAGCATCTGCTGAAGGAAAAAGCACATAAAACAGAGGGCATGTTATTTTCCAGGCTCTGAGAGAACGTTGCTAAGGAAAGAAAAAGAATGGGATACAAGGCCTTGCAATGTCTGTCTGAGCAATCAACACATTATAAATACTGACCTGAGCTCTAATAGCAGCATCAAGTCTTCACACCTTTGGGTTTTTTTAAAGTAAAGGTGGATTTTACTTTTTGTCTCTTAAAAAGATATATTTTGGTTCCTCTTCTTGCTTTGTATATAAGCATTTCTTTTGCAATTGCAGAAATCAGAAACTTCTTTTTGTGTAATGAAATCTTAGCTTATTTACTACATGAATCTGGGAGCTGAGGCTTTAAGCAAACCACAAAGATTTTTTATAAAAATAGGAGAGCCAAAATTATGTGCAGCCCTACTCATTGTTGTCTCTATTTTTGTCATGCTTCCTCTATTGTCCCCTCTTTATGATGACTGAAACAAATCATTCAAGTCTAGATTGCATATTATGACACCCACAAAGCCTCCTTGCTATTGTTTGGGCCAAATTTAAAACATTTGTCAAAAATAATTGTGGAATGGCATCAAAATTCATGTTCATTTTGCCAAGGATTTAATTATTTCTATTGTGATAAATTTTTCTTCGTGTTAGATACTAATTTATGTTTTAACAAAAAAGATTGAAAAATTATACAATTCTGGCAGTTGTTCTGATGTTCTCCTCTCAGAAAAATTCCTCTAGATGTTGTCAGCTGCTTATTCTCTCTTGATCAGAGTTAGTACGTCTTTGTCCTACCCTTTATAAAGCATACTTACTTCAATCTTTAGCTTCAGTCTGACAAACTGTTCCATTTTTAAATCACATCTTCAATCCTCAGCTAGATGTTGTGATCATATTTTTGGCCTTTCAAACTCCAAAGCAGGCTCTATAAGTACTACAAACCCCTTCTGTTCAGTCATCTTCCCATCTACCTTTTCTGCATTCACTTGCAGGGAATAAATACATTGTGATGTTAGGAAATCCCCTGGAGCCTCTTTCAGCCCTGAAATGGTTTGTTCCTCTAAGATTCCTGATTCTAGGAAGCATCATGTCAGTTTAATACTTCTTCTGGCAGAAGACAGGCTGCTGCTGTATTGGTGCTGCATGCTCTCTATGCCAGGAGTCAGGAGCCCTCCCCTCCCCTGCCATTCCATAGGGCTTCCAGCTTCTGCTGGCCTGGAAGCTCCAGAATTCCATACACATTGAGGCTGGATTAAAAGGGGCTTCCCTGACAGTTCTGAGTAACCCATAATGACTGTGGAAAGCTAGGTGTAGTTGATAAAGGTACTAAGAGAGGAATTTAAATACACATGCACAGAAAGGCAGTTATGTCCTATAGCCACAGATTATGGGGGCCTTTCCTAGAGCCATCATTGCATCTGACTTGACTGAAACAGAACACGGTGTGAAATTTTCAATAAGACTTTGACCATTACCAGCTTCAGGCACTGAAAAAGACACACACCAGGCCAAGCATGAAGTGTCAGACCGTTGTTAAATAATGAAAAAGATTTAGAATTGTTTATATTTGCATTTCTGAGCCTTTCTACTTGCTTTTGCACTTTCAGCCTTTTCTTTACAAGAAACAGAAGTGTAACTTCAGAGGGTAGGGGGAAGAAAGACAAAGAAAATGCCCTGCTTTCAGGAGCCAGGCCTCTGAGAAATGCATGCAGAATCCTGAATCTTAAAAACCAGAACAGCAGCAAGCAGAGCACAAGACCCATCAACTTTCAGTGAGCCTTGTGGCATAAAATCCTTAGGCAATTATTAAATTCTAATTAATATCTCAAAACTCATTCCAGAATTTTAAGATTATTTTTTGTTACCTTCTTAGCTCTTATACAGGCCAAAGCACAAGAATCAGAAGTTTACATTTTCAAATCCAGTAACACTGTACAACTACTGTAGTTAGTTTAAGGGGATTTGTGCTCCTGCTAAAGAGATTATTTTAACTACAAGTTACATCATAGCTTCTCAATATAACAATCCCAGTGTAGCAGAGGTAGCATCTAGTAGTTCAAGCAGCTATTATTTATTTAAAAGACACTTAGATGTGGCACTTAGGGAAATGGTTTAGTGGTGGGCTTAGAAGTTCTGGGTTAATGGTTGGACTTGACCATATGGGAGGTTCTTTCCAATTTAAATGGTTCTATGGCTTTTGATACCTCTTTAAAACATTTGGCTGTGCTCTCCCAACACACAACCAGATGCAGAAGTCATTTGAAACAAAGACAAGTTCCATGTAAGGCAATATGCAAATCCTAATTTAAATCTGCAAAGTCAAGTTACACTTCCCAATGTTTGGCTGCTTCTGACTTTGCCAACACCTGAAACTATAAATACTTATCAGCTAATCAAAGTTCATCTTAATGTCTGAGAACCAAGCCTCACTCCAGCTACAACAGTGTGGTAACACACGTAGTAATACATGGCATAGTAAACCATGGGAAAAAAACCTTGTACTTTTAAGTTATAGGTTCAGTTCCATACCTATCTAAGTAACAACATACTTACATAAGTAATATATAACATGTATGTATATATAATATATATTCAATACAAATAAAAAAAGTATACTGCTTTATTATGTTTATCTAAAATAAGAAAAGGAATTTTAGACTGAACAAGTCTGAAACCAAAAATCCATGTTTTGGACAAGCAGTACTTGCAGCCAAGAAACTGCACATTGGAGTGGTTACTCAACTATAAAAGGTCTGCAATGACAAGCAAACACAACATTTTGTTGTTCCTCTTTTCCTCACAATGGCTTTTTGCTTTTAGAATTTGCATTTTGAAATTTTTTTGACAAAAAAATAAATAAAGCTCACATGGAGCAGCTTTAGCAGCTAGCTGCCTCCTAGCTTTTCTTGAAGCAAATTATCCCATTTATTATTATTCAAAAGAAAATTTTTTTCTTACTCAGTCCAGTAATGATGTAGGAGGGAGCAAGTTAAAAGAAAGAAAATCCCTCTCACTTGCTACTCTTGGAGGCAACCCCTTTGATTCAGACCATGGCCAGCAGTTTGGCTCTTTTGTGCTTTTCCTTGTCTTTGATGGAGGCCAATACCAGATACTGCCCTGCCCCAGGTTCTTTCACTACATTATCAGAAGTTTGCCCTTTATTTGTCAGAAATGAAATGATGCACTCTAATAAAACAGCATCTGATCTGGAGGAACCATTTTGTCACCAAGACTTTGCTACCAGTAAATAAAAATGGAAACCTTTATGCAAACCAGCAGGACTTTAGCTAGCATAAAAATAACTGAGTTACTGTTCTCCTTCAAAAACTCTTGCTGTTCGGTCACCCCAGACAGCAGGAAAACCAATTGTTCCCTAAAACATTGTAAAGGTCTGGGCAGACACTGTTGGTACCCAGAGACTTCACAGCATGCAGACTTTTAATTGCCTCTCCTTCTTCTCTGCACACAAAGGCATCTGAAATGTTTATCTCTAGCACATCTTAGTGGAGAATAGATTAGGCTGTAAAACAGAGCAGGATTGCAAAGAAAATTGCTGAATACATACAATGCCTTAACATAACTTTTTCCAAGTAGCCTTATTGTTCCATACTCTATTCTGTCTTAGCAGATATTTATTAATTTGCAATACAGATCGCACTCAGAGCTTTGAAGATTACACAGCTGACCTATAACAGGTTCCTCAATGAGATCATTATCTGCAAGATCCAGCACTCTATTCCTTTTCCTTTTTCTAATTTCAAGTTATAATCTTTTCTCAAACACAGAGCAAACACTTCTGAAACAAACTCACATCACTCTGAGCACAGCCTTAATACAAATTAAATTACAGCGTCTCATACAGACCTTTATCTGCAGAAGATTATATTATTTATACTCAATGACAAACAAAATAAACTTCTATTCTTTAATCTCCATAGCATATCAGGAAAATTCCCATCCATCTATTGCTTTGACCTACATCCTTTTTTTAGGATGAAACTAAGATGAGGTGTCTGTTGTTTCTCTGCAATATAATATTATCACCCCATCCAATCATAACTTTTGGGGCACTGTCAAATTGAATGTAATCTGTTTATTATGCAAACAATTTTCCTGAGTGTGCCAGAACATGTCTGGACAATATCAAGATAGTGAAAGCATCTCTGACCCACCACATGTCAGAAGTGCAGAATGTTTGTGGTCAGCAGCTTGGGATAACTAAACACATGGGAAAAAAGGAGCTAGGAAATAGAGGCAACAAAAGCTGTTGCAGGAGGAAGATGAGGATGGTGCTACAAATGACAGCTTATGTGGAAGCAAGACTGCAAAGACTACAGGAAGAACAGGGTACACAACCTCATGCAAGTTGTTAATGTCCAACCTGTTTAAACTGTCTTTTCTAATGGCAGATAATACTGAAGTATTAGACAGCTTTTTACCAAGAACTCCTATACTTACAAAAATGCTGAGTATATTTATATATACATTTTAATGTATGTGTGAGTACACACACACACATACATATATATATGATATATAAATACTTAAATACTGCTGGCAGGTGCCACCTGTCCTAGGTTCTTAACCTGAATTCATACAGCCAGCTTATTTTCACTATAGAAGAGGCCCACCTATCCAGATGCCTAGAGTTCCTCCCTTGCCATACTACTTCAATCCATTAACCCAAAACAAGCTGTGGTGGAATATCGTTGCCTCACAGCCTGCTGCTGTTGTATGTGCTCTGTATGCTGTTATAGATGGACTAGAATTCAGACCTCCCACTACCTTTAAGCACCAAGGAGCCTCCATGCCTAAAAAACCTGGTGGTCCTACATGGACTAGTATAAGGTAGTAAGCAGCCTGATAAAACAATAGGGTCTATAAAGGCAATGTATCTGGAAAAGGTTAGGCTTTGAAAGGTAATTAATTAGCAACTATCTTTAAAAGTTCTTTCTGTTTCTTTGCCCCACCTCCTACAGGTCCCAAAGGAGGGGCTTGAAAAGAGCAGGTCTGGAAAGTGCAAGTGGCTGCTCAGGAGCTGGGATGCCTTGTCATGGAGGGTCTGTCTATCTATGGAGAAAGGAGTAACACATTTAAACATCATCATCAAGCTGCATGCAATGTGGAGGAAGCAAGAGCAAAAAAGTGTGCCTCTAATCAGTTATATCTATCCCAGCCTCCAACACACAGGTTGAGAATGCATAATCCTGTCCATTTATGTCAAAACACCAAACAGAACATGAATCCCTGGGAACCAGTCCAAGTCAGAGCATTCAATTAAGGCTGAAAAAGCAAAGCCTCTGTTCCCAGATCCATTTCTTATTTGGGGCAGATTACTACTGTCACTGTCAATCAAGGGAATAAAGATATTAACATTCTCTGTGAGGTACTATGTGAACAGTTCATTGGAAGCACTTGTTTATATATCCTATATAAATTTATATATTTATAAATGCATCATTTCTAAACACTTTTAGAAACAAAACCAGCATGGCATAAAACCAAATTTTGCTTCAGTTAAATGGCTGCTGTACAGGTAGTTTCCTTTTGACATTCTCAAAGAAAACATTCTTACATGCACACCATGAATGTGTATGGCAGAGTGCCACAGGAGGCCTCAATGGAACACTTCATTAAAAAACAAACAGAAAACCGAAAGCACATTCCACACTGAGCAAGCAACACTTCATGCAAATCATTTAAACTAAGAAGAGCCACAAAGTTTGCAACTTGACTGAAGGATTAAGACTGCATTTGACCAAGAATTCAGTCTACTACACAGTGAGTATAAACAACTTCCGGGCTTTTGGGCTTCAGTGGAACTTGGGCATCTGTATTTTTGGTCACAGGTATTTGAACTCGAACAACCTGAATCTAAAGCAAGAAGGCTTTAGGCTTCAGAGAAAAAACACTAAAATGTACAGGATTTTATATAAATATCCTTCTCATAGAGTCATGTCACTAAGTCATGTATCAATAAGATGCAGAATTCCCTGAGTTTCAAGAACAGGTCACATTATTCTAACAAGTCCAGTGACTCCAGAGTGCAGATTTCCTAAGTGTGTCCACAGGGCCAACTGCTTCTTGGTAGGGCAAAACAAGCCTCTCTGAGCCCAATTCTGCAGCATCTACACTGCTTCCAGCTGTACCTGAGCTCCTGCCTTTAAAGATAACCTGGCTGCAAGTGGGTATCACATTCCCTGTGACTGACAGCATGGACTGGGTTTTCTTTTTTTCAGCTTGCTTCAGTGGACCTTACAACAAGGCTAACAAGGATGCTCCTCTCTTTCCAGATGGTGGTCTCTACTAAAAAGGCAGCTCGTCTTCTGCCCCATGTTCCCTGGAATGGAGCATTCATTCCACTCATGCTAGCAACAACACTTGAGGAAGACTCAATATTTAACAAAAAGTACCTTGGATTCATGAGTTACAGCAATTAATCTCACTTACTACAAGGCAGTGAGCAGCACAAACGTCTAGCAGGATTTCTGTTACTGAACAACTGCAAAACCATTTAAGAATTACTGCCAGTTTTTTGGTTTAAACACCTGACAGTGTATGATTCATCCCTGAATACTAACTACATTAAAAAACCATTCAAGTAACAAACTCTCTCATGCTGAAATTCAACTTAAAGTGCTCTTACTGAATAAGAAAAAAGGGAGGTTTTAAGAAAGTGTAAGCTTGCAGAATACGAAGAGGATTTTGTGTCAGGAACTGACAGACATGCCTGATTAGAACCAGTATCCAAGTTGCATAAACTTTTTAATAGTCATATAACAACAACAAATAGTACTTTGATCTAATTCTGAATACAGAGAGATTTGAAAGCCTTTAGGAAAGAAATATGAGACTTTTTACTATGTTCAACTAAAACTATATGGTTTTTAAAAAAACATAAATTACAAATCTGCCATGGACTATGATAACTATGTAAATAACTTTCTATAAGTGTTCCCATGTATCCCATATCAATGGATAACCTCAAGCCAATTATGGGAGCTCTGACTGAAGCAAGAGAACCCACGCATATGAAGCTCAAAAAATAACACCTGTGAAGATTTAACTTTAAAATGCTCTGTGACCACTCTATCAGGTTTCATAATTTTAATCATTTTTCAAAGTAGGTGTTAAAAATTTTTCAGCCTCTTTGTTTTAGTCTCTAACACTCCTGTGGTCTTGATTTAGACTGGCCAGGAAGCTACATGCCTACTTCACACAAGATAGCAAAGAACTCTTGACACTGTTCTAAATCCTTCAGGACCAAGTACACACACTCTGTACAGGAGTTCTGCTAAGGCCAAGAGGAGAAGCCACCCCATGAAATTTCACAGGCCCTGAAGTGAGTTGTGAGATAAACAAGCTCCCATCACAATCAGTGGAATCACAATCAACCCCACCTCCAAAGCATGACTGCCAGGACTTTACACAAATGCTTTTTCCTGAACATGATCTTTGTCAACGTGTTTTTTTTCCTCTCATATGGATGAATTCTTTTCTAAAAGTAACATTTTCCCCATTTGTGACATTCAAATTACGCATACTTACAAGTATTACCAGCTTTGCTCTGGGTCACAAACAATGGGTGTGCTATGATCAAAATGCATGTATTTTATACTGTTATTTTCCATTGTGCTGCTAAATAAGATACCCAAGTTTGTACTAAAATTTCCAAATTTTCTGTAGTCGTTCCTGTAGCATATCCATAGTCTTGCACCAATAGGCAAAAAACCCTGCAGTGTTCCACCCCACAAGCTCTTGTACTACTTTTCAAAACCTCTACAGAATCAAAGTGTTCTTCTAGCCCCAATTCTACTAACACCTTATTTTTGTCAATGCACACTACAACACTGCAGTACTTTTCACACAAACCCCACAGGCTAGAGCTATGAATGACCACATAGCTCCCTGCTCTGCAAGCTTGAACCTCTCCATGTTTCATCAACGCCTAACATGCAAGTAGCTGGGTTTTACAGCTAGACAGTGAACCAAACTTCAACTGAAACAAAATGAGGTAGACAACCATCAAGGACTACTCTGGGGCATCTAATAAAATCCCTGACATATCTGTAAGTAGTTAAGGGGCAAAGAAGGAAAAACTCATCCCAAGTTCAAAAAAGACATAGAACAGACACCCAAGAAATGGCCATGGTGCCTGACTCCACCCCAGTAAAACAACAGACACTGACAAAGCAATTGGTGCACAAATTTATCAAAGGCTAGTCTGTCCTTCACCCAAAAAAGATAATATTTACATCCATATTTAAAATCACACACATACATTCAAGCTAGAAGAGCACTCTGATTTTAGGAAAATCAGCCTATTCATCCGTTAAGAAAACCACCAACACACACACAAATAAATCAACACTAAAGTATTTATTAATAACTCCTTGCTCATTCCTGAAAAAGAAGAAATTAAAAAAGAAAATAACTTGAAAAAAATAAATGTTTTGTCTACTTGCATAAAACCCCAATAATCTAGGACCTGCTCAAAGTTAAGGCAACTGCCACAGGCTACACCTCATCACTCAAATCTTTCCTAACCAGCAAAATCATCTAAGGAGTAATAGATATTGGTCTTCTGCACAAGTCTCATCTGTATGATGAATTAACTGTAGACATTTAATGCTTTGGCTAACCATCTTCTGAATATTCTTGTTACAGAATTACCAGTTCAGCTTAATCCACTTACTGATTTGGAGTGGAACACACTTGTACCCAAGACCTAGATGGAAATGATTCTCAATTCTGGAACAGAAATCCAGGATCCAGTCACCTGAGTTTAGAATACAGCTTGCTTCATTGTTTAAATGTACAATTCTTTGGGTATTTGAAGATGCCTAGTCTTCCTGTACTGAAGAATTCCTAGTGCAAGGAAACCAATCTCTTGCATTCACCAAAAGCAAAAAACCTGCCAATCCTCAGCCTAAACTCTCCAAGGTCAATCTGACATACAGACAACATCAAGTACACACAGAACTGGAGGCTCTTTATAAAACTCGAGCAATTCCCTGAGGATTGTTCTTAGGAGAGCAACCAGGACAGGAAACAACATCCTGTGTGAGCCTGGCAGCACACTTACCCAGCAAACAGGAGGCTCAGATTCCACTGCCTCCTGCTGGAACAGAAATAAATAAAAGAAAGGTGAAAACAAAACACAGATTGCCTCTTTTGCTGACCATCGATGAGCTTAAAGGAAGGGGGAGAATGGCCAGAGTTCAGATGAAGCTCAGATGATTTCTAGAATTTGATTTATTGGGTAGCAAGAACTGTAGGCAGTAGCTCAGAGCAGACAGAAATTAGGAGGAACTCCACCTCTCCATCTTACCCCCGCATGCTCCAGTTTTCCCAAACCAGGACTTCACATCCATACCTTCTCTTTGTTCCCTACCCTTAAAATCAGGGTGAACCCCCAGTCCACTCACCTCCATTTCTGTAAGGTTATTAACAGAAGCTGCATGTGGGAGGCAACTGAACTGCAGGGTAAGGACCTTTGAGAAGAGACTGTAACGGGGTGTGAACGGCTGCTGGCATAATCACTTCCACACAGAAAATTACTTCTACTTCAACATACCACCCACAAGCAGTTTCTTTGGTAACTGCCAAAATATCTTCAGTTTACTCGAAAGGAGTTAACAGTCAAATGCTTTGAAAAAACTGTTGATCATTAGTGTGTTAGGTGCTGGGCACATTTTCAAGAAGCATTGCTATCAAAGTAGGGAATCATCAGATCTCTTCCAGTTATGTTCTGTTATATGGAAGCCAGGTAAAGTTGCCTTTACATAAGTTCAGGACTTTTGACAACTGATCCAGATGCATTTCACTGAACCTCTGAATCAGGCACAGGTAGGAGTTTCAAAAAATGTCTCCTCACATACTAAAAAAGATACAGAACACCCAACACAGCAGTTTAGATTAGGAACCCAATTTTTCTCAGTAAGGCTCCTAGACTGTTAGCACTACAGTAAAGCACCAGGTCAAACTCAGAGAGCCATAAAAATTCAATATAAAAATTAGGTCAGGAATAAGCATGATACTTTAAACTTATGACCTGCCTTATTCCAGGTAAACTTTCTGTTTCAGGCTATACCCGCAGAGCTGCTGCCATTTGCAAATTATCACTTCTCTTCCAGCAATACTTTGGAACAACTTAGTCTGCATGTCTTCTGAACAAAGTGAAGTCGTTTAATAAAAGCTATTCAGGCCAAGATTTATAGTGTCTGAAAAAGCAGTGAAAAAGATTACCAGTTCAATAAAAGGGTTCATTTGGATAAATACAGATAATAATCCTAAACACTATTTCTGAGTAGCAACTCTAAAGGTACATGATGACTACCACACTAGAGAGTTATTCTAAAAATAGGCAGGCCCTAGAGATCTATTATTTCTCTCCACTTTTAAATGTGAATTTAAATGGAAACTTTAGATTGGGATCACTGAATGGAATCTTAGCAACATTTCAACTTTTTATTTGAATGTTGGGAGGCCCCTGTATGTGCACAAGTACTAGTCAACAATTACATTTTTCCCTTAGTTTTTTTAGCAAAAAATAAAATCAAGCATCTCCAGTTACTTAGTTTTGACATTGTAATAGCTACAACTAGACGTAATAATGGCTGTGAAGTAGATTTCTTTAAAGTCTTACAAGGCTTCTCTTAAAGCTTCTTTTGTTTTATCAGCTTCATTAGAACAAGAAGCATTATTTATGATTACTCTAAGGCAAACAAACCTGAGTGCTGCAGTACAACAGCAAAGCCCCTGAGATAATGTACTTTTATCACCTCTGCATTGCCCACTGGGAATCCCCCAGAGGGAAGCCTCTGGAGTGCCATACAAGTAAACTGTGATTAGCTCAGTCACACTCATCCCTGATGTAGCTTGGCAACTAGAACATAAATTTGCTCCCTATTATTGATGAAGAGCTATTACCAAAATTATTCACATCTCCATTCCCTCTGTATGTGCACCTGACAGACACACCACTATCAAGTCAGGAGATTTCAACTGCACTTCTTCCAATTTAATTAATTGGTATTGAATGAAGATTTCACAAGACACAGTTTAAAAAGTTACTGTTGTAACACACAAATGAGGGGGACAAAATGCACGTGTATGTGCACATACTGCTGAGAGAGATTTCTGCAGAACAGAGAGGTTCAGCAGAAACAAAAACCAGCATTAAATTGAAATTTATGCCATGCTGTTATGTCATCCCTGATCTCTAAACTAAGTTCTATTTTCATGTCCTCTGTAAGAATGGCTGACAGCTGTAAACCACTTCTCATTTTCTTCTTTAACCTTCCATTTGTATTTCTTTCACATCATTTCAGGATGTTCCTTATTCTCCACAATCTTACTACAGTTATTTCATGGATCAGTATGGAGCTAAAAGGCACTAAAAAGGATTCCAGACATTGTATTACTGGCTTTTAGCCAGGATTATCTTCTTTAATCTTCTATTTACCTCTGTATTTTTAACTGGACCCCAGTGGTTTTTCAGGACTTCTAGTTTCTATTGACACATTTTTTTACCTCCAAGGGAATTACTGGTCCAAGCCTTCATGGTGTCGCTGTCTGCACTTGCACCGAACCTGACTTTCACTGCAGCACACCTCCTTTCTAAACAAGGTCTTGAAGAATAGCCTCAGAAGATGTATGAACCACATACAGTGCAAAATTTTAGGCCTCCATGCCCTGCATTGTTCCTGATTTCTTACTTCTATTATTTAAGTGGGCAATTACTGTAACCGGGGCTGTCTTTGTGCATGCATCAGAACTCCAAGCTCCTAGAGGAAGCTAAATAGCTCATTTCTATTTGGTCCCAATAGTAAAGCCTAAGCATTTGTTAAGTGAAGTAGCATCTGATTGACTTGCATCCACTAGTTTTTAAAGAATCATTTACTGGGAGCTACCTGAAGCCATCATAAAACATGCCTTTTTTCTAAGCCTTGAAGCACAATGATGTCAAAACTGACAGTCTCCCATCTACCTCAATTACCTCTCTGCTATTTTTTGTAGTGTTCAATTAAGTAGATTTTTTAAAAGCAAAACGGCAACTTTATTTAATCTATTTTCTAGTGCATTTGAAAATAATAAAACATACAGAAAGACTGGAAGAAAATCCCTCTCTGCTTATACTGAGGCTGTAAGGCTCTGTGGCTGACCACATTTCTCACCTAGTGGAATTTTAGCACTGCAGAGTCCAAACATTTGACTGTTTCACGTTACATTGGTTTTCAGATCTGGTGAATGCTTTAAACTTCCCACTTCCTTCTTCAGGACATTAAGTAAAGTTCTAGAGCTATCCAAAATCTTCATGTAAGCAGCTTCTGTTTCAGCAAGTATTTTATCAAGTTCATTCCGTGAAGCCACTTTTTGGGCCAGGTTTTCACATACACACTCCAGCTGTTCACTGAGGACTTGGATTTCATGCTGGAGTTTATTCTTTTCCTCTTCTGCTTGCTGGATTTGTTTGTTCAGTTCTTCTTTTTGCATACATAAATCTTCAATGCATTTCACTAGTTCATTATTGTAACCCTGAAGAACAGCTCCCTGCTGAGTCATACTCCACTCACTCCCTGAAGTCCCCTTTCAGCAACGGCCTTCTGCACTCAAATGAAAGGAAAACAAACAAACAAAGAAACAGAAAAAAAAAATTTGTAAGATGTTGCCTTGAATAATGCTTCACTAGCATATATGGAGCCACCGGACAAGGTTCTCTATTTAAGGTTAACATGCCCATTCTCAGATGTACCACATCTCTTCCTTTTCCAGGAGGGGGACAGAAGAAAATTTGGCAAATGCTCTCAAACCTTTACTGAAAGCTGCTGGTCCCTATGACACTGTCGTGGCAACAGTATCAAAGTATTTATGTTATTTTTTATAATACCTTTATACAATCCTGAATATAGGATGCTTTGTACCCCAAACTTCGAGGGCCTGGTCAGCAAAAAGCAAAAATCACTTATTCACAGAATGGTTAGGGTTGGAAGGGCCTTCTGGAGACCATCCAGTCCCACTCCCTGGCAAGACAGCATCCAAGTGGGTCCTGAATGTCTCCACAGAGGGAGACTCCACGCCTTTCCCGGGCAGCCTAATCCAGTGCTCTTCCACCCTCCACACGAGGAAGTCCTTCCTCATTGTGAGGTGAAAACTTCTTGTGTTTTAGTTTGTGGCCATCGCTCCTCGTCCCGTCAGTGCCTGCTTAAGGGCTCCGCAGGCATTGACACCACCAGAGAATCTTCCCGACACAGCGAGCGCCCGGAGCTTCCCAACACGGGGGTGACGCGGATCGCGTGTGCCGGGACCACGGCGTGTGCCGGGACCACGGCGTGTGCCGGGACTCACAGGCCCCGAGGACACAGCGAGGCCGAGGCCCGACCCGCGCGGCCGCCGTCCCAGGGACATTTTAACACCCACCTCGCCGCAGAGCGCGGCCCCGGGGAACACGCGCCGCGCACAAAATGGCTCCTATCTGCACATCGAGTGCCCAAGCGGAAGGGGAGGAGGGGGTAGGTAAGAGGAGACCGTCCTATTCCTAGCTAATCCCCCCCCCCACCCCCCCCGCAATAATTCCCCCTGTTGCCCCCACCTGCCTGGCAGGATCGCGATTCCTCCCCACCGAGGGAGCGGCACCGCTAGCGAGGCCGCGCTGCCCTCCGCTAACCGGCCCCGTGCACCCGCCAACGACCGCGCTGGCCCGTGAGGGGTCACGGAAATACCCGAGCGCTTCCGAACGCGGCACCGCCCTGACGGCCGCGCGGAAACGTCTCTCCGGAAAAACGCGATGTTTTCCGAAGACAGGTAGCGCTCGCAAGAGTGGGCCGAGGCGGGAGGGGCAGGAGGGCCGAGCGTTACGGAAGGAGCCGATGTTTGCCGAAGGGAGGGACTGAAGGGCGTCGTGCTTGGCGGAGGTAGCCGATGTTTGCCGAAGGGAGGGACTGAGGGGCGTCAGGCACGGCGGACGCAGCCGATGTTTACCGAAGGCAGAGTCGCCCGAGAGCAAAGGGGACAGAGGGGACGGAGCGCGTCGGAAAGAGCCGGAAAGAGCCGACGTTGACCGAGCGCGGCGTCGCCCGAGTTCCCCGGATGTAGTTGGAGCGGCGGCGGCGGGCGCGGCGGGGGGAGGCGGTGGCCGAGTCGGTGCTCCCGGTGTGTCTCAGCGCGCGCGGGGCCGAGCTGCCAGCGTCTCCCCTCTCGAGGCGATGGGCCCGTGAGCGCCGCTCCAGCCGAGCTGCCCGAGCCGCCCCCTTCCCCCGCCCCTGCCCCCGGAGCGCTGCCGCCCCCGCCTCCCCCCTCGGCGCCTGTGGCCCGGCCGCGGCCGTGCCCTCCTGGTCCCCTCACCCTCACACACACAGGCCGGGCATTGATGGTAATGTATGCGAGGAAACAGCAGAGACTCAGTGATGGGTAAATTCACCCCCCCCGCCCCCCGGGGCCGCCCCCCCCCACCCCCTCCGCCATGTTCGGCCCGGCCGTGGGGCCGGTAACGGGCGCTCGCTAACGCCTCTCTGTCTTTCTCTCGCTTTCTCCTCAGCTGTCACGACCGCAGGGGGGACTCGCAGCCCTACCAGGTACCGCCGGGCTGGGAGGAGGAGCAGGGGAGGCGGGGGGGGTACTACTTCAGCAGAGGCTCCGGCGGCCGCTGCAGGCCGCGGTGCCGCGGCTCCCCCGGTCCGGCCCCTGGCGGCGCTCTGGGCCCGGGGCCGCCGGGTGGAGAGGTGGCGGCGGCGGCCCTGGCTCAGGGAACGGGTCCGCGGTGCTCGGCCGAGGCCTACGGAGCCGGGGCGAGCAGGAGAGGCCTAGTGCGACCCGTGCGGGCCTCGGGCCTGGGAGTCGGGGAGGGTGCGAGGGGCGGGAGAGGGAGCCGGGGTCTCCTACGGTGGAGTGGAGATCCAGGAGAGGTGAATGTTTTTCTTCTAAAAACAAAAGGAGTCTTACTCTTCCCCCCCCCGCCCCCTCCCCCAACCCCTCCCCAAAGCCCTTTCTTCTCCCCAAAACTGCTGCTGGGGGCTGTAATCTGAGCAGGGCTCGGGTTTAGACCCTGAGCAACTTGGGGTTGCAAGTGAGGCTTAATTTCTGCAGTTGCCAGCTGCTGGACATGTTCAGAAACCATCAAGTCCTTGACTTACTGACAATAGCCTCAATTCTTGTACGGTGGACGTTCACTTCTTTGCTGCATGTATTGAAGAAACCCAGTTGTTGAGGTTTGAGTCTTTGGAAAGCCGTATGTTGTGATATTGCTCTCTGTAGGCCCTGAATTGAACTGTTTTGCCTCATTTCTGTGTATTTCAATCACTGGAGTGCAGTACGGCAGTCCAAGCCAGCTGTCAGTGACAGTTTGCGTAAATGTAAACACTTGCTACTCAGAAGTTCACAGAACCAACAGGTTAGAATGAGGCAGAGCATGTAATTTTTGGTAGAGACTTTAGAATGAGTTATTACATTACATGTTTTGGCCCCCTAGAATTATTTTTTTAATTACACGTGTTACAGGGATGTTAGTACTGAAGAAAACATCACAGAAATTCAAGGTAATGGTGAAACCAAGTGGTCTTGACTAGAGTATAGAGAACATATTCAAAGTTTACACTGATTCAGTGTAACTGTAAGTTTGTTTTCCTAATAACAAGTGGAGACTAGTTCTTCCAAAAGTGTGGAGAAACTGTGGCCCATTTACTACTGAAAGTGTGTAGTGCATCAGTGAAAAGATAGAGAAACTAGGTTCTTCTTAACAGCAAATGTTGCATTGGATGTAATAGTGGGAGAAATTGGTTTAAGTTCTAATTACAGAACTTGTTGATTTAATGTAGGTAATTAAAACTAGGAAGACTAATGCTGATTTTTAATAGGAAGTGAAAATTAATTAACATTTAAAAGTACTTTTGGAAGAGAAGAAAGCATCCCATAATTTTGTATCTAATGTCGATGCCTGTTTTCTTATGATTTGTTTCAGGCTCTTAAGTACTCATCCAAGAGTCATCCCAGTGGTGGTGATCACCGTCATGACAAGATGCGAGACACCACAGATCCCTCACCACCAAACAAAATGCTGCGGCGCTCTGACAGCCCTGAAAACAAATACGGTGACAACACAGGGCACAGTAAAGCAAAAAGTGTGCATACTCACAGAGTTAGAGAGAGGGATGGTGGTAAGTTATCTTTAACAAACTTTTACTTAAGCAGTCGCTAATTTCTCATTAAAATTAGCCAGTATCACTCACGTGATGTCTTACACTAAATGTGCCTTGTACTCAGCTAGGGTGACTGGAGTGAACCCAAAATGGGAGTTTAATTGGAAGCAATCATTGAGGCATTGTAACACCTATTAACTTTCTGGTTTTTACAGGTATGGTAGTTTTCCTTACAGTCCCAAAGATTAAATAAACCTTTTTTTTTATTATTTTAACTGGTATGTCTCGTTTATTTAGACATACTGCAATATTTGATAACATGAAATAGTTTTCTGAATTTTTTATTAGCAATAAATATTTGCTGTTTTGCATCCTTTTTAATAACTTTGTGTATTTTGGTGCTGTACTGTGTAGATACATGCTCCATAGACTAAACCCCATCAGAAATGAAAAAAGCTTCTTTGTATGTAGCTGCTATGTAGAACTCTTAACAGATGATCAAAGGTAGCACATACTAGAGCCTTTCTTGACAGGAGCTTGAAGAACTGTGTTCACAGTAAAGTCAGCCTGCTGTGTTTTTACAGGTTTATAAACAGTAGTAATATCCCCAGTATTTTTTAACTGATCTTATTTTGTATTCCTGCTTCCTAGGAAAAAAGTAGGATTTTTCCAGGTAATAAACAGTGTTAGGTAACAAACAGCCAGAATTTAGAAAATTTCAGTTGCTGTCTGAATTGGAAAAATTCTTTTTTTTGTTGATTGGCCTTTGTGTTAAGGTACAAGGTGAAGTATTCAAGTAGAGAATTTGGAGCTTTAAATCAGTGCTTCTTTGTTCTGTATAAAGCTAACAAATTCTGATGTACATACATATTTATTGCTGCACTAGTTTTACTTGATGTAATAGTTATAGTAAAATAAAGGAAGTATCTTTCAAATACTTTTTTAGGACATTGTAGTTTAACCCTGCAAATGTGTTCATGGGTACCCAGTTAGTCTTATAAATCCTGTTTGTTTTTCCTTCTTTGACTTAATGGTGAGGCTCTGTAGACCACTGTTAATATCATAGAAGTGTGTAGATGCATTATAAGACCATGCCTTTTTTTAAATACACTGATTTTCATTGTATCTGATAATAATTGAAAGTGTAGTAATCTCAGAATTAAATGCATGTGGAATGCCCATATGCTGCTACTTTATTCTGTACTACTTTTTGGGATACAGAGATGTCCTCTTTTATTTCCTGTTCACCTGTCCAAAAATTAGTCCCACATTCTCTTGAATTCTGCTTAGTTTTGCTACAGTTGGTAATTTTTTCTGCTTGAACAGAGCTGCATTTAGTGGAATCATGCATATATGAAAACATCTGGAGGATGAGGCTCTATATGGGGAGTGCTTCTGCTTATTTGTGTGTTGAAAGTGTTGTAAGATAGGAGAGATATTCTTAAGTCCTTACAAGGTCCAGCTGGATTTAATAGCTTAGGAATGGTCTGAAGCATGTATGCATGCAGTCAGGATGAAGGAAAATGAATTATTTCTAGTTTTGTGAATGAAAGGAACACCATCCCACTGTACCTTCTCCTAGTTGTTAAGACAGTGGAAAGTTTCATTTGTTCTGATCTGAAAGCAGGTGTTTTCACATCATGTGTTAACAGACTGGAAGAAGGAAGTAGTCTTCAACAGTCTTAGGGAAATTACTAATTTTTAAAGTTTAACATGGGTACTGTTTAATGTAAATAAGTGATTTGTTTGTGTGTGTTTGTCATTAGGTTAGTTTGGCTGCAGTTTCACCTCTGTAAAATGTAGTCAAAACAACCAAAATTATGTTAAATCCTGTGTACTGTATGTAGTAAAGCAAAGCTGAGCAGATGTGGGCAGAAGAGTATTAATTTTTCTTTGCTATACTGAATATTTCTGTCAGTATGAATTGAAGGTAGGTGTTAAAATATAGGTGAAATGCTGTAATGAGTATTTGCATGTTGCTAATAGGCAAAAGACATAATAAAATAATTTACCATTTTTTCTGTTGAATTACTCGGAAGGGTTGCTTTGCTGTAGTATTCCCTTAGTTTTGCAATTAGAGACATACAGTGGAAAAAAGAAAAACATTACAAAAGTGCTAACATTTTTCATCTAAGCCTTTATAGGACCGAGAACTATTAATTTGCTATGATACTACTATAATTGCCTGTCTTGTTTTCTTTTTGCATTCTTCATAGAGGAGGAAAGAAGCTGAGTGGTTGTTATTTTTTTTGTAATTGCTGTGTATTATTTTAAAATTGGTGCTGCTCAGTTTGAAACTACTACAGATGTTACTGCCTTCCTGTGATCTAGCTGAACTTAACAAAGCAAATCTCATTGAAACATCTCTAGTATTTATTTTCCTAAACTGAATTAAAGTCCCAAATGAACAATATCTTCTCTCATACCTTAGAAAACAAAATAGGACCTAACTTTGAATTATTACCATTGAACATAAAGCCGATTTAACCTGATCTCTCCTTCTCAACTCAGTGTTTGGAAAGAGCTCCTGTACATCTCTCAGTAATTTTTGCTCTGAAGAGAAACAGGAAGATTCAGTGGTGTAGCACACTGATTTATTCATGACTGGTTCATGTTTTTGTGGTAAATGCAGAATGTCATTTAAATGTCATTTCAAGATTTTAAGTGTACGCATTTAAAATATAAGCAGGAATTGATTGAAAATTAATTAGTCAAAAATGGTAGAACTACCTCCTATTAATATTCTTAGTATGTGTATAAAGGTATTTCTTGTAGCAGCTTATTTTTGTAATATTCATGGCAGAATCTTTTGTTGAATTGTAATCCATGGGGAGAACATCAATTAAGGTTTTAAAACGTGTTATGGGTAAGCCCTCCATACTGATACAGTGCAAACAAAGCATTTTTCAAAGTTGCTTACTCCATGGTTTCTGTGGAGATTGTGTACAGAGACAGTCATTCTCTCAAGAGAGACTTCCAAGTTTACCTTGGACTAAACACTGTGGAGTAACTGCAAGTTTTTGTCACATTCCTGGTTTCTTAAGAGCACTTGTACATGCAGCATATGAAAAAACTGCCTTAACTTTGTTCTTGCTTTCAGGTCCTTGTGCATGGGCGCATTGTCTCTGTATGCAAGTGTTTAAAACATAATGAACAGCTTCCCCCCCTCAGTGCATCTCTTATTTATAGGTCAGCTGCTATAGGCAAGTGTGGGGTTTGAAGAGATTAGGGGGTCTTATGAGACCAGCTCAAGTGTGAAGTTTCTTAACAGTAACAAATAGGGACTTAAAGCCAGCATTGTTTATGGGGAATAGAACTATGAAGGGCCTTGTAGATGTGGAAAAATGTTTCCATTAAAGAAAAAGGGAAATACAAAGATTTGAGGACTCTCGTGCTTGAGGATGGAAGGCTGTTGTAGGTCTTTTAAAATGCATGAATGATGAGATACTGGTGTCCAGGAAAGAAAATAAAGAGGGGAATAATGAAAGGGAGATATATAGCCATAAATATATATAATTTAAAAGTAAAAATGCTAGATGCAACCCTTGTTATAAAAAGGGCAGAGGGTTTTCTACTTAACTGTATGGGGCAGAATGACCCACAGTAAGATACAAGTAGAACTTTATGCAAACAAGGTTTATCCACTTAAGCCACCTGTACTCAATTGTTTGAGTGAAGAAAATACTGCATGTTTCACTACATTTATATTTAAGAGACTTTGAAATTTTGCTTCATGCCATGGTCTTACTGAATTGCTGAAAATAACAACTGGAGAGTGTAAATGTAGATAGCATGAAATCTTCTGCTGAATTGTGTGCTGTTGTGCAGTGCAGGCTCTTTTAATGAAATTTGATTATAACTTGTAGTATTTCAATTCCAAAGTATAATTGAAGCATTGTGACTGTTTCTTTTGCACGTGAGGTTTTTTTTTTTAATTGGCAATTAAGATCATTTGTCAGTGAGTACTGTTACTGACTAATATAGTTCTAAGATTAAAAATCTTACTGCTATTAGAGGCTGAACGAAATATTTTAAATAATGAGTTCCTATTTTTTTCAAAGTAGTGGTGGGAGCTTCTGTCATTCTTTGTTTACTTGCTTTCTTTCCACTGGTTCCTGAAGGAGTTCAGAGTCCTCATAGCAAAGGGATAGAAAACAGCCCTGAACTGAGAACTGTTCCTATGCTGGCAGCCCTGGCAGCAAAGGGGAGCTGCTGATTAAATTAAATATGGTCATTGGCCAGTGAAACCAACAATGAATGGGGTGTAGGGCAGCTGCAAGAGAATGGAAGATGCTCTAGCAATGGGCTTTGTAGAGAGGAAATTGCAGGTAGGTGGAAAGAGGCAAGTCTGAGAGTAATGGAACATAGTGAAGGGGGAAGCTGGAGTAGATTCCATCTATGTAGTTACTGTTAACGGCTGTTAATGTTAAAGTAATTATTCATTACTATGAAAACCATTTCCTCACTGTAACTGTATTGTCAAAGCTGGGATGAGAAAAGTCTGATCACAAAGGAGAGTGAGCTCTCCATGAAACATGCTTTGAATAACCCCTAACAGCCAAGTGTAGATTTAGTGATTCACTTCACTGTTCCTTGAATGTTGGTTGTTTGGATGGCTTTAAAGGAGGTATGAGTTGGGTGGTTTGTTTTTTAAGAAAAATAAAGTTGCTTCCAGGATCATTCATCTTTTAAAAGTTTTTCTTTGGATTAAAAAAAAAAAATTGGAAGAGTAAGTTTCTGTTTTCTGATATTTATAAAAGCTTTCTTTTCAGTTTTATTAGTTCTACTGCCTTCAGACAGGATTTTAATTTTAAGGTTGCTTTCAAATTTAGAACTTTTAGATAGAAAGTAGATTTCCATTTACTCAGTGGATTTGACAATATTTCTGAGGTGAGTTTTTGTGGGATTGGTTGTATAAAACAACTGATGTGTTACTCTGTCGCGAGGATCTCTAGTAGAAAAGAAACTGAAAAATATGTGCTCGTAGAATCCCAGCAAAAGAATGTTAATATTGAAAATTGCTTTTGAAAAGTACCTGCAAAGCTTGCTTTTAACTAGCACAGAATGGAAGATAAAACCCCCTAATTTTATATTATTGATGTTAGGTAAGAATTGTGATATTAATATGGAGGTATTAAATGCTAAGTCGTTATTCATGTGGGTGGATGGAATCCTCTGTTTCTCTTAATGAAGTTCAAGTATCTGGTGTAGGTTGCTAGAGTAAAGGTGTATTAGTGTGAGACTTGATCTGAAATGGAGGCTACATCAAATGTTAATAAGCAGACCTATTTGTTTGTTACCTGTTGATGCAGCTGCTTCCCAGCCTCTTTTGCTATTGGGACTTTGGGAATTTTTCACTTACTGTTTTTACATTCTTTTATATGTGAGCGTGTAGAATTCAGATGTGTAAATAGCTCCTCTGAAGGTTTCCATTTATAGTTGTTCTGTTTAAGCAAATATATCTCTTAGTTTTAAGAATTCATTGGATTGTAAATGTATTATCTTCAAGTCACTCTGCCAGCTAGACCTGGTAAGCTTTTGTACATAAGCAGATTTATGTTTTGGAAAAGAGAGGATAACTGACAATATACAAGATTTGGTGAATTTGGTTGGTTTTGAGCTAATCAGAAGGGAATGATTTTTACTTAGCATCATGCTTTAACATATGCTTCTTGCCTCTGACTTTACCAAAATGGAATATACAGTTTACTAAACTTGTACTTTTGCGGTGCTTTTCTGAAGATAAAGAGAGGTAATGAAAACTTTCCATTTCTGATGAAATGCCTGCTACTAGGCCGTAGTCAAGATACCAGTTTGTAAATTATGTAGCATTTTGCTCTGCATTCCCCAATGGCCCCTGATTAGAATTATTCCTTAACCATGTTTTGGGACTTGGCTGCTTTCTAAGAGAAACACTCTTTGTTGACAGTTTATATTTGTTTTCCTGGCCATTTCTACCTATTCAATGTCAAGTGTCCAATAAGCCAAGTATCCCTGAAGCTGTGCAGAACTTGGAAGAGAGTGCTCTGCCTCTGTTTTGGCTGAGAGGGGAGGTGATGCTGTAATAACTTCTGTGTGAATAATAGTAATTTAATGGCACACAACTTGCAGTGGTAACTGCATTTGTTTACAAAGTCAGGCCTTTATGCAATTTCATGGGCATTTTCAGGGAAAAACCTCGTGCTGTACAGAGAGATCATTCCCTATGTAGCTCTTCAGTAAGGATTGTTTCCCTTTTTCTTCCTACTTTCAAGCTTGTGAAGTGAGATGCGTGTTCTAAGGCACAAATTGTACTTGCCTGCTAACTCGAAGTGACTGATGGAATGCTGTTCAAGAATAATGTCAGAGTGGGTCAGATTGGAAGGGGCCACAGGGGTCCAAACTCCCTGCTCAAGCAGGGTCGTCCTAGAACACAAGATTGTGTCCTGGTGGTTCTTGAATCTCTCCAGTGAGGGACACTCCACAACTGCCCTGGGCAACCTTCTCTAGTGCTTGGTCACTCACACAGCAAAGAAGTTCTTCTTCATATTCAGGTGGAACTTCCTTCACCACAGTTTGTACCCATTGCTTCTTGACCTGTTTGACACTGCTGAGAAGAGCTGGGATCCATCCTCTGACACCCTCTGTTCAGATACTTCTAGACAGTGATGAGGGTCCCCCTTGGTATGTCCAGTTGGAAAGTCTATCCTTCGGGTCCATGGAAAGGGAGATAAATTTTTGAGCAGATGGCTGACTCTTTTTACCAAGTCCCTTAAGAGATGTCTGTTAAGCTTTTATGGCCTTGACTTACCTTTCCATGCATGCAGCAATGTTATATTATGTTTGAAATTAATGAAAAATAAGGCCTAGAGATTTATGATCAGGCCCTGTAATACTTTGGAATAGTCATCTGTTCCTTAATGTGACTGTTGTTACAAAGGAGAGTTGCAAAGGAACAGTCTGTCAAAGTTTCCATTGCAATGTTAAAACATAACTCGTTTTGTTTCTACAGCAGAGGTATGATAAAAAATGATAATACCCTCCTTTTGTCATCACTCAAAAAAAGAGATGTAAAACAGCTTTCAAGTGCATCATGACAAGGAAAAGGCAGCCAGAAATACAAACAGTGTGCTAAATGAGCTAAATTCCTTGTCTTTGAGGGGCAGCAGAAATCTTCAAAAGGTCTTTTTGGTCTAAACTTTTATCATTACTTTTCTGATACCTGTCAATATAATTTCTGTGACCTGCTATATATATTTAGTAATGTCAGGCTTTCTGAAAATACTTTTTCAAAGCAGATTTATAGTTCCATCCCAGCTACGCAGATTAGTTCCTCTGTGATGGTTTTCCAGATTTCTTAAATATTGTGCTTTTTTATGTTTTCCAAAGCAACAGTCTTTCTCAGTGTTTTTCTGGGTTTGTTACTGAGGGTTTTTTTTTTTGAGCAGCAGAGTTATCAATTTTCAATGTCTATCAGTAGGAAAAACAGGGAAAGGAAATTACGTTCGGTCCTGCTCATCTCATTTTTACATTTCAAACATACCTATTCATTCTCAAATGTGGAGAAACTCACAAAGAATATTTTTTTATTAAGGTATATAATAAGTAATTCGCTTTTGTGCATAAATGCCACAATACAAGTTAGGTAATGTGCTCTACCTATTTTTTTTCTGCTGTGTTTATTTCACATTCTGGATGGTGGTGAGTTCATGCCAGCTGTGCCCCTTGAATAACATAGGGAAGAGTTTAGATCTCATCTAGTTTAGTTGTTTGAGTAGATTCCTCATTCAGACACCTGCTGCTGACAGATTAATACAGACTTCATTTTAAAAACTGTTCATTTGAAAGAATGCTATTTCTGCTTACATTAATGCAGGAAATAATATGATCCTCTTAAAATTCAAGTAGTATAAAGTTCACCTCGTACTAGCTAGATATTGTCAATAATAATGATTGCAGTTTTTGTGTAGTCCTTGTGAGAGTGTTTACTTAACTAGAGAAATAAAATTAGACACTTAGGCAATCAAACAATTGTAAATTAGATTTGGAGTTTGTAAACGAAACTGCAGCTTTTGTGAAGAGGCTTATTTTTTTATAGTAAGGTTGTTCCAAGAAAGACCAGTTGAATTTGATGTATGTATTTAGGAATTAGTTAATGGGAAGAGGGATGAATTGTCTTGTCAGCTATTGTGCTTTAGATGCTTGAAAGCCCTGTTGCACAATACCTTTGTTAAGCTGAGCTAAGCTTTGTTAAGCTGAGCTGGGCCAGCCTGAAATAAAGCTGTGAATCTCTTTTTTTTTAAAACCACACCGCTATATATATATTAATTCTTAGGTCAATCCTTGGTTGCCATCTTTGCTTCCTCCCAGAGCTGTGGGCCAGCATTCCTTTATTAGTGAAGAATTTTGACGTGACAGAAAGTAATAAAGTAATTTGATTTGCTTTTTTTATTTTATTTTTTTTAGTATTACTAGGATCTTTTAAAAATTATTTCCCAGTTGAAAATTAAATAAGCGTGAAATTAAAATGATGCTTGTTGCATATCTGTACTCTAATAAATACACTTGGCATAGTATGTCCAGAACAGCAAATGTATTTTCTCTAAACCTAATAATTTCTCAAATTATATAAAAGTGTAGTGACCAGTTGCTGCTTTTAATACTAAATATTTTCAAGTTAGGTTTCTCATTTGTGGTGAAGAAATAGCATGTCCAGGAAAAAACGAGTAATCTTTCTGAAAACAGAAATGTTCCAGAATTCGTTATAAGCAGATCAGTCAATATCTAAATTTTAGGTGAAATAAGGCTTTCTCTGTTTTATTGACGCATGGACATTGCTATAGTCTTAAAATACGTTCTCTTCAAACAGCAAATATTATTAGCACTCAAGGAATGATCTGGTATTGAAGTGGACGTTGGTTCTTCTATTGTGTTTGATGTATCTTAAGAATTTGAGATAATCTGACTTACAGTTACTATTTTTAAGACATTTAAGAAGGTCGATATATGGTGTCTTTTTTTTTTCTTGCTTTATTTTAATGTGGTTAGACATTGTTTCTGCCACAGCTTTCTGATTAAGGATGTATAAGTGTGCTATGTGTGACTAACCTTTTTGCAGGATTGCAGTAATGTTTTGTAACAGAGACTCCCTTTTTTTAGTACTTCTACAACAACATGTACTTGCTGAATTGCTGACTGTCAATAGTGTATGCTCAGTTGAGATGAAGGAAACCTAAGATGGAATGAATTTCACAAGTATTTGTTATTGTGTGGCACTACCTATGTGCATAAAAACTTCTAGCTTCACCTTCCTTATTCTAAGCCTAGTAGTGGAAACATTCAATGCAAGTTCATTTGTAAGTAATATTGCATTCACAGGGTCTTCTGTTTAAACTTTTTTATCCTCAAGAAGCTATCCTCAAAACATCAAAAGAAATTTGACAGTTGCTAAACAACCTGGCCTTGTTCTTAGTTAACCTTATTTTTGCTCAGGGGATTTTGTTAGGGAGATTAAGTTGTCATATCTTAGTTAATTGTTTGGAGCTTCTGAGTGGGTGTGCTAATTTGGTGCTGGGGATACATAGAAAAAGGGGAAATTGTCTCAGAGCGGTGTTTGAGCAACTGCTTTTTTTTTTCCTTTTATCAGCTCAAATTATTTTGCATGACCCCTGATTTTAACCAATTTTTACAGTTCGTGATGGCTGGGTTATGGTCAGTCTTTCACAGTCAGTCTTTCACAGTCCTACTCTGCTGTTTATAATCTAAAAATACTGAAATGCACAGTTTTTATGAAGTGTCTGCATTTGAGTAACTTCCATCTGAGGTGTGTGTTGATAAATATCAGTGGTTCTTCCAATGTTTTATGTTCTTTGGGAAGCTCCTTGAATGAAAAGTAAATTTTATGATTCTTGCCCCCTCCCCCTCCTGCAATGTTAAAGGAATTGTTATTCACTTCAGTATCCCTTGAGCCTAATTTTCATGAAGCATTTGAGTATGTGCCTGTTGTCCTAGATGACTAATGTATTTTTTTTAAAATGTCTTGTCTGGTTTTTCTTTGCTTTTGAGAGGAAAAAACTTCTAAATGTGGAATTATCTGCTGACAATTAAAGTGAATCAGAAATAGAGTATCAGTCTTCTGCTTAATCTTAGTTGATGAGTTTTGTGGAAATGTTGCTGGAGGCAGGAGAGTGTGTTGTGGTGCTCTTAGACTTCCATCACTGAGCTTGACTCTTAGTGCTGTATTACAGTGTGTTCATGGGAGGCTCATTTGGGTTTTGTGGTGTTGATGAGGAGCTCTTTGAAGGGGGAAGTTCAGTCTATTGTCCATTTGCTGAGCTGATCCACATGGAGTTCAGATAATGTGGTTATTAGTTTGTGGTAAGGATCCTAGCTGTCAGTTTAACAGCTAAAAGGATAAATAATAATCTCATAATGTGAGATTATGTCATAATAATTAAAAAGTCTCAATATGAAGCTGTTAGTTGAGGTTGGAAGAACCTCTCTTGGGCAGTCTCTGACATCATATTAGAGATGTAAATGTTTTGGGAGCCACAGTCCAGAATGTAGGCAGAGTTTGGCTTTATTCTCAACCTGCCTCTTTTCCAATGTCCCACTTCATGTCCAAATAGTGTTGCAGTTCAAACTTCAAACTGTCATTAGTGATATTGAACAAGGATTTTGGTTTTTTATTAAACATACTGAAATCTTCTGGTGTCATGAGCCAGAGTTAGGAATATGACTGTTGCTGAAATTCAGGGTACTCACTCACATTTTCCATGGGTGAAGCTGCTTAAGCTACTTTTTTCAAGTCGATTGATCTCAAATGAAGTGAGTGTCTTGGTAGATCTTCAGCAGTGCTGAGGATGCTGCTAGCCTTTTTTATTCTATTAGGTGACCTGAACCTAAAGTTCCCTATGGGGAGGAAATCACAAACATTAGTCTGAAGAACTTGTCTACCCATGTAGAATTAAAAACCCAGTTTTTAATTCCATGTACATTCACTTTGTACATTATAATTTGTTTAATCTATTTTAGTAACATTTGAGTCTTACCAGCAATGTTTAGAAGCTGGTTGGAATTTGCCTTAATTTTTGAGAAACGGGCAAATTCTTTCAAATGATGTTGTTTACCCCACTTCAAAGTAAAGAATAAACATCTTTATGGGTGATGTTAAAATTATTTGTCCAGTCTTTGTTTATTGTTATTTCAATAGTTGAGATATGAAGGAAACTGACATATACTGATTTTTCTTTGAAGAAGAAAGAATTGTGTCTGGAGTGTGCTGAAAATCCATTTTCATCCCTTAGGCTTTTTTCAGCTCTGTGATTTGTGGCATTTGAGTCCTGGATCATACAGAAACTCACTGCATTCAGTGGGCCTTGTTACTGAACCTGATAATTTTCAAAGTTGTGTCGTAAGTTGAAGAGTGGGAGGTGGACTGAGAGGAGAAGGAAAACAACCCCAAAATTATTTAATTATTAAGCTGTAGCTGTAACAAGGAAAGGAGAAAATGATAGGATGGTTGGACAAAATGTTTATCTGCTCTATCAGTGAGGAGAACCCAAGCTGTGTTAGTCATTTAGGCTGAATTACAACCCTAGGAAAACAGTTAGCTGCTAGAGTAGTAAATCCCTGAATTGTTATTTGAAAACTGAAGATTTGAATTTAGTTTAAGGCATTTTATTAACTTTTGGTGGGCAGGAATAACTTGGTGTTCTTTCTAGAGCAGTTTGGTCTGTTTGCCCTAAAATTAAGCTTGAATTTCTGAAATAAATTAAGTATAACTAATTAAAAATAGAAAAGTAAGCAGCAAATAGCAAAATAAAATTTACTGTATATTATGCAATATGTAAGATTTAACTTTATCTTTTTCATTTTAATAATCAGTAATGCCTTTGCATTTGCTGAGTGTTGCATTAGTAAAACAACTCCTTGACTTTCATTAGTTTACTGCTCCTCACTTTTCCTTTTCAAGGTGTCACTTTCTACTATCATTTTAGAAGAAAAATTCTTTTATCAGTAAAACTATATGTTTACAGTATCACTTTTCATCCGCATTTGGTCATTTGTGCCACTCTGTGTATGTATGACTCCTGGTCTGTTTATAGCAATGATTTTGGCTGATGTCTGTGAAATTCTGTGTGAATGGTAACTTGGAGGAAAAGGGAACTTCTTTACATTGGAATGCTTACCCTGTGGGTCGGATATTGCAAAACAGTACAGACTTTGCTCTGCTGGATTGGCAGTGTGGCAGGAGTGAAGGGGAGGGAATTAAATAAGGCTTTGTAAGTTTTTTTTTGCTCAATAGAGCTACTTCTGGACTGGTATAAAACATTTATTGGGGGGGGGGGCATAATGAGTATGTAGTTGGGCAGTACCGTGATCAGGCTAGATTTTCTTTCTTTGGCAAAGCATTGCGCATTCAACTTAGTAGGTTATGAATTTCTGGAAAATGTTACTGCACAGTTGGTGTATTCTCTGAGGCCATTGCTCTGTGAAGAAAATTGCAAGGTTTTTATGCTTTTGGTTGCATGTGGAAGGCAGCCATGTTTATTTCAATACACTAGGCCACATAAAAATGCAGTGAAGAAAAATTGTTTTGTCTTATTACTTTTACATTTGGTAAATCAAAATGACCATGATAGGCTGTTCTGTTACTGCTAGCATGTGGGTTATTGTGTTCATATTGTGTTGCTTTATTTCCTCCCATATGCAGTACTTTAGAAAGTGTTCTGCGCAGAGATTTGCACTGAAGTAACAAAACCAGTTGAAATACACTTTAGACATTTTAATTTAGATGTATCCAAGATACATTTCTATCATTTTTACTGTTAGAAGAAGTCTTCTTAATTAGTTATCCCCATATAATATCACCACCGTAAACTTACCTAGCTGTTAAGTTTTCTCTGTTAGCAACTAATTTGTATCTGTCACTTGGTAGTATTTGTTCTTTTGAGGAAGTTCAGATTCTGATATTATCTGTAGTTTAATGAATTTGATTGTATGTTAGCTGAGAGGTGAAACATGGAGTCATAGATAGTATGGGTGGAGTTGTCACAAAGGTAATGACCTTCATTGCTTTTCTGCTGCCCAGTGGTTCTTTCCACATGCCTAGAATGTGGACACAGAAATGGTGACTCTTCTAAAGCCCTTCCTGAATCCCAGTTCCCTCTAGAGGGACTGAAGGAGCAGACCATCTTTAAGTTCCAGCTGGTGAGCACTTGTAAACTTCCTTTCTTTTATATCTACACTGACTCTTTTTAGTATGGACAAAATGAAAGTTAGCATATTAACAAGGTATTTTTGTGCCTAAAAAGAAAACATAAATGCTCTATCAGCAGTGACCTGTGTAAACTGTTATGTGGTACAACAGTATATATACTGCAACTCTAATGTCTCTCTTTTCCAACTTGTGCATTTCAGTAGAAGATTTTATGATTCTGATACAGTACGATGTTATGAACCAATAAAGAGTAAATTAGGCTAAGATACTTGGATGCCAGAGGATGGTGGGTAATACACAGTCATGTATTAGGTTATTCTAATCAAATGGCAAGAAAATTTGTTTTAGGTGTTTTCAAGTGGATGTTGTAATTGCCAGTGTAGGTGTATAGGTTTTGGAAAGGAAGGAGTTTTGGTTTGGTCTTGAAGATGGCAAGGGAGAATGGAGGGAAACCAGGTGCTGCTTTATTAGAGCAGTCTGATCTTTAATTAACTCAAAATTTGAACTTTTTATACTTTCAGAATTGAAGTGGTGTTAATGGAGATGCTAATTAACTGTGATAATTGTTAGAGAGAGTTGAGTGTATTGGAAATTGGAGTATTCTTATTTCAGCCTATGTTAAATCTGTTTTTCAAGTCTGGGACAGCTTTGAGCCCTTGTTGCAGTTCAAAGTGTTTTGTATTCAGAAGGTGGGATACAGAAACAACTTACAAAAATATTAAAATGAGTCCTAGTGTAACAGAATCTCAAATCTGTAGTAGACATTAAGTCAATTTTGAATTAGTTCCCTGACCCTTGTTCTTTGTGCTTTCTGGTGATTTTCATGCATTGCTAAGGAAGATGTGATTTTTGTTGGAAAGGCTAGGAGATAGCTGTGATATTTTAACCTTGACTCTGACTTGCCCTATGACTTGTTAATCACTAGGGAAGACTTGCTCACACAGTTGCACCACTACAGTTTTATATAACTGTAGGGCTGATGCCCTTGTTGGCCATCTTCCGTTAGGAGTAGCTCTTTCCAGCTTCAACTGCTTTCAAAATAATGGTTAAGCTGAGGAAACTCACTGTAATTGTGCAGTAAACATTTCCATGGGGACTTCTGAAACTGAATTGGAGTATGTATAACAAAATAGGAATTTCCTTATGGTGCATCAAAGATACATATCAGCAGTTGCTAAATTTGAAAATATGCTACTAAGGAGTGCAAAACCAAGTCTTTATTCCTATTTCCTGAGGAAAGTGTAGCTAGTAAGGAAAGTCTAACTGTAAGAGGAAAAGGTGAGAAGTTGCCATGAGGAGCTGTCTCAAGGGACTGTAGTATGGTCTCTACCCCTTCTCAGTCGTGTTTCTGGGCAATAGACTAGTCTTGGGGATCCTGTTGTCATGATCTGCTTTGCCAGGCATGCAGCTGGCAGATGCAGAGCTGGTTGCAAGTCACAGCCACCTTAAAATGGCTTGGGCTTTGGTTTTGCAAATTATCATTCGAGTGAGGGGAACCCCCCTGTTTTTAGAGGTAGACCTCTGCTTGTGGGTTGCTTTCTGGCCTTTTAAACATCTTCAGCAACTTTCCCAGACAACTTGAGCTGGCACTGCTTTCTTGGCTGGACTGTCAGATTCCTAGGTGACAGCTGTTCATGGATTTAACCACATACTAAAACCTTGCTGCCTCAGTATAAAAAGGTAATTTGGTAATATGGTTGTCATGTGTACATACAATGTTTAAGCCCTTAACTTGTTTGAAGTGCCTAAAATTCTTGTTCCCCAGAGTATCATCTGCTTTGCAGTTCAGCAGTGATTTGGATGCTCATTCCTGAAGTTTGGGTACAGATCCAAACATAAAGTGACATTATATGTAAAACAGAATGGAGGTCTGGGTGGTGAACCCGCACCTGTAATTACCCTGCCCCATCAGCATGCATTTGTGGCCCTGTAAAGGCCCACTTTGTTTGTCCTGGTGACACGAGGCAGTCAGCATTGCTGGAGCAGCCATGATGAGTTTTTATGCAGCTGAGGCCAGCTCAGGTAGGACAGGATTCCTGATGGGTGGAGCATGTGGGTAGACAGTCTGGGAGGACTGCAGCTCAGAGAGGCCCAGGGGCCCCTTTTGAAGAAACTGGTGCCTCGTAGTGTTGGCCTATCGGGGCCAGCTGGAGGTGGGTGTGACTTGCTGCAGCAGCTCTGATACTCCTGCAGAGCGCTTGGTGACTCAGTACTGGGGCTGGGCACAGTGTGAAATGGGGGCATGCTGCTGAGCTGATACACCATCTGGGGTTCAAAAGTCTTGCACAGTGAATTTGAGGGTTTTTTTATGGGCTGGATAGAATTGGCTTCACAATATTTTATTGATATAATAGATGTGTTGGCTCTTTCTCATGTTTGGGAATCATGTTAGATTTAGGTGTAAATACACCTGGCCACTACAGCATTTAAAAATCACCGTGTACGTCTTGAGCATGCTGAACAAAAATGTAGTGATACTGCAACTGTGGTGTGGGATTACAGTAAATTAAATACATTGGTGCTTTCTGATGTTTTGAAGGGACTGTTCAAATAAAGCCATCTGGTAAATTTTCATTTCATTTTTTTCTTTGAAAAGGACATGATTTTACCTCTTAGCAGAAAGTAATTAAAATATGTCTGTGTTGAACAACCTACAAAAATACATTAAGAAATTTTAATGATTTTTACCTCTGTAGAAGGATATAGTAAATAAATACTAAAACAATGGTTAATACAAAAATATTAAACAGCTATTTCACTACATGATCAGTGTCTAAAAAAAATTGACACTGTTGGTGTGTTGAGGACTACAGTCTTGTAATTATGATATACTACTTATATCTTGGAGGGGAATCAAATGCATCTATACATGGGGTTTTATTGTTGTTGTTAGGCATGTGCATCACAAATGTGTTGTAAGTATTGCTTTGACAAGCCTAACTTGCCCCCAGTCATTCTGCCTGGCTCTGAGCATGCAAGATACTTTTGGTGTAGGATAAGGGTCTAGCTTTTGAAAAGCTGTATTTGAGTATGAGACTTACTATGTTATCCTTACTTTTTTCCTCTTATATCTTTACAGAGAATAACATAAAGTTTTAGCCAACATAGTGTAGGGAAAGGTTTTGTGGTAGTGCTGGTTCAGGTTGCAGTAACTCTCATTTGTTCAAATTGACCTTTAACCTTGTAGGGTTCTAAACAGTTCGGTGGTGGTATACCTCTTTTTGCTTTTGTGATGGACTGTCTTTCTAACCTGCAGGGTTAAAGGTGAGGAGAAAGAAGTTTGAAATAGCAATTTTGTCACTGCTAGTGAAGTGACAAAATTGCTATTTCAATAGCAATGTGTAGCTAGAAGGCTCAGAAGACAGAATTTTGCATTATAATGGCTCTCATTTTGTACCTACTGTGTCATTTGGTTGTGTTCTGTGTCTGTAGCTCTTGGAAGACTTTGAAACAATTATTTTTTTATGACTCCATTCAGTCCTACCTATCAGTCCTTTACTGTTCTTTACTGTAATTGCCTATAAGATAAAGTCTTTGCCATTTTCAAATCACTTGACTTCTTATTTACTATGAATACTAGATTGCTATACAACTTGTGAAGCTAGTGGTACTTCATGTAGTACCCCTGGGTATTGAGAAATTTCTCAGTTGGGAAAGGGAAAGTAAAAGCTGGGAGAGTGTTATATTTGCAATATCTTGGTTTTTCCCTGAAATTTGTAATAAAATGACTTAGTTTGGTGTGATTTATGTGTACATTTGGAACTTTAAAAGAATCCCATCAAGAAAAATGGAAGAGTTTTTACTTGCCTATAAATTTTAGAAAGATGGGAGGCCTTAAGAACAGGAAATTTAAAAGAAGGTTGCAGCGTGGAATGGGTGTTCTTGTTTAATTGTAGATGGAACTGTTCAGGTGACTTGAGCTTAGGCACAAATACAGATCTAAAAGATTATGAGAATTATGTCTTTGCTCATTTCAGCTGTTCAAGTGTTTTCATGTTCAGGAAAGCCAAACTGCCTTGAAGAGTACTTGGTAGGGAGGCCAGAAGCAGGTGGCCGTTTGGGAAGTGCTGCTTTTGGTGTTCTAGATGTCAGTGCCTTTATTGCAGAGACTGAGGTGCAGGAAAATTTAGTCTGCTCTAGGCAACTATTTCTGTTTATGCTCAGTATGCATAAACAGAAATAGTTGCCTAGAACTAATAACAAGTAGTCTCAAAAGAAAACAACAGTTTTAAGAAAACAGTATTGCTTCAGTTAACTTAAAACCTGATTTTATACATCTAACCATGTAGGCTGTTGATAAGCCAATTTAAATTTTCTGATCTAATGTTGAGGAGAAAATGTCTGTTAATTTCTGAATTGGCATGTTAGGACTCTTAAAAGCATCAAAATTATAAAGGCTGTTTGTTTGCTAGTAATGGAATAAAGTTTGAGAGTTAGACCAGTGAAGGGACATAGTGCATTACTCTAATTATAAAATCAAAGTGAGTTTTATACTATGTGAAAAAGAAATGTGCATGTGGTCTCTTGAAATACTTCTGCATCTAAACTATGGTTCACCTGGCTGTGATCCAGGTTTTGGGCAACTTTCTTTCTTCCTTTCTCTCTTATTTGCCCTTTCACCTCCTTAGAATGCAGATGGTTGATTACTTTGAAATCATACATGGTGAATGTTCTTTCTCTTTTCAGGGACCAGTTACTCTCCACAAGAAAATTCACACAACCACAGTGCTCTTCATAGTTCAAATTCCCATTCTTCTAATCCCAGCAATAATCCAAGCAAAACTTCTGATGCAGTGAGTATTTATGATTGATTTTTATCAGAGTATTGTCCTGTTCATACATGCCATATTTTCATAATTTTGTCTGACAAGCAGCATATACATTGTGCTTAAGTTTTCCAACGTTGGTCTTTATTTTATAAATGCTCTGTAAACCCAACCTTCATATGTTATATGTTTTAAGAGTATTCTAATTGGTAATCATTAGGGCTTTGAGTTACCTGTCATTCATTTTAAAATACTAGATTATTTAAATGAATAGAAACAAATACTTTCCATGAACTTTGTGATAACTCTAGAGTAGACAGTGTGATTTTACTTATTTGAAGTGCATTACATATTGTGAATTTTAGTCACTTCAGTATCAAAGTTTTAGTAGTTAGAGTGGTGTTTTTAAAAAATTTCCCAAAACCAAAATTGGTAAATTTGTGATCGGTGGAAAAATTTTGGAAAGATAATAATTCTGAGGATGTTGTAAAGTGAAGGAAACTAATGTTATCAGTATTGACCTTACTGTATCCCACTAAAGGTACTACTAGATTTTGTTAAGGGGTTTGATGGGATTAAATCAGAGGAAACTATTGCAGAATGCAGCAGGAGGATACTGGTCATGTGTTCAAGCTATCATTTAGAGGTGATGGAAAGCAGTGTTCTGGGTGCATAGAAGGTGCCATGTAGTTTTAAAAACGGTGAAAGCTATTAAATTTGTTTATCAAAACTCTCAAGTAGTCTTTTGTCCAATACTGTTTGTATTTTAAAGGCTTATGATTCTGCGGATGATTGGTCTGAACACATCAGCTCTTCAGGCAAAAAATACTACTACAACTGCCGAACAGAAGTTTCACAGTGGGAAAAACCAAAAGAGTGGCTGGAAAGGTATATGTTTGTATTATTTTAATAGTATAAAGAACAAATATTCTTAAACACATTTCAGAGCACTTGAGCTTATCTAATAGATTACTGCTATAAAAGATTGTGCTCCAAGTCTGCTGTGTTCCTACCCTTACCATGACCTCTGGCACCTCTTTTATCCTTTGACAATCCAGAGCCTGAGAGGGAAGTATGGTTTGTTTATGTGGAGATGATTTGTTGAGGGGGTTTTGTTGGTTGGTTGGTTTGGTTTTTGTTTTGTTCTGGAGTTTATTTGTTTGTTTTCGTTGGATTTTTGTTTTCATTTTCTGGGTGAGTGTTGTTTTAAATGTTTTGTTTCAGGGTGGGTTTTTTGGGTGGGTTTTTGTTTGTTTTTTTTTTTTGGACAAGATTAGTGAGCTGAATTGGTATATTGTGGGCTTCAACAAGCACGAATGTAAGGAAGGAGTGGCTGGAGTTTGCTCACCCCACCTGCAGCAGCAAGCTCTTAACAGTTTAATTCATCTCATGTAACTTATAGAAGCTGTTTTATTATTAGATAATGTATGTTTTTACCTAACTTTTGTTTTCTTTTCTTCAGAGAGCAGAGACAAAAAGAAGCAAGCAAAATGTCAGTTAACAGTTTTCCAAAAGATAGGGATTACAGAAGAGAGGTGATGCAGGCGACAGCTGCCAGTGGGTTTGCCAGTGGAAGTATGTGGTTTTTTTACAGCAATATATTCTTGCCTTGTTCGCATTACTGTTTTCTTTTCCAAACTTCAAAAACTGTAAAAAATCCCTTTCCTTAGCTCTTTTTCTCACCTTTTCGTATATAAAAGCCAAAGTGGGTAGCACAGTTAACTCTCCCAAATGTGGTTTCTTTAAATAACTTTACTAGTGCAACATTTGCTTAGTGCTTTTCATGGTTCTCCCTCTTTTTGCGGCTTTTACTGTCGAGTTTAATTATCTTCGTGGGTAGTTACTTAAACAACTTCCATAATCTGTAGTTTAGTTGGACTGTTGTGATCATTAAGACCTGCTAATGTCATATTCTGACCTTAAAAATAAAGATTTCACATCTAGAAATAATAACCTAATTCAGTGGATTTTGATATCAGTTTTTTTAAAGGCTTGTTTGTGTTATTGAGAGCATATTTTTACCTCACCGATGTCACCAATACTCTTAGCAAAATCTTCCCTGGACTACAAATTTCTGTAACTTGGAGGTTTTTGTCCTGATACCTAGCTTTAATCTTTGTCAGTTTTCTTCTGGAAAATAGTTGTACTGTGACATCCTGTCTGTATCCTGATGTAGTTTGGATAAATTTGTAGCGTAGTTCTCAGGGTAGTTTAAAAGCAGAAGCCAAAGTAGTATTCTTCACCCACGCTCTTGGGATTTGACAAGGTGATGTATAAAGGGGTATTTTTCTGTGTACACTGAAACTTACTGTATATGCTAAAATATACTGGATGCTGCAAAAAGATAGCAGTCATGCATAATGCAGTGAGTATTTGTTTTGTGACAGGTGAAAATGTAAGAATCTGTAAAAGAATTACTCTGTTTACTTGTTATGTTCGCTGAGTAGCATATTTTAGTCTATGATCATGTGACCGCTGCAGATGAGTCATTCATTTAATATATATAAATGCCTTGAATTAACTCTAAGTAAGCTTGTTATAGTAGTACTCAAGTGACATGGAGAGGAATTCTTTGAAGGCTAGAATGTGAAACTATTAAATGATACTTGATGTTCAGGGATTTTGATGAACAAAAGAAAAATGGCATAAATTATCTCTTCACACTAAATACAAGATGGAAATAATAGATTTTGATTTAGATCTTTTTAGGAGACTTCAAAAGTTAACTTGACTGTAACACTTGTTATAAAGCAGCCTTTCATCAAAATACATTGCTTAACTGGAGCTCTAAATCAAGCAAAGGTCAGAGAAAATGCATTTTGTCAGTGAGTAGAATTAATTTTGCTTTTTTTGATGCTGATCTACTTGAAGCTTTTTTTAATCATAAGAAGTTCAATCAGCTCTAGTTGTTGGTGTGCAGCTGTATTAATCAGTTACTGGAATCTTAGATTTGTTTCTAATTTAATCTTTTTTTTTTTTTTTTTTATTGCGATGTTACTTGGGGAATCCTGAAAAAAAGTGGAAGACAAGCATTCCAGTGACACCAGCAGTATGCTCCCACAGAATATTTTATCTCAAACGAGCAGGCACAATGACAGAGACTACAGACTGCCAAGAGCAGAGACTCACAGTAGTTCTACTCCAGTACAGCATCCCATCAAAACAGTGGTTCATCCAACTGCTACGCCAAGCACTGTTCCTCCTAGTCCGTTTTCTCTACAATCTGATCACCAGCCAAAGAAATCCTTTGATGCTAATGGAGCATCTACTTTATCAAAACTGTCTACATCCGCATCTTCCATCCCTGCACAGAAAACAGAGAGAAAAGGTATGTCTAATGAAAATTCCCTCTAGTATTCAAGATGTTGCTTTGCATTACATTGCTTGTTCAAAGTATGTTAGTTCTAGAATTTAAAGAATATTTTTCCTTTTTGATTGTGTGTGCTTTTAGAGCCTGGTTACTGTTTTGATGTGTTTACTTTCCCCCAAACCCAATTTGCTGTGTCTTATACAACTTCAAATTGACACTGTGGTATTTACTATTTACAGCCTTATTTTGCAAATTAACATTTCAAATGATAATTTGAAAGATGTATTTTGTAGAACATATTTTAATTCTTTTTTTCTCTCTTGTTGTTTTGGATCTTTGCCACTTATTTGAGTTGTCATGTAGTTACACAACTTGAAAGTCATTTTGGACCATTATGTTTTATGAGCTGCTGTTATTGTTTGGAATGCCAGTGTCAAACCTTTCAATCAATACAAGCGCAGTTCTTACAGAAAGCAAGAGTTTTCTACATTTTTGTAAGAACCAATCTGTTTTGATCTGTATCTTGAGAAATATTGGATCTTCAATTCTAAATCTGATAGTATGTGTTTCTGTTGTCTGATAATACCTGGTAGATCCAGTTACAGTCAAGCGAAGATCAGGACTCCACTGCACTGTTCATGACCTCTCAGACCTCTGTCTTTTAGTTAGATTTACCTCATCATTAGGGATGAAGAGCTCAAGAAGATTGTGAGAATGTGTGTCTTTAATGAAAGTGTGTTACTTTGGTGTAATTGATTTTTCAGAGTGGTACTGTGTAGGAAAATTCTATTTTGAGGGCTCTGGGAGGGAGAAAATAATTTTTGGTAATCATGTTGTTTTAATTTGAAATATTGTGTACTTAATATGTAATGGAATTCTTTTTTTGAAAGATGGCTTGTTGCCCTGTCCACACTCGCAAGTTGGCCTAGTTAAATAGTTTTAAAAAGAAGATCAAGCAGACTCTGGTCTGACACTAGTCTTGTGCTCTCTGTTTTTGACTCTTCCGTTTTTGTTTATTAAAGAGTTTATTAACTTCTACACAGACTTAAGAACAGCTGGCCACACAAAATATTCGAGCAATGGCATACACTGATAAATACTGTAAGGTAATTGTGCATGTGAAGAAATTTTTCTACATTTTTTTCTTGACACTTTGTGCAATTTTTATATAACCTGGGTCATTAATGCTGACTGTAAACTACAGAGGAACAGGTTATTTTCAGCAAGTATTTTCCTGTTCAACACAGTAAAGGACAAAGTAAGGTGTACTAGTTCAAGCATGGTTCTTGTACTGAGTGCAGTAGTTACCTGCTTCAGTTAAGCCTTGATTTTCTGACTGCAGTTTGATGCACTTGTACACATTACAGTGCAGAACATAAATGTCAGGTGTTCTTCCCTTTAGTATATCCACTCTATTTCCATTTCTATATTTAAAATACACTTAAACCCCCTCTTATTATTACTCAATTTTGGCATGTTCTTGATGCCAATTTGGGGTGTGATCAGTTTTCATACTGGGTATTCTTTCGCTGCTTTACTGCACATCTTCATTAATTGAAGAGATGACTCTTAGAGAAATTGAAGGAACTTCCCATTCTGACAACTACAGATGTTGGCAGAGAGTTCGAATATTTCTTACATACAACATTAGTTTGAGAGCATACAGCTGGGTATAATATTGAAGACAATCACACAGGGCAGTCTTGTAAATCTTAGGTTAGAATCCAGGGGTGGTTCCATATTAAATAATTCACTGGATTTCTGTGTTCTTAGGTAGGTGTTTTTTTAATTTTATAAGGGTTAAATGAATAGATTCTCTGTAATAATAATGCCTTGTTGATCTGTTTCATGGCACTTGATTGTGAGCAAATACTGTACTTACTCAGCTTCAGAAAAGGGTCAATTACAGAAAGTTAGTAAATAATTGAATTAGAATAGGTAGATGTTTGGCTTGAAATTCTTACTGTTGAAAATGTAAGTTTTTACATGTTGCTTTACCTCTTGTACAGAAACAGAAGCATTCAGTGTGGGTGCTGTCATGATAAAAACTCCTCAAACAGTACATTCAGTTGACTTTCTTTTTTCTGGTGAATGTTGGACTGTCTTTTTAAGGAAATAAACCAGTGAATTTTCCATTGTATTTTACATATCTAATTTTTAAAAAGGGAAGAAGCAGTGCTTTGGATGATTTACTGTTACTCATTCTCTCAGGTCTGAGTGTGAACCTGCAGTACTAGAAGTATGCAGTTTATAAAATATATTTTGTAGCTGTTTTAGAAATTGAAAATACAGTAATTGTCCTGAGACACTTGGTTCAAACAATCTTCTAAAAGTCTTTGCAGAGCTGAAAAATAGTTTGAGAGTAGTTTGAGAGTTATGTTTACAGTAGTAAAGCAAATAGCCTTTGATCTTCTTTTGCTGTTCACTGACAATGTCGTCCCTCTCTCTTTCTAAAAAGAGGTAAAACTATTTTTTTGCCTAAAAAAATAGGTTGGTCCAAATGACTGAATAATATGTGCAGTAGTCCTTCCTTAAATTAATTCTTGCTTCTTTTGAATATGTTGCTGGCTGCCTTATGCCAGTATATATGTACCACTGTTTTAATAGTTCTGATTTCAGTGTGTATTTTTTAAGTAGTAATAGTTTTGAACAGAAGAACAATGGAAAAACACAAAACCCAACTACAATGCTTTTTTCAGCTCAATCTCTTTTGCTGCAGGGGTATGTTGTAGTCCCACAAGGAGATTGAATAAAATCCCTGGCTGAACTATAGCTCAGCTGTTAGCAGTAGTCCTCTGCCCTCAATGGCTGGCAGTAGTGGAGAGTTCCTGGGGAACTATTTGACCTCTACCCTTTGGTTTGAATGTTCCAGTCAGAATCTGCTGCTTCTGTTTGTGCTCACTGTGAGTGCTTTATGCAGGTAAAGTGTGGGGTTGCTTTTCCTACTTTTTGGCTGCTTTATCTGTAGGGCACATCACATTTTCCTATTTCTAATTCAGAATGAAATGTTGTATTGTCCATATCTTAACAGTGTGTCTGTCTGTAGGATACTGCTTCTCACACCTTTCCTCCAAGTCCCATCAAGGCAGCACTTCTGTTTCTAGTGCAGCAGTACTCTAAAACTTTTATGAGAACACAGCAAGCTGGCCAGTGCAATGCTGGGTGGGTTGTGAACTCCGGTGCTTCTTTTCCTTTTCTCACCCTTGTGGTTTTCTTGTAACACTTGCTAGCTTTAGTGGTCAGTTATTAACATTGCTTCTGGTATTGTTGCGTCTTCTTTGGCTGAGTTTTGCAGTTTCAAGTATATTACTCAATTCATATGTCAGTTAGAAAAAGTTACATGTAGGATTGTTAGTTTCTTCCAATACTTTATAGTTGTTTTCTGAACATTGCTGTTCATTTATTTTGACAACAGAGGTAAAATACCAGAAAAAAAAAGTTTTAAGACTGGAGTAATCCAATGTGAGAAATAAGGATTTTAAAATTTTTTAATTTTAGATAATTTGAGTGTTTTTGAGAATCTAGTTGCTATTGTTACCATAGTTTCATGTGGCCAAATGTTTTTACAGAATGCGTTGCTTTTAAATATTTATGTATTTTTGTTGTGGCTTACGGTCCTTTAGTAGATCAGAACTGAACTGTGTAAGGCAGATCAATGTGACTGTCAGTGCTCAGAGAGCTTAGTTGGTGGACTGTACACTCCAGGTGCTTCAGCACAGAAAATGTGTTATGATTCTTATCATGAACAGAAAATAAAGCAATTCTGTTAGCTGTTCTCAGTAGTAGTTTTTTAATCAGTGAAGCAGAGATGAGTTTTTTATAGGGCGACAGGATACAATTTTCTGACAATTTTGTAATGTAGTTTTTTCCCCCACAGAGAGCACACTGTGAGAGCACTAGTGCCTAATAGTTGCTAGCAGTGCAAAGATAACAGCTCAAGCTCACAAGAGAGTGAGGGAGTGAGGTAACATTTTAGTGCTGACTCCAGAGGACTTTGGATGCATTTGTTTTGTTTTAAATGGGATTAAAATTACATCAGTAGCTATAGGAACACTCAGAGGGTCATTTTAATAATTAAGGAATCATCTAGTCAACAGTAGTTGGTAATTTCCATGTCATTGAAAGTAAGTCTTTGTGACTATAAATCTGAGTAAGAACAAGATAATATATAGCATTAATTGAAAGCTAGTCATGCAGGGAGTACAAGTATGTTAGCTGTCAGAGGGCTGTGAAGTAAAGTCCTTTCTTGACAAAAAAGGCATTTCCCAGTGTTGTTCTTTTTTCCCCATCCACTCCTCTGTCGCACTCATGTGCCTGATGAGCTCAACACACACTGGTCAGGAAGGAGAGTCAGCAAGTTACAGGGGCTCACAGGACTCCTGCAGACACAGCAGGGTGGCAGCAGCACAGCAGAGGTGTGGGACTGTGTCAGTGTCAAACCTCTGCATTGAGGCAGAGTAGCTGAACAGTCAGAAGGCTTTGATTTCCACCCCCTTGTATTCAAGCTTGTAGGCTCAGGGTTGCCTTTCAGCATGTCAGTCCTGGCAGATCAGCTGTTTGCTTAGGCGCAAAAATTCTTGTCATAATGGGCAGAGATTGGTGATGGCAAGATTCTGTATCATGTTTCTGTCCTGACTCAAACTGAGAAGCTAAGGGTACTTAGAAAAATAAAAAGAACTGAGGATCATTTTGGCACAACGGCTGAAAATGATCTGCTTTTGGGTTTTTTTCTGAAAGGATCTTTTGGCCATGTTATTAAAAAATTCCCACTGCTTGGAAGCATTACACCAGAATGTTCCCATTCTGACTTGACCTGCTGTTTTTACTTCAGCAAAAACTTCAGCAAACCTCTTCACAAAACTTAAACTGCATCTTGTGTCATACAGATTGTTGTCATATGAAATTCTGACTGATAACTTGGATTTCTTTCCTTTTTGTCCAAAAGATGTGATTGTGGGTCTCACTCCTAGCAGAGAGGGTTATGAATAGAAAGCTCTTCCCTAATCATTGTGGTTTTCAAAAATAATTTTTATGATAAAAGGGTTTTTTCCTGCTCCATTTTAATGTTAAACAAATTAATAGTTCTTCCCATTAAATTAATCTCCAAATCCAATGGTGTTTCTTTTTGCCATCCACTTACTTTGTTTTCCTCTGTGGGTTTTTTTTGTTTGTTTGTTTTGGATGGCTTTATTTTTGTTTGTTTTTTTTTTTTTCCCACGTGAAGGAAGTTGATGGTCCAGAAAGTTGCTTAGTTCTATAATACAGGCCTTTATGTAGGCTGCATCTAATAAACTTACTTGCATAATTGTCAGAAAGCAAACTGTATTTTTACATTAATGCCACAAAGGGAATGGATTTTTAAAGTTTTTTTTAAAGCTCCAGATATTGAGACTTTTTATTATTGTGCATAGCTTATAACGGAAAAATTGGTGCAAAGTCATATTTTTAAAATCACAAAAAGTAATTTAAAAATTATCTAGTTTTCTTTTTTTTTTCTTTTAGTTATTCAGAGGAAGAGATAAAACAAATTTTATTTAAGTAAGTTCTTGCAACTTAAAGAGATCACAGCATGCAATGTTCTAGTTTTAGTTTTTATTTCATTTTTTTATTATTTGGAAAACTTTCCTTGGGACTTCCATGATAAAAGCTGAAGTGTTCATTTGCACAGCATTTGTTTTGAAATTGATGTTGACAACGAAGAGCCTGCAGCCTTGCCCTATTCCACTTCTTCAGCCATAGTCTGTGCTGTAAAGCCTGCAGAAGTCTTAAATTGTTTAAAAAAAATTGTTATAAAATATGGATTAATTTGCATTTTGTGTTGGGAGAATTCTGGTTGTCATTTCAAAATTAGTCTGATGTTTAATGAGGTTAGGTTTATGAATGACTGCCTTGTAATCCCAATCCTTATTCTGCAATAATAGTGTAGATTACTTGTCAAGGACCATGAATTGATGTTGACACAGGTGTAGGGATTAGTGTATCAGAATTGTAAAACTACAGGATTTAAATTTGTGGAGATGTTTAACTTTTCTCAGCATGCTGTGTTCATTTTGACTGTGTTTCATGGTGTTTGAGGGCTTCAAGTGCACTTAAGAACCACAGGATTGTGTTATTAATAGGCATTTTTAAAAACTAATAGACTAAAAAATAGTGTTTAAATGTTGGAAAGTAAACTTAATTCTGTGGCAAAATAAACAATGAAACAGTCTCAGAAAAATGGAATTAGGGAGGAAAAGAAGGGAGTGAGGAGTTTCTGCTTCTCTTTGCGAAAAAGCAGGGGAAATCCATACACCCCAGTGAGTGATATCTGAGGGTTTTTGTCAGACAGATGCTTCATCCTGAGGAGCTCTGCCTGGTTAAATTAACTTCAAAAGGCAAAACTTGTAGGCTCTGTGTAGCATCATAAATTAAATGAGGTTTAAAACTTTGTAGTTACATTATTCAGAATTGGATGTGAAAATATTTGGAGGCTTTTGTTTTGATGCCAGCAATTCTAGGATTTTGTATCCTGTCTGAGCCATGAAGTAAGATAGATGGGTTTAAATTAAGCTGAAGAAAGTTGCGATTATATACAACTAATTTGTAGTCTCTGTTTTTAACATGTGAGTTTCCATCACAGAGGAGTTTCCCTTTGTGGAGAAGAGGTAAAGACCACGGGTTGAGATGAGAACAGTTTACTGGAAACAGCAAGAAATGAATAGTAAAAGCAACAATATTATTAGAAGGGTGTACAAGAGAGGTGAAGAATTCACCTGTGAACAAAAGCTCACCATGGGGGAGCCAGGATATGGGAGCTGCTGCCACCTTCTCCTATTGGAGAAAAACTCCCTTCCCCAGCCCTGGCAGTGAAGTGAGGTGGTACAAAATAACTGCCCTTCCTTGCTGCTGCAGAAATTAACCCTGTGCTGGCCAGATCCATAACGTTATCCACCCCTTATTCTATACCACCTACATCTTCCAGCTGGTGTACTCCCAGCTAATTGCAAGATGTATCAGAATCTCCTGATTGGTATATCTGAAGCAGTCCATACTCACTGTTCACGGAAGTTATAGCATACAGTGACATTGTTGTTCAGCAGCCAGTGTTTTAAAAGTCAACATTACAGACTGTTCTCACAATAGAATCTAATCCCCTTGAGGTACGCATAGTGTTTCCCTATCCCTCTGCATTACCCACCAGGTGCACCCAGGTTCTTGAGCAAAAACATGGATAGGTTTGCCTACCCTGTGGATGGGTTTTACCTTTGCTTGAGGGAGGACTAATCTGAACTGTCTTCCCTAACACATTCTTCATGTGCACCACAGGGACTTAATCCCTTTCTGTGGTACTTGGAAGTTTGTTTGGACAGGGCTTTCTCGCTTAGTGGAGCTTCTGTGTTAAGTAACTATGTGGCCTTGGCTAGATGTATCTCCCAGTGTTTGAAGGCCCTACCACTTATGCTTTCAAAGTGGTTTTTAACAGTCTGTTGTACAGATCAGTTTTCCCAGAGGCTGGTGTGTGATAAGGCAGTATTATATACCCGCTCAATACTGTGGCCCAGGTGTCTATGTGGCTGCTTTTGAAATGAGTCCCATTGGCTGATTCAGTTCTTTCAGGGTACCATGCCATTACAGGACTTGGTTTTCAAGGCCTGAGGTGGTGTTCCAGGTAGTGGCATGAGACACAGGGTATGTCTCCAGCCATCCAATGATAGGTTGTTCTGTCATTGTAAGCATGTAGAGCTTGCCGTGGTGGATTTGTGGAAGTGTGATATAATCAACCTGCCAGGCTTCCCTGTACTTTTCACCATGGTTACAACAGGGGCTTTACCTGCTTGGTCTGCTTGATTGCGGTGCGTGATTCGCAGTTGTGGGTAACCTGTGAGATACTGTCCATGGTTAAATCCAGCCCTCAGTTGTGAGCCTGTCATTATGTTGCATCTCTTTTCTGATGATGTGAGGTGCCAAGAGCCCACTGAGCCAGAAATAAATAATTCACCCTTAGGTTGCCAGTCCAGATACATCTGAGACATTTGGCAGCTTGGTCCACCACTCTGTTGCAGTGTTCATCGGTAGCCCAACTCTCAGGTACAGAGGGCATCTGCATGACAGACTTTTACAGTCAACTTCCCTTCCCAAGCAATTATGTCTTGCCACTGTACAGCAGCCCAGATGGTTTTCCCTCTCCAGTGCCAGTTGGTCTTTTTCCATCAGTCTAGCCACCCCTAGAGGGCATTTGCGACTGTCCATGACTCGTTGTAGAGGTAGAGTGTTGGCCATTTTGTCTCATTCAGTGATATCTGAAGCTACCAGGATGGCTTGGATGGCTTTCAGCTGTACAACCTGACTTGATCCACCTTGTCCTTCAATAGCTTCTGTGGCTCTCATAGGAGTCCGGCAGCTTTCCATTTTCAGTGCGTCCCTACAATACAGCAGGAGCCCTTAGTGAAGAGACTATCACTTTTGATTTGGTAGTAGCTGATTATATGGTGTGGTTTCCTCAGCACGTCACCTTCTCCTCCTCCAATGACAATAGTTCAAAATTTTTATCTTTGGGCCAGTTAGTGATGACTTCCAAGATCCAAGGGTGATTGGGGTTTCCTGTTTGAGTTTGCTGTGTGACCAATTGCTCCACATAGCATCAGTGGCATCGGGTGTGGAAGGGATTTCTCCCTTGCACATCCCGCCCAGCAGTGGCAATCAGGATGCCAGGAGTAGCTGTACTTCAGTGCCAGTCACTTCTTGAAGTAGCTTGAACCCCTTCATAAGTTTCCAATATCTTCTTTTCACTTGGGACATAGCAGGCCTCAAATCTTTTGTAACCCTATTTCAGAACTCCAGGGTTTGTCCTTACGTCTCCCCAGGTGCTTTTTACCAGACACTCCAGGAAGGACCATTCTCCCTGACTGCAGTGTGGAGCATTTTTCACATCTTCTGTTTTGACTGCCCCAAGGGCAGCGACTGCATGATCCTCTATTCCTGTTCAGGACCCAACTTAAAATTGTTCTTCTGTGTCACATGATAGAGGGGCCTGACTACCTGTCTGTGATCTGGAGTATGCATTCTCCAAAAACCCACAGCACCTAGGAAAGCTTGTGCTTCCTATTTGCTCATTGGTGGTGACATAACTACTGTTTTGTTGACTGCATCCATTGGATTCTAATGATGTCCATCTTGTCATTTTACTCCTAAAAACTGAATTTCCTGGACAGGTCCCTTGACCCTACTTTGCTTTATGGCAAAATTTGCCTTCTAGAGGATTTAAATTATCTTCTCCTTTTTCTTGTAAACTTCCTCTGCTGTTTTCCCCCATACAGTGATGTCATCAATGTACTGCTAGTGGTCTGGAGCCTCACCCTTTACCAGTACATTCTGGATCAGTCCATGGCAAATGGTGGAGCTCTGTTTGTACCCTTGGGACAGTTGGTTCCAAGTGTACCTCATGCTCCTCAGGTGAAAGCAAACTGTGGCTTGCACTCTCCTGCCAGAGGAATGGAGAAATATGAATTGGCAATGCCAATGATGGCACAACCTCCGTGCCTTGGACTCCAGTTCATACTGAAGTTCAAGCATGTCTGGCACAGGAGCACTCAGTGTTGGTGTGACTTCAGTACACTGTCGGTCTCTGGTCTCCATTGAACTTTAACACTCACCATATGGGCTATTCAAGTATGAGTGAGCCTTGCTGACATTCCCTGGCTCTCCAGCTCACAAGTTATTTTGTGGATGGGGGTTACAGAGTCCCAGTTGGTGTGGTATTGTCAGCAGTGACCATTGTGGTGAGTGCCTGTTGTTCGTCTCTCAGCAATCCCAGAACAGAAGGGTCCTCTGACAGACCAGGCAAGGTATTCAGCTGTCTGATTTCGTCTGTCTCTAGAGCATCTGTCCCAAATGCCCAACAACACCCTGTTGGGTCCTTGAAATACCCTCTCCTGAAGTAATCTCTGCCATGGATGCATGGTGCTTCTGGGTCAGTCGCAATGGGGCAGTTTTGCCATTTATTCATTCCCAGTCAGATTCATTTAGCTTCTAGTACCATCAGCTGTTGGGATGCCCCTGTCACCCCAGAAATCCAGATGGATTCTGCCTCAACGTATCTTGATGGCATCAGGGTACATTGTATGCTGGTATCAGCTAAAGCCTTATACTCTTGTGGATCTGATGTGCCAGGCCATTGGATCCATTTATAGGATCCCTTGGGCCAATAGATGTGATTGTTCCTTTCCCCCATCTGGCTGGGGGCAGGGCCCTTTTAGTCCTGGTCATAGTTCTCATTGCTCACTCCTTGTAAATATGAACTGGAGGTCCCTTCTAGAGGATCAGAAGTAACATCACCTCTTTTGTCTGAGGACTTGCCCACTGAAAACTGGAGTGGCATTTGTCCATGAAGAATTTCCCATTGTGGTTGTTCTTCCAAACACTCAGCTCTCATGCCCATACTGCTAGGCAGAGGTGGATTTTCCATCCCACTTCCTCATGTCCTCTGTTTTGCTCACAGAAAAAACACAGGTTGCCTTGTCTGTGTCTTCTCTCTCGAGCAGGGTATGCTTGCTCCCAGTAGCAGAGACTTTGGTTTGTACTGGCAGGGCATGGGACATTTCCTCACTGACTTTTTCAAGTCTGTCCAAGAGGTGGGTCAAGCCGAGGTGTGGGTCACGATGATCTTCATATTGCTGGTGTTGGGTAGTCACATGAAGTACTGTTTGTTTCTCCTTCTCTGGACATGAATGCCATTGAGTTGGTGTTTGATGGTGGCATGCTCTGTACAAGCTTCTGCCACATGGAATGTGTGCACTGGACCTGATCTGAATCTACAGGAGACTCCTTGTTATTTGAATCTCTGTACATTACCTCCATTGCATCTGATTCATGTACTAGATACCTTTTTTCCATGGCATTCTACCTGCTGGGGTGCACTACTAGATTATCCTTGAGACAGTACCTTCCCTCCTGCATGACAGGAGTCACCTCCAAAGGCTGAGAGTCTGCCTTCTTCCCAATTTCCTATTTAATCTCATGTCCCACAACAGGGATCCCAGTTGCTTGGCTTCGCTACCATCTAATTTCATATCGTGGGCCATGATACCCCAGCGTTGGAGCAGCTAGATCACCAGGAGTTCATTTGACTGGCATCTGAAATCTTCCTGCATATCTCCTAACTCACTCAGGGACAGGGATTGGGTAATTATCTTTGGTCCTTCCTCTTCCTGCTCTTGTGAGGGTTCTACTTCCTCTTAATCCCTCACTAACTGAGCTGATTTGATCTTGGATTTCTTCTTATGTATAGGGCAACTGCTAGTGGCACAGATTCATCCTATGCTTCAGCTGCTGTTTGAGTGGTCTCAGTGCCTGTTTGTTTTCCTTCTGCTCTCCCTGAGGGGCTGTCTAGTATTGAACTATGTCTGGTAAAGAATGGCCAGTGCCCAACACACTTCTGTGATTTCCTCCCCTCTGGAGATGTCGTACCATCCTCCTTGAAAATATACTGCTGCTTTACCAGGATCCTGTAGTTGTTCAGGGGTGAACTTCCAAACCATTGAAGCAGAGAATTTCCCCCAAAACTGGCCTAGTTTCTGATATTCCATGCCACTCGTGACAATCCACCCTCAGAGCAGACCTCCTTAGAACTCTCTCTGGATTCTAAACATGATGTGGGCCACACTGACCCTAAATGTGGTACAGACTCTACCTGAGAGACATAGCAGCAAGACCATGCTTTTTTAACAACCAAAGGAAATCCAAAATTCTCAAAAGCTGGTTTAATAGGCCTGAAAGTGACAAAGGGCATAAAAAGCTGGGGAAAATTACCTGCCTCTGTTTCCCCACAGCCTAGGTACAATTTAATGGACTCCCAGAGGTAGGCCCCAAAGGAAGGATAAAAGAGCATTACTGAGCACACATCCCAAATGCCCCTCATTGCCCCCCGCATGCCATAAACTGGTCTCCGACAATACAGCAACACATCAATCCTGATCCCTCTCCCTGCTATGAAAAGATACTGTGGTGGGCACACAGGGTGTGTACAGGAATATATACAGGGTTAGGTGCACAGCCATGCGAGAACAGACCAAACAACACCATGACTGTTGACTCCCTGCCCAGTACAACAAATGCTTAAATCAAATTTGTTTCAAACCACTCTGGTAAGATCTGATTATCTCAACCCTTTGGGTGCCAAATAAAGCTATTGAGGTTTATTATTGGTGTCCCCCATGCACTGTTCATTCACTGCTTCCTCCCTCTCCCCTGTGACAGGCTAGAGAGGAGAATTGGAGGCACAAAAGGAAAAGATTGCAGGTTGAGATAAGAAAAATTTACTGGAATCTGCAATGAAATAAGAAGTGAACACTAACAGCAACAATATTAATAAAAGCGTGTACAGGAGAGACAATTCACACTACACTGACTTTAAAACAACTCCCTTACCCCTGCCCCTGATACTGAAGTGAGGTGGTATAGAGCAGCCCAACCCCTCTGGCTACTCCAGCTCCTCCAAAAATTAACCTTATCCTGGCTAGAACCAGCACAGCTACTTAATACAGACAAGAAATACTTGAATTTCTACTGATATTTTTACAGGTTTGTTTTGGGTTGTTTTGTTTGGGTGTTTGTTTTTTTTTTTTTTTGGCAGAAACAGGTTTATAGTTTAAATTTCATTAATAATAAATTAATTTGTGTAATGCAGTGATGTTCTGAACAGTCATTTTACTCTGCATCCTCTGTGATGTTAAGTAACTTCTAATGTGATGTACTTGTAGGTAGTCATAATCATAGAGATGTATTCTTTTATAACATGTAGTGGTTTGTTTCTGAGTTGCTAAACATCTCAGAATATTGGAATGTTAGCAATAGGTGTTATCCTTGCTTTGTATCCTTTCTCTAGGTTTGATAGGGTGATTGTACAAAAATACCTTTCACAGATACATTTTAACTTATAGCTGTACTACTGCAGGTCTTTTAAGTATGTGAAGTAGTGTCTCCATATTGTCTGAAAGAAATAACTTGACTGTATTTTGTCAATGCAATTCAGTGTGCATTTTTAGAGCATAAAACTCAAACTAAAGTAGTTTTGCAGACCACATGGAATTCGGTTGTTTTGAGTGACATGTTTTGAGTTCTGTTATTCAAGAAATAAGTGAATAACCAGGACTGGGTGGGTAAAAGGTTTATTTTAACTGCATTGTTAGCTTGAGTTTGATTCAGTGTATTTTCTGTTCAGAACTGCAGCATGGGTGAAAAGCACTTCTGGCTGTTTGGTATGGTGGTGTGGTTTGAGGATCAGGTATTTGCTTACATGAATAAATAATACAGTAGTAAGTTGCTTCTTTACTTAAAATAACTTTATATTTAACTGTGAAGATAAGCCTAAATGCATTGAGTATGTTTTAAAATTAGTGCTGGCAGTTGCAGTATTTTTTCATTTTGAAATGTGGGTGTTTTGGGGTTTTTAATGGTTGTTTTTCTGGTAAGGTTCTCAAAACTGTAGGTAGCAGGCTTGTACATGTAAGTACTAACGTGCTCCATTGTGCTTATTTCCCTTGCTTTTCTCTGCCATTGTATCTTGATCTTTGGACTGTGACAGATCTAAGTTTGATTTCAACTTCACATGTTTTTGTTTAGCATGAGAAGATTCTTGTTTGTTGGATATGTCTTGACCTGAAGTTGTCTCAGTGTTTACTTTGCTATAACATAGGATGCAATACTTTATAACAAAAACTTTTACTAATGACTTAGTAACTCGTGGTAATTAATACCTAATCAGCTGTCCTAGTTCACATGTTACTGAAAACCCTACAGAAACTTTGTAACAGGTTTTTCTTTTTTTTCCCATCTTCAATCTTTTAAACCCCTTTGTCCCTTTTTAAGTTGTTCTTACCAAAGCTCCTGGCCAAATGACCAGGTCCCTTCACAGATACATTGCTACCTACCCTGAGAAGATCATAACTAGATAGAGGCACATCTTTTCCAGAACTTCGCCTGAAACTTCAAAATGTGTCTCTGTGTCCTGGCTGTTGCATCCTTGCAAGCTTTCAAATTCTTCAGCAGATTTTTTTTTCTGATTCAGATTTCTCAGCTACTTATCTGGAAAAAGGTTTCTGGAGTATTTGTGACCTTTATAAGCTATTTATACTGTAACAGCATGGAAACAGAAATCCTCTTCCCAATGAGATTAGAAATCTTAGTGGAAAGATTTACACATTGTTACTTCCGTAATTTTTATTTGTTTTTTTAGGGTTCTTCTCCAAATTAGTCTTGGAAGTTGCAGTTAAGGTTAATGGAGTACAAAAGCTGTTAGAAATTCTGTGACATTTTGCTCTTCTCTAATAAACCAGACCATATCACTTCTTAAGTAATAAAGTCAGCATCATCTTATTTTGACCATTTTTCCAACTAAAAAAACAAGCACACCCTTAAAGTAAAGAACTTCCCAGCCCATTTTCCCTACTTTTGGGAAAAACTTTTAGATTTTTGCCTGAAATGTAGAATATCTAGGTTGACCTTCTCTGCCCGGTTTGAGATGGGTTTAAAATCTGGATCTTCATTACTGTGGGCAAACATCCTGCATGAGACCTTGCATCCATAGCTTTATGCTCTGCATCCAACTTCTTTGGTGCTATAGATGCGTTAGTCTTGACTGAATTTGTGGGCAGGAGTCTCTGAGGGTTTAATGAGGATGAGAGAAGGGGGAGCTCAGATTGAAATACGGTGGTCCAGGTTTCTTAAAGGAAGGATATTTGCAGTGACTGATGGTACTCCTATAGTAAGTTGAAATACTTCCATTGCAGAGATTTCTCACCATATTGGAATGGAGGAGCAACTTTCCGTTAAGTGGAAGTCATACTTAAAATAAAATTAAGCAATCAGAACAAATTGCTATATAGTATAATTGTATTTAAGTACTGTGTGTTTCTCTGGAGAATGTGGTAATATTTCCTAAAATCGAATTAATAAAATAAAGGATATATGTCTTAATGCTTCAGAAGAAGCTGACAAGTTAAAAGTTAATTATGGGCAGACAAATTTTTATATATTTTTCCACTCTGCTGTGGGGATGTTAACAGCACTGTTTTACGTTTCTAGTACAGTTCATTATAATTTCTAAATCTTCAGCAGTGTAGCTGGATTTTGTACAATAGACTTATATTTGTGGCTTCTTGCACTGGTCTCTTCATAAATGAAGCATGGCTTATATCTCCCATCAAATTTGACGCCGTAGCCTATATGCAAAATCCATTAGCTGTAAGGTTTTTTTTTTTCATAGTATATTTTCCAAAGAAAGATTGAGATCATAAGTAAAAATGTAGAATATGAGTGCAGGCAATCAGTAAGTCATGTTTGGCCCACATTTGCCATAAAAGTTAAGGAAAAAAAGTCCCATTTTAAATACTGGCTGCTTTTCATCCAGTATCTTGAAGTGGAAAAGTTGCGTTTGTGTGCTCATAATAAATATTAGGTTCAGTAGGGTAAATTGCATTAGAAATCAGCTGTCTTGAGTTTTTGTTCTGTTAATGTTGTGAGTTTTTTTCTTAAAACGGTAGTTAGGCATTTGATATTCTGAATTTGAGTATTGTACTAGTGAGTTGTCAGGTTGTATTGGGGAAAATGAAAAATACTGTCTGTCTCCTGTTCAGAGTCTGCATCTGTGGACAAGTCTGTATCCCATTCTTGCACAACTCCTTCTACATCTTCTGCTTCTGGACTGAATCCAACTTCTGCGCCTGCTTCATCTGCTCCTACAGTTCCTGTTTCACCTATCCCACAATCACCAATTCCTCCATTACTTCAGGACCCAAATCTCCTTCGACAGCTGCTGCCTGCTCTGCAAGCCACCTTGCAGCTTAATAATTCTAGCGTAGATATATCCAAAATCAATGAAGGTAAGGATTCTTTAAAGTTCATGTAATCTCTCATTTATATACATTAGTATATTATTGCGTACCAGGCTGTAGTAAATGAAAGCCTTATTTTAACTGAAAAGTGAATAAATTAATCCCTAGGTAAAGTGGAGATTTTTGTGGTTTTTTTTTTTTTTTCTGTTAAACCTTCTCCACACTTAAGGTTTTCAGATTAATAAATGTTGATGTACATGAGCAGTGTAATTGAAACTGGTGGCTTAATCACTATATCAGCATTTGTCTGTTGCACAAAATTTTGTTAGAGCTCTTTGTTCTTTTGTTTCATGCACTGTTCTTTGTTTTCTTTAGTTTGCACTGCTGTTCTATTAATGTGTGTTGCAAATAGTGAAACTTCTAGGGGTTCTTAAATCTTGTTTCCTAACAACTTTTTTCTTTAGCATAACAAAGAAAGCCTCTCTGAATACAGGTAGTGTATCAGTAACTTTGTTAGCCAGTGAAATTTTGTAGTGAATTTAATCAGTGTATCCCTTAGATTTTTGTTACATTGGCTTAGGTTGTTAGTAGTTGGTTTATCGCTTACCTATAGTGACTTTTGCTGCAAGAGCAGGTAGAGTTGATGCATTTCGAATGCAGTTTTATCTAATGTGTCTGCATGTGACAGGTTACTGATAAAGTGGTATAGGATTTTTTGTTTGCTTCTTGTGCAAGGATCACTGATTTAAATATGAAGTAAAACATTTGCATGGAGTGCTGAGAGTTAATTGGTTTTAACTTTCTGAAAGTGCAAATCAAGTAAGGGAAAGTGCTTACAATGTATTCTATACCTTGCAATTATTCATCAGAAAAAGTGGTCAATTGCTTCCTTTTAATCAGCAAGTATCCTGTCTTCTTTCAGTACTAATAAGTGAGTAGGTCACTGGTTTCTTTTTCCTGTGCAGGGACAGTCTTTAAAACTGTAGTGCCCTAGGTTGGACTAAAAAAAGAAGTGTTATGGTTGTGTTGAAAAATGAAAGGTCCACTCAGCTCCAATTGTATTTTATTAAAAAGCTGCCCATTGAAATTTTGAGTAATTTTGTCTTGCCATATGAGCAGCAGCTATTTATGTCTTGGAACAAGAGTGTTCAGAATTGTTCTGATGGCATGAGGGCCTGGCTGTGTCCACGTGGGCAGAATGACTTCACCTTGCATAGCAGGGCTGCCCTTACTGTAACACGATTCAGAGTTACTCTGTGCTTGTGCTGGAGAGTCAGTTTTTTCAGGAGTTTGCGTGGCTGGAACGTATATTCAGGAAGGATCCCACAGAGCCTTTTGTAGATCTTTTTGGAAAGGTTAGTTCAGATGCTCAAAGTTCAGGGTTTTGTTATCTCATACTGCAAGATGCTCTTCTCGTATTGTGCAGTTTTAAAATGGTTTAAAGCAATTGAGTTTTTTTACTGGTAGGGAGATGACATGGGACAGCTAAACCCAGAACAGATAAGGGTTTTTTTATTAGTAAGGAGAAACAGATTTTTAACCTGAAAGAGATTTGTCTTCGTCTTGAACAAAAAGTCTACCCCCCATCTCTTTTAGTTAGTTGAAGTGATTCTGCTTTTTTCTTTTTTAAAAAATTAATGTAGTATAAAAAAATCTTCACGCACGTTCTGCTTACTTCAGTTGCATATTGAACAAATTTTCTCTTGCTGTTTACAAGAATAATTACTAATCCATATGGTCAACCGGAAGACTTGACAATATTTTTTAAAAGAATTTTTGTTAAGTGTATGTCTTAAAGTTAAAACTACTAAAGAAAGAACTTGCTAGACATCCCAAGTCAACTTGAAATCAAGTAACTGAAGAACAGTTCAACAGTATCTTTGGTCATGGTAGATACAGGAAATAAATCTGATAGAAAATGTACTTTAAATGTAATTAGCCAGTTTCAACAGTTTTAAAGTGGTGTTCTAGAATTGTCAGTAAAACAGAATGTTTGTTTTCAGTTCTAACAGCAGCTGTGACACAAGCCTCTCTGCAGTCTATACTCCATAAAATTCTTACTGCTGGACCATCTGCTTTCAATATCACGTCCTTAATTTCTCAAGCTGCACAACTGTCTACGCAAGGTATTCAGAGTTTGTTTTTTTTTTCACTTACGTAAATTTGTTACACAACATTTTAAAAAGGCTGTTACAGTTGTGGAATCTGTCTCTTGTCATACATTTGTCCACAAGGTGTGGAGAATGTGGAATTACTTCTTTTTCCAAAGATAGGATAAAAAATTGTTATTGAGGGGCAGGAACCTGACGCACTACTAAGTAAACATGCTTCTCTGTCTCACCTTTTGGGATTTTCTTTGTATGTTAAGTAATTCTACATGAATAATGTGAAACTTCTGGATTGGTTGTTACTTAAAAGTATAAAACACAGCTCCTCCTTACTTCAACACCCATCTTGTAGTACTGTGCAACTGTGACTCTTCGGGAAGTCTTTAAATTCTTAAAAGAAAGTTTCCTCTATCTAGTGGGGACTTTTTTTTTTCGTCTTCCAGGCAAGATACTCTTTCAGGTATTTCCAATATGTTCTGGCTTGTAATTAATAAAAAAACTTTAAAACTTAAGTTTAGAAATTTAAACCAAAACAATAAATGCAGTCATCTTACTGAGTGGGTAAGCGGTGCTAATGGTAATTTTTATTTTTATTCCCCCAATGGGGAGCTGTTGGTATATGCCTAGAATGGATTTATAGGTTTCTATATAAAGTGTTCATGCTTTCTTTTGGTTAAATCAAGTTGAGCACTCTGAAATAGGAGTCGCATATGATTTAGTCTCTACATCCGTAAAAAGCATTTCCTTATAGCTTCTTCTCTTTCCCCTCCCCTGAAATTTTTGAAGTGGGGAGTTTGGGGGAAATGCAATTCCTTAGATAGGATTGTTGTTGAACATTAAATTGTTCTAGTTGTTCACAGTGAGCATGTTTGTATATCATCTAATATAGCATACTCCAGAGTACCAAAAGCAAATCTAATTTGCATTTATGATAGAACATGGTTTTATTAAAAGCATTTTTTTCTCCTTTACAGCTCAGCCATCTAATCAGTCTCCAATGTCTTTAACATCTGATGCCTCATCACCAAGATCATATGTGTCTCCAAGGATAAGCACGCCACAGACTAACACTGTTCCACTGAAACCTTTGATGACTACGCCACCAGTATCATCCCAGCAGAAGGTAAGCTCCTTTTGACTTAAGCCATATTGTAGTAAGAAGCCATTATACATAATATTGAATATCGTTCCTATATATCCATGTGCTAACAGTTGTATGTAGGATAATAAAATATGTATATTATCTTTCCCAATAGAAACAAACAACTGGAAGCAACTACTTGACTGTATTTTGGCAGTGCAGCTCCAGCATGAAATCTAGTTTACTTTTCTTGAGGAAATTCTTAATGCTGGCCTCAGATGCTGTCTGGAGATTTTACCAAGGCATTGGTATTCTAGCATATTTAAATAGAAACAAAAGCATACTTTAATGGCAACAATATGATATAATTATTTAGACTTACCCAATAAAAGATGTTTAGAATGGGAGAGAACTTCTTGGGGAAATTAACTTGAAATAGTCTCAGATTTTGTTTAGAAATGTTCCAGGTGTTTACAGATCAATAGCATAATGTCCCTTTCCCTTAATGCTCCCTTACATCTGTTCATTCAGAATTCCTTCATTGGATCAGTGACTAGGAAGTGTAAATTGAAGCTAACATACAAGCTCCTGAGGTTCTTTCTGAGAAGCATAACTGTAGACTTTGGGGTGAGACACCCCCACCTTCCCAAAATCTGTCTTCTCTATCACCACTCCTACTTAGCTGAGCTGTCTGTTTCTCAATTTTCTGCTCACAAGTGAACCTCTAATGTCTTGAATGCCTTTGAGGAATACTTTTCTCTTCAGGAGAACACATTGCATTCCTCATTATATTCAAAATGCCTTATTTTCTTTCATCAGATTTTTTTCATGGGTACAAAGAAAACCAAGTGATTTTCCCAGTTTCTTTTGATTGACAGTGGTACAATGAATTGTAAAGCTTCGTGTGTGTACCAGTACTGGTTGTTACCTTGGTTTCTGACCCTGGATTGCATCCTCAATCTGTGTTCGCAGCTAGGTGGCAAGTAATGAAATTATCAAATACTACCAGGGTTGAGATACTTAGTACTTCCAAATCCTGAGATATGAAAAAGAGTCTTCTTAAGTTGTGTACTGTCAGTAACTGGGAGTAGATCTTTTCTGGTCTCTACAACCCAGAGATTGATTGTTAGTCCCAGAAGTAACAATTTTTTTTTTCTGCAGCAGATACTTTGCCAGTTCAGTACAAAAAGAACTGTCCTGATAGTTTTTGTATTTGTGTAACTCAGTTCCACGAGATGAGAACTTAGGTGGCTATAGCTGCAGCGTGAGCATGTCTGTTTTAGCAGCCCATGGGATATGTGAGTCAGGCTAGCTTGTCCAGTTGTCCAGTTTGAGGTAAATTATGCCTAATCAAGATGTGGTGCTGTGCCAGGACACACTTGTTTTTAGAGCACATGGGCTTAGAGCAGCCAAAGCTGAAGTGGCCCTGTGCAGGAAGATCCCAGTGCCAGATGCACAGGGATTTGAGCTGGCTGTGGGACTACAGTAGTGCCATTGGCACAGTGCCGTTGCGTAGGACTACTTGAATGTGTCAGCGCTGCTTTCAGACTGAAGCTGCTGTTGCTGCCAGTGGGGGTGTGCAAGTGGCAGCTCAGGGGTCACTGACTCCAGGAGCCTGGGGGTCACCTTTTGCCTTTTAGCTGTGCCTGTATTGTGTGGTCAGAAACTGTTCTGATTTTCTGCAAAGTAGTTGTGTAAAACACTTCACACAGACTTGTCAAGCTCAGAGAGAATGTTGCTTTTGGTTGGTTGGTTGGTTGGTTTGTTTTTTTTAATTTATTTAGCCCTTCATATTTTTCTGTTTCTGGTATATATATTTACAGTCTTTAAAACACTTGGAAAACATGGAGTAATTGAAAGGTTTTGTGGTTCATTTATTTTACAATTTTTTTTTTTGGTTATTTTTATCGGCCAAGGAGCTGGTTTCTTTACCAGTTTGGATCTGCTGCATGATTCCTTTATTGCTGATGGGCTTCTCTTTGAAATTGTTCTTTTTGAACAGCCTTAATGATTTAATGTCTGCTCACACACTGAGCAAAATGCAGGCATTAATAGCAAAGTTCTTCATGTCATACATTTCATAAAGGTACTTGTGTAGTCTGTTCTCATAAATCAGTCTATGATCTGCTACTGTTTCACCCTCCTGAACTATACAGTTCTGTTTATTTCAACAGCAGATTGATCTTACAGTTATCTTGCTTTTCCCTTTTACTACCATGGACTTCTCATGTGCTACTCAGACTTCTTTACTATATGCCTATTAATCTAAAAATTGGAAGGAACGCATTTTCATTTTGATAATAATTTTAAAAGGGGACTCTGATATGTGATATGTTTTTAATACGATGTGATGTAATTATGTTCTTGACTCTGTGTAATATATTTTCAAGTAGGGAACTCTTAAGTTTCTACATGCAGATTTTATTTGGATGATGAGCACCTCTTCTGAGGTTGAAAATGAGCTCAGTGCTGAGATGGAAGATACAGTCAAAGATAATATAAGCTTGCAATATTTTGACAAGTCACATGGGTCTAAAGTTGCTTCTGTTATGTCTATAATAACCCCTTCTTAGTAAAAAAAAACTTTCTGTCACAGCTGTGGAACTAGATTTTTTTTTTTAAATAACACCTTGTGAAATTAAAATTAAAATAATTAAAATTGTGTCAGCAAAAGGCCTTGTATTAAAAAAACCCCTACAGGTGTTGAAACTGTAATTTCCTTGGTTTTCTCTGTTTCTTACACTTGCTCTTTACTGTGGAGGAATTCTAATGAAGTTTTGAACTTTCCAGGTTGCTACTCCAGGTGTTAAACAAGGACCAGCTTCCCAGGCAGCACCTCAGCAGCCAGTAATAGCTGACAAGCAGGCAGGACATGAACCTGCCTCTCCACGAAGTCTTCAGCGTTCAAGGTATGGTGAAATGCTTCTCTTCTGTCATTCGTTTTTATCTGCATTCAATGTGTGTTGTATATGTTGCAGTTAGTGGACTCTCTTTGGCCAGTTTATTGAACTGCTGTTATATTTAACTGCTGCTACTGAGATGATGCATCATAGTACCTTTGTTGCATATTTAATGTGGTAGATTCTCCATTTTTGGGGTAGTCATTAGACCATTCTCACAGAAGCAAAATGGAACTCATAGTTGTGTTCTCTCGCTCTGGTGTTAATTTTATAAGTGATTCCTTGGATTGTGATTTCAGAGTTTTAAGTTTTTGTCTCTGTGCAGTTACAAAATCTGTGATGCTTGTGTTAGATGTTTGTAGTGTCTTGCTCTAGTGTAATTTGATTCTGACATTAGCATGATTTTTTGGTTTGTCACATGAATTTGCTGCTTTAATGAAAAACATTAAAATTAAGTAAGTTTCACAAATACCTTTCCTTGACCAGACTTTTTTGTCAACATTGCAACTTATTAAGATGTATGTTGCATGATACCAGCATTTAACCATTGATTTACAAGGTGGGTTTAGAATCTGTACCTTTGAAATTTTTCTTTTGGGAAGATGGAGTCTTCATAGTGTCAGATGCTCTGCATTTTGTCATATTGATTCCAGGGTCTGTAACCAAAGATGTGTCATGAGTCATGTCAGATGTGTGATGGAGTCATGTTGTAGAGCTGTGGTAGGAAGAAGTTGACTTTTTTAGAGGTTCTGTAAATCTGCAATTCATTGTAGCTGGATTTTTAGAGTGATTGAATAAGGTGTGTTGTGTGGTATGATATTAAAAAAACAAACAAAAAACCAAAACCAAATACTGTTGCATTGTCAGCATACCTAAGCTACATATGCTAGTGGTGGTGCTTTCCAGATCAGAAAATAGTGAGATCCTTTTATCTGCCCTTCTGGGACTAACAACAAAGGGGACTTTTGTTTGTGTGTTGGGGTTTTGTTTGTTTTTGTTTGTTTGTTTTTTGGTTGGTTGGTTTTTTTATTTTTTTGATTTTTTTTTTTAATTGGCTGTTTTTGTGGGGAGAAGAGATGTGTGTTTTGAGGTTTTTTTTGGGGGGAGTGGGTTATCTGTTTTGTGCTTGGCAGTCCTGTCCCAGAAGCTGGCTTTACTGGAGACCCTGGAGTATTGACCAGTTTGAGGGTACAGACACAAGCAAGTCCGAAGTTTTGAGTTTTTAATGTAGGCTATTTTACAGACACTTGATTCTAAGCTTTGTTGGATTACAAGCCTATAACTCATTTATCTCTTTTAGGAGAATAAAGGCAAAGTGTCCAGCTCCAGTCCCTAGTAATATGAATGGTGCTATTTAAATCTTTTTGAATTACAGTACCAAAGATAAAGTTACACTTTGCAGCAAGCTAAGCTTTTTTATAAGGAGTGGTGAGGTTTTCGGGGACAACTCTCCATCACAGACCCTTTTGTTCTTTGCTCATCACCCTCTCTGCACAGGAAATCTTAAGAAAGATGGTCCAATTCTTGGAAACCTTTACCATGGCTTAAAGTCTGTGTGAGTTGAGAGTGGTGGGCATTTGGCCTGCTGGTCCATACCTCACACTTGCTTTGGGTTACATGACTTTGTACTCCAGCATGACCCTTACCTACAGTGAGTTTAGGGATCTGCTGTCCCTCTGCAAACCATTGCTCCATTTGGCATCAGCGTCTTGGTGGAGGAGGTTGAGTTTACCAGCACTGCTGAAGCAGGGGCATTGTGCAGGTAGCACACTCTGTGGCTGAAGGGCAGGAGGCAGTGTGCAGGCCTGGGTGAAAGATCCTGAGACCATGTTGGTGTTGTTCAGTGTCCTGTGTCTCTCAAATTAATGTATGTTTGTGACTTGCTGTATTGTGCATTGTGAGTTCATGCGATTTCAGTTGGCTTTGGAAGTGTCTCATTTGCAGCAAGTGGAAGAGTAAGGAATAGGTGACTTGGAAGAACCTGTGTGACTGGTATTTTTTTCTGTTGAGTACAGTGGAGTTGAATGAAAGTGGACCAGTTCAGATATTGATTTACTAACCTGCAAAAGATTTGCTGTGTCCAGGCAGTATGTCTGAATTGATATGGAACAGATGATTCCTTTGTAGGTGAAAGTAGTTGGTTGGATTGCGAATTGCTCTTGGGAGCAATTTTTACTTTTATAGGAGTGAACAACAATTTACCAAACTGAACTGTGGACAGATGGTCCAGAATCTTTTTAGCTCTGTGAATTACGGTTGCATTTTTCTCCAGCTTAAATACTGATTATTGAGCAGAAGTTCATCACAGCTGCATTTCCTTGTCTCATTAAAAGTCTTAAGTAAATGGAGGTAAAATTATTTTTCACTTGTTGGGGTGGTAACAGTGTGATAAAACCTGAGTGGCTATTGTTAACTTGCAAGAAGTGAACATTTCAGCCATTTAAGTTGGGAAATTAACACAAACAGGTATACAGTGAGTCTGTCTGATAGAGATTATTCCAAAGACACAGAATCAATTATGACTGCTTTAAATATGAAACTAAATAGTACTTCCATAATTAATAGTTTAATCAGGTTGGTAGTTTCTCTCTGTTTTCATAAAGGGCTGAGAAAAATTTTCCTTTACCTTGGGAAAGTGCTGTGAAGGGAGGTATTTCATTGCATTTTTTGTAGGTTGTAAAATTCTGACTTTTGTAGTAGTATATTTCAGAACCATTGTGTTTTAATACCCTTGATACAGATATTTTTGCCTCACTGGAGGCATTCTGTTACTTATGGGATAGTCAGTCTTTAACTCAGCTATGGCAAGTATTTCCCTTTAGTGAAGCATTTAAAAATACTGTGGTAGTTTGGAACAGTCATTGCTGCATTCATAGCTCCCCCTGCTGCTAACACAGCAGTGCCTAGGATATTTTGTGACAGTATGTTTTTGTCATAATTAAGATACAGCTTCATTTTTGAGGAGCCCTCCGATTTTGTTAATTTATTTTCTTGAAACATTTCTGATGTGTTCAGTGATTTTTACTAATGAAGTAGGAGTAGAAGACAGGCTGACAAGAGGAGACAAATCACAGAGGGAAATTTAAGTCTAGTAGAACTAAGGAGTAAATACGGTTATGCCTGAATTCTGCTTAATTAATAAAAGTAGCCTATTTCTGCACCATCACTATGCTGATGCTAGATGAATACATTGAAACATAGAATTATTTACTTTGGAATGAAATTCTAGCTGCAGTCTACTTTGGTCCCAACTTAGAGTCAGACTGACAAGTTTGAATTGCTAAGGGCATTAGTTAGGTGATTATTTTTTTTTTTAATAGCTCAGAATATCTTCTTCTAAAGTTTGACTGCCCTTATGGTGATTCTTTTTTTCTCATTTCTAATTAGAATTTCCCTTGTTACAGCTTGTCTCTGCCTCTTGTGCTTTCACTGTGCATCTCTGAAAAGAGTCTGTTCTCCCCAAAAGTAGTAAAAATCTGCAAAAAGATCCTTCAGTCCCCTTCCCCTCAGTCTTCTGTTTTCTGGACTGAATAAACTTGAAGCTTCTTCTGATACAGCAAGTGCTTCAGCACTTAGTCACCTGTGTGGTCCTCTGCCACATTCCTTTGCTATAGCAGTTTAATTATTGTCTGGTTTTGGCTTCCCACCACACAGTGCTCCAGATACTGTGAATCTCATAAGATCTGAAAAGAGGGGAGGAATTGCCTTTTTTATAGGAAAAGTGCTTCATCCCTCTTGTCGGCTTGGTGACTCTCTGGCTTTGTTCCAGCAGGTCCAGTCAGACATCCAATTTGTTGGTTGTAATTCTTAATGCTATAATTCTTTGCAAGTGTGAGTTGATTAGGGTAAGTGTCTGGGCATTGGACTAGAGAGGTAGTTGCATTATGTAAGGATGTTTCAGTCTTCAAAGGGACTGACACTTTAGGTGATGAATCAGAAATCCTGTAAAATTTGGTTCTCCTTCATAATACTTTCTACTTGCCTACAAGTGATACAAAGTTTTAAGAAATAGACTGAAATTTTGCCCTGTGTTGAAAAGCTTCCAGTGGGAGAAGCACTAACACAATTAGTGCTACTATTTCTCAGTACATGTAGTGCCAAAGAACATTTAACTGTTGAGGTACCATCACTGTTATGCTGAGTATGTTCCAGTAAAGCAGTCCGGTTTGGTGGCTACAAACACACTGCTCCTGTGATACTTTTGTTCTCCTGAGTGCATTCAGTAAAGATGTGCAATGTCACAAAACCATCTAGATTGTGATTTGACATGAGTAGTAAACTCCTCAAATCCCATATGGCTGTATTTTCAGATCAGGACATCAGACATCGTTCTTAATGATTATTCTGGCAAACCTTGTTTGAATAAACGTGTTTGCCTCCCATCTAATACATCATTGCTGAAAATCTTTGGTTTGCAGCTGTTCGAAGGAAGAACATAAATATATGTATATTTTCTATCCAACACCATTTAGGCACAGCTTACATCTCTTGAATAGCTCTCAGAGTTAAAAACCAGACAAACACAAAACCCTACCAAACAACAGAATCATCCTGTTACGTTGTAGCAGTCCAATTAAATTTAGAGGTTTGTAGAAAGGTGGTGCAGGTTTGGTCTGCCAGAAGTATTTACTTGTGGTTTGAACAGTTTATGTATTTTTGTGCCTAGAGGCAATGAATTTTCAGTGTTCATTTCTCTGTAGGTTCACGTATGTTTTTAAATGCTCACTTCCTTTTTTTAATTCTTTCTTCTAGTAGTCAAAGAAGTCCATCACCAGGTCCAAATCATACCTCTAGCAGTAGTGCATCAAACTCAACACCTGCACCACAGAATACATCTGTACGACCCACATGTTCATTAACACCTACGCTAGCAGCACACTTCAATGAGAACCTTATAAAGCATGTTCAAGGCTGGCCTGCAGATCACGCAGAAAAGCAGGTGAGTGCTCCTTTGCTTTGTTACCTGGGAGAGTGCATAATATGTAGCTTAAAATTTAAGTTTCTTACTCATGTTGCTTTTTCTAGGAATTAAAAGTATTAAAACCTTTATTCTTGGCTGTGGATGCCATGGGACAGGGAGAGAGAAACGGCAAGCTTTTCTCATAGCGGCTTGTGAGAATTTTAGGGAGCTGGAAAGATGTGATAACTTGTTGACTATAAACAATTTGCAGGTGCTGTTTTTCTACCTTGTTTTTCAGTTCCTCTCAAGGACAGTGCATGAGAAAGATGCTTTTGTTAGTTAGCCAATAGAATAGAATCTGTCGTACCACTCTATAAAAACCGTGCGGTTCTTTTGAATAAAGTCCTTCTTCGCCTTTGCTACAATCCTGCCTCTCATCTGTTCCTGCCCTGACCCTGGTGCACGAGTGACACTTGTCCTCAGCCAGAAGAGAGGAAAGAGAAATTAGGGCAGACGTGCAGGTTTTATGTGTGTTTGCCTTTCGGTGGTTGGGTATTTTCGGTCTCACTTGAAGTGTCAGTGCTTTTGAAATTCCCTCAGATGGATAGCTGTGCTCATAACTATTTTCTTACTGCTTAAGTTCTCTTGAAATTTAAAGGGAACATAGAGTTCAACATATTTTTTTCATAATGATATTTTGGTTGTGTGAAAAACATTATAAATTAGGTACAGAGTTAAATATTTGAGAATACTCCACAATTTTAGTTACGGATGTGTTAGTTCTATACAGTGTAAAAGAAACTCTACCTTGTTTGTGAATTGATGTGGTGTACTCAGACTGAATTTGGGCTATTTTTACATAATGGGAAATCCAGTCAAACTGCCATCCATATATTATAGCTAATTGCATGAAATCTGTTCTGTTGTAGTAATACAAGGAAACTGGATGCATGTCAGCTGCTTGGAATGTATTACTCAAAGGAACCATATTGGTTATTGAATCTAGTTAAGTTATTTCCACAGGCAGCCATATCTGATGCAGTCTGTTTGGGGTAATAATCTTACCTAGCCCAGTTTATTTTGGTCTTTTAAAGAGTTTGATGCATGCTGGCACAATTCTACACTGGAGACTTTTGGGTAGTAACTTGCAAGATGACTCTCACAAGCACAGTCTAAACTGAGACCCTGTTAGGATTCCTGCTTCTTTTCACTGATTTGTTAAAGTCAGTTTTAAGACATTAACAACCTGTACTGAGTCAAACACTGAGGCATTGCTGTGGAGTGTCTTGAAGGAAATGGTGTAGCACAGGCACTACCTATGGCCTTGGTCTGTAGATTTGAAAGTATTATGTTCACAGTGTACTGAATTCACAAGTATCTTAATATAGAAAGCAGCTTTATGCAGTGCATAGGTTTTGGGGTCTTTTTCCCTTGTTGGTAATGAAGAGACCAAAAAAACTCAGCTGATGCTAGGCAGCCATGTACTCAGTTGGGTACTTCTCCCTTCGTGCTACGTGCTGTATTGTCCTGTCCGCTGTTTCAGGTGATTTCACGTGGTGTTGTTTATAGACCAGTTTTGAGTAGTAGCACTTGAGGCACTTAAGTGAGATATTTGATATAAAAATGAATGAAAGTATAGGTGCAGTGCATTGTGAAGAAGATAAGATAGATCATAGTGGAGAGACTAAAAATCCAGAGCCTTGGTTTCTTCAGATAGCTGCCGGATATGTAGTATAATTTGAATTTAAGGCAGAAGAGCACATGCCTGAGTAAATTGAAAAATAAATAAGTAAATAAATTAGAAAAGTGAGGACAGGTATGTGCTAAAGCAGTCAGACTTGAAGAAATGTGCTGTGCAGTAGTTAATAGCTAAAACATTCTTGAATTACAGCAGTTACCTCACAGAACTCATAAAAAGCACTTAACATGGGAAACTGAAAAACAGTTCAGTGACTGGAGTTGTGCAGAGAAGACATGGGCAGTTATATCCTACTGGACACCAGGGTACTCCTGGATGTTAATAAACTCCAGAAATAAAAACTTTTAATGTAGGGAATTAGAATATAAAATGCTGCTTTGAACTGGAGAAATGCCAAAAGTTTATGAAGACCTGTGCTATGTAACATTATTTTTGGGAAGGAAAACTAAGTGTACAAGTACTTGAGCAGATGTGGATGAATCCTTAGTAGGCAGCTAAGCACCACACAGCCACTTGCTCATTCTGCCCCAGTTGGATAGGGGAAACAATTAGGCAAAAGTGAGAAAATTTGGGAGTTGAGGTAAAAGCAGGTCAAAGTGTAAAAGAGGGTGGTGGAAAGTGATGCAGAAGCAGTCACTACCAGCCAGCCAGTGCACTGCCAGTCCCTGAGCCATGGCAACCCTGGAACACTATCCCCCAGTTTTACTGCTGAGCATGGCACATGTATGGTGTGGAATATCCCTGAGGTCAGTTCGTGTCAGCTGTCCCAGTTTTGTTCCCTCCCTGCCTGTTGTTCACCCACAGTGTTTTTGCTGGGTGGAGAGCAGGTCAGAGAAAGAAAGGGTGAAACACTTGATGCTGTGTAGGATCTGCTTAGAAATTGCTAAACGTTACTGTGTTGTGAGCACTGGCTTGGTCATAGCTTTAAACATGGCACCACGTGGCACCATTCTCTTCTCTGTGAAGAGAGTTAATTCCATCCCAGCCAGACCCAGTGTAGCAGAGGATAACATTGCTAAACAGTAATGCTGCAGGGAAGGCTGTGTTTCAAAACAATTTTTCCATGTGCCACTTAAAAGAAGTCCTCTTCCCTCTTGCAGTGTAATACACAGGGCCTCAGATAATTATACTGGTCTCCTTGGTGCTGATGAGGAGTTCTCTGGAGTCATATCCAGTACAGTGATGACACTTCAAGAAATGCACAAATTGGGAATTGCATAGGTCGTGCTTTTTAAATTTACACTTCTGCTTATCTCCACCTGACTAAGTGGGAATATTAAAGTAGTGGACTTGGTCTGTTAGAGAACACCTGAAGAGGATTGCAGAGTTGTTTTTTTTTTTTGTCAGGTAGAAGGTAGCTGGAGGGAAGATGGCATTCAGTTATTTTTGTCACTAAGGCTTAATTAGATGGGAGATGTAAGTTTGCCATTGGAAGACTTAATGGTTGGAGACTTTGAACTACTTGAAAAATTATTTTAGAAACTCTAAGCCCTGTCATGTCTTTCAAGATGGTTGGGTAAACATTTAGGATCAACAAAGTCTAAACTAGCCCTGCCTTAGCATAGGCGTACGTTAGACAGTTTCTGGGCAGCAGTGTTGTTTATTTGTGATTCAGAATGGGCTTTTGTAGAGAACTTAATGTGCTTCTGATTTAATACTGCCTTTTGAAATTAGAGTGCTTTGCTGTTTCAAGAGACACTGATCCAGCAGTTCTCTGGCTACTGCCAGTTGTTTCCAATGAATGATTCAAAATCCTAACCTTTGTTTAACCACTGCAGGCATCAAGATTACGTGAGGAAGCCCATAACATGGGAAGTGTGCATATGTCAGAAATTTGTACTGAATTAAAGAATTTAAGGTCTTTAGTTCGAGTATGTGAAATTCAAGCAACTTTGCGTGAGCAAAGGTAAGTGTGTGCTCTGTGCTTATCTCAGTTTTTAGGGTGTTATTAGAACTTCCATTCTTGCATTATTTTGCATGAGTTCTGTTTACTGATGACTGTAAGTACACCAGTACTTGCCGTGTTTGCCTGTCTTCCCTGTGTACAGTCTGCCTGTTTCTCTCCACTAAACAGAACCAGATATGCAATTTCTGTATCTACTTTTACTTGGATAGAAAAGAAGTCTCTTTGCAGAAACCTTAGTGCATTACAAAGAACTGATGAACTCACAGTATTTCAGCATGCTTCTAGAGTGTCAGCCCATACATAACACATAGATCACATAGGTACACGTCTGCACAATTTATCCTTATCTGAAATGCTACAGTTTATATGAGAGATTCAATAGATCTAAAGCCAGAGCAAGTTTGAACTGGGTGTAATTTACATCACAAGTGAAGGAGAAATTAATGTTTGCTTATAGCAAAGTAGATTTTGCTTTTTAAGTCAGTGATAGCAGGTGTCTTGTGTATCACTTCAGTGATACACAGCCAGGCTTTTGAATACTTTTGTGCAAGACTGAAAACTGTAATCATAAAATAACATGCTCAAAATATTCACCAGTGGTCATGATTTTGTATCTGCTTTCATACTCAGTTTCGTCTTTCAATGATGTTATCCCAACTATTAAGTCACACTACAGTTTGAATACAGTGCTTCTGACTTCCTATTTGAAGCCACTTTAATTGTGTCACATGCTGCTAAAATAGCTGCATTTTAGAAGCTTTAGAAGCTTTTATATTTTGGGAGATAGTGAAACAATCCTTTAGAAGCAGGCTATAATATATTTGTAAACCTTTCCTGATAAAGAATTGAAAACACCCATTCTTTCTGAAGCTTTATTTCACAACTTCACTACATTAATTATGATTCCTGTAGTATATTTAATTAATGGCTTGGTTTCTTACAGTTTTTATTTCTTAAAGTGTCATTTGTCTCTGCACATTTGATCTAAAATAAAGTGTCAGATGTCATGGTTCAGCTCCTTAAATAGCACCTTCTTTCTTGTACACTTTGTATACTTAAACTGTCAATGGATAATTATTATTGTGACTTTGAGCCTATAGTAACATGTATCTTTTATTTTTGCTACAATCCCAAAGATGTGGAATACAAGGCATAAGTAACCACGTTGATGGGGGAGGCTTTCGCAAAGGATTATCAAAATCAATACATTTAAATGATGATACTATTTCTGTACTTCTGCACAGAAGAGTGCTACTTAAATTTCTTCCAGGAAGGACCTTCATCTCTAGATAAAGCACATACATTGTCTGAATCTTAACTGACAGCATGTGAAAAGGCACTTTTCATTGACTGATATATTTTATATACCTGTGCCTTGAAGCTAAATGTTATCTTTTTGGTGTGTCTATATTAATATATTATTTTCCACCTACTTTTCAGTAGAAAATTCATTTTTAGTGAACTGGGCACATATTTGTAAAGTGTTCCACAAAAGTGCTGAATTAATCCTTTTTCTGCATTTATTAATGTTGCTTCAACCTTCATAGAATATTTATATAAAACCTAAATTTTCCCTGAGCCTTTTCTTATTTTGCTGACATGTTTGCACTACACTTCAGCATCATGAAAAGTGGTTTCAAAATGTTCATTAAAAATTCTGGGAGACAGTCCCGAGAACCAGTTGTTTGTTAGTCATGGTAATTGCTTATGTCAGTTCAGAAGAAGAGAAAAAAAGATATAAGAAGTTGTGAGTATAATTTAAAATAATTTAAATATAATTTATTTTGAAGCATGGTGTAGTTACAACTTTTTATCTTAGATGCCCTTTAATGATGCCTCAAATGTTTTTGAAATTGGAGCTTACAATAAGTAGAAACTACCATTAGCCACAGAGCCAAATACTTTAACAAAAGCAAGTGAGAAGGATACTCACTTTTCTTTTTTTAAAGAGCACTTTAGGTTGTTTTACAATCTGGATAACTGCATAACACAGGCATAATGCTGTTCTCTAGATTATTCAGTTACTTAGCTTACTTGTCAGTCTCCTGCTTTTTCTGGGAGCTACATTCAAGTGAAGAGCAGGCCTAAACACAACTGTGTATCAGTCATCACAGAAATTAGCAACTTAGTTTTTTGAACTAGTGTCAAACGCACCAAACCTTTGTGCATCTGCATATGGCTGTAGGTTGTTGAACAGATTGGGAATTTACTTGATATCTGAATTTTTTAATGGGCTAAGGAAGTTGGTATCTTTCACTGAAATTGTAGAAGTGCTTGTGTAGGTGCTTATTTAATACATCTGTATAGTGGAAATGTTTATGCTAATTAATTTCTTTTCTCTTGCAGGATACTATTTTTGAGGCAACAAATTAAAGAACTTGAAAAGCTAAAGAATCAGAATTCCTTCATGGTGTGAAAAATTGTAAACAATTGCACATGGTTTTGAGTACAGGAACTATTAAACTGATGCCCAGTCTTAACACTTTTGAGCTGCATTTGAGTAGACTTTGGACCGTTGAGCTGGGCAGAAAAAAAAGTTGACATGGGGAAGGGGACAGGAGGGAGTCAAATTCAGGGGAAAGATACAAGAATGATTTGTAAAACCCTTGAAATGTAGATTTCTTGTAGATGTATTCTTCACGTTGTAAATATATTTTGTAGAGTGAAGCCATGGGAAGCCATGTGTATCAGAGCTTAGACATCCAAAACTAATCAATGCTGAGGTGGCTAAATACCTAGCCTCTTACATGTAAACCTGTCTGCAAAATTAGCTTTCTTTTTTTTTTTTTTCTTTTTTTTTTTCCTTTTGTTTTTTTTTAGTTAATTTATCATTCAGAAATTTTTCATTTCCTAAAATTCAATGCAAGCGCCAGGCGATTTGTGTCTAAGGCTGCAACAGTTTGGGCAATGTACAAAATACCACGAAACAACTGTTTCCACACTTGCACCAAGTCAAGAGCAGTGCTTCTCCATTTCTGTTTTACAGAGAAATGTTTTTCATCTTCTGTGTTCCATTTCCCCGTGAAATCCTAAATCTGATTTTATCAGCTTTTTAATGCTTCTGATTTTCTCTTTTCTTAAGGCACTGTTGCTATGGCACTTTTTCTATAATCTTTTCATTCCTGTGTACAGTAGCTTAAAATTGCAGTGATTGAGCATAACCCACTTGTTTGTATAAATTATTGAAACGTATTTCCATTTGCACCCTGTAAGAATGGACTTAGAGTACTGCTGGGCATGTGTGCTGAAAGTACATTACTTGCTCAAATATAAGGAAATAGCCCAATGAACATGTTAACATGGTTGTGGGAGGGGAAAGAGGAAAAAAAAGCTAGTCAGATGTGAATTGTATCTGTTGTAATAAACATGTTAAAGCAAAGAAACACTGGTTTTCATTTCCTTTGGTCAACACATAAAAATTTGGTCTTTTTGGGGATTCTTTATTAGAACTGTTCTTGTTGAACATTTTTGTACTTAAATAATTCCTCAAGGGAGGTTTTGTTTAAAACTTGTAAACAGGAAAATATGTATAAAATATTTAAGGAAATATAAAATTCAACAAGGATGATTTAAGACACCTCCCCAACAGTTGTCATATGTTAACTCCTGGTTTACCTGTCTTGATATTATGACATTTCATTTCGAAGGATGTTTGTGTTGTAGCTAACTGTTTAAGTCTGGTGCTGACTGCTGTTCTTAACCATCACAAAACGCTGAATTTGTGTAATTGGAGCAACTCACCGTTTGAAAATGGTGGAAAAGCTCAGCTTTGTATATTGTTTCCTAAAGTATATTAAAAATAAAAAAGAAACTATTGCTACTACAAAATAAACGTGACTTTTTCTTTGCTTAACAATGACAGAAATCGTGATGGCAGTGCTAGTTTAATATTTGTAGAGGTGTATATGTCACAGCAGTCTGCTAAGTAGGAGAGATAGTAGGAGATGGATTAAAAAATGAAAGAACTTTATGATACAGATGTTGACATGTGAACATATGATATGATATTTTGTATTTTGTTCCTAAAAAATAATTTCAGCACCAGAAATGGTACTTGATTTTTGTGTTGAGTGAGCTTGGATTGATTTTTAAAATCAGGTTTTCATCAGTAAAAGCTGAATGCTCTGATTTAACAAAACATTGCAAATGGAGCAAGTTGAAATACCTAACTAACAACAACAATGGGAAGTTGGGACAGATGAACTTGTAATTTTTCCTCACTTTTTAACCCAGTATTTTCTGTTGTGTTTCATATCATACAAATGTTTGATTTTTCTCAGAAGATGGGAGTTATGTTGAATGAATTAATTGGAACAAATATTGTTTCTGCATTTTTAGAGACCCAAGGCTGAGTGACAAAATTCTTGTTGAGACTTTCATATTTGCCTTGCATCCTATTTTTGGAAGTTGCCCAAGTGTAGGGAGATAGCATGTGAAGTGCATGGGGGTGTGCAAGGAATCTCTCATCAGTGGCTGCCCTTAGTTTAGGTATTTTGCTGTTTTGTTACGTGCTGAGACAAAGGTGGTTTCCATTTTAATAGATATGCTGGGTCTATTTTCCAGAAGCTTATTTTGTTTATTTTTGCTTGTTATATTGCCCTCTATAACATCCTGTATCAAGGAGCCTCAGAAGTTAATTTTAGTTTTAGAAAATTACTTCGGATAAATTTTTTTAAATCTCTGTTTTGAATTAATTTTCTTACGTTCTACTGCCTGTTGATCTTGCAGTTTTGCAGAAGAGTGTTTTTTCCAGCCTAAAAATTGCTAGTCTGTTTATCACTTGAAAACTTCCATAAAGTTTGAATGGTCACAGATAATTTGGGAGTCACAAGGGTTAATGTGCCACTTTAACCCCCTCAAATCACCTGCATAAATACCCATCACACAGAGACATGCTCTTTCTTCAGGTGATGCCCTCCCTAAGAACTCTGCAATAAAGGTGGCTGATTTGTCACCATCTGATGGCATTCCACGCCTTGTTGGGTTCTATATTTGCTCCCCATGCAATAGCTTTCCTCCCTCTCCCCCACACCCTTCCAACCCCTGGAGCTGTTGTTAGCTGAGGAGGGACAGCCTGCCAGACTTTGGCTAGTATTAGACAAGTTAGGGAAGAGGATTGCAAGCACTGCTTTTAGTCAGCATTAATCAAAGAGGTTAGGTTAAGGTCCTTTAAAATGGCTTCAGTAAGATGCAAATACAATCCTTGCCTTACTGTGTGATCTGGAGACCCTCTTTGGCTTCTGTAGTGTGCCAAAGCCACCATTCTGTGAACTCCTTGGGGAAAAACCACGGATTTTTCTCCTCCTTTTCAAATCTTGTATCTGCAGCTGGACAAAAATGAGCAGGTTTGCTGAAACCTATTACTAGATTAGCAGCTTTTCATTAATTATCCATCCAGAAGCTGATGCTATCCCTCACATTGGTTAATTAAATGGGCTTTATTGAATTGCTCTGCACATGTAAGTCCAATCAAATGAAATTCCCCTGGATCAAACCTTGTATTTTTTCTAGTCAGGTGTTCAGAAGGTGTTGATTGGAGCTGTGGGATGTGTTTTCTGTATTTATTACTTCATAAAGGTGGTCAAGGAAAAGTGATGAGAAACTGGGGAAAGAATTGTTGCATATGTTGCTCTTGATTTTCTTGCTATGTGTTTGCTAAGCCCCTATTTAGTAGAATAGAAAAGCAGCCTTCAGAATGACTGAGGACTTCAGAATGACTGAGGAGATTGTCTGAGCTGGTACAGTCATACTAGTGCTTTAGCAGATGTCATGGCATGCTCAAGAACTACAGCAGGAGCGACTTAATATGATTATAAAATGACATGACTGATCCAAGGAATTCCTATTTTTACTTTATTGTTAAAGCACTCTAAAACTTCTGCAGGTGAATGTGTTCTTTTCACTGACCCTGATCTGAAGGTGCTGTGGTCAATTTTGCATCAAGTTTCCCTTCCTGCACTGATCTTCTGTAGCAATGCAGTTTTCTTTTCTGACTTGTTTCATTAATTGTATCTCTTTTGGCAGGAGCATCTTATCTTTTGGTGGATACTGGTGCTGTCTTTAATGTTGCAATTGAAAATATGTTCAGAAAGAGTGCATAATTGAGGCCAGAAAGAATTTGTAAAATACCCATTCTTTTTTGGAGCAGCCTCATTGCAGGACTGTCCCCAAAGACACATGAGAAAATACTGGGTAGTTGTGCCATGCCTCCGAAGTCAGTGGGTCAAAGAAGGCCATGTCTTACTGTTTCCCTTTCATTCCAGTGTCACCTTGCCTGTGATGACAGCTTGAGGATTTAGCAGAGTCCTTTGTTGCTGTGAGTTTGGCTGCCATGGCCAGTACTGTATATTCTGCACGGAAGGAAGGAGTGATGTACCCTGAGCCTCAGTGCCATGGTGCCTCAGGGACTTGTGAGTCCACTGTGTGTTAGGGGCAATCACCTCTGTATCAACACACAGCTATTCTATATATAGTTAAATATCCAGTCCATTCTTGGAATTGGCTGGATGTTTCTGTGAATATGTCATCCTTACTGCTGATCCTGGAATAATATGTCTTCATCAAATCAATCTCATTTATGGATACAAAATTATAATGAGGCAAATATGGGTGTTTTAAAAATAATGCCTTGAGTTTTGGAAGTTTGCAGCAGAGGAATGTTCTGAGCTAAAGTGCCATCACGTTGATGTCAGCACTCTTCTGCCCATCATTGCTGATTAATGATATGTGGAGGTTTCTTTTGTTTTGGTTTTCTTATTTGTTTTATATTATTTCTTAAGAAATGGAGCTTTTGATGTGGGAAGAATCTGTTTTGTTGCCTAGCAAAAGGAAAAAATCCTTTTTGTTTTTTTTTGGCAGTTGTTTTTCTGTAGTCAGTCAAGCAAAAGCCTTTATTGGCAACTGAGATCCATATAGACATTGACTTCTGCAAAAAAATATTTTCAGCATTGTTAGTTCTGGATTCCAGTGACACATCACTCTTTTTAGATATCTGCTAAGTGTATCTTCTGTCTCTGGTCTACAACAGATACTCAAAAATATTCAATCTTTCACAGCTGTAGGCATCAGCTTTATCCTCCTAACCTGCCTGTGTTGCTGCTGCTGCACTAACCCATCTGGAACTGTTTCCTAGATGCTCCTTGATACAGATTTCTGTATTTTCCAACTATGGCTTTTTTGTTTGGGGAGCCTGTCTGAGGGAAAGGACTGATGTAGACTCTCTACCACTCAGAGCTCCAGGTAGCTGGGAATCTGAAAGTCACAAAGCACTTTTCTCCTCCCTAATAAAGGCACTAACCCACCTGAACTAGGACTTTCTAGAGAATGAACTGTCAGGTTTTGTCTCCCATGGGAGCTAGGAACATCCTAGGAAGTCTTGTTGAATCCTGAACAGTCCTACCTGGAGCTGATGGGCTGTGTGCAGCTGTACTACATAGCTCCATTTAGCAGAGTTAGCGCAGCAGTTTTGCAATCACAGCTTGAGCAATCTGATCTTTCCAGCAGTTACTCAGTATGTGTGACAGTATTTTGTCACCCTCTGTTAGTCACATGTGCCAGAGAGCATTTGCAAAGGGATGCTACCTACTCCTGCATGCAGTGCCATGCTCAAAGACTAATCCCTGTGCTCCAGTTTGAAATCTCAGAATCTGGGCTGTGTAAAAGTGTTTTAATGGAGTGGTGCTCAGAATGTTGATTTAGGCTCATCTTTTTCACTGTATATTACAAGAAAATCACTCTTGGAAAACACTGTCATAGTCCTCTGTATCGGCAACTAGAATTTAAGTGCAAGTCACAAATTGATTCTCCTCATTCTCCCAAATCTAAAGTTGGCCCATGGAGGTCAGTTAGTGTGTTGCCTCAGGGTTCTGAACAGCCTGGACAGTTCTATTGCCTGGCCAGGCAGATTTGCTGACAAGGTCTTGCATACTTTTCTGGGCAAAAATCTGTGGTTGGATCTTTCTTCAGTGTAATTGGGATGCTGTCAGAATTTGATTGGGGTTCCTGTTCTGCAGAATGCATCCTCATTATTAGCAGAAAACTTACCCTAGGAAGAGTTATTTGGTAAAGTGACCAAAGCCCATGGCAGATGGTGCTACAGAAGGTGAATGTGTTGTCAGCAAGTCTGGACTATGTGATGGTGCCAAGGAGCTCTGATGTCCATCAGTTCCACCCAGGTTTCTTTAGCTCCTGCTCTGCATCCTCAGAATAAAGGCTTTTCCTTTCTTCCAGATTTTGGAAGGTTTATTAAACTTCTTGTTCGTGTTTGAGATTCAATTTCACAGTAAGTCTTCTACCTTTTTTTTAAGTGGAAAAGCTATTAAACCACTGACAGCAGGTCCCCGTCTTCACATGCTAAATAAAACTGCCTTTCTGATGGCAATAACATTGCCAGTAGAAGCATGGATAACTGAACCTCTCCATACTGCTCTGGTTTTAGAGTAAAAACTCTTACTTCACTTTGACCTAGGGTGGTATCTGAATTTCATTTGATTTAAAGAAGAGGATTAATTTGTTGTGTATTTTATTCTTACATCCCCGGGCACCTCCTCACCTGAACAATTAGAGATGGGGTGTGGGTGTGTGTAGAGTGGAATATATGTATCACATTGATAGGACAAGATCTTTCAGGACTCTGGTTTGTCTTGCAGGTTGTTTCACTGAAGGAATTGCTCAGAGAGGGTGAGGCTTCACTCAGCTTATCTGACACCCAGCTCCCTGCAGAAAGAACAGACCCTTGCTTACTGCTTCCCTGCTCCTGGTGATGTGCTCCTGCTGAAGTCTTTTTGCCAGCCCTGAACTGTTCTAGGGAGTAAAGCCCCAGCAGAAATATGCCTGGTAAATATGTCACTGACTTGGGAGGCTGACAGGCTTCACACCAAGGAGCCAAGCAAGGGCAGGGCTGACACCTTCTGACATTGAAGGGCAGGTCAGAGTAACACTTGGGTCAGCTGTAAGCTCAAATGGCAAATGCTCTTAAAACTCTGAGCTACATAGGCAGAGAGCAGGGACTTGGAACTTGGAGACTTCTCCAATTTAAGCATGTTTTTCTGGGGTTTGGATGCATGTATGCTTTTATCTGAAAATTTCATCTCAATTTGTACCTGCTGTGCATCTGAACAAAATTCTAACAATCAAACTGCTCTATTAACATGAGCTTTCAGGTAAACATAAATCAAAGTCTAAATATCAAGCATGTTCTTCATATATTTTAAACACCCCAAAATAAACTCTGCATCTTTGATAGGTGTGGTATGTAAAGGAAGCAGTGTCTCCAAGGAAATGCTATTCCTCTTCAGCTACTACTCCTTGTTAAACTAACACTGAGCTGCTATTCTTGCCCTGGATTGTCTCATCAGATACCAAACCTCTCTCTCAAGAGAGAGAAAATCTGCTTGGCTGTCCTCATCTGCCATCTGATGAGTTTGGAGCATTTCCTGAACTCCTTAGTTGTTGCATGAGGATCTTACAGACTCCCCTGTGGGAGCCTTGTGAGCAAACACGTGCCCTGGCTGCAGGTCCTGAGCAGGCAGCCAGGCTGGGCATCTGCCACAGCTTGTGGGCCAGCTCGGGTGCTCAGCAGAGCTCTACCCTTGTGCTGGTACAGGGAGACACTGGCTCTGTCTCTCCATGTGTTTTCTCTCCCTCTCCAGACAATCTGCCTCACTTCTGTGGCAGCTGAAACGGTTTGGTGCCAGATTGGGGTGTGCAGAAGGTGGTATCTGAGCTGATCCAGTGCTGCTCCTGGCTCAGCAGACACAGATCTAGTGCATGGCCTAATAAAAAGCCTCAGCTTCAGCTGCCACTTCTTTACCCAGTTGAAGTTTTTAGTGCAGTAGTAGCTGAGGAAGCTCCAAAGTGCATGAATCTCTCTGGCACATGCAAGGCATCCAACTCTGGAGGGTTGGATGCCTTGCAAGAGAACCACCAAAAGGAGGGTTCAGAAAACCACATCAGCATCAGCACTCACCTGAACTTGCATTGAGCACTGCTGTTATGGCCAGCTCAGATCTAATTTTGGTAATGCTAGGCCAGACCCCTGTTCCTCTGAAAATTGCTTAAAAAGCCATGTCACCAATTTTGGGGCTCTGATATACCCCACCTAGAATAATCTTTGGTATGAGCCCCTTAATCTTTGTATTTCTGTCCTAGGTAACATTCATGGGTTTCTCTCTTAATTGTTAATATAGTTGAATTTGTTTACATTCTCTAGTATCAAGTCAGTACTGATGGTCCCTGATCAGTATAAGATTAAGTGGAGTTTATATGTTAGGTGTCATTTTGTGACTGATTTTCATCTGAAATGTCAGCAATTATTTCAAGCTACTTGAGATTAAAGGTTCAATTTAGAAGAGTTTATTGATCAGAAGACATTTTGATAGGTGTTCTTTGAGAATTTGTCCCATGCTTTTACAGTTTCACATGACTGCCCTTCATGGCATTGGTAAAATGTAATGGTGGTCTGAGTTTCACAAGAATCTGCTTTTTGCAATTGGGAGTGGCACACATCATCCCTGGATAGTACTTAGTAAGAGACTTCAGGCATGCTGTGGATTGATTATTCAGCATTTAGTAGTCTGAAAACGAATTTTCATTATCATGCATTGACCCAAAAAGCTGCTACTATTTTTAGGCAAGCTACTCATATCACAAGATCAACTTCTGCTTACATTCTGTGTGCTGACCCATGGGCATGAGATTTTGTAAGATATAGTGTGAAAACATTGATATGCCTCAGGCTTTTGTGGGGATATATAATTTTAGATGGGGACCACCTAAAAGAAACCTGCTGTTAACTTTTACATTGTTGTTTAGAAAAAAAATTCTCATATACCTAATGATGTTCTGTTGTTTTTACTGCCTTGTTCAACTCCAGTGGGATTTGTATTACTGGAAGAGTTTTCACAAGGAAATTTTGTAAATCACATTTTTTCAGCAATGGCATCCCAGGCTGACAAGTATAAACATTGAAATAACCTTATCTTTTGTACCTCTTCATAGTAGAATTTATAATATTTTCTCTTTAGAGCTGGAGTAATTAATCAATTTACACAGAGTTATTCAAGAGACAGAATTTCTACCTGGGAATTCAGCACAGATGTGATGCTTTTGATGTGCCTTTTTAATATTTTAATCTTTTTTTTTCCAAGCAAATTGTACATAAATGAGAAGTGTTGTCAGAAACAGTGTATTCTAAAACCTGAATTCAAAAAAAGCTGTGGGAGTCTAGTACTTTGCTGAGGGGAGGAAAAAGGTAAAAGTTAAATTGATTTGCCTGTTCATTTTGTTTGTTTGAGTTCTGCACAGATGGGAAATTTTGAAGTGAGGTTGTATTCAATATCATTAAATGCTGTCTTTTCTGTGTGCTTTTGCATTTTGTGGAATTTCCTGGGATGAGTGACAGGACTTTCACGAACTAGGGGAAATATTTTAACTGAGTCTGCTTTTCAATATTAATGTAATACTCAGAGATTATTAATGCATTTTCATCAATGCAGAAGTAGACTATAGTGGCTTTAGAGACCTCACTGAACTGAGAAATCAACCTGATTACTTTTTCTATTTTGAGCCATCCGGGCCACCTTATTTGAAATGTTCCTCTTCCTTTTAATTACTTGAGGCTTGTTTTTCTTCTCAGCACACTTTTATATCTCTTAAATTGCTTGCTACATCCTGTCAGTGATCTTAATCTTTATCAGGGATTGTGTCCCCTCTTCATGTGTGCACCAAAGTGTCTTGCTGTGATAGTTCAGTCATGCAATTTCTCTTTTTCTAGGTAGGATTTTATCCTCCATTGCATTTGTATGATCTTGGTGCTGAAGTTTTGACTATCATGGCCTCATCTTCCTTTACCCAGTTTTGTCTCCCTGCTGCTCTTCACCTCCTTTTGTCAGTCTCCTTCTGCTGTAAAGGGCAATTCCCTTATCTCTCCCACAGAGTTTTCAGTGGACAGCCCATGCAGAAATACAGAATCATAAGGGAAAAGACCTCCAAGATCACCATATCCAACTGTTAACTCAGCACTGCCATATTCATCACTAAACCATGTTCCTGAATGAAATGCCCCACCTACACGTCTTTTGAACACCTTCAGGATGGTGATTTCACTGGGCAGTCTGTTCCAGTGCTTGTCCACCCTTTTAATGAAGAATTTTTTCCTAATATCCAGTCTAAACTCCTCCTCGTGCATCTTGAGATGATTTCCTCTTATCCTGTCACTCCCTATGTGTGAGAAGAGACTGACCTCCACCTTGCTGCAGCCTCCTGTCGGGGCAGTTGTAGAGAGTGGTAAGGTCTCCCCTGAGCCTACTTTACTCCAGGCTAAACAACCCCACCTCCTTCAGCCGTTTCTCATCAGCCTTGTGCTCTGGACCCTTCCCCAGCTTCATTGTCCTTCTCTGGACGTGTTCCAGCCCTGTCATTCTTGTGCTGAGGAGCCCAAAACTGAGCCCAGTACTCGAGGTGCAGCCTCACCAGTGCTGAGTGCAGGGGACAATCACTGCCCTGGCCTGCGCTATTGGCTGCACTATTGCTGCTACAAGCCAAAATGCCATTGGCCTTCTTGGCCAAATAGTGTAACAGGTCGCTATCCATTTCCTCTTGGATTATGAGGGTTTCATTCTGCTCCCCATCCTCATCTTCCACCTTAGGGGCTGAGTACCCAGAGAACAACTGCTCTGTGGGAACCTACGCCAGTACGGCGTTGAGTACCTGGGCCTTTTGCTCATCCTTTGTGTTTCGCCCTGCACCCAGAGGAGGTCGCGGAGCTCCTTTTGTTGCTGATGTGAGTCGGTGTCCCAGGAGCGCTCCCGATCCCGATCCCGGCGGGACATCCTCGTTCGGCGGGAGCCGCCGGCCGCCGCTAGGTGGCGCTGTGCGCGCGGGCTCTGTCCGCGCCCGCCCGGGGCAGCTGCGGCTCCGCCGCATCCTCCGCATCCACCGCATCCATTGTATCCATCGCTTCCCTCCGCATCCACCGCATCCATTGTATCCATCGCTTCCCTCCGCATCCACCGCATCCATTGTATCCATCGCTTCCCTCCGCATCCACCGCATCCATTGTATCCACTCCATGCATCGCTTCTCTCTGCCTCCACCTCATCCATCACCTCCATCGCCCCCGCTGCCCCCACCTCCCTCTGCCCCCCGCTGCCCCAGCCTGGTGATGTCGGGCTGGGGATCCCGCCAGGCTCGGGACAGAATTTGCCTCATCCGGCGGTTTTTCCCAAAGTGGCGGCAGCAGCAGCGCGGAGGGGAGGCACGCGCTAGCGGATGAAGGTGACGGGATGTCACATCCCAGGGCTGTTTTCCATACTCATGTGCTGTTTCCCCAGCTCTTGACCACTCACACCTTAACCGTATCTCCATGGTGTTTCCCAGGAGTGGGTGCAGAACAGAGCTCAATTCAAAGCCAATTTCAACTTTTGTAGGAGTCACCAGGCAGAAATCCCACCAGCTCCCTTTGGGAAGGCTCTGTCTTCTTCCAGCACTACAGCTGGTTTGCTGTAATCAAACCCCCAAGGGACCCAGATTTTTCCCTGATTATAGATGGACTGAAGGCACAAGGCTGGGTGAAAAACTGAATGTGTTTCTTCATTATTTTAGTGCATCTTGCTGTTACCTAAGCTGCCGTTGTATCCTTCTGCCAACGGTGTTACTGCAAATGGAATTTCTAAAGGGCACTTCTTAAAAAAAAAAAAAATTAAAAGGTTGGCACTTGGTCTGTGTGAGTGTTGAAGATCTGTCTAAACCTTAGGATCCCCTCTGTTCACATGGGCTTGCAGCACCTGGGGGGGAGGGCAATACTCAGCCTGCTGATGGTGCTCAGCCTCACCTTTCCTCCTCCCTCACAGTGCTCATCCAAATCTGCCCCTGTCCTGGCCTCAGCTACTATAAAGGTGAGCAAAAGCCTGTTAGGAAGAGCAGGGTTTTGAGTATTCCTATGTCATCCTGGAAAAAATGCTTGATTTCAAAGCCTGTGTTTGAACTGGTTTTGCAGGTTAGTGCACTTCTTTGTTTTTCCCCTTTGAGTCCCTCCTTTCTTAACTGAAATAATCTGAGTTTAAATGTAAAATATAATAACATAACATTTGCTAAAGCAATAAAAGGATCCAGCCATGAAGGCTTTGCTCTCTCAACTGGTAATTAACTGAAGTGGATTATGCCATTTTGCAACGACTGCAGCTTTCACCAGGGTTGCTCCAGTGGTGTGACTCAGGCCTCTGTCTGGCCTGTCTGGATGTTCTTTCTTTCAAGAATTTTATACACTTGGGAACACAACTGGGAAATTACTGGGGAAAACATTGCTTTCATACTGGTTGTTTTTATCCTTAGTGCTGGCACATTCTGTCCCTCCAAATCTCAGCGATTATGTGAGGAGGCTTTTGACCCTGGAGATGTCAAGTAAATTCACTTGATTTGCCAAACTGGAAATGAAGTGTCTTGTGATGAGGGACTGGTGATGAGTTTTTCTGCCTCTGTTACCCTTGTTCTTCCTCTCTGCACCCATCCTACTTCCCCTCTCATATGAGGCAGAGCTGCTTCAGCCCCTTGATGGGTGACCCTAAATTTCAACATATATGATTGCAGGAGCGCTGTGTTTAGGCATGCCTTCCCCCAAACCTCAGCCAACCTGGAGGTCATTAGGTGATTTGAAGGCTTGCTCATTCCTAGAGGGACAGGGTTTGAAATTGCTTCTCTTTTCACTCCACAGTCCTGAGCATCTGCAGTGTCAAGTTCAGAGAAGGGGAATCATCAACCGAGGTGTTCACTCAGGGTCACTGCTGATGAAAGGCAGAGCCGAGCTGCCCTGGAATGGGCAAGGTCCTTTGGTAGCTGCTCCCCTTTGGCCAAACACCCTTGTGCTCTGTTTGCTCCCCTGTGGTGGGGATCAGGCAGAAGACCCCTCCAGGCACAGTGCTTGCCCTTCAGAAATCCTGGAGGAGGAGGCAAAAGGACAGGAACCGGTCACCAGGGATTGGCCTGTCCCCTTTCCAAAGAAATGCAGCTTGACTTCCAGCTGACCTTCAGGCTTTTATAAGCTAAAAGAGGGAGAGTTACAGAATTGTTAACAGCTATTTTATTGCACTTACAGATTGTGTGAGTTGCATTTTATTGGAACGCAGCACTTGGCAGGTTCTGAGTTTGGCTGCAAGGGGAAGTTAAAGGGCTGTGGTTACTCCAACATGTTTAACCCCCTGCTTCCAGCATCTCCTGCTGTGCTGAGCTAAGCCAAATACTTGGCTACAGCTGCAACCTGTTTCTTTACAGAGGTACCATGCCAAAAACTGTGATGTGAAGCTAATAGTTTCTGACCATGAGTGAATATACCAGGGGGCTGAGGGTATCTAGAGACAGGGGAATAGTTTTTGATCAAAGTTCCGTTTACTAAGGCTGTGGCTTGACAAAGGTCCTGTGCCAAAAACATTCTGTGCATTGAGAACTTGAATTCTTAGGTGCTTAGAACCTAGAACTTGGAGGCAGAGTGTGGCAGTGCTCAGCCTCTGCTGGGGAGGCCCTGGCTACTGCTGGTACTTGCTGGAGGTGCATTCCCAGTGCAAAGCTGGGGAGAGGGGGGAGTGCAAGCTGTGACTCCCAGAGACATTTTCACAAGGTGCTTCTGTTCATGGAGGAGAGCAGGGATGTGGGGATTCCTTGTTTCTTGAAGAAAGGTTAATGTGTGCTTTTGAAAATGCTTTTGATTAATATCCATACTGGTACAAAGCAAGAAAATCCCCTTGGACCTTGCCAGTCAGCTTTGTTTCCCTGGATGCATCCTCTCTTTTAGCACAACTTATTGCTGCATGACACCAGCTCTCCTCTGCATTTCTGCCTAAGTGTCCCTTGCTTCTTACAGGGCTGCATAACTTTTATTTCTGACTTTTGCAATCTGGGAGGCAGACCATTTGGATAAGAGACTGAGAATGCTGTGGCTGCCCATTCTCTTTGCTCTGCTCTCTGCCCTGATTTGTCATCTTTCTGTCTTCACAAAGGCAGAGGCCCTTGGCAGCTCCCAGAAGATGTGGGATTTTCTAGCCTGTTATGTTCATCCTGGGGTATACTGGAGACAAAACAAATTCTGTTGACCATCCCAGCTTGGCAGCATAAACAGAATGTTGCAACCTAACTGACTGATTTTAATGTGAGAACTGAGACTTGGCTCCTGTATATTTGACTTCCCAAATATGCTTGGACACAGGCTGGATTCTCAGCCAAAATACCTCCTCTGTGCCACAATCCCATATCTCAAATTAAGAATATATTTCCCTGGGAGTGACCTGGGTGGAGATCCTGTCCCTTACTTGCTCATTCATGGGTAAAATGCAGTCCTTCAGCTGAAAGGGTCACAGTGTGACCCTTCTGTGGGTTTGGGTTGTGCCAGCACTGCTCAGGATGAGTGAAAACTTGCCTAGATTTGGGAGAAATTACAGGAATGGCCCTCATAATTTTAGATGAAGATAGGAAATAGTTGCTTCTCAGTCCCAAAAAGGATTTGGAGCGTTTCAGAAACTAGGAAATAACCCTCACACTGCACAGCCAGTGTGTTTTAAAACAAGATGCAATGACAACCACTAAAAGTACTGAGAAAAGAAAGAGGAAACTGGGTATCTTGGCTTGATTATTAATCAGTTTAAATTCTTATCAGCAACATTTGGTATATTAGGTGAATTAGCTTGTCTAAAATTCCCTGTAACATTTGCATGCATCTAAGCAATGAATTTTGAAATAGATTTTCTAACCTAGGTATGCTTATTCCCCCATGCCTGCTTTGTCTAAGTTAGCCCTCAGTGACAGCTTTACAATCTTGCTTCCCTTTCCTATCACACCCCCACTCCCCAGCAGACCCTGCTTCTGGGAGCTCAGCCTTTCCCAGGTCCTGTAGTTGAGGTGCCACAGTGCAGATGCCCACTTCAAAGTGTTACAAGTTTTAAAAAACCCCAAAAAAATCCAAATCCCCAAGTGTTTCTTGAGATGTCAAAAATATGTAGACTTGCAGAAATTTCTTGACTTAAATACATAGGTACACTTCTTTCAACGTTGAGAGGAGACAAAAACTTGAGTTATTTGTTTCTGATTCTTTGGAAAAGAATTTAAGGCATCAGCTCATAAACAGTTTGGAAATGGCCCTGTTTTAGTAGCCACCTGCCCACATTTGGGCTAGGGAGGTATAACCTTGATCTTAACCCAGTCCTTCTGAGACTGGAGAAACTTGGTGACCTGTAGTAGGTTAAAACTTAACCTGTATGGAGAATAGACTGTAAAAAAGTAGGGGGCCATAGTTACCATCTCTTTCATAATGTTCAACACAGAAAGAGCCAACATCATAATATTTTCAGAGATATTTAATATAAATTGTGAGAAAAATAACTAAAATAACACAGCTGAAAACTTTTACCTGACTCCTTTTGAATATTAGGGGTTTTAGTGCCTGACACACATGGTAACTGCTAGCAAAGCCAATGGTACCTGTGCACACTGAGGAAAAAACAGGTCTCTCAAATGTTGGGCTTCTCTTACACAGTGCAAGTGCCTACTTAGAGTAGACACCAGCTCACCTAGGTGAATCTTGGCTTTCCTTCTGACAAGGGAATCTTGTAATGAAAAGAGCTGATGTCTAGAATTGGTGCAGCCAGCCCCATTTCTGCGGTTGTGAGACAAGATGCTCTGGCAGACAGAAGCAATACCCTTCTTCAGAAACCAATGAAGGGGATTTGTTGTGGCTTTAATGCTGTTCCTACTCCTCAGCTGCTTTAAGAGACTTTCTCATTTAGCCTTTTCAGATTAAGAGAAAACTGGTTCTGTCTGAGATGAATTTATAGGGAATCCCAGCACAGCCCCATAATCCCTCCAGCCAGAGCCATCTGCTGCAGCTTCCCCAGCTACATCAGTTTAATGAGAAGCAACATCTCTGCCCTCTTTTTGCTCCACAGAGCAGGAGGCAGCTGGGCTGGGAGAGAGCCTGTGAACCCCCAGCCCCAACATCTGTGAGTGAACAGGGGAACAAAGAGAATTTCACATGGCTAACAGGTGGGCTGGGACACAGCCTGAGAGGCAGGAATGTGGAGCACAGTGCTGTGGAGCCCAGACCTGCCTTGCCCTGGCTCTCTGAGGGCCAGGCCCCATGGTCACACACTATGGATCCTGGGCTGGGTTGCCAAGGACTGAGCTCCACATTTTTCTCCTGGTGAGGGTGAGGAGACCAACATGCTCCAGTGTGGAGAGTAGTTCTGGGGAAACTTCTGGGGAAGCAGACTGCAAGAGCTGGGTGGGGAAAGGTTAGGTAGAGAAAGGATCATCATTCCACAGGCCCAGATAGAGTGGATGCTGAAAATGCAATAGCTGGGAAGCTGAGGGTTTGCAGCAGCATTGCTAATGACAGAGGGAATGCTGCAAAGGGAAGTTGGAACCTGTTCCTTAGCAGGAAAGATTGACCAGATCCTTGCCCAAACATGAAGTGGGGACTGACCCCCATCAGTGCAGAAGGAAACACCACCCCCTCCCTCAATGGCTGCGTGATCTGTGCCTGCTGCAGCCAGGAGGAGGTGAAGGTTTCACAGGAGACACTGGCTCTGTCAGGGAGGATGGCAGGGAAAGAAGGAGCACTGTGGCTGCACATGTTCCTGCAGGCTTCTGGAGTAGGAAAATCAGGTGGCCCAGGCTGCCTGTCAGTGTCACCCAAAGCACAGAGCGTGGCAGGCGGTCACGGAGGGCTGTAATCATCTGCACATCTGCTGGGAAAGGGCGAGTGGGATGCAGACTGGCGAGAAATTCCAGCACTTGTTGCCATAATGTGTTTCATAAACATATGTGCCTATTCCTACCTGTATGAATGAGATGGAAAATATTTTTTTAACTTTCTTTGTATATATATATATATATAAAATAATTTAAAAAGGAAAATTCTAGGTTTGAGTCTAACCACTAAAACAAAACAGGTTGACTATGAAGATAACAGGTAATGTATTTTCTGTTCAGGTATACAAAGTGAGAGAAGAGCAAACTATAGACAAAATCTGGAGTAATTTCAGGGGAAAGCCTGAAGGAAAAAGGAGTTTAGCAGAACTGGCAATTCCTTTAAATAATAATTAAAATATGAGTCCCAAGAATGCCAAAAGAAGGTGTTCCAGCATGGACCAAGGAAGGAAAAAGCAGTAAGAGGTGATACTGCCTACAATGTGATCCCTTCTTTCACAAGGTACAGGTACACAGTAAGTGAAAAGTATTTTTTCTGAAAAAACATGGGATGAAACTCCTTGGTGAAAAGAACAACTGTGCACAGAGGAGAGCCCACTGCAGTAACACAGCTGGGGAGCAGAGCTTTGGAAGGAGTCTGAGAGCTCATCTGTGTCTCTCAGGCTGAATGTGGTACTGGCTGTGCATCTGTCAGACACACCTTGCCTGATGCCAGCTTTCCCAAACTCCCTTCCCAGCCAGCAGTTACCTCCTACATTGAAATTTGGACTGCCTTAGCTAGACAACTCCTCACGAATATCCTTTGGAGTAGCCTTAAAATCTGCAACAGGGAGATTAACTTCTTCCTTCTGGAGATCAGTTCAGGATATGTCTCAGTGTGTTGCTGTCGCAGGAAAGCAGCAAATTCAGAGATACTTGCTATGTTCTTATCTGCAGAATAAGGCAAGGAGGGTCTGAGGTGTAGGGTGGACTTTGGTAAGAATCTGGATGAGAGCAAGGACAGTGATCTCCAAAACATGATGTGACAGAGGGGGCTAAACAAGCTACCAGGGGTAGTTTAGCCTGGGGCAGCCTATGAAAGAGGGGAACATGCAATATTCAAATCCTCAAATATATAGATGGTTGTTGCAAGAAGCATAAGTTTTTCTGTGTCCTTGGCAGGTAGGACAAGGAATAAGCAGCTCTGACTGCACTATGTTGGGTGGTTTTTTAATCAACTGTTACTTTTATTTTTCTTTGGTCCTGAAGTGATTATGGATGCCATGATACTTTATAGCTGCCTGCAACTCTTTCCTTGTCATTTCTGGATGACTGTATATGAACTTTCAGCATCTGTAGAACTTGATGACTTCAGCTTTGGATGCTGAACAAGTCTCACACATTATTTTATGTACTGGAGCAAGAGCCTAGCGTGGGGTAGGGCAGCACTTTGAATATTTGAATTATTTCTGCAGAACGATTGAGAAATGTGGTTCATTTCTATTCCTTTCATCTGTTCTTAAAGGGTCAAGCAGGATAGTCTCTGGTGATTTCTGCAGGGATATGCCAAGTATTTCCTAAATATTTTCTGTAGGGGCACTGTTGAAGGGAAAGCCAGGTGAAGAGAAGGACTTTTGTATGGAGGTCAGCCAGACCCCTGCAGTGGAGCACTGTCCACAGGACACTGCCTCTGCTGAAGGAAAACCATCTGTCAAAGTAAATGTGATGTTTTCCAGTGGGGATGCTTGAGTGGGTGTTTACTGCTGGGTGTGCAAATTCACCAGCTCATTCTGGCTGCAGGCACTGCACGGCTCTTACTGACAACTTGCTCTTCTCCCTGTGTCCACCATGCTCAGGCCTGGTTTGTACCCATCACCCCATGGTGATATGTGAGTGTTTCTGTGGCAAATGGGAACTCAGCACCATTAAATTCCCCTGAAGGATCCCGCTCTTAATCACTGAGTCTGGAGGAAATAAAAAGCTTGTGAACGAGTAATTGTGCTTTCTGAATCAGCTGTGGGATTGTTTTTGGTAATGGTCCAGTGAAGTTTGATATTGTGATAAGAGCCATGGGGGCTGGTGACACAGTTATGTGTTTCCAGTTTATAGAGAATCAATTAACATTTATTTCTCTTGCTTTAGAATAGGCATGTGCATTTTTATTTAGGATCATCACCTGAAGCATAGTTGAGAAAATGCAGGTCTTTTAATCAAATTTAATGATAATTAATAACTTTTGCTGACTGATTTTAGTACTGGGCTTTAGGGACGTTCTAGAAGAAACATGCTTTATAAGCTGAAGGTATCTCCTGACACACTATCTGCCATTCCCTGCTGGTTGATGATGGTAAGTCATTGAATACCACCACATTTTTAAGCAATCTGTGCAAGGGAGTCTGAGGCAGCTGTGTAGTTTTAAGGATTAAGGTAGGACCCTGGCTCAGTTTTCATTTTCAGATTTCTGACAACCCCTTCTTTCAACAAAAATAAAGTAAATCTATGACACAAATGTAGTGAGAAGGACTGCTACAAATGTGCCAGCAAGAGGGAAGGAGCATGCCTTCTCAAAAAGCCTCATCATTTGTGCTTTCCTAATTATGTCACTGAAATCAGAAAGGAAAAACTCAGTCAGCCACAGTGAGATATTCCTCACCCAAGTGTTCCTGCAGGGATGGAGCAGGCCGTGGGGAGGCTTGTTTTCTGGGCACATTGAAAAACTCTGATCTTGGCATGCTAGAAATAATGATCTGTTTCTGGAGCATGGTACTAATTTTAGGGATGAAAGTATAAGCCCTGTTGTAGATTTGCCAGCTTGGATGTAGAGGGGCCCTCTCAGCTGAGAGAGGGATCCTGACAGCACTGTCCTACAGAGTGTCCCTGAATGCTTCTGTCCCGCTCCTCAGATTTCAGGTGCACATCATCTTTGTGCTCTCCCTGTACCTACTCCTTGTCCCCAGTTCTTCCAAGCACCTCCTCAGAGCCAGCTGGGCTCCTAGGTTTGTCACGTTGCAAACCAGTAGAGGGGACGGTGAGGACAATTTTTCACACGTCAGTGTTTGGCAGTGCCAGTGCCTGTCAGTCACTCTGTCCTTAGCCTTCATTACCACGTCTCTTTTTCCTGGCACATCACCCCTTGTTCCCTCAGCAGAGTGCCAGGACCAGCTTTTCTCACTGTGGGTTTGTGCTCAGATCCACTCACTGCTTTTCACTTGGGTGGCTCATTCCTCATCCTTCTTCCCTGCTAGCTTTTTGGACTCCTCTCCATTTTGGCCAGTTTTCTCTCCACTTTTTACAACAGCTGTTCTTCTTGCTGTTGCTACTTTCTAGCTTCATGTGTAAACATGGCAAAAAAAAAGTGTGAGCAACAGGGATAGAGGGAAGTTCAGGTTTTTGGGGAGAGGCTTGAAGAGCATGTCAGTAGGGGTGATCTTGAGCAGCTTTGGTTCTGACCACACGTGAAGAGCAGAGATGTACCTGGGTGCCCAGCAACCCAACAAAGCTGGTGGGTAGTTATTCTCAGCTCCTTGCCATTTGGACAGGCAGAGAAACTCTGCACAGTCTCCTCAGAGCTGAATCAAGTGTTACCTCCTGCTACTGGAAATAGACGTGTTTCAGTTGGCATTTGTGTCATGACTTAGCCAATGCTGTTTTAACCTGAGGGTTTTGGGAAAGGCAAAGAGATTTGTTTAAATGAAGTGGTCCTGGCTGGGCAAAGCACGGGGGCAGAGTTGCTGCCAGCGTCCTCCTCTGCCAGCCCTGCTCTGAAAACAGCAACCCACAGGGTCCCTCCTTCCTTTGGCACAGAGCTTGAGTCCAGCTTTATTCATAGGAATGCAATTCAGATGAATATTACATGCATTTATTTAGAAATGCACGTATCTAGTGTTAACAACAGGGATACTAATTAATGCAGATCGTGTGTCTGATTTCTATCATGCTAATAGCCATTCAGTTGCTAAGTGCTCAGCAGCAGTTTCCCTTAATTGGGCTCCTAATATCAGCCCTTATGTTACTCCCATGGTTAAAACAAGATGAGTTTGAAATCTGCCCTTAGGAGGGAAAAGGGCATTGTGTGCTTTATCAACCTTCCTGCCAGGCTCTCCATGGGGACCTAAAGAGACACACTTAATATCAGTCTGAATGTGTCTTTGGAGAGATTGATAGAATTTTGTTTCATTAGGACTCGATAGTGAAGGTGAAAGTGAAAACCAGGTTATTATTGAATTGATTAGAAAAGAAGGTGGTTACAGATGGGCTGCTGGGAGAGGGGGGTGTGCCAGACAGGGCTGCAGCAGCCAAAGGCAGTACAGTGCTGCCATGAGCATCAGAGGCAACAAAGAAGACAGAGCAGTTGGCCAGCCTGTTCGCAGTCTATGGCAGAGTGGTGTATTTGCTGAAGGCCATAATTCAGTCTCTTCATTACTTTTGGTACACTGGAACTCCATCTCTGAAGCTCCCTTTGGGTCTCAGGTGGCAACACTCATTACCTCCTTTTTTTAACTTCTTTCTGTCAAAGTGAAGGATAAGTATTTGTCCATAAACATGTAACGGTATTGAACACATCAAAGTAGAAGAGCAGCATGTTGAAGGCATGGCAGAGGAAGAGGATGGCAGCCTGGTGGAGGCAGAACCAGTTCATTTCTGCAGTGCAGAGATGCTGGGGCAAGGCTTGGGGGTGGCTGCCCAGCAGCTCTGGCTCTGGGGTTCTGGGCAGCACTCTCCTGGCCCCACCTCCACTGTGTTCAACTCTCATGTTTCACTACTGCCTTGCAACCTGTGGAGAAGACCTTGGTTTAACATCCTACTCTGCTATAAAACACTCTTCATTACAAAAGGTGCTTTGAGAATAATCAGGGCTGCTTTCTCTCTCTGAGGCTTCCTAATTTTGTTTTAGTCCTGTGTAACTTTAATGTCTTGCACTTGTGGTTATGAAAACATAGAGGCCACACTTCTCCCTCCTTACAGGACTCTCAGCTCTCTGAACTCAGCCCTCTTGCCTCCTCACTGCCTCTGAGGTGTGGACTGTGAGGAATCTGAATTTCTGTTGCACTTGGTATCACTTTCTGCCAACACTGCTCTCTCTCCACCCGTCCTTTCCTCTGCCTGATGTGCCTTTGATCTCACAGTGCTCCTGCAGATGAACCCTTGTGGCTTCTTGAGGTGTTCCTGGCAGCAAGCTGCGAATCCTCCTCCTCTGCCTGAGATTATCCTCTCAGTCAGAGGGTTCTCAAACCTGTTCCTTGGGTGCTTCTGTGCCAGGCTGCAGGTGATAGGGATGGGTGATCCCATCTGCAGACCCTGTCACAGGGTGGGAGTCCCTCAAGGAGGGCTAGCAGAAAGCTGAGGGTATCACTATTTTCACCCTCCCTGGTTAAACCCACTTGGGTCTTCAGATGCTGCCCTGCCTGGCATCCCAGATATTGAATGCCTTCTTACGTATTTGCCAAAGCTCACTGCAGCTCCCCTTGCCCTTTACTTGTACTTTTTACAATTGTTCTGACTCAGAGTTATCAGAATTACAAGCTGTCTCTGATGTACTTACAGATCCTGCCCTAGAGCCAGGGCAGGGAATTGTCCACACTCTCCCTTTGGAGCACACCATCACATGCTACTAGAATTTAAGTGGGTCCACAGCCTTTACTGACTTCAGTCTTCATGTCCCCTCTCACAAATACTTTTTTTCCTTCTCCTTTTCATGATAAAGTGAGAATTAAGGTTTTGTTTTAATTGCACATCTATGCTTAGATGTCCTATTGCCTTCTTTTTCAAGCAGTAGCTTTGTGGGGCTGAACTATTAAAATCTTATTAAATACAATTAAGATAGATATCCATCTTCTTGAAACTGCTGGTCCTTGCTCTGAGATCTAGCTCTGCCTTCAGTTTTTTCTACTGTATTTACAAATGTCTGTCAGACCTGCAGCTTGGTGTAATCTGGCAGAGTGCTGCCTATTTAAATAGCTGAGACTCCAGTCTGTTACAATGTGTATAGGCTTCCCTGAATCGAATTGACTGCCTTGGCTTCGGCATTTGGCTCTGAAATATGCGACTGAGAAAACAGAGCTGGAGCAATAAATATTGACTAATACAAAGTAATGTATCTCTGGAGAGTTTCTTTATCTGCATCAAAAGCTTTTAGAGCTGCTGTTGTGAAGGGGCTGCTGACAATAGATTTGCAAGAGTGTAGAACAGTCTCATATAGCTCCGCTGAGCATGCAGGGTTTGGCTGCTGGGTGTAAGTCTTCCAAGGGTTAGGAGAAGTCCTCCAAGGAACTGATGTTTGTGTTTAGACTCATGGACAGTCTGTCTTGTATGTGCAAATATAAGCCTGAGACTCTTGCTTAGGCAATAAGCTCTTATTCAAAAGAGGCTCTGGTTTCACTGGCAAACATGACTGTTTCTCTACATGTCCTATATCAAACTCTAGCTTTCTGTTAGAAATGTTGCTTGAAGTGTATGTTCTGTCCTGCTACATTGATGCTTGATTTCTAGGGTTTTTGGCCACGTCCAGTGTCAGCTCTCCCCCCCACACACACATTATGCCGTGACGGGACATAACTAATAGTTTCTCATGCTTGGGATCTAAAGCAAATTCCTAATATTTGCCATTCCTTATCTCTAGACACCTGATAACTCAGATCTGATAGGTGGTGCTTGACTTTTTAGGTACCGTTTATAAATCCTGACATGTAACACCTTTACATGGATGCTTCAGAAGGTGATGGCTGAATACTGGATGTTAACTCCTGTGTGCAGGATGTGGCTGGGGGTAGATGCTAATGTGAGTCACGGTGTACCCGCACTGCTCCTACTCCTCTGGCGATGGGATTGCTCATCTCCACGCCTGCAGGCAGCCGCATCCTCGCGTACCTCCCCTCGGCGCTTTTTGGCCCTGTCCCGGCAGGGGAGCGGTTCCTCGCTGAGGAGAGGCTCCGGCTGTCCCTGCTAGGGCCGGGTCTGCCGGCAGAGGGCAAGAGGTGCCCGCGCTGAGCCGGGGAGAGCTGCCCTCGCTGAGCCGCCGCCGGCCCGGGGAGCGCCGCCCGCCCCGCCGGGCTCCGGCCGCCTCTACGGCTCTCACCCCGTGCCGGCCCCGGCTGCCCTCATCTCGAGGAGGGTTCAATAAGCCCGCCCCGGTGTGTGTGGCTCCCTGACCCCCCGGCTCTGTGCCGAGGCTCTGTGCCCAAGGAATCCAAGGCGAAGGCGCAGCTGAGCGCGTCCAGAGCAGACCTCTCGCCCAAAGCCGGTGTGAGCTCTGCTCCGAGATCAGCGGCCGTGCCGGCCGGGCACAGGGACAGGGACACCGAGCCACCTGCACCGCGCCCCGGCAGAGCCGCAGGGCACGGGGAGCTCCTCTCCAGCAGCCCCTCTCTGCTCCCGGGGAGTCGCACCCACACCGGGGAGCTGCCGGGAGGAGGCTGCCGTGGCTGAGGGAGAATCTGCAGGGAAGGGCTTGTTAAAAATAGGTCAGAAACTGTTGTAAAATAGTTGAGAGATCGAAGGTTAAGGGGCTGGGACTGAGCCTGTCCTGCCTCGGGACAGGACGCCGTCTGGCCCTGGCCGAAGGATTTGTGGCTCAGGACGTGGCTTTCTCCGCACAGTGACAATAAACACACCGAGAACTTTACAGACTCGGGAGTCTCCTAGGGCCAGGGAAAGGAGGCCCTGGGACCCTGGCCGCAGTCATGTCCGGAGTGACTCTCCCAAATGCAGCAGCACAGGAGACAGGCCTGTCCCGGAGCAGCCGGGGAGCCGGCCGGGCTGGTGCGGGGCGCGGGGCTGCGGGAGCCGGGCTGGGCCGCCCGGGGCCGGCCGGGCTCGGGCCGTCTCCTTCATGTGTGTCTCACTTTGTATTGAATGATGTTAAGCAGGGCTGGAGCTGGCGCCTCGGCCTCATTACCTTCAATTACAATAATTGTTGCCTCTCTCCAGTGTTTTGCATTTCTCCCTGGGGGAAATCTCTCTGCTGCTTCTTTTCCAGTCTTGCTCCAGCTTTCTCCTATCGATTGGATCGCTCTGGCCCCGATTCTAGGAGCCATGCCTCCAGGAGGATAAATGCAAATCGCCCTATTGATTGGGAGGAGTAGGAGTGCAGCTCGCTTGCAGGAGGGAGGATTAGTTTTAAATGAAAAAAAAAAAAAAAAAGTAAAGTGATGAGCATGGCAGGAAATGCTTCACTTTCTGGGCCTCTTAAGTGGTGTCTCTTTATCATGTCCTGTGTCTGAGGGGGATGCAGATTGGTGCCATCTGGATAATATATCACGTGCATGGAGAGGTGGATCCTGCGACACAGACACTAGTCTGGTTTCTTATTTATTTTAGGTGAACGTGTATCACTGATCATCTCTCGAGAGCAGCTTCCCTCCTCCAGTTTGGAGGTAACTGGGTTTCACTGGGACACACTAATTGCTGCTGAAAATGAGCAGGGACTAATGTGCAGGCCTCTATCCACCTCCTTGAACTGTCCCAGTTATGGGGATAAAGCTCCTTGGGAGTCATTAACCTTGAGGGAACCTGCTCAGCAGCCTGTTTGTCACAGGGGAGTGGCTGGAGGAGCCAGCCTTCGGGATCTGCATAGCCTTAGATCCTGAAATGGCTACTTGCTTCAGGAAATCCATGGCCAGACCCTGAAGTGGAAAGCCAAAAGAATTGCACAGTCACATTATGTTCCCTGCCCCCTGGCCTTTATGCCAAGCTAAGCTAGCTTAAGCCTTAATTATTTTTTTAAAGGCAATAATCAGCATAAATAAATGTAATTCAGTAGAATTAGCTTTTGTGTATCATATCCCAAATGCTAGCAAAGCAACTCAAAAAACAATGGTTGTTTGTTGGCTAGTGTTAAGCAGTTAACAAAAATCCCCAAACTACTCTGATTAATGTTGCTCCAAAGATGCTTTAAACAGTCCTAATGCTTTTAACTTCACATCATTTCCAAATGAGAAATCCCCAGCTGAATCATAATTGCAAGGTGCAAAAAGGAATGGATATGGTGTGCAAATGTTGCTTTTGACACCAATTTGAAATTACTCCAAAGCAGCAGTACTAACCTTTCCTTGCTAGTGCAGTGAGCCACTGATGTGGCAGTACTGACAAATGCTGTTGTGTGCATGCAGATCCAGCAGTATGCAAATCCTCATCTCCCTGAGGAATGTGGGTCTCCCCAGGACAGAGCTGCAGCCATGCCTTGACTAGAGATGTGATTGTAGAAAAGATTTCCAAATTGCAGCTTTAACAAATTTTTATTTTTGCCTATTTTTTTTTTTTTTTGCAAGGGGATGCATTCCTTGTTGAAAGGTTCAAACAAGTACTTAACAAACAAACAATAATACTGTGAAAACACAGAGTTTTTTTGCTGGAAATGGACAGAAGGGTTACATCTAATCATTTGGGAAATGGAGGTTAGTTGCCAGCATGCCATGAAAATTTATAGAGGGGTGAGGAATTCATGCTAACGTTCAAAGCTGTCAGATGAAAGAATTATCTTTGATTCCAAACTGTTTCTCTGGGGTGAGTTACGTAAATCAGGGGCACCTGCAGGCTGAAGCTGTAACTTTGTTTTGCAGACAGGCTGCTGTGGTGGCACAAAAACAGTAGGCAGTAGCAGCAGGGACAGGCATCATTGCCAATTTGTGTGAAAAAGAGAAGGAGAATATATGAAAGAAGCAAAACAATGGGAGGAAGTTGAATTTTCTAAGGGTGGGTTCCCATAGCCAGGGAAGAGCTTTTCTCTTGTTCAGAGTTCTGTACTTAGAAAATGCTGCCAGGCTGACCTCTGTCTTGGCTTGTTTTATTTTCCTCCTTGATTCCTTTAGGCAGGAAAGGCCTAAACCCCTTCATGGCAGCCATCCTCTCATGCCTGTGCTGGGACTCCCAGGCACATGGAAATTCTGGAGAAGGTGATGGATATGATTTGGCATTTCACCGGAGGGACTGCACCCTGACATTTGGAAGAAGACTCCTGCATGGCTGCAGTGCTCACACGCTGCTGGAAGGAAATAGTGAGCTTGTTCTGGAAGGAGATTGTAGAGGAGAGTGGGTACTGTCCTGAGCTGTTTCGTACCTGATAGGAAAAATCCTGGTGTGGAATAGTTGAGACACTGGGTGCTCATCTGCATTGCTCTTTTAGAAGGACTTGTCAGTTCTAAAGTCCTCCTGCCAGAAACTTGGCACTGCAACTATTGGCTTGTGAAAGAATCAAACCAGCATTTTAGTGGCCTGCAAAGACTCGTTGGATGGATCTCTTGTTTTAGTTATCAATTTCTTCTTAAAGACAAAATTCTGCATCTGTGACAGAGCTTTGAGCTGATGCAGAGAACGTGCTCCTGTGAGATGCTGCCCAAAGCAGTCCCTTTCCATGAGGTGCCCAGAGGCTGATTTTGCAACCAGGTCCTTCTGTTCATGTTGGCTTCAAAGGCCTTCACGGTATCTGGTGGGAGGAAGCAGCCCTGTGCTCTGCAGGCTCTTACTACAGGCTCTGTAGTCCGTTCAAGTGGAGGCTTCAGGCTGCTCTCCCATGGCTGCTGGAGACACGTAATGCGGCCTCAGGCTCCTGACGCTTTCCTTGATGGTTCCTTGTAGTCATTATCCCACATTCCTTCTGGTTGCAGAACATGTTGTTATTATTGCTTTGTGCTGGGTCTGTCTCCTGTCCCTTTTTTACAGGCCAATCTGGCCCTGTTAGCTCTTGTCTCTAAAACAAAAGCAAATTAGCACTGCAGAAGCTGAATTATCTTGTTTATGTTATAGTCTGTCAGAGGACCCCACACAAACCTTGCACGTCTCTCTGAGCAGTGTACCAGAGAGTGAAGAGACACAGTAAATCGGTCAAACCCTCCTGAGACTCGATCCACAGGTTTACAAAAGGGTCTTTAGTTGCTTTGTGGGGAACTAAGTCTGGGTAGTGATCCCTGCTGTCCCTCCCTCAATTTTGGTACTTCATGCACGCTTGTAGCATACAGAATTAGAAAATTTTTTACAGTAAATTGTACCTCACAATTCAAACTTGACAGCTGTCAATGAAATTTGCTGCTCAAAACTGATCTCAAGCACATTGCCCTCTGGTTAGTCTGTCTGTGCTCCCTTGGCCAGGATGTTTATAATACTCAGGGAGTCTCTCATGTTACTTAGTGCAGTAATGTGGCTCCATGAATAAAAGCCATTTCCAGTCTGTCGGTACTGCATGTAACAAATGAGATCTGTTAAATGCGCTTGTCACTGTTGATAGGAACAGGAGAAGCAGAACTGCACATGTTGCTGTAATGATTCTAGCTTATAATGAATGATATTTCGTATGTTTGCAAATGAGTGTCTGATAGCTGGTGCCAGACTGGGAGATATGACTTGGCTGTTCTTGCTGTTTTTGTAATTTCTAAACAGAAACAAGAATTAGCAAATTACCTTGTGGTGGAGTGCAAATATGTCTAACATAAGTGTAAAGACTGTGCAGCACACGTGTATCTATCTCATACATATGCAAATCACAAGACTCACAGTAAAACCATTATAACGTGTGATGGCATCAGCAGTAATTAGCCAGAGATTCAGTCTGTTCCTCTCTGCCAAAGTAAACTGGAGTTATCTCAATCTCAGATTTCATATTTCCTCCTTTCTCTTTCAGGGAGGAATGTCTCCAACATGAGGTATTATGTCCCCTATTGAAAATGTCTTTAAAGACTCACAAAAAATTTCAAATGAAAATTCTCAAATAATTTTTTATTATTATCTACACATTATCAAACAACTTTAATACTAGTGGACCCAAATATGTAAAGCATATTGCCCATAAATGGGAAACAGTCTGTGCTGTAGAAGTCAAGGCTTATAAAATGAACAAAGAAAGAAGAAAACTAAGTTAGCAAAGAAATTTTAATTATGGGGCATATTTTTTTCAGGACCAACACGTGAAGGAAAACTGTTCAGGCTAAATAGGACTCACAGGAGCTGTATCGGAGCTCAGTGGTAGAACTCCAGCTCGTGCTTCCATCCCCAACAGCTGTTCTTGGAAACGAAATACTGGAAGGAGAATAGTTACTGCAGGATATATTCACTAATAGCTCTGTACCACGGGCCTGCCCTTGCTGCGTGGATGTGACAGCAGCGGGTGAGACCCTGCGGGGCTGAGTGTGAGGTGCAGGAGCCCCGAGCCGCAGGGTGGACCCCAGGCCGGGACAGCGGCGGGGAGCCAGGGAATGGCAGCCCAGCCGCACCGCGCTTCCAGCCGACGGCTGCCGGCTCCGCGTTGCGCCAAGCCCAGGCGCAGGGTTTCCATAACCTTGGGAAAAAGCCCCGGCTGCAGTGGAACTGCCTCTGTTCCGGCCGGGGAAACATCTCTGCACCCTCGTGCAGCCCTGCGGGACAGGCAGGGCTAGCGGCAGCGCCGGGACAGCGGCCGCGGGCGGGCGGGCTCGGACACCGCCTCGTTCCGCTCCGGCGCTGCCTGTCACCGGGCTGAGGACAGCCCGTCCGTCCGTCCGTCCGTCCGTCCGTCCGTCCGTCCGTCCGTCCGTCCGTCCGTCCGTCCGTCCATCCATCCATCCATCCATCCATCCATCCATCCATCCATCCATCGCGGCTACGCCGAACTCGCAGTCACATCACGACGTTTTTTAGTGCAACCCCGCGCTGCTGCCTCCGTAAGGAATTATCTCGGGGACCCGGCGGAGCCCGTTCCCCCGCCCCCGGAAAGCCCCGAACCTAAGGCGGGGAGCGAGGGCGCTCGGTGCCGCCGGCGGCCGCTCTCCCGGCAGGTCTCCGGGGCTCCCGGCGCTCAGAGCCCATAGCCGAACGCAGAGCCCGAGCCGCTACCTCCCATCCCGCCCGACGCCGCCGCCGCCACCGCCCGGGGGCGCAGTGGGTGGGGCTAGGGCGCGATGGGGCGGGGCAGAACGGGTCACCGCCTAATCCCGGCAGGAACAGCCAATGGGGAGGCGGGGCGGGGCAGGGGGCGGCGGGGCGTGGCCCAGTGGCGCCCGGCGCCGGCCCTATTTACGGGACGGGCGCCGACTCCATCGTGTCAGTGAGACAGCGCCCGCCGGGCACCGCCAGCGCGCCGCCGCTCCTGGTGCTGCTCCCGCAGCCGCGGCGGAGCTGCAAGGGAAGGGCGGAGAGCCGCGGCCGTCCCCCTGGCCCGCAGCCGCAGCAGCGGTGGCCGCACCACGGCTCAGCCCGGGGGCGAGCGGCTCTTCGGCGCTCCGGCGGGCAGGGGTGAGCGACGGCGGCTCGGCCGTGCCTGCGCTGCGGGCTGTGGCGAGCGGCGCCGTGTAAATGGATCGCCATTCCAGCTACATCTTCATCTGGCTGCAACTGGAGCTGTGCGCCATGGCCGTCCTGCTCACCAGAGGTGAGGGCTGCGGCGGGACACCCGGGGCGCCTGCGGGACTCGCGGTCCGCGGGGCGGTGCCGGAGGGAGCGGGGTGCCCGCGGGCTGCCGCCCGAAAGCGGCCGGGCCCGGCGCTGTCTCGGAACACCGCGCCGAGCGGCGTTGGCGGCGGAGCAGCCCGGCCTGTGCCTCCCGCCCCTCTGTCCCTCCCTTCCTTCCCACCTGGCCGCCGGTGCCGGGCAGTCACGGCCCCGCCGTGTCCCGGAGGGGCAGCCGCGTCCGGCGCTGTCCCCGCCCGCAGGGGGCTGTGGTTTGTGGGGGCTCTGGGGGCTGTGCTCTGTGGTCTGGCCGCCCGGGGAGCGCCCTCGGGGGCAGAGGCGACCCGCTGGCTGCCGGTAATCGTCGTGCTCCAGGGAGGAGGGTAAAGGATAAGTTAGCGTGGTGGTGATGTGCGACGGTATTTATTTATTTTGGAAGGAAGGCTGTAATTAACCCTAAATAACAGCCTTGCAGCGTGCAGGGGGGAGCCTGCTGGCCCCATCAAAGCGGGCAGAACAGGGAGTGACTGAGTGATGTGAAGTCGCAGATACTGAAACTATGTGCCTGATAATGATATAATTAGGGGATCACAGACTTCTGGCTGCTGTTGACTTCAAAAGCTTTAAGAGAAGCCTGCAGTCTCTCCTGTAGCCATCTTGACTAAAAGCAGACATTTTTCTTTAATAGCTACATACAGTAACAAGAAAGAGGAGGGAACAGAAGGGCATTGTTCACTGTTTCAAAATACTAAATACCCTTTCTGGCCTTTTGCATAGCACAGGAAGAAACTTTATGAATTGACAGAAATACAGTAATACAAAGTCCATTTTGTTTCACTGGAAACGTGGCTTTAATTAAAAAGCAGTTGAATTAACCTGATGACTAGGCTGTCAGATTTTGTTTGTAAGATTGTCTTAAGGCAGTAAAATATGGATTTTTGAACGTGATTGTATAAGCAGTTGAAATGAAAGTATGTGTATTGTTTCTCTTTATTCCCGTACCGTGCTGAGACTCATGAAAGAACTGTCAGCTCTGGTACTGTGCCATGTTTGCATCTTAAATTTAACAGTGCAAAAATTATGAAAACCATTTTTTTCAGAGAGGTAGGGGGGAGACCTCATATAGAATGCTTAGAAAATGGTTGAGTCTTTTTTTCTGTAACACGCTGGATGACAATGAGTGTGAATTCATGAAAAATTAGGTTACTTGGTCTGAAACCCCAAGGGAATTGGACTGGAGACAGTGAGACACTCCATCATTTGGCTTCTATTAAGCAGAGTTATTAAAGAGCAGCGGGAACTTCAAGGCCTGGAGCCTGCAGTAGCATTTGGGGAAAGTATTAAGGTAGCCTGACAAGGGGAAGGTAACTTGTTTGGGATGATTTTTTTAATGTCTTGCAGAACAGTTGGGATTTATTTTTTTAGGTATAGGTGGTAGGTAACATCATAAGAAGGGGTGGCAGCAGAAAAGCCTGTAGATTGGTTTTTTTGAAGTGCAGACTGTAGGAGGAGGACATCTGACTATTCAGTCAGCTTTGAAAGCCTTGCTGCTACTGCGGTGGCAAGTACAGTAGGCACACCAGAAGTATTTTTAAGTCCGCTCTTCCAAGGATATCTCCAAAATCTGGCTTCCTCTTAAACCTTGGCTCGATGGCACATTGAATTATGTTTGAGTTGCAACTTGCCTGGAAAGAGTAAGTTTTTGCTACAGCACAGGACATGTTTAATTCATACCAGAGCAGTTTGGAGAGCACAAAATGAAGAATTTTATGAAGGGAACTTTTTTATCGCTTCCTTCAGAAATTTTTGAGGTTTCCTGATATTTTTCATAGAGCCGGTAGAGGATTTTCAGTCTTAAGTGTTTCCTCTTTTCTACTGCATATTGGATTGCATGTGAAACTGGGGAGAGGCAACGGGGAGCCTTTAGCCTTGCAGTTTCACTCCATTAAAAAACTTCACATTTGAGTTGAGAGTCATTGTCTCTGGTGAGCAGAATAATTATAAACTGGAACTTTTTTGTTCTATAATATGAAAAAGTCTTTTTGCATGAAGAACTAGTTAAAGATTTTCTCTTTAGAAATTAGAAGTAGTTGCTCAGTTTCGCACAGTAAAATCTTCCTGACAGAGAGGCTTAGATGGTAATGGTTCTACCTAATAGCTTTATAAGGTGTTAGATAAACCTTTTAAATTTTGGGGCAGTATTGAGAGGTAATAAACAATTCAGCAGTTCCGAGTCACATAAATATCTAAGCCTGTTTTTTTTTTTTTTTTTTTGTTGTGTGCTTATGAGCAATTAAAAGAAACGTTACTTTTATAAAAATAGAATGCTGGTCCTGGAGTAATGGTTAAAAACATAGATGTGACTTTCTTCTAGGACTGAAAGTGTATGTAGCTTTTAGAACTGGTATTTCACTTTAAATGTGGTTAAATGCAACTGCTGACAGCGAGTGGAAGTAGCTATAAAATGGTCTTGTTAGTTATTTACCTTGGAAAAAAAAAGCCACTGTGATCTTCCCCCCACCCAGCCCTCCCCCAGTCCCTGTTTTAGTGAAATGCTCTTGCTTTAATTCAAAGGACTATAGCACTAGTCATTAAAGCAAGTGCCCCAAGGCGTTTACAAGGATTAAGGTTTCAGCGCTGTGCAGTGATGGGAAAGGGAACAACCCCAGCTCTCGTGGCTCTACAGCCTAAAGAAGTATCTCAAAACTGGCATCGAGTTTGTGTGATGCATGTGGCTAATAAGGATATATGTTGAGGTGTCCTTAGAGGACCAAATTCTTACATTTCTTGCACAATTTGTTTTTTAGGTGAAATCAGATGCTACTGTGATGCTGCGCACTGTGTTGCAACTGGCTATATGTGCAAATCTGAGCTTAGTGCCTGCTTCTCCAGACTGCTTGATCCTCAGAATACACATTCCCCACTTACTCATGGCTGCTTGGACTCTATTGCAAGCACAGCTGAGATCTGCCAAGCCAAACAAGCACAAAACCACTCTGGCACCACCACCATGTCCACGTTGGAATGCTGTCATGAAGATATGTGCAATTACAGAGGACTACATGACGTTTTATCTCCGTCCAGGGGCGATGCTTCAGGTAGGGTAATAAAGTTTCAGTGAAAACCCTCTTCCCATCAGGCCAGCTGCAGTCAAAACCTTGTGCATCTGCTGTTATTGATTTAATTGTTAATGTAAGTGGAGACACCAGAGGGAGAAGCAGGTGGCTGGATGCAGGATAACATCTCAGCCAGTTAGGTCTTTTTGTCTGCATTAATATTTGAAGTCTCTCTTGCCGTCTTGACATGATGTCTAAGAATCAGTGGCAGTGGTGTTCCTAGTTAAACTGCCTATTGGGGTAAGAAATTCCATATTACAAGCAGACTTAAAAATTAATTTTTTTCTTTACAGGGATATTTTCTGTAGATACTGCAGTGTGTAGCAGTTGCTTCTTAAACTTGTCAGTGTGTGATTTAAGGGAGGTGCTTATATGTAAATCAGTGTTTCTATAAATCCTGAAATAAGCTTCACATCTTTCCCCTTTGCAGGACAAGGGAGCAGATATCAACACGACAGCAGCAGGAATCTCATCACCAAGGTGCAAGAATTGACCTCCTCGAAAGAGTTATGGTTCAGGGCAGCTGTAATTGCTGTTCCAATAGCTGGTGGGCTAATCTTGGTGCTCCTTATCATGCTGGCCTTGAGGATGCTCAGGAGTGAAAACAAGAGACTGCAAGATCAGCGACAGCAAATGCTCTCTCGTTTGCACTACAGTTTTCATGGACATCATTCGAAAAAAGGGCAGGTGGCAAAATTGGACTTGGAATGCATGGTGCCTGTGACTGGTCACGAGAACTGCTGCATGACCTGTGATAAAATGAGACATTCAGACCTCAGCAATGATAAAATTCTTTCACTAGTCCACTGGGGAATGTACAGCGGACATGGGAAGCTGGAATTTGTATGACCAATTATTTTTTAATCTGAGCTAAACTTACTCTCTGAACTCTTGAAGGCCTTTGGGTTCTGCTGGACAGGAGCACTTTATCTAAAAACAAAAACTCTCATAAATCATCTTTGAGAAATAAAGGACCTCTGCAAACAGAATCTTGGATATTTCTTCTGAAGGATTCCAAAAGTTGTCTTATTTGCACAGAGTAAAATACACTCAAATGTATTGTTTGCTTCAGAGTTGTGAAAGCAAAAGTTAGAAGTTGTAAACACTGTCACCAGGGTTATCTGAACTGTAGGGAGCTGAGAACTGAGTTATTATAATAAACTGTATGCAAGCTCCTATGTTTCCTGACTTATTGTAAAGATTTTTTAAAATATATATATTTTCTCTGAAACTTGCTTCTGATTTCTGTTTTGGAAAATGGGTTTTCTTGTGGATGACAGTAGAAGACAAATCAAGGTGTACACAATAATACCATGCATAGCAATTAGATTCTGAAAGCAGATTGTTTTCCTACTCTGCAAAGGACTTAAGGTGGTTATTTGAGAATGAAGGTGGCACCTTTGTTCTATACTTCAAGTAGCAGTGAACCCACATCCTTGGTTCTTGGCTGTTACATTTTGTTCATAACCTCAGTGAATTCTTCCAGAGCTTTGTGTGTGATAACTTTCTTCCTCTGTTAATGAAGAAAGACTTCCTCTGTGCAAAATGTGTGAGAAAGTTACTCCTAATTCTTTACATCTGTTTTTCCTCCCTTGTCTCACAATTCTTGTTTCTATGATCTTTTGTAGCTTTTACACCCAACCTTTTTTGGGGGAGGTGAGGGAAACCCCAAAACCGCACTACCTATTAGGTTTGGTGGTTTGTTGGTTTTTTTTTTTTTTTTTTTATTCTGTTTATAATCCCTCTGGGCACAGTGGAAAGCATCTGCCTTGCTCTTCTATCATGTAACTAAGTACCATATGCTCCTAGTTTTGTGTGGGACTAAAGAAACAACACTACTTTAATCTTTGGCTCCTCCTTTATGTTGTTCTTGCATAGGTGGCTTTTCTTCCTGGCCAATATTTGTGCACTTAGTTGCTTCTTACTCCTTCTGCTAGTTGGCAGCACTTTATCATTTCATTTATTCAATGCTTAGTTGCTAAAAACAAACAACCTCTGGATTATTCAAGGAATTTATTGTATTTATTTTTCTTGCTATGTTAGACTTTGCAATAATTAAAGTATACTTGCTTAAAAGGCTGAAGCCACATCATGGTGAAGGAAGCAGCCAAAATGCTGCTTCAGAAGACAAAACCTGGCACGAGTCTAATATTCATCTATGTTTTAAGAGGCCTTAGAAATGCTTTGGCCTCCTGTTCTGGCTGTGAAGTTGAGGTGCTATTGTTGCCAGCAGTGAGAAGTGGAGGGATGTCACACACATGGGGTTACAACAGCCTTGCATCAATGTTCTGATCCTGCGTGCTGTGGTATATTGCTTTGGGATGCGCAGGCTGAAATGCAGAGGGATGTAAGGCAGGAAAACTGCCCCTCTTAAGTCACAGGCTCATGTTCCTGAAAGTACACTTAAACGACGTGGTAGGGTTCTTGTTGGAGATAAGGTGGTCACTTGGCTGTGCAAACAGAGATACTGAAATTGCAAATTTACCTCTACAGGTAAACACGTTGGCCAAGTGCAGTGAGAGCTTTGGGACTGCCAGGGTCCCACTGTGCCCATGTTTGCAATATTAAAGTGCAGTTTAGAAGGATTAGTTTCATCTGTGTACCTCAAGCCGCTGACCCTTCTTACTACTTCAGCATGCCTGGAGAGTTGCTTTTAAGGCAGAGAATTATATCTGATTTCTACCTCTTTGTGCTGCTGAAGTTTAAGAAATTACGTGGCCACAACTTCTCTTGGAATCTAGCCTGTGGTCTTCTGGCTGACCTTTCAAAGTGCTGCTTTCCTATAAGAGCTCTGCCCTTCCTTTGCACTGATCTGAAAATCTAGGGCAGTTGTCTGCTCTGCCAAGTGTATTTTTTTGGGGGAATGGCTGACTGGGAACTTGATGCTGAAAGAGACAAACCTGAAATACCGTCTGTAGCTGCACCAGTAGTTACTGTGACTAGACAAGTTAGAAAATCTAATGGCTAAACCTTTTAAGTGCCTTGTCCAGCAATCAGAGGGAGCATGTTGTATAGTCATTTAGGCATCCTGTGACCTTCACTACTCATTTGTTGCTGATTTGAATACATAAGGGCCTATTTATGCTTGCCATTAAAAGGCTAGTAAGACCAGGATGCTCTAATTGGCCCCTCGCTGCGGAGATGTTTTAAAGAAGAGCTTGTTTGCCATCCCCTGCAGTCATGGCAGCAGGGCCACAGAGCGCTGGGGCTGGGCTTAGCAGCTGCCTTCTCCTGGGCTCCTGTGACCTGCTGTGGTACTTGGAGTTTACTCGCGGTAGCTGATATGGCCTAGGAGTTTCTGTGCTATGGGTTTTCTAAGCTTTCTTCTAAGAAGAAAATTAACTCTATCCCTGCCAGAACCAGGACGGTATGAAATCTGGATTTCCAATTTATTTTTAAGCCTTTATACTCAGGAAATTGTGTTATGAGCTCTGCTGTCTGTCTGGCAGCAGCTATGTGAGTTATGGAATGAGCCCCAAATCTTTTCACTGAAACCACTGCCTGCAAAGTCCAAAGGGCGTTGGAGCCAGCAGCAGCCAGCTTCATCGTCGGTATTTCTGCAGTGCCTGCGAATATAGCCTGCAGGCCCCAGCACTGTTTAGAAACTCCTGTGACAAGGAGGGTCCTTAGTGATGTTCCCTGGCCTTCCCGGCTGCTGGGCGCTGTACCAGCATGGAGCCAAGCAGTCCTAGACCACCACTTCACCCAGCCTAGTGAGGCAGGCAACAAGTATTAATAGCTGAAGAGCCTGGCCAGGGGCTGGAGGCTGAAGAGGTGAGACAGTAATCGAAGGCTATCCATTTAAATGCATCTGAGTTAAGAGCCTGGATTTGCCATTGTGCTAAGTACTCTCAGGTTTCCCCTGCAGACAATAACAAGCACTCCTTTCTTTGAAACCCGTGCAAGCCAGGGAGCGAGAGGACAGCCCTCTATTTCCAACTGAGAAAGTCTCTCAGATTGGAATAAATGAAATCAAATGTCCAAGATTTAGTTTGGCATACCCCGTGCCTCGCTCTTTTTCTGATTCTTTCCTCAAAACAATAATGGCTGTAGCTTTTCTTGTGTCTCTGCCGCTCCTGGCTTTGCGAGCCGCTGGGTTGGTATGTCTCCCCTTAACTCCTGCTGAACTGATTCTATTAAAAACCCCTTACTCCACAGGGGGCTTGACCTTTCCCTGAAATACCAAATGCGTCTGCTTTGGAAATCACAAACTTCTCCTCTAAAGAGCTTGTAAATCTGGTTTCAATATTGAGTGATTACAGGCTGTGCGGAGAGCTTGAAAGTAAGCAGCCACTTCTGGTAGCAGAGCGCCGGGGCTGCGCTGCCGGCGCTGAGCGCGACTCTCATTTTTCACCCCGGTGTGTGTTATGCATAAAACCCCCGACGTCAGCGGATTCAGCCAGATTAGCCGTGGGGTGACTGGTCAGGCTCTGCTCGCAGGACGCTTGTCTTCTCTTATCAGGGCCCCGGAATCCAGTTTTTGTTGTACAACCACTTGCTCTGTTGTAAATCCCGGGATCTCATTGCAAATGGATGATGCCCTAGAGGCCAAACACCAGAAAAAGCCTGGAAAAAGAGCAAGATTTTTTTTCTTAGGTGTAATGGATGCATCTGCACCTTCTCTTGCTGCTCTTGTGATTATTAAAACAAGGTATGAAGGAGAGAAAATATATCACCAGGCTGCCTGTGTGAGATGGGATGTGCCTTAGCTACCAGTCAGTGGGGTTCCACAGTGAATAAATGAAAGTAAAATTTGTCCTTCTCATGAAAAAGGGGGAGCGATAAGAAGGCAGTCTACCAAGAAAAAAAACATCAGGCACAAGTTGAGTGAATGAAAAAATAAAGTCTCTGAAGGAGGCAAAGTTGCCTTTATTTCTTTTTTCAGGTACTTTCCCACACTGAGATCACTAGAAGCATATTTGTATTGTTCCAGTGTCTGGTCACTTTGCAGAAGAAAAGCCTCTTCCTTGTTTTGGTTCTAGGAGCTACTTGGGGAAGTAGTATTTTGGATCTGTCACTGTTTTATTTCTGGGAAAAAACAAGTGGTGGAGAGGCACTGGTAAATTACGATTATCTCTTGGGAGGGGCCCAGTGTCTCCAACATTATGAATTCTGTCTCCCTCTAAATAAACACCCAACCTCATTTTCTTTGTTTCACCTCTAACCCTCATCTGCAGCCTTTACAATCCCAGGGGGTGAATCCTGAAGTAAAACAAACTGCAAGGGAAGGAAGCCAGGAGGGAGCCGCAGTGCCTGCAGATTAACAGAGCCTTCTGCTCTCCAGCCAACCTTGACAAAAGGATTCAATCCTGAGCTGACCTTCAGGGGGAAAAGCAAAACAAAAACCACCTTGACTTGAACTTTCAAGACCGCAGGAGTTTAATGCTTGGTTTGATGTCTCCTAAAGGGAGCTGGGAGTTAGAAATGCCAAACACCTGTCTTGCAAACCCAAATCCTAACAACTTATCATGAAATCTGAGCCACGAATCACATGGATTTGAAAAATTTAGGATTTGCTCATCTCTGCTTCTAAATCATTCAGTGTTGCTGAAAGGGCCTAAAATTTCCCCATTGTGATTGTCTAGGCAAATCTATAACATTTGGTTAAGCAAATAGCAAGTTCTGTTGAAACATCAATATTTAAATGCAAGTTTTCGCTGAATAAATATTTCTGCCTTGGAAGCAGGTCCTACTTCCCAGCCAAGCCCTGCTCTTTTCCCTGTAGGCAGAAAGGAAGAGGACAAGTCAGCCCTGACTTCATAAAAACCCATACTGAGGGTGACTCAATTTTTAAAGAAGTTTTTTATTAAAACTGAAATGTTAGAGCATTTTCCTCTTTCTAGTTATCACGCTACTTAAATAGATCAACGGCTGTGCAGTTGGGGAAATGTATTGTTTGAGTGAAATGTATTGTTTGAGTGAAATGTATTGTTTCACTCCCCTTGGCTATAGGCTGTGTTTAAAAAATACTGAGTGGTGACACATGTTAAGAATGGAGCCTCTCCTGTAATTGCTTTTTTACCTATTAGATTAAAATTTCAGGACAGTGTCTGTGGAGCAGCAAGGTGATGAACACTTGCCTTTCTCTTAACATTAATTTTTACCTATTTTCCAAGCAAAAAAAAAAAGGTAGACACTCTGATGAACTAGCATCTGTCTGGGAGAGGCTCTGGGGGCAGGGGACTGTCACCCTGGCAGTGGCAGTGGTGTAGCCAGTGTGGCTGCTGAGTGCCAGGCTGGTCTCTGCTTTTGGGACTTTTTCACTCCAAAGGCCTGCGGGTTACAGATGTAAATCCCCTTCTTATCCCTCGGGAGGAAAATATTGATGCACTAAATCTCCTCCTGGCACTTGGCTGTGACAATAGGGAGGGAGGAACAGAACAGACTCAGGGTCCTGCCCGGGCTGGGGATGCTTGTATTGGTGTGCAAATCAGGGCTTGTGTCAAGCAGGTTGCTTTGAAATGCTCAATTTGTTGAGTTCTGGCTGTGAAGTAGCTATTTCATCGGTGGAAGAAGATTTATTAACCAATTTTTTACGGCTATCGACAATGGCTTAGCTCCAGCAGGGTCCCAGGCATTTTTATGAAGTGCAGTGGGTTCCAGAGTTAGAGGTGTTTTATATTGTTCTGGTATTTTAACCCAGTGAGCTAAGGCCTCTATCCTGCAAATACTTAAGGTTGTGCATAATTCATTCCGGTCCCAGGGGCTGTTTTGTCCCTGCTGCCAGCAGGGTTTTGTTGAGCTCTAGGCTGGCTACCTGCTCTTGCAGTGGGCTCATTGTTGAGGAGCTGCAGCAGGCTCAGGGGGAGTCCCTCCTGGCCATGGCATTTGCTTGGCTAAAGCAGGGAGGGGAATTGAGTGCTGATGCCAGCGTTCAGTCACAGTCACCACTCCCCTGGTGGCCGTCTAGTCGGTGTTTTCCCTTGAGCCGTGACCCCGCTGGCCTGGCTGTGGCTAGTGATGGGAACAAAAGCCCACGCTGGACACAATTCCGGGACCAAATTAGTGTGGATGGGTGTTTGTCAGGGCTCACCTGGCTCTAGAGCCTTGTCCTAGGCTGCAGCTGCCCTTTCTGCAGGTGCTGTAGGGAGGTTTCCATCACCTAAAACCTTTTCTGCTTTTGCACACAAGAAATCACGAGTGCTAAGCCTGCAGCAGACCAACTCTCTAAGTCTACCAGGGTCCAAAGCTGTGCTCTCAGCCACCATCCCCCTCTGTCCCACACAGTGTGTGATGGTCAGGGTTTTAATTACATGAATGCATGCAATGGTTTTTTCACAAAACCTCCTTATACAATCACCCCCCCAACCATCTGGGTCCTGCTCTGGCTGGCTGCAATCTCTCTGCAGCTCTTCATCTCACGTCCTGGCTCTGGCTCTCCCTCCCCTGGATGCCTTTCTCGGCTCTGTTCACAGGGCCAGAGGTGCAGGGCGCCCTGCCTGCGCTGGAGCAAACTCTCCCTGGCAACAGGTTCCGTTCCCAGCCTCCCTAGCTGTTATCAGTCCACAATAACCTTTCCCTTATTTGATTTTTTTTTCCCCTGGGGAACTCTAGGGGACAGCCACAATTATGTTTCTTCCAACCCAATTCCACCTGACTGTTTGGTAGTGGGAGAGCGGACAGCACAGTGGTTCCCTCCCAATGGACTCCCAGGTGGGTGGGCAGAGCCAGGCTCTGACAGGCTCCAAGGACTAGCAGTCTCCTCTCAGGATGGGTCAGGTCCAAACATGGGGGTCTTCCTCTTCAGAAATAAAAAGTACAAAACACACTCTTGTAAGTGATTTTTTGGTGAAGCTTTTATATCAGAAGCTGGAAACACTTTCTTTTTCTGCATCAACAGATGACAGAAATAAATATTTTGTTGTTGTTTGTAAAAAATGCACCGAATTTGGGACCTGCTCAGACATTCATTTATCATAATGCAAATGAAACTTGCCATATGTTTTTGTTTCAAAAAACATCTTGTACCAAAGCATAATGTTTCTAATTGTGTTTATAGGCTGGGTTAAAATTGCTTTACAGCAGCTTTTTGCTATGGGATGGACTGGTTGTGGAGTTTTGTAATCTCTGCCTTCATTACTCGCTCTGTTATCTGTCCTGATTGCTGCTGTGCTTTACTGACTGCAGGATAATTTTGTCTGTAGAAAGGTTGTTACCCTTTACCTCTTTGAACTGAACTTTGTCTCCTTCTATCTGTTGGTGGCAATTTGCGCTCCTGCCTTTCTCCTGCAAGGGAGAGGGACCCCCACGGCCCCAGGGACTTGTGCAGCCTTCTGGGTCTCTGAGCCATTCTTCAGTGCCCCCTTGCTGCCCCCACTGTGTGACGCAGAACCCTGATGGTTCTGCTGGCATCTCGCAGCTCCCAGGAGAGCTGCAGGCTCCAGGAGGAATTTTATGGCAAGCACCTTATCATAGATTATGGCTGAACATACACAAGCACTCCCAGTGACCAGTGTAATCCACTCTTTACTGACATGATTTGAGTTTATTTTTTATTTACACAGGGAGGCTTGGGTGGAGTGTTAAGTACGTGGTATCAGAAAAACAGTCTGCTCCACATCGGGGCTGCACACGTGCAGGAGCCAGCGCAGCACTGCCCCGAGGGCTCCAGCAGCCCTTTGTACTGAGCCCTGCACACGTGGGGAGCGCTCCACTTTCCCTGTGAGTGTCTGAGCAAGCAGGTTATAGTGCCTCAGTCATCTTCAATACACGGCCAGCATTCAGTGACATTCCCTGTTTCACAGTGGCAATGGATGAGTCCGCAGAAGTCCTGAGTACATCAGCGAGGGTGCCTGCTGGACACGGCTAATCCTTATCAAAGTGGTGGATCCCTGCTGGGACTGCACCCTAGCTACACGTTAATATTTGATCATTCATCAGCAATCTGCAAATTTGTAATCGGTAATGAAATATCCTGGGAACTGTTTGCTCACAAATACTTTCCAGAGTATTTCATTACTTGGGAGAAATTTGTAAGTACGTAGTTGCCAGTACCGGGATTCATGAGTTCTCTCTTCCTGAGGAAAGTGCTGCTGCAGGACAGATGGACTGGTATCTGCTTGGTCACAGCTGGGGATGCTGTCAGTGGTTTTTTGTCACAGTGCATAAAAACATCCAACAGCAAGATTACAGGTGTCTGCTACATATATTATTGAGTGAAAATGAATCAGAAATACAATATACAGGGGGAATTGCCAGTCTTCACTTGAGTATCTTATCTCACCGGTTTCTTCCACAGCCAGACATTTTCCTCAGTTGCCCACCTGGATTCATAGATACTAAATCCATTTTTCCTTGATTTTTGCTAGTGTTTTGCAAACAGCTTTCTAAAAGTCTGGTACAGTTGAACAGCAGTGAATTATGGGGTTTCAGAACAGGACAGTAGAGTACAGACAGCAAAAGTCACTGGTAGTTTTTGTCCTGACCAAGGTGAAAGAATTTGGCACAATGGCAAGATCAAAGCATGCAAAAACCTATTTTCACCCCTGAAAATATCCATGTATACTATACAAAATTAGCAGAAAGAGCAACACATGAACTTATCCCAGCACTGTATTGCAAGATGGATGAGCTGGCTTTTAGCCTTCAGTGCTCCCATGGCATATGGAGGCTTTTGCTGCAGCCTGTGGATGACTGCACTGGGCAAAGATCTGATGGGATGGCTGCAGCCAGCATGAGGGGCTGAACTCAATTGCATACAGCTCTTTGCTGATGCTCTATTACACAGCATGTGGACCAGGTGAGTTTGGGCCTCATGGTGATGTGTTTTATGGGCACTGCCCCAGGCATCACCCCCAAAGCTCACAACTCCCAGAGCAGGGCAGATTTTCCACCAGAGCCAGCAGCGGTGGGAGCCGCTGGGTGCACAGCACAGGCAGGTGTCTGGAGCAAGAGATCTGCTCCTTCAACAGGCCAGCTTGCAGAGAGAGCACAGAGACAACCCCACACCCTGAATTTAACACCTAACTGCAGGATGCAAAGGTTGGCAGTGTGTGCCTTGGGCCAGCCTGGGTCACATTGCCTTGCAGAGTCACTGTCACTGTCCTTGCTGTCACTAAACAGTCCTCGGGGCATTGCATAAGTGAAAGCTGGACCAAAGGTCTCCTGTCTCTTAGAAAAGTGTCTGATTTGGTGAACACTGGGTTAAACAAATTCTACAGTACATAAAAATATGTGTTTATAAAATTTATCAATAAAATTGTCTTAGTCTTCTGGCTGAGGATGAGGATTATGTAATTAATTTTTATATTGGTAGTAAATAAATTATATTATAATTGTTAAATATTTTTGTATAATTAGCAATATATCCAATAGAACCTGAGTGGAGTGCCCTGTCCAGCTGACCACCCACTCATTCTTTGTTCTTCCCTCTGCTTTCTCTGGCCAATCTATATGTTCTCCAGCTAGGAAGAAGAAGCTCCTAAGAACTTTTCAGGTCCATTCCAGATTTGAGTTGCAGATTCCCACCAAATATGGGTGTGGGAATGGGATCCCAAATATAGGATGACTATGTGCAGTGATGCCTGTATATGCACGAGCATGTGTGAGAAGCCCCAGGTCTGTAGGTATGTACTTCCCAGGCCAGGATGTGTGGCTGCAGCCACAGTTCTCCAGATCAGCCTTTGAGGCGATCCATGGAGATCATCTCAGGAGAGATCATCAAACAGGAGACCTCTTTCCAGGGGCACCGCGTTTCTGGGCCATGTCCTTAGAGAAGTCATCCTTACAACTCATCTTTCCAGGGCTGATGTGGACTTCTCCAGGATGCTGGTAAGCAATCTGCTTTGTGTTGTGGCAAAACTTTCTGCCCGGAGCTGACCAGCCCTCTTCTGCAGACAGGTTAGAGAAACTTTTCCCCTAGAGTCTGCACAAAATCAGAAATTATTCCTTGAAGTTTCCTTCCTTCTTTTCCTACCAGTCAAGAAATGTTCACACTATTTCTTAAAAATAAGGAAAAGTACTTAAAATGCTGCTCTGAAATTATGAGTGTGTGGGAAATCCCCTACTCGGCCAGAGGAGGAAACAGTAGAGACATAGCAACAATTACTGCTGAGTCTGTTTATGTTTGTTCTCCCCAAAACAAGAAAGAAGAAAGGGACTAAATACAATTAGTCACCAGCCACTGGTGAGGGAGAGGAGGCTGCTGAGTCACAGCCACATTCAGCTTTGTCCCCAGAAAGGCCAGAGCCAGCTCAGGGTGGAGGAGCCAGACTGCAAGGGCTCCTGCACCCCTCTCCCTGGACAGTGACCCCAGGACTGGGGCGCTGCAGGTGTTGGTCCTACCACCCACTGCCCTGTCTGTGCCAGGGATGATCACCCCTACAAAGGGACAGGATTGCTCCTCTCTGGGATTTCTCTGCTCCCTCTGGGTGTAGCCACGCTGGTGTTTCTGTTCCAGCTTCAGCAGAGTGCAGGATCAAGCTACTTCCTCCTCCCTGCTGTCCGAAAAATTGCAGCTGCAGATGGCACAGGTCGAAGGAGGCAATCAGACACTCTGGAGGAAGGGACCCGAAGGAATCTTTCTAGTCTGCTGTGCATAAAGTGAATTTTTAAGAACCTATTCCAGTTGGTGACTGGGATGACTCCCAAGCAAACACATTTCACCTGAGACTTTCCTGCCTAGTGAGTGTGCAATGTCAAGCATCTCTTGAAACCTCTCTCTGATTTCTCTGCTTTGCCCCCTCAAGGCAAACAGATGGAAGTTTAATCCTCTCCCCTTAGTGTCTCCGGGTTGCAAAGCCTTTGTCACAAGGGAGCCTGAGATCTTAAAACCTAATGCTTTTTCCTAGATATTGAGATAATTGCTATGGGCTAGACACAAGGAGAATAAAGAAGCCAGGCTAGGCAAACGGGAAATGGCAGGAAGTGAGAACTAGATAATGGAAAAAGTAGTTCAAAATTATTTTCTTCATGTCTCCATATACTGATTTGTTGCTAGAACAAATGGAAATGAGCTTAATGGATTCTTCTCTGCTCTGAAGGTTTGAGAATAGGTGCATTGAATTTATGCCAAATTAGGGAAGAGTCTGAGCATTTCCTAGCCAACAAGATGAGAGAAAAGCAAACCAAAAAAAATAAGAACTTTTTCCTATTCCAGATTTCTGATAGGTTAGGAAGAAATGCAGGTAGATGTAACAGAAACTGAGGTGACTCTCATCCAGTTTGCTTCTTGCTGGAAAGCAGCCCAGGTGTGAGGCACATACAGCCAGGCACAGAGGGGAAGCAGAGCTTAGTGGTTTGGGATGGATTGTCCTTGATTAGGAGATGCTGTGACTGCCTTGGCTGGATCTCATGATGGCCCTGTCTGCAGGGGGATGTTGAGGAAGCTGACACCCCTTCCAGCCACAATTCCAGGATACTGGGGTCCTGCAATGGCTCTCATGCCTGGAATGGCTTTTCTCCTCAGAGACTCTTTGGAAAGGAGATGGTCTTCACAGTGTGCCTCTCAGGGTGTGCTCACACTTATGGGAGTATTTGGAAGTCAGGAAAAAAATAAAAGCTGTGCAGAAGATTTTACTTTCCAGGCCAATCTACTGCACAAATTTAATTATTGTTAATCTATTATTTGTGTAGCTCTTGCTGCCTGAATAAAACAAATGACCATAGATGACTGTTAACTGATGCTTTCTCCTGAACAGGAAGAACAGCAGCCCTGGAGATGCTTAGGCAGATATCTGTTGCTGCAAACCAGCTTTGTGACAATGACCAGCAAGACAGCATCTATTTCTCCATCTCAGGCTCTGTGGGAAGGCATGCCCTTGTCATCATGGCTGGGGCTTTATTTAATCCTCACTGTATGCAAGCAACAGCAGGAAGACTCTTGATATTTTCAATTGTCAGATGGGGATCACATTCTTGCAGAAATTGTCCTGTCTGAAGCAAGCTCTTGAGAATGGTGCCTGTGCAGAGAGAGAGAGGGAAAGGTCCTTTCACCTCTGGGTGCCCAGCAGTATTTGCATGTCATGTGCCCTATGGTTTGGTGATAGAAACTTGCTCCAAGAACCTCAGAGTCTGGCTGTCTATCCCCACAAGAAGCGATGAGCAAAGTGGAAGCAACTATTTCAAGTGTTTGGTGATAGTGTTATGAGCAAGGGTACTTTTGTTGCATGGAAAATATATGGTTGTCCCTTTTAAATTGGAGGTAGCATGTAAAATATTGTGGTGTGTCACAGGAACAGTGCAGCTCCCAGGCAGACCAGACCAGTGTAAAGGCAGAGATCAAACGTAACTTTTCCTGTGTTGACATAGTGCACATTGCACTTTCAGTCCACCATAGCACAAAAAAAAAAAAGAGAAAGATTAGAAGGCAAACCACACAAATGATCAATGATGTTAATTATAGTTCTCAATGAGGGAGATAATAGCAATGCAAGGGAAAGTAAATACTTATTAGCTCTAAGGAGCATCCTGTTATCTGTATGAAAAAGAAACACATTTGTCTAGGCACCACCTTAATGGCTCTGGCTATGGAGAGGTGGTGTGCTTACTTCACCCAGATGTTGGCATCATTACCATGTCTGGTGGAAAACAGAAGAAGCTTCACTGATACTAATGGATATAAAACTGGTCTGAATGGCCAACTGGAGCTTAAAATTCACCTCAGCTGGTGCCAGAACACCAGCTTGTTACCTAACAGCCAGGGCAGGTGTTAAGTACCACTTAGCAATATGCTATATGTTATATGTGTAATAGTACATTATGTAGCCCCCTCTCCCTCCTGGCCTTCTGAAATCCTTTCAAAGATCTCATTAGCCTTATTGCAAAGACAATGGGGGCTTAGTTACAGGTAGGTGGGATGTGCTGAAGGCCTCTGGAACAGTGATGGAAAACGATTTTAGTCTTTTCTTTAAGATCCAGATGACAGTTTTGCTGAAAGCTGTTGTGGTTTCATGTTTGGAGGTGCTAAAAATCCCAGTGGTTACAGGGTGGGTGGCAAGAGCTCAACATTTCTGGATGTCTGGCCAGGCGTGTCCTCACTGGCCACCTCTCTTCTACCACCTCCAAAGGATTCCCCAGTTTATTGCCACTTAAGCTTCAGCCCTGTCTCAGAGGTTCTCCATTAGTGGTATAATGAACTGATACAATGCTAAGTCAAAGGATTCAGAGCTAGTGTGCAGTAAACATAAACATATGTTTAGTGTTGGGTTATAAACTACTGTAGCCAAAGTGGGCAAGTGTTACAAACTTCAAACACGAAACAGATGCAAGTTAATTCGAGGCATGAAAGTGATGACAATAGAAGTGAGCTGTAGCAAGGAAATGAAATGTTAGTTTAGGCAGAAGTTGCTGCAGCTCTGCCGTGCACTGGAAGTGCCTGCAGTTTCTGCTGAAGATGGGAAGGCAGAGACGTACTTCATTGGGACAGGCAGGCATGTTGTCCATATGTCAGAAATGTAAGTCACTGCTGAGTGAATGTGTGAAGGAAATACAGTCTGACAGGCTTTTGAAAGCTGGGAATTGGCTTGCCATGAGGCCACAGAATCACAGAATAAGCTGAGTTATAAGGGACCCACCATGATCGAGTCCAGTTCCTGCCCCTGCACAGGACAGCCCCAGGAGTCACACTTTGTGCCTGAGAGCATTGTCCAAAAGCTTCTTGAACTCTGTCAGGTTGGTGCTGTGACCACTGCCCTGGGGACCCTGTCCCAGGGCCCAACCATCCTCTGGGTGAAGAACCCTTTCCAGATATCCCACTTAAACCTCCCCTGACACAACTTCAGGCCATTGCCTCATGTCCTGTCACTGGTCAGCAGAGAAGAGATCAGTGCCTGTCCTTCTCTTCCCCTCACAAAGAAATTGTAACTGCAATGAGGTCTCTGCTCAGTCTCCTCCAAACTGAACAGACCAAGTGACCTCAGGCACTCCTCAAGGCCCTTCACCATCCTTGTTGCCCTCCTTTGGACACTCTCTAATTGCTCGATGTGTCTGAAGCTGGGCTGCAGCAGAATTGTAGAATGGTTTGGGAAGGGACTTAAAGGATCATCTAGTTCCAGCCCCCCTGCCACTTGTGCCAGGGCTCACCAGTGCCCAGTGTTCCAGGAGAAAGCAGATGTCCCACACGTGGCCATCCCCTGGGAGAGGGGACCTGGGCTCCTCAGGCAGTGCTATGGCACAGCAGCCATCCAGCACTCAAGGGCTCAGTTCTGCCCTTCCTCTCAAACTTCCCATCCCTTGTTCCCTGCCATGAGAGACTTCCAGGCCCTGGCCAGTGACTGGTAGATGCCCAGCTGGTGATATGAGTCCTACTAAGGAGGCAGAGGTGCTTCAACAGGGCTGGGCAGCCCTTGTGACCACTGGGCTGCCTGCAGCTCCAGGGTCTGTCCCTGCCTTGTTCTTGGCTTTCCTCTTGCCTATCTCTGTAGACAAAAGATTTCGTGACTCTTCTTGCCAATAAATCTTTGCCCTAGTTGCTTGTACTCTGCTCCTTTGCCTGTCATCTGAGTAGTCCTAAAAGCAGTGGTTTGAAGAAGTTTTTGTTTTATTAGGTCCTTGTGAGCTGACATCCTCCTGGGCCATGCATGTTTCCATAGTTTGCATGGAGATTGTGGAGCAAGATGGGTATTTGGCGCTGGAAGAAGAAAACTCCAAATCAATGCCTTAATAACAGTAGCTCTCAGGTAACTATGGAAGCTTTGGGTATATGTTTGTTCCCTTAGTCCCAGAAGAGTAAGTGTGTGTGCCTCTCAGTCCTGTGCAAGCCTGTGCTTCAGCAGACAGACTGTCTTTGTCCTCCTGTAGTGCTGCTCTGATGTTCTGCCTTCCAACATGTTCTGCACCTCTGCCTCAGACAGACCTGGGAGCCAAAAGGGCTACCCACAAAGCAGCTGGTTTAAAATAGCTCTCCTGACAAAAAGAGCATTGCTGTTCAGCCGCTCCTCTCGTGGAGCTGCCGTGCCCATACCAGCACTCAGCAGCAGCCTTCTGGCTCCCAGGGCCAGCAGCCAGCTCAGACCTCTGCTGCTGGGCACTGCAGCCCCTGCCCTGCCTGCTCAGCCCAGCAGCAACACCGTGTCCCTCCGTGCCCTGTCCTGCCATCACACAGCGCAGAGCAGAGGCTCACCCTGCCCTTTGCCAAGCCTGCCCCATCCAGCCCCACACCCCAGCACCCCCGTGCCATTTAGGGCCTCGGAGAGGTATTTGAGGGATTAGCTGCAGTAAAAGTCCTCCTCTAAATGAGAGTTTCAGGTTGGGACCTGAAACTGTAGCAGTTTGGAAAGCACCCAGTGGCTGTGCTGTCAAGGGAGTGTTCGCAGGCAGTAAAATAAAACCGTTGCCTAATTATAGTTTCACCAAGGGGCACTGTAATGCTGGGGTATTAACTCCCTGCACATAAACAGCGATGGGCAGGGGCTTGCCAGCCCTGCTTCTCCCTCCAGGAGACAAACAGGTAACGGTATCACCCTGCCGCCATCCAGACGGGAGACAGCTGCTCTCTGAAATTGCAGGAGCATTTACTCATTCATTTACTCATTCAGCACCAAATTACACGTGACGGGGGCAGGAATTACACTGAAGTGTTACCCAGCCCTCCCTTCACCTGGGTGGGGGGGAAATATCCGGGACTGGGAACACACAGACCACAGCAGAGTAAGGCAGGAACAAAAAAGGGATTTCCCGCCATTTGTGGAAGTTGAAATGGAAACAAACAGAAAAAATCATCAGCCCAGGGAAGGTTGTAATTACTCTGTAATCAGCTGCTCAGGGAGCAAAATCACTGTCACAGTGCTAATAGGAGGGTTTCAGCTGTCAGAGGAGCATAGATTAAAGTGGGGAAGCTCAGATGTTGATATTTTTATTTGGGGAATGCTTTTCCCCTTTAATTATTTTAGTCAAGATGATTAAATAAGTAAAAAACAAAACAAAACAAAACAAAAAAAACCAAAACAAAACAAAAAAAAGCCAAATTGCTGGAAGTTACTGTATCAGGAGGAAGGCTGGGGGAGATGGGCTGATGGGGATTTCTATCCACACCGAGCTGCTCCTCCGGGCTGGGTACTTTGGTCCCAGTTCTGCCCTGGCAGAGGGCAGGTAGGAACAGGCTGCATTGATGGGGGCACTCTGCATGGGCATGGCTGGCTGGGGTGACACCCTTCTCCAGATGCACGCTGGCTCTGGGGGCACAGGCTGTGCAGGAGGGGCTGCAAAGCACACGGGTGAGCAGGGAGAGGGTGCAGGGCCTTGTCTCAAAACTCTGACTTACATGAAACTTCTAATGCCATGAGCAAGTGCTATAAGTTAATCACATCCTTCAAATCTTAGGGAAAAAGAAGTAGTTTGGTTAGAGCTTCCAGGTGGTGTGTGCCAGGTAAAAGAGTGCAGCAATGTCACCTGTGGTGAAGCACTGCCGTGCAGGTAACCATTAAATGCAACTCCTTACACAAGGCAGGGTTACTCACATGGGCAAGGGAAAGAACTGGAAATGCTCTGCCACAAGGATGAAAGGTCATATTTCATTTCTGGAGTGTTTTCTCTCCTCAGGAGGTAGCCAGCAACTAAAGCAAAGTTCTAGTCTCTGAAGAATTCCCTGCTGCTCCAAGATGTCTCTTAGGAACTGCTCAATTCATATAGAAGGTGTTGTGCTTTGTCTATATGAATCTTTTTTTTATTATTTTTTAATTGAAAAATTTCTTTCCCTTCCCACCATCCCTTCAGGTCAGGATAGATGTTGTTTGACATAGAAAGGGTTTTTTGGCCCGTTGAATTAAACCTTCCTGACTTTGGCAAAGAATGACTGCAGGGCCAAGATAATTAACAGGGGCTGATTTGGTGGCTTATCTCCCCAGTTCAGTCCCAGCAGCACTGCCTGCTACAGAGCTTTGATAACTGCTGCTGCACACCCCACAAAGCAAGAGTTTAATTGTCTTTCAGGAAGTTTTTCTATCAACCACTTCTCTGCAGTTTGATAAGTTCTGTTGCCTTGGAAAAGTCTTCAGACTTCCTGACAGTTCTGAATTTGGTCTATGAGAAGCATGGGTGGCCCTGAGGCCCCTCATCCCTCAGCTGCCCCATAAGTGCTGCTAATGCTCATCACATCCCTGGCTCCCTATGGAGTCCACCAGTGGGAAAAACAAACAAGTTTATACAAGAGTGCCCAAATTCAGAGAGGGAGGCTGTGGAGGATGCTGTGGAACTCAGCTTAAGAAAGTATATAGGGAAAGACAATAACTTTACCTCCCCATTACACAGTAAAATTACCTGGCCTAAATATTAGTGAGTTTGCCCTAGCAGTGACTAAATGATATGTTTTGAAAGATCCTTTTTTTTTTCTTTTTTTTTTCACTCAGAGAAATATGAAATCTGAAAACACCAATGTTCAAACTCACCACGACTGGATTTAAAGGCAGCCTGAGTAGTAAGAAGCCATTTTATCTCCAGCTCTTTCTTAATGGGGGTCTGTGGTGATGAAACCCTCTGCTGTGCAGCCTCCCCCTCCTTGGGTATCTCTGGAGCCCCCACTGTCTCCAGGTGAAGGCTGCCCAGAGTGCTTAGGGGTCTTCCCCAGCCTAGTCAAGGTTATAGATGCAAGGACCCAGCAAGAGGGTTAGGTTGCACACTGTTTAACTTTCAGTTACTTGTTCAAAGCCAAAAAGGCTTTATAAGGTCATTAGTATGTATCACTGCAGAAGGGATGCCTGCATTAGCTGTCTTCTATGACCTGCATGTCCTCAGCAAGTTGGTCAGGTGAACAATTCTGAGTAGTGTCTGCCTCCAAGAGCTCTGCTTCTGCAGAGGAAGCACAGCATGGGTTTGGGTGGCATCATCTCTTGCTAGCCAGGGAGCTATCAGTGCTCACCTGAACAGAGTTGCCTCTAGGACTGCAGGACTTGGATTATCACAGGTTTGTGTTCCTCACCCATCTCTTCTCCCCTCTGAGGGACAAGGAGGGTATTAGTTTTAGCATTATCATGGCTTTAGTCCCTTGGATGCCCTTGCTCTTTAGGCATCACACTTCTCCATAGCTACTTTGAGGTTGTCATCTAATGGGTCACAGCCACTTCTGAGCCAGACTGGATTTATGCAGGTGGAGCAGAGAAGCTCCACAGTTCAGTGCCATTTCTATTCAGACCTGCACAAAGTTTAGCTGAACATGAATACCAAGAGCTGAATTTGGATCTGCTAGCCAAAGCTTTGATGTAATGTTTGCTCTGCAAAAACTCTTCTGATATAAACTGAGTGAAAGTATCCTGTCTGGCTGAGTATAACTGGACATTTTCTCTGCACAAGCTGTGTTAAGCTATGACTTAGACTCTACCAGATTTTAATGTCTCTCCTAAGCTTTCCTGTTGAATGTTTGCACCATTGCAGGAGAAATAGGGATTACTTAACTGAAAGAGCTTTGATAGATTTGAAGGCTCTGAAGATCAGCTGACTTGCAAAGGGAAAAGAGAGTATTTAAAACCAAAGCAGGGGTTATTCTCAGGGTTCATTCTTTACTTGAAGACTGCTTAGGAATGATTTAACAGGGTTAACTTCAGAGAGAAATATCCTGAAGTCCTCTAGGAGACATATTCTTGCAAGATTGCCAGCTAGTTTATAACTGAGATTCCTCATTCTCCATGGGGGTAATTACTGCAGCTGGGCTGGAAAGGCTTCAGTATTAAAACAGCAGTCAATGAGCTACTGAACACAGGCACAAATCCACCAGGAGATTCTCAAAGCCTGAGCTGATTAGAGCAGAATAAATCTTGGACTGGATTGCCTGTCCCTGCCTTAATGTCTTGCTCTAAGGGGGTTATGGTATGAAATGGGGTAGGCTGGTGTGAGCGTGTCATGCATGTTATCTGAGAAATGAGCTTTCCTTTTTTTGGGGGGGGAGGTTGCCTGAAAGAGCCACTTAGAGTGAAAGCCTGAGGTAAGGAGTTCAAGACCAAGACACGTGACATCCAATAGCAACATACTAAAAAAACCCAAAAAACCTCCAAACCCCCCAACTTTTCTTTCTTCATCAGCCATGAATATTGTGAGTTGGAAAGGACCAAGTCCAGCTCCTGGCCTGGCACAAGACAACCCCAAGAATCACCCCATGTGCCTGAGAGCACTGTCCAAAGGCTTCTTGAATGCTGTCAGGCTTGGTGCTGTGACCACTTCCCTGGGAAGCCTGTTCCAGCATTTGACCACCCTGTGGCTGAAGAACCTGGTTGAGGAGCCAAGTGACATGTTTTGATCAATGCTTTCTGGGCAGTTGCTTGTCTTCAGTAAATCCAGAATAAAATCCACGTACTTTAAGGCCTGTCAGTGCTTCTGCAACCTGAATGGGTGCATGAGAAGCTCTCACTCCTCTGCAGGGTTTTGGCCAGTTCTGTCTTTCCTGCCCTGTGGGATGAGGGTCTGGAGGGTGCTCCCAGGTTCCTGGGCTGCTGGGTCAGCTAGATGTGTCTCCAGATGGGTTTCACAAGGAGCTGCTGCATCACTCTGCTCCTGCTCTCAGTCACATCCTCTTGCTGTGACTTTCCCAGCCCATAACCTCTCTTGTTGACAGCAGGACCAGGAATCCCTGATCCAGGAGAAGAAGAATTTTCTCCTTCCTTTGGCTTTGGTGGAGCTGCGGAGTGGGTGAGAAGGAAAGGGAGGGAGCACCTGTGAGTTATTGCATTGCATGCTGGGATTTGAACTCAGAACACTCCAAACACAGAGCTATAAGTCACAACACATTTTTTTCAAACCCTGCTGCAGTGCTGGGTGCTGTTATGTGTGTACTTCAAGAGCACGTGCTTAGGGAACTCTGAAAGAACACACGCCTCAGCTTCTACTTCCCATTTCAGTCTGCTTGTGTTCAATGGTTCACCTGAGCATGTTTGGTTTATCTGCACAGGAACCACAAAAGAGTGTTTTTTCACATAACTGGCCCGTGTATTTTACCAATCATATTCTGAAAGAAACAGTTAAATAAATAATTTTCACTTTTTTGTTTAAACTTAGAGACAACTTCGGGAGGAAAGAATAAATACCATCCAACTGGAGACACAAGAACAGTTTGTCTGGATGCAGCCATGGTCTTTTTGAAGCCTATTTGGAGATTTTTTTCTTGGTAACTGGTGACTTTTGCCATTTTCAGCTCTCCCTGGCAGTTTCCAAAGTGCCCTGTGACTACAGGACATGTGCTCTGCCAAGGAGCCCTTTTCTTAGGGACTGTTTGAGTTTCAAAACCATTGTTCCTTGAACAACAAGAAGCAGAAGTCAAATGTGAAGCAATAAATGTTTCTGACAGAAGCAGCATGGTGACCAGTAGGGAGTTTGGAGGGCACTGGTTTGTGCTCCTCCCACTGCAGGCCTGGCGAAGCAGGAGAGGATTTACATCTGGCCTGATGTGTTCTAAGAGCCTGATTCAGGATCCTCACTTGAATTTCCCATCCCTGGCCCAAAGAAAAGGCACTTTCTGGGTCTGAGATTGTTGGCTGCATTTTCAGCAAAGCCCTGTGCAGGCCCTGGCAGTGGTACTAACAGCAGGGCTCTAGCAGTGATAAGAGGCTTACTTGAGCTTTTAGCTGGTGAATTGCTTGTTCCCTTGCTCCTACTGTGGGATCAGGAAACGAGTCACAACAAATACCTGTGTTTGAACAACAACTTGTTTTCAAAAGTTGGAGCGATTGTGATGATTTGAAATTGTTGATTAGTGGATCCCAGGGCAATCATTGTAGAAAGGAAAGGGATTTTTTTCCCCCTCTTAGGCTTCTGGGAAGGCTGGCAGTGCAGTGTGTCAGGATAGCTGCCATTTCTATTCTCCTGTTATAAAGTTTGGTGAGGTCTTGCAGGGTTAGGTCAGGTTTGGGACCTTAGAACTAGTGAGGTTTTGGTCCTTCCCTTGAACTGCAAGTGGAGCTGTCAGAGAACACTGGACAGAAGAGCCTCTTTATTCCTTTTGTCAGAGACTTTTGGATGCCAAAAGTCATGCTGCAGAAATGCTGCTGATGGGATGGCTCTGATGGCTTCCTGGTGGCGTGGGGCTGCTGCCCTGGTCCATCTTGCCAGGGCTGCTGGAGGTGCCTTTCCACAGCTCTGCTGTTGAGGCTGTTCTTCCTTTGGTATGCAATACAAGTCTTCCAGAAAAGGAAACTTGCTCATATCACATCTCAGAGTTTACCATGACTCTGGAGAAATATCCCAATCACTGAAATCTTGATTGCACTGGGCCAGTTTCAATGAGCGTCTTTTTTATAGGCATGTGTATGAGTCTGGTTTCTGCTTTTTTTTTGTTTTGGTTTGGTTTTTTATCTTAAAAAAAATTCCCAAGGTCTCAGCTATGCTCTGATGCTCCATGAGAACATTTTTGAACTCTTAGAATTGTTTACTGAACAGGAAAACCATTTCTTACCCAGTTCCAACTCTGCCTGGAGCTCTGTGGAGGCATTGCCTATGCCTCCTGGAACAACTTCACCTACTGGAAACACCGCCTGTGGAATCCTCTTTTATTCCTTTTCTTTTTTTTTTTTTTTTTTTAATCTTCAGCCCTGTCATCCAGCTTTGTGAACTGCAGGCACGATGTTTCCTATAGTTTTAAAAGAGGCTGTTCATTGAAAGATATAAAAGCATAAACAAAAAGTTCATGTTTGTTGGCACAGTTTTTAAATGCAGACATCTGGGTTAGAGATGTGAGAAAATTGTAAAGAATTTGAAAGGTTCAAAGGCTCACGTTATTAAAGTTTTAATAATCTCCTTTTCTGCCTAGCCCCAGCCCCCTGCTAGTCTTTGAATCTTGAAGGAAAATGCCGTCTGAACAAGATTATAGTTAATTAGGGTAGGATCTTCTCTTTGAAAGCCTGTAGGAAGCTGTCCTGCCTTTTTATTTTTCAGACTAGAATGAGCCGTGTGTAGGAGGAGATACATGGCAAAAAAGCACTTGAGTGCAATGTTTTAATTTAAAGACTCCAGGGGCTCTGTTAAGTTTCTATAACACAGATGATGGTATTTTCACAATCACTTTGTTATGTAATCCCCAGAGAAATAATTCACCTGAGGTGAAATTCACACCTTGTAGAGGGGGCCAGGGAGGGCTGGCAATAAACACATGTGCCTATACACACACATCTATAGACACAGGAGCCTACCCAAACATGCACCTAGAGACACGTGCACAGAGCCCAGGGTGCAGCAGCTTTGGGAAGTCTGGGGTGACAGGATAACACTGGGTGAGTCCCAGCTCCTGCTGCCCTCCTGGGGCTGGGTGATGAGGGACCACAGGGAGTGGATGAAGACTTTGCTTTGTTGGCCATGCATGGCTTGCTCTCTTGCAGGGCTAGCTCTCTTGCTGTGAGGGGATGGAGACCGTGGACTCCCCATCCCTGCAGGTGTTCAAAGCCAGGCTGGATGGGGACTATGAGCCACTTTGTGTAGTGGAAGGCTCTCTGCTCATGGCAGAGGGTTTGGAACTAGATGCTCTTTAAGGTCCCTTCCAATCCAAATTATCCTAGGATTCTGTGACCACAGCTCCAGGCACGCAGTGGGCAAAGGGATTCGGTGGCTCTGACTGCTGGCCCTGCAGCTCCGTGGTGCTGGGTGTGCTTCTTGTGCCACGAACCAGCCTGTTACCTCGTCGTGCTCCTGACGTTTTACCTGTGTCCTGTCCCCAGCAGTGCCAGCGCAAAGCCCACAGCACCTCTCGTGGCTGATGCACTTCCACGGTGACTGCAGGCAGCCTGCGAAGGCGGCAGATCTGCTCCCAGCTCACCATCCCCTGCACGGCAGGCTCTTGTGGCCCCTTCTCCAAAGAGCCAAACCCTCTGCTGCCACAGAGGGACACGCAGGTGCTGCTGTCACCGTGGGTGACGTGCGGGGGCATGGCTGCTCTGTTGGAGAAGTCACTGAGTCGTAGAGGCACAGCAATAACAGGCTGGCCCCTGCACCGTGTGGCTCACCCCGCACTAGCACAGGAGAGGGGGGCAGAGCACGGTGCTGGTGCTGTTCTGCGAGGAGCCCTCTGGCCAGCGTTCCCAGCTAACCCACACTGCCTGCTCTCAGTGGCTCTTCTCAGCCTCAGCCGTGGCCAAGCAGAGGGAGGGTTGGGGCTGATGATTTGTTTTAGGAAAGGAAATGTATCTTATTTTCCCTGAGTTTGCTATAAAAAATAAAGCCAGTTATATTTCTGGTGTATTTTGTTTTTAGTGCTCGCAAGATGTCCTGAGGGAGCTATTTTTTTTGAAAAATAGGGCGTTAAGTACCGTAATTTCCCTAACATAACAATTCCATATTTATTTCACTTTCTTTTTCTTTACACTCAGTGGCTTATAATAGCAGTGCTTTTCCTCATCTCCTCCTGTCTCTCTAGTCTAACAACCCAATTAGTGAGTGCCCAGAGCATGAAACATTCCTGGCCTTGCTGCTGTTCCAGCCAGTTATTAACTAGGTGGAGAAGGTCTAACAAACACTGGGGGAAAAAAGTAAATTTGGTTTTTGTAAGTTAGCTGAGTTTTACAGCATTAAAATAGAAAAGGTAGTAAAAGAAGGGATGGGAGGCTGGGAGGTGGGGGAGTAAACACGTTGCCAAAATACTAAGTCAATTAGCTTAGGTGAAGGGCCAGGATTTTCTGGTGTAGCCTGGAGTCTGGAATTGCTCTCACCAGTAAAACACTTCCAGAAGGTCCAAAGAGCAGCTATTCTCCTTTTAATTTTTTTACTTTATTTTTTTCCCCCATGGATTTTGGTATTTAGGCCTTAAACCCCAATGTTAACAAAGTTATTCTTCTGTCTTTCTGGATGTCACTGTATCTTGGATGTTTTATACTCCACTATTGGGAATTATCTCCATGCTCTGTTTGCTCAAAAATTATCTACTGACCTTTAAAGAAAGTTTTTTGGCCTGAAGAGCATGAAATCAAAGGCTCAAGAGTCTCACAGCCAGTGTTCCTGGTGAGTCTTCTGAGCCTTTATTTGGGTGCCCAGACACAGTTCTTTGATGTGAGACCAACAACACTTGAATTCAGCAGCGCAGGCTCACCATGCAACGGGAAACAGTGCCAGATGAGTGGCAATGAAGGGACAGAAGAGAGCAGTGCCTGGCTCTGAGCAGCACTAGAAGACGCTGCTCTGGAGGCACAGGAGGGTGCCGTGCTGCTGAGCACACCGTGTGAGCAGCCTCCAGAGCACCCAGCTCGCTGGACACGGACAAGGGAGTCTGCTTTTGGGAGCATACAGAATGGTGGAAACACCAACCAAGCAGGTGAGGACCGCATTGCACTGAGCCTTTACAAACCCAGCAGTAGAAGTGGACCATCATCCAGTTTGCACCTCGTTACCACGCAGGCAAGCTCTCACCTAGAGAGATCTGAAGGGAAACTTCCTAAGAAGTTCAGGGTTGGAATCAACAATTACTTAACATACAGCACAAAGAGACCGGGTTTGCTAAATTCACACTTTTCAAATGAAAGGTTGGATCACTCTCCCTAATCGTAAACCCTCCCTTCCCTGAGGTGTATTCCCACCAGAACCTCCCAAAGCAGCAAAGCCCTGGAGTGCCCTGCCGTCAGCCATCCGACCTGTGAATGAGAGGATGGCATGGAGCCCAGAAGCAGAAAGACCTGTTTGCACTGATTATCCTAGGTGTCATTAACAGGATTCTTTACAAACAATTCCCTCCTTTGAAGGGCACACATCCCCTTGCCTGTGAAGAATAACTGGCTATCGGATTTATCCTACCTTTGCTGTGACCTCTCCAAAACCTGGCACATCTTTGAGCTGGCTGCTCTGAGGAAAAAAAAAAAAAAAAGTTGAATTTTCTCTGTTGACCTGCCCCGTTTTCATTTTTTTTCCCAAAGCTTTTGTTGAGATGGTCTGTGAAATAAAATTGAAAAGACTCTATTATCAGAAAGATTCTGCGACCCAAAGGTGCCAAGCACCTTCTAAATGAATGCCTGAAGCCAAGTGAAGGAGCAGTTGGGAAAGTTCTTAGCTAAAATTCCTATTCGGAAGTTCTGATATGAGGAAGCTGTAGGAACGCAGTGGTGATAAGTGCATTTGTCAGGCAGCTCCTTTGGAAAAGTGCTGGCACAAGTGGTTGCCGTTCAGAGAAACAGAGGTGGGTGTGATGTTCTGTAGCCTTCGGCTTTGCCCTTGGCATGGGATTATCCCCTGGAAAGGATATAGCATACCTTTGAGTTCTTCTTTGTAAAGGTAATGAGGGATAGTGTCTCTTGAAGACTTGCAGAAAAGGCTATAAAACCTATTGACATGTATTTTTTTTTTCTGTTACTACATCTCGGCTTATGTGATAGATGAAACTCCTACAGAAGAAAGCCTAATGTTGCCACATAGTAAGGGAAGAGGGAACAGGACAAAGAGCAGCAAGTAAATATACACGTAATTCTTACCAATTTACAGCAGAATCTAGAGCTATTACCAAATGCTGGAAAACTGATCCCAAATTTTCCTTTACTGTGTAACATTTGCACTATAACAAGTGTATCTTCATTTCTCATTGTAGACCATACATTGGTCAGTGGATAATCACAAAATCACAGAATATTCTGAGCTGGGAGGGGCCATAATGATCATCAAGTCCAGCTCTTAGCCCTGCATAGGACAACACCAAGAGTCACACCCTGTGCCTGAGAGCATTGGCAAATTCTTCCTGAACTCTGTCAGGCTTGGTGCTGTGACCACTTCCCTGGAGAGCCTGTTCCAGTGTCCAGCCACACTTTGGGTGAAGAACCTTTTCCTAACATTCAACCTAACCCTGACACAACTTCAGGCCATTCCCTCGGGTTCTTCCCTGGTCACCAGAGAGAAGAGATCAGGCCTTCCCTCATGAGGAAGATGCTGACTGCAATGGGATCTCCCTTCAGTCTCCTCCAGACTGAAGAGACCAAGTGACTTCAGCCTCTCCTCATACAGCTTCCTCTCCCATCTCTTCATCACTTTTGCTGTCCTCCTTTGGACGCTTTCTCACAACTTTACATTCCCCCTATATTGTGGCACCCAGAGCTGCCGTCAGAACTCGAGGTGAGGCCACCCCAGGGCAGAGCAGAACAGGACAGTGCCCTCCCTTGCCCTGCTGGCCATGCTGTGCCTGATGCCCCCCAGGACAGGGTTGGCCCTCCTGGTGCCAGGGCACTGCTGGCTCAGGTTCAACTGGCCATGGACCAGGAGCCCCAGGTCCCTTTCAGTGGCACAGCTCTCCAGCCTCTCATTCCCCAAATGCTGGCCTGCTCTTCCGATCCCTCGGAGCAATGCTGGTGTGGTAATTTGTGCAGCAGTGATGCACATGTGGGCCACATCTGCACAAGCTTCTGAATTAGTTCAAGTTCAATCATTGTGTGTGTCTCTGCAGTTATAGCAATGTGCTCTGCACTACTACCTACAGCTTGGAAATGTACACAAGGTCTGTTGGTTTAAGCACATTAGTATGACACACTTTATCTAACTAAAATGGAACAAAGCCTAAGGCATAACTTTGCAAAATAGGTACACCGTCCCAGTACTTACCAATATTATTCTATTAAATTAAGGAATGTGCTTCTGCCCTGTATCACACAGAGATAATTTAAGACAGAATTTGGTTCTTTCTTTATAATATTTGGAGCTGAAGTAAAAAAATACTGTATAAGAATTTTTTAGAGTCATCTGGGATTTTCTTGCAGGAGTAGTAAATACAAGTTAGATTTTAATGGTACTTGATATATAAAAATAATGAAATATAGGCCAAAGAACACATTCAAGTTTTGTACATTTCTTGTACAGTTATTTATTTAATATTATTATTACTGCACTGGTCAGATGTCAGGAAAGTCAGTCCAGTGACAAGCTAACTTTTGTATGTGAGAACCATAAGAAAAACAAGGACATTTACCTTCATCAGATGCAGGTTCAAAAGAGAGAAAGCGTTCCTATAGTGGTCATTAAAAATTGCTAGATGATGAAACTTTGGAAAGAAATGTACGTGATAAAATTCCATAGTTCACTAACAAGGATTTTACAATATGATTTCTCATAGGAAGTGGAAATGGGAATGCTGAGGTGTGTTCAAGACCTAGCCTATAGTTGGAGGCAGACAATGTTAAGGAAAGGAAATAATTAACCATGAAAGGCACCAAGTGGTTTAATAATTGTTATTCCAAGAATGAAAGTATCAGTACAAATGGGACTGGAAGGGAAAGTTGGATAAACATAACTGGGGAATATGCTGTGTACTGAGCTGATGGGGCTGCACACAGGAAAGATCAATTTATTATCTGATTTGCTGGGTAAAAGAGATAATGCTGATAAAAGACTGAAGCAAACCATGAGTAAACAGGAGTCTGGGACAAAATGTTCCCCTTACAGCAGTTTTTAATGCATGGTGCTTGTTCATCTCAACCAGCTGTCTCCAAATGACAAGATGGTGTGGAATGAGCCATCCTGCCCAGCCCTACCCCTTTTGTTCCCTAGGAGGCTGCAAAAGCTGCCTGGAGCAACAATCCAGGTTTGTGACATCTCTGCATTAGGCTGAAGCTCAGTGCCTGGAGAGTGCTCCTTTCCAGCTTAGGTTTGCAGCTGCTGGAATAGGCAGTCAGGAAACAGGACTGTCTGCCCCATCCTGGGGGCAAGCAAGTGCAACTCCAAAGGAAGGAAATAATTTTGTTCAGAGGGGAAGCAAAACTAGGCTTAGCTTGCAATCAATTTAGATGAATTTCTAACTAAATTTAGAAATTTAATTTTACTACCTGGAACTGGCTGGTAAATAACAGATATCTTTGGGAGGTAATTAGCCATCCTTTTTAGGGAGGTTTTTCTGCTTCTTAATCTGGCTAATGGAGCAGTGCAGAGTTGCATGAAAATTTAGAAAAGACCATGAAGAATATGGAACTTTCCAAACCTCTGCAACGTTTCCTATTCTATTGAATTTTCACTTCAGTTTTTCTGAATGTGTTATTGTTCTTTTCTAAATGTCTTACTTTATCTTAAGAGTCTCTCATTCTGGTGCTGAGCTTTCCACCAAGTCCTGAAACTGGGACAGGTGGGCAAAATGCCATGTCTTTAGAAAGGCTTCAGGATCCTGACTTTGTATAACTGAATGGTGCAGAAAGTCCCTCATTGTCTTGAGCCAGCTCAGATGAGCAATTGCTCTTCATCCTGTGCCTCACCTCATGCCATCCCAGGCAGCCAAGGAGCCCATGCTCAGCAGCTGAAGCTGCTCAGGGATAAGGATTTACTGAAAAATCCAGAGAATTTAGTGATAGAGGTACACATCAGGCGAGTGTCTTTAGCATTGTTTGTGGGTTGTTTTGAGAAAGTAATTTCAGGCTCTCCTATTCCAGCAGGCTTCTCCTTTTCCCTCCTTTGGCTCCCTCCACTTTCCCTGTTTTAATTTTTGCTTCTCCTTTTTGTTGGCATTAGTAATGAAGGAACTGTCTCCTGGTCTTAAGTTTGGGGTTAGTTTAATGGTATATTTATCAGCCACCCATTGGTGAAACTATAGTCCAGGGCTCAGCTGCATAGAGTGTGAACTCTGTTGACTTCAGTGTCATTTCTCTGATTTCAACATCTGAGGACCTCCCTCTAATTCCATTGAGCAAAAGCTAACACATGCAAAGCTGGTTTTCTTTTATTTATTTTTTTTTTTAAACAAAACCCCTTGCTGGCAAAGTGCATCTGTTGAACCATCATCGGAAAAATGCAGTTATTGTGGACTTGTCTCACAGTAACAGCAACAATAAGGCTGTGGTAAGAGCTTGGGGTTCGCTGGCAGTGTTGAAAACACAAGGAGCACATCCTGTGCTCGAAGGAGCTCCCTATCGCCATCAGCACCCGGGTCCAGCAGTGCTGCAGGTGAGGCCTCCTTGCCCTTGCAGAGGTGGGATCTGTGTGGTGCAGATGTGTGTCTGTCCTGGGCAAGGGTGACGAGCTCTGGCTGGCGAGCAGGCGGAGATGGCGCCGAGCAATGTGCCTGGCAGGGCGGCCGCTCTGGCAGAGGCCCTCACGGCGCGGCCCTGCGCCCCCGCGACACACATTGTTCTGCTGGGCCACACATTGTTCTGCTGGGCCACACATTGTTCTGCTGGGCCACAAACTGTTCTGCTGGGCCACACATTGTTCTGCTGGGCCACAAACTGTTCTGCTGGGCCACACATTGTTCTGCTGGGCCACAAACTGTTCTGCTGGGCCACACATTGTTCTGCTGGGCCACAAATTGTTCTGCTGGGCCACACACTGTTCTGCTGGGCCACAAACTGTTCTGCTGGGCCACACATTGTTCTGCCGGGTCACACGTTGTTCTGCTGGGCCACACACTGTTCTGCTGGGTCACACACTGTTCTGCTGGGCCACACATTGTTCTGCCGGGTCACACGTTGTTCTGCTGGGTCACACATTGTTCTGCTGGGTCACACACTGCTCTGCTGGGTCACACACTGTTCTGCTGGGTCACACATTGTTCTGCTGGGTCACACACTGCTCTGCTGGGTCACACACTGCTCTGCTGTGTCACACACTGTTCTGCTGGGTCACACACTGTTCTGCTGGGTCACACGTTGTTCTGCTGGGTCACACACTGTTCTGCCGGGTCACACATTGTTCTGCTGGGTCACACACTATTCTGCTGGGCCACACACTGCTCTGCTGGGTCACACATTGTTCTGCTGGGCCACAAACTGTTCTGCTGGGCCACACGTTGTTCTGTCGGGTCACACTTTGTTCTGCCAGGTCACACACTGTTCTGCTGGGTCACACATTGTTCTGCTGGGTCACACGTTGTTCTGCTGGGCCACAAACTGTTCTGCTGGGTCACACACTGCTCTGCTGGGTCACACATTGTTCTGCTGGGTCACACACTGCTCTGCTGGGCCACACATTGTTCTGCTGGGTCACACACTGCTCTGCTGGGTCACACATTGTTCTGCTGGGTCACACACTGCTCTGCTGGGTCACACACTGTTCTGCCAGGTCACACATTGTTCTGCTGGGTCACACATTTTTCTGCTGGGCCACACGTTGTTCTGCCGGGTCACACACTGTTCTGCTGGGTCACACATTGTTCTGCTGGGTCACACGTTGTTCTGCTGGGCCACACATTGTTCTGCTGGGTCACACACTGTTCTGCTGGGTCACACATTGTTCTGCTGGGTCACACACTGTTCTGCTGGGTCACACACTGTTCTGCTGGGTCACACACTGTTCTGCTGGGTCACACACTGTTCTGCTGGGTCACACACTGTTCTGCTGTGTCACACATTGTTCTGCTGTGTCACACACTGTTCTGCTGGGTCACACACTGTTCTGCTGGGTCACACACTGTTCTGCTGGGTCACACACTGTTCTGCTGGGTCACACATTGTTCTGCTGGGTCACACACTGTTCTGCTGGGTCACACACTGTTCTGCTGGGTCACACGTTGTTCTGCTGGGTCACACATTGTTCTGCTGTGTCACACACTGTTCTGCTGGGTCACACACTGTGCTGCTGGGTCGAGGGCTCTGTTCAATTAGCGAGCAGCAATCCTTCCCCCTGCTCCAGAGCTGGCTGGGCAGTATCACACTGCTCCTTGGGTAACCACGGTGGTTTGACACAAGGCAGCTCCGATGGGGAGCTGTCCTGCACATTTATATGGGTTTCCTTGGAAAGGGCCTGCAGACATCTGGTCTGAATCTCCCTCCCATTCACATCCACATCCCATGTCACTTCCTGAGAGACAATAAATAACTCCTGGGTTTGATACTGCATGCAAGGCTGGACCTCGTGGACTGGCTTGTCCCTTCCCTCAGTGTCTGGAGCGGGTGGCAGCGAGAGTGCTTCTCCAGAGAGGCGTGGGCAGTGGAGGGCAGCCAAGGGAGTGCATTGTTCCTCTCTTCAGGGCTTTGATAGACATCTCCTCTTCCTTTTCACTCTGGTGGCAGCCCATGATTTCTCATGCAGACATAGAGTATCAGCTTTGGGGATGCTGTTGCTGCTTTAGGTCCAATTCACCCAGCAGGATCCTGATTGATGCTGTGGCAGATAATGTTTCTCCATGCGGCTTTTAGTATAGGAGAGGCCCTGTTGGACCTAGATAGGCAGGGCAGATGCAGGACTTGCCTTTCTTGAACCAATCCATCACACTTTTAATTGCCTATCCTTCAGTGACAGACTGTCACATTTGTTAAAAAAAACCTGTAAGAGAATGTGTTAACTCTTCCCCTCCTACTTTTTGTGGTTTTGTGGGAAGACCAAAGGAAAGTTAGGTCAGAGAAGCACATTGTTTAACATTTGTATTAGGATGCGTGGCTTCTGTTGTAATGCTGTCAGCCCTGTAGCTGGAGGATCTCACATTTCCTGGATGTGAAACAGCATCTAAGCATTACAAAACTTGGCTTGTCACCTCTTCCCTTTTCCTCTTGCTCCATCTCCCTTGGGGTGCAGTAAAAGCGGATGAGAAAGAGATGGCATGACTGGGATCTCTTCTAACAAAGGAGAAAAAGGCCATTGAGGCCACTGCAGGTTGTGTTCTGGTGCCAGCAAAATCTGTGCCAGCAAGGAGAAACATGCTGGATTCTGCAGAGGGGAAGGACAGGAGCCACCAAGAAGACAGGGAAGAGAGCAAAATGCTGTTTCTGATTTTGTGCTTACCATTCAGGAGCAGGGAGCTAGCACATCTGACAACAGGGCTGGACATGAACAGGAAGGGCTACTGAAAGTCGTCAGATTTGATGTCCTTTCTCCCTTCCAAATGCAGTTTCTCCCCCCAAGACTTCTTCCTGAGCACCAACTGCTCAAAACCATTGCTCTGCTCCATTACATAGAACTCTCACAAGGTCTTCTATGGGTAATGATTTTCTGATGTTAGAGCACTTCCAGTGCTTCACTTGTTTCTGCTGGCCAAACAATGTTTTCCTCTTCTACAGATAAGATTCTGAGGTGCAGGTACAAAATCCATTGTCTTGAGGAAGACCTCCCAGGCGGAAAACTGTTTTTGTCAGATTTATGGAGCGTTGAGAAATCATCCTTACAAGAGTGATGAAGGTTGCTGCCACAGGGCTTCCCTCACACCCCTTCTCATTCCCCAGCAACATCTTTGTGCCCTGAAAACAAAGAAATGTTTAGTAAACTTAGAGGAAATATTCAGAAAGTTCTGTGCAGAGAGATGAAGGTTCAGGGCTTTATAGTGAATAAAGTGCAATTGATTTGATCTTGCTTCTGGCCAAGGAGAAACTGTGCTGTTGTGAAGAGTGTGGTCAGGCGAGGTCAGATTAATGTCATTCGAAAGCAGCATGGGGATGCTGTACCCTCAGTGTCTGGCATGTGGATAAATTGTGTCACCAGTTTAATCTTCATAATAAGTACATGTTTGTTCTCAAAAAAGATCAGTGGCTGGCTGGTGGCATGGCAACAGCCCATGACACTGCCATATAGGAGACTTGGGTTTGGGGGAGGTGAAGGGGAATGTTGCCTCTAGGAAATTAAAAACTAGAACTACTGCCTGCTTAGCAAATGTCTGACTACACCCTTGTACTGTACCACAGTGCATCACAAGGAAAGAGTTCTTACTTAAATGTCAAATAGCAACTTCTTTTTTCTGATGGGTTTTATAGATCAATGGAAAAAATCCAGCAGCTAGGCGATGTTTTTTAGTCGATTTTTTTTTAAAGAATTTACTTTTAATGGGAATATACTGTGTTCAGTGATTCTTCTGGGGAAAAAAAGAAAACCAAAAGCAAAACCATCCAACATTCCTTGCTGGATTTATGTACCTAGTTTCTCATCAGAGAAGAAGTCTGAAGAGAGAGAACACATTTGGAATATGAACTCTGTTTTGCTGGATGAATGGAGATGCTTGTAATGCCTCTCTTAATCTACTCATGACAAGAGCTGTCTTTTGATTAAAGCATTTCTTCCCTTGTTCATACTTATGCCACTCATATTCTTTCTCATACTTTTCTTTTTCATACTTATGCCACTCATTTCTTTCTCTCTTTCTCTCTTTGTGTTGCTAGACAGTACAAGTGCTTCTCATCCCCTCTTGTAAGATGCTCTCTGGTTTCTCCCTCATTCTAGTAGTCTTCCTCCTCCAGTTAAGCTTACTTTCTCCAGTTTTAGATTGCTTCCTCCAAGTCCAGGGCACACTGGGCTGTGGCCATCCCAGAAGACTAAACAGAGTGAGGGATTATGCCAAAGACACCCACACATGATTTACTGTCCTCATGGCTTTTGCCTGTATTAATTATCACTCTCCCAGGCAATACTTGGACTTGGGTTTGGAACCAGCAAAGGCTCTGGACCATTCCTAAAAGGCTGCTTGAGCTTGGCTCATCTGACCAGGTGGGAGGGTTTAGAGGTTTAGACAAGCTCTGTGCCATGCTGCATGGCCTGCAAAGCAGGGGGACCCCCCAGCATGTTTTCTTTTAGGAGCACACACAGAGCCTTGGTGACCAAAACTGGTCAGGGTCTTCTTTGCTGAAGTCCAGCCAGTGCCTGGCATTTATTGATTTTGGGAATACTTTCCATTCTGTAGTGGAAATACTTAATTCTAGGTGGCATTTACCTTTTCAAGTGGTCAGGCCACATTGTTGGATGTCTGGCTAGCATAAGTTCCTGCTCCTGATATCTTTAGTGCACACCCTTTTACCTTGAATAGTAAAATTTCCCTCCATGTCTATTGTTTCTGAAGACTATTTAGCTCTTGTTAGGTAAAATTGTGCTGCTTGTCAGTATGGACAAGGATGCCCAACCTCAGTCATCAGGAAGTTTCATTAGGCACTCTTTTGTGTCAAAACTGTTAAAGATAAAAAAAGGATTGATACTAACTCTTTAGAAAGGCTGCTTGTGATTTTCTGCTTTTCAGCTCAAGCCATTGTCACCTCCCTTTTAGCCAATTCCTTAACTACTTTGCAAATTCTTATCTTAATCCTCACTTTTTCTACTTGAACTAATAGTTTCCATCTGGCAGTGTACCAAATGCTTTGTTCTAGTCCATATAAATGACATCTTCCCATAGTTCCTTTGTCTGCAAAATCAGATAAGAGCATTATGGTAGACAGGCAGAAGCTGCCTTTGTTAGGGTTTGTTGCATTTTCCTCCAGTTTTAGTTTGTTTCTATGTTTTAAGTTCCTTCCCTTAAAAAATTTCCAAACCAGGGATTAACTCCATAGAGTCAGGAATATATTTATAGCACATATAAACTGTTTCTTTAGCCTGTGAGAGGACAGTTTTTCAACCCAGGTTGTCTCAAATTAGAGGCACTGAAAATCTGCTCAAGTCACACCCCAGCACTACTAATGCCAGGATATTGATTTCCATACACCCAAAATATATCTCATTGCTTCTATTCTACTTGTAAGCTCATTGGAGAATGAATTTGGCCTGTGTTTCCAGCTTGACAATTCTTCCCAGGGACACACGAAGAGCTTGTTGTTCTGTGAGTGAACATCAAAGTGATGGGAGGCCCAAAATACCACCCAGCAATCACTTCTGCACCTCATTATACTTTCTAAGTTAGGCAGAGCAAATTAGACTGTCAATATTTGTATTTTCTCTTGGACTGTCCATGGAGCAGACCTCAGCTAATGCAGGGAGATGGGGAGGCACACACATGTGGCAGCAAGCCACCAACACAACCTGACACTGGTGAGTTTGTAGAACCAGTGGCACCTTTTCTATAGGCACATCTTTCAGATGATCAGCAGAAGTAATCATGAACTGGCTTCTAATTTATTTCTTTAGATCAAGTTCAGTTTAGTGACAAAGCACAGGGAGTTTATGGGTTTGGTGGGATATGTCTGCCTGCCCCACCATCCCAGTTTCAGGGACAATGTATCTATCTGCTTTTGGCATGAAGGACATAAAAGTTATTGTGGTTCAAAAAATGTGATCTAACAAATGTCACTGCAAATTAAAACAACCACAGTGGAAAAGATGCAAACCTATTCCATGATTATTACATGCCTCTAACAGCTATCTCCAGCATTGAAGAGAAGATTCCCTGTGGGTAGTTGAAGTTTACACTCAGGAGTTATGAACACTAATTAAAACTCTGTAAGTGTGCTCATTATTTTTCAGTTTCTGAGCTGAGGGTACATTTGCTGCCAATAATTACTAAACTAATACTACTTCAGTTACCTCTCTGTTTTCTCTCTTCTGAAGAGATCAGGGTACAAAAGGCGTGCTAAGCCAGTTTTCCTTGTACTGTTTATTTTCCCTTTGCTGTCTTGCTTCTTTTCATTTTTAATTATAAAAGCAAGATTCCTTCCAACTAAGGGTCTCTGAACCTGGGGAGAGAGTGGGGATGCCTGCAGGTCCCTTCTGCTCAATCTAAAAAGGCTGCAAAGGAAAACAAGTTTGTGGGTGCTCCACAGTGATGTCCCTCTGTGAAATTTCTGCTCCTCCTCCTCTAAAACCTTCTAGGGGCTCTCAGGCTGAAAGGGACTGTGAACTCTAGCTCAAGAGTAAGGCTTTGTTCACAGAGCTCTCAGCTCCTTTCTGTGTGCTTATTTATTTATACAATCTCCCTTATCTTTCCTTGTGTGCCTTGCCATTTCCTTAAGCTCACATCTCTGCTTCTTGACCTATTCAACTTCTTTCTTTCATGACGTCAGTGCATTTTCACATTCTCCTCAGTCTGTCCCAGAATAAAGCCCAAGTTTTCTCCTGCATGCTATCCGAGTGATTTCCTGTGTGCGTGTCCTGTTTTGGTTTCAAGAAGGAGAGGAGATCTGTGTCATGGATGGTTTTAATAGCTCATGCACAGGCACTGGGGAGCACGGCTGGGAACCCCCACTGAAGGCTGGTGCTCCAAAGGAGCCCCCTGCTCTGGTTAGCCCTGAGCCACCCCTCTCCTGCAGCAGCCAGTGCCATCCCATACTCACTGTGTGGGTATATGTGGTGTTGTACATGTGTGAGCACATTTGTCATACACATTTAGGTCTCAGATGTGGGACAGGGAAAGCTCTGAGCCAGGCCCTTGCCTTGCAGCACCTGCATCTCATGAGTCTGTGGAGCACCCAGTGCCCTGCTCCAGGCTGAGACAGAAGACCAGGAAGGATGCTCTGGTTCCCTGCTGCACCTGAGGGGTCTGAGAGGGCTGCAGCCCACATCTCTTGGGTGACAACAGGTTCACACATGTCTCTTATGTGGTCCCAACAAACTGGGTGCCCACTCTCAGTCACTTGGGCTGCTGCAAGGAGACTGATCCTCTTGAGACAGCCTTGGTTCATTAGGCATTTGGGGGAGCCAGGCATTTTATAGAAATGCTATATTAAAATGTGAAAGACTAGCACACATCTTGATTTAAATTCTTTAAATTCACCTTGACAGATAGCAGGATTTTGACTTCTCACCTCATACCATGTGCTTCGGAGTGTGCAGAAAGCTCTTAACTGTCCTTCCAGATGGCATGCAACTCCCATCCCCCAAATAAAGTCGAGCAGCATTAATATTTTAGTACTTAATTTTTCTTTTAGCAATTTAGGCCTGCCATACAAACTGCTTGCTTTGATCACTTGGAAAAAAATACTGATAAAATAAATTAAAGGAGAAGTCTTGACTTAAGTTTAAAAACAACTTCCTTCTCATTAGGCTTTCCACGGGAACCATGTATCATATTTATTTAAGTGTCGAAGAAAATATTTAGCCTATTCACAGAGGTTAAATAATCAGCTGATAAGATTTGTAGCTAAAGTATGTTTAAATGTATTCATTAAACATAGTATGTGTTAGGCAATTTTTCAAAAGCTCTGCTGCTACATGTAAACCATTAGGAAGTGGAAAAGAAAAAGCCAAAAGGAACGAAAGCATTCCTTGTGAACAAATACAGTTGTGCATTGTACAGACTGCAGCTAGCGAGAGTCAAAAAGTCAGAATAACAAGACCCAGAAGAGGCTATAATGATACAATTTATTCTTCAGAGAAACCAAGAGAACTAACCCCAGCATTTTGCTCTAAAAAAAGGACTACATGTTTTAGCTCACCTTGTAATTTATGTCTATAATAATTGGAGAGGGATGGTTAAATGTAACCTATAAAAGGCTCAAAGCCTGTGGAAACAAGCATTTCTTGCTGAGCTGAATTTACTTTCCAGCTCTGTCAGAGAAAATATTTTTTTGTCTGATTCGTTTTACTGGTGAACAGAATGATTCCATACTAGGTTTTGGTAAAAGTAAAAAGTTCCTTTTGTTTTATAAATAAAAAGATGACCTTTTAGAAACTGACTGTTTGGAGTTTGTTTTCTATAATATTTTCCCTCTGACTTGAAGTTCCACTTTAAGCAGAAGCCAAAAATATCAATCACCTTATCTGAAAGCATGGGACAAAAAAAGATGTCTTTTTGCTTAAACAAACCTTTTCCTTTGAAGACTCACAGCCTGGTCTTTGAGATGATGTGAATGACATCTCTGGGCAAACAAGACACTTTTTTTATACAGACTGCAAACTTGAGAACTGAGATCATGGAAGGGAGCAGATGACGTCTGAGGGCTTTGTATTAAAGGTTGGATTCTGCTGCTTTTCTTCACAAATGGTCTTGCTCTTTGGGTCATCCTTCTAATTCTTTTGCTCCTATGCCTGATAGTGGAGCATAAATTGCCTTGGGACCAGGCAAGTGTTAGGTTGCTGCTCCACAGGTGTGTGGCAAGATTTAGTGACAGAACATTGTAGTAAGAATTAAGGGATCAACAGCATATAAAGAAAACAAGTACTTGATCTGCTGTTTGTGTTCTAGTATGGGAGTTAATGTGGAGTTACTTATTTTTCTATTTTGGTGTAGAGGTGAGAGAAGAACAGCTGATCAGGGCTTTCTCTTTGGGAAAAGTCTTATGCTAGAGCTTTTCCTCCTTCCTCCTTTTTTTGGTCATGCAAACAGCTGTGTTTATTGTGTCACCAATTCAGTGCACGTCTGGTCTTACGGTAAGAATATGCATAAGCAATAGGTTATGTGTGAGGTTTTATTGCTGGGGACACTATGTCTGGACATGTGCTGAGGCATGGAAGCAAGTGGCTCTCACCTGTGATGAGTGCTGGGAGATACTTGCTTTTTTGTTTTTGCTGTTTGATGCTGTTTGATGCATGTCTCTTACAGGCTCAGGCTTTTTTGGAAGAAAGGATGATATGGAGTGGGCTGTGGCCTTGGTGCAGAATAAAGGACAGTCCCAGGCTGTAGGCACATGGACACCCCTTCAGCAAGGCTCTGCTAATAATACCTGGAAGGAAAGAATAAATCTGTCCTGAGAAAATTATAACTCTATCCAGAGTGGGATGAGACATGCAGGCAGCATGAGTGATCATTACTAAACCTCTGCAGTGCTGTTGTGTTTGTTTTGTTCCCTGCAGGAGGGAGGAGGAACTCCTGGATCACCTTTGTCCATGAGCCTGGCAAGATAACATCACCCAGCATAGCGAGGTTCAATGAACCTTTTTATTGCCTGGCTGGGAGGTGCATGTGGACTTTTTTAAGAGCAAAAGCATTTCTTCAACTCATGGGCTTTGTTTGCTTTTGAAAATCATTATTTTCCAGCCTTGAGGACCTTTTTGTTTCAACATTGCATCAGTGTTGTGACGCTACTCAGAAAACCATTTGGAAAAGCTGAAGGGACAAGTGCTGCCTGTCCTGTACTCTGACACAGCTGCTCCTCATGGGTTTCACCACTGCTTGTAGGTCCTCTGCAGGGAAAAAGAGTTAATGGGGAGGTTTCATAATATTTTACAGCACAGGAATCAACCATGGTAAACTGGCTTCATGAACCCGCTTCCTCACCCAGCCTTTAATGACCTTCAGACCCACTCTGATTCACAGGTCATAAATGCTTAAGTACCCTGGCAGCTCTCGGGCATTGGAAGGCCCTCAGCATACTCAAGGCAAAATAACAGGGAATTATATACACAATATGCACACACACATAAATAAACAGCATTTAAAATACCAAGTGTAGATCACAGGTTTTCAAAGCTGGGGTTAGAACTCAGATGGTTGATGTGAGAGGGGCTATGCCCAATATTAATCTAATTGCCATGTGTTGCCTGAGAAAATGCATTCAGCTCAATAGCTGAATGACTTGGATTTGGCTCTGCACAAAAATTTTGTCTTTCCATCAGGAGATTAAAAGGTTTTCTTAACCAAAAACTGTATTTTTCAGTGCAGCCAAGCTATGAGGTTTTCAGGAGTTCAGGTTTTTGTCAAGGGCTCAAACACCTCAGTAAAAAGCAGAAACATGGCAAAAAAAGGTCCATTTTTGTTGAAGACAATTTTTCATTGGTAAAAAGGCCAAAAATCTCCACACAACCTTACACTATGTATGGTGGTATTTAAATGTTGTTATTTCACTGACACCACTCTGCTGATTGCTGTTTCATGGACACCTACCACACAGAAAGAAAACTATTTAGAATTACTTTCTCTCCAAGCTCTTTGGACAGGCCCAGTGAGACACCTGAACACATGCTTTACTTCTTGGCACTGGAGCAATGCCATTGACTTTAGTGGTGTTGCTCATGTGCTTGGGCTTAAGTGTGTTCTGGAAAACAAGAGATTAGAGTGACTGAGTTAGAACTGCAGCAATGAAAAGCCCCCTGTATTTGCAGTCAAAGCTCAAATGGAGCACAGGGATAAAACAATACCACTAGGAAGAGGTTGGGTTTTTATTTAATCTACTTTTTTCACCTAGCTTCTGAGGTGACACTCTTGCTATCACTGGCCTGCATGAAAAAGGCAGCCTCCTAAACCTACAAAATTCCAGTGTGTATTTCAGAGAAAGTGAAGTGTTAAACCAGAATTTACAGTGAATATCCCCTCTCCCTTTCCCCCACTTTCTTCCCTGTTCTTTTTGACATCTGAGAGGACCAACCACAACTGCATACCATTTATAGATTTGCCTGATTAAAACCAGTTTTCCCTATAGGTCATATCATGTAGAAGACACAAGGTTTTTGTCAAGAGAGCCGCTACTGGCAGAAACTGTTTTTCTGCTATTGCTAGTAAGAAATTAGTAACTAGATCCATGTCCTGTTTTTTATGCCAGCTTTATAATTATACTATTTCAGTGGTAAGCCAGATATTTGGGCCAAGGGTAATTTAGAAATTCTAGATCTCTATTCAGTTTTGCTTTTTATGTTCATCTTTAGTGCAGCTATGTCTCCTTGCAACCTATAATCTTCCTGTATTTTCTCCCTTACTGTGGTTTCTGTGACCCATGGTCACAATATAACAAATGCATTTTATTCAGCCCAGCTTTGTGAAACCATAGGAAACAATTATTGGCTTTAAAGAGAATTATTTTCTTGTTCTTTATGTCTCTGTCCTCAGATAATTATGCACAGCTCACACTGTGCTGTATGACTGGTGGGGCAGGGTTTGTCCCTTCAGTTCAGAAATGCTCTTGCTTTCCTGCCCTTCCTGTCATTTCAAGAGCTCTGTGGAGCCTATTTGACTTTCTTGAATGCAGTTTTTTATAACCTATGAGACTGTGGTTGGCTGGGTTATCCTTCTGGTGTGGTAATGGTCTCTGCAGTCTTAACTTGGACTATGATTACACAAAGTATATATTTGTCTTTTCCAGTTTATATATGCTGCGAACGTCCTGAGCTAATAGTATCTCTGAGATGTGGTTTTTGGAGCACTAGTGTGTCCATTATGCTGTGTTTGCTTTCTACAATGAAACATACAGCCAAAAACACAACTTCCCCCTTTTCTTCAGCACAAGCTTTCCCCTCTGCTTTCTGTCATGTTCTTGTTCCTTTGTTTATTCTGTATGTGTTTTTGTTTGTTTGCTTGTTTGTTTTATGTTCTTTTAATCTCTGGAAAATAGACTCTGACAAGCCTTGGTTTCAGCTGAGGGCCTTCCAAACCTTACGGATTTCAGATGAAATAATTTCTCCCATCATCTATGACAAACTGAAGATGCACTCATTGTTGACCAGATTTCTTTGAAGCCTATCTGGAAGCCCCAGCTCCCACCAGCTCAGATGTGTCACCACCATACTCACTTCCATGCTGAATAATGACTTTATTCTTGGAGCTCCAAAGTAACTGCCTTGAGCCTTTTTATATTCAGCTGTCTTTCTGTTTCTGTTGGGCAAGATAGTCCTGGTGGAGTATGCATAGCACTGTACAAATAGTCATGCATGTATAGTATTCTGGGATGATAACCAGGGGAAAACAAAAAGTCAAGTGGGATCACGTGTGCCCATCCCTCTGCAGAGAGTCATGCTTTGGGCACACACCTCCTTGCACCATGGCTCAGTGTCAGGGCAGGCTGTGCCTCCTCCCCAGACAGATGTTTCCTATTCCTGAAGTCTCAACATTATGGCTTTTTTGATTGCCTTTTCCCATCCAGATTTAGTTTTGTTCCAGATGAAACATAACTAACCATTTTCCTAAGTTATTTAGTGCCACTGATGGGATGCCTCCACGTGTGGGGGCACGTGTGCCCATGAATGTGTATGGGTGTGCAACTGTAAGGTTTGTATCAGGAGTGTGCTTGGCACATGGGCATGGAATAAATCTTGAAGTAATTTTCACTACAGGAATTGGTGAATGAATAACTTCCTTTTTTCAGTGGTTAAATGTATATGCAGAGCATATTTGACACACTGGTTTTGAAATACACCTCCTAGTAAGCATGGCTGCTTCTTATTTGCCTCTTCTTCCTCCTGCCATGCAAATGGTCCCAGGATTTCCACACTCACAACATGGGGACACATAAACCAGAGACACCTGGGAATTTAATCTTTAATCTTTAGCAATTGTCTCTTGCACCCTCTTCATCACAGCCCCCAGCTGCTCCAGATTTCCACGTCTTTTCTCCTTTCAAGCAAAGGGGTGGATAGTTACTTGTCCTTTCTGCAAATTAATCTGTTTATTGGCACTCAGTATCACTTCCCTGTCTTCCATATTCATCTGAGCTACCACTTAGTCACACAGTAAATCTTCTTCGCAAGAGGTGGGCTCTGCAGAGAGCTGTACATAGTGCCTGGACCTGACTCCTGGTGGAAGGAGATGCATTGAGGCACACAGGAGTGTTCTCCTTGGCAGGGCTGCTGCGGGTCTGGCCCAGGAAGGTCTGTGTTACTAGAAATGGTCACTCAGAAGACATTATCACCCCAGGTCCAGGGAAGATTTTTCAAATAAACTGGGATATTTGCTCTAGACTGAACTTCTGGAGTGCTGCCCATCACCAGGTTATTGCTTCTGTTTATACATTTTGTTCTTCTGGCTCCTAGCTAATAGACAGCAAAGTCTAGTGTGCACTGTCTGCTGCCTACAGGTTTCCATTTGCAGGGTGCTCCTTTTGCTCCTAAGTACCTGGTGTCAGTATTTTTGCATGGATCCCTTCCCCAGGGGTGGGTTGGTGGGGAACCAAAGCCCTGCTTTTTCAGCCATACATTTCTCAGTTTACATGCCCTGCCTTTATATCAGCCTGGAATTATTTATTCAGGCCTTAGCTTAGATTCTCAATGGCTGATTTCTTTTTCCAGAGTAACTGCAGTGCTTTAGACAGCAACAGGACCCCATGAACATAAGAGCTCTTTCTCTTTCATACAGTCAGGATGACAGTGGACAGTTTGTTTAACTTTTGCTGTACAAAGCTGTTAACGTGAAGGGTGTTCTGGCAGAGGTAAGCAGGAGGGGACTCCATCCCTTTAGTTCCATGGCTTTTTAGGATAAATGTGATTTCTCAGGGGAAAAACCATTATATGTGTACTCTGTAGGCATTGAGTGAGTGAGCAGACAGGAACCACTAAAGATTTGACTGCTCTGTTCCAGCCTGAAATTCTTTTTCTCAGAGAGGAATTTCTGTCAGAGGTGTAAGTAAAGAATATCTATCTGAACTTTTTTTTAATTTTTAGTGACATTTAAACTGCTATCCTTTGAACTAGTTTTATCCCCTCCAGGGTGAGAGGTCTGTTCTAGCATCTCAAAAAATAATAGATTGTAACATGCAAAATCTGTGCTATATGTGTTGGCTACAAAGTTGGGGATATAGTGTGTTCCAAGGAAGCACTTAGCTTCTAAATGTTTTGCTACTTCTGGAGAATTTGAGGAGGCTGAGTTGGGAAACTGGCTGAACCATTAATTGATATCCAAGCTCAGATGATGTGTTGCAGGGAGGTTGATGCTTTCAGTATGTCATTTCCCATTAGTTTTTTTTTTTTTTTTTTTTTTTTTTTTTTTGCTGTTGTTCTTTCTTATCATCCTAATTTTTCCTGAACTTCCCCACCCATCACTAAGGGAAACAGAGTTAAGCATCTGATTTGACCTGAGCAGCTCTGCTCTGCCTTTTCAACTCATGACTGATCAAACCAAATCTGCAATCTCTGGCACAGACCACAAAGGCTGGCTGGGGTCTGAGGAGTTGCAGTAACTACTGTCAAGTGTTTGCCTGACCCCTGTGATTTTACCCCTTCCCTCCTCATAAGGACATGTATCCTGAGATCAAAGACCCTTCAGCATTTTTATGGGAAGTCAGCTGGAGGCATGTAGGCTGGTTTGGAATACTGTGAAATATCTGGACACTTTGTGGAGAACAGGCCATCTGCCTCTGCAAAAATGTGTCTGTGCTGATGAATCCTTCTCCTCTTCTTCAAATTTTCAAGGATCCCTGCTTGATTTAGGACTGTTTTTTCAACAAAATTATGATAAGGTTTCTCTGATAGCATCATAAGACTGCAACATGGAAAGAGCCAAATTAGGAGAAGGGGTAAGAAAGCACATCACTGCTAAAAGGCACAGCTGTGTTGCTGTGTCCTCTTTACTCTTCCTTCTGTCACAGTTTCCAGCAGGGACTGGTGGTGCTTCTTCTCTTGGGCAGCGCAGCTCACTGCTCTGCTAGCAGCACCTCAGCTCCTGAGTGTGACCAAGGTGCTGGTCATGTCCCATGGAGGTGACAGAGGGGATTGGGGCTGGCATCCCACTGGGTTAGGGAATGCCAAAGTGGGCTTGTTGGAAGGCAGGAAAGGTAAAGCAGAGCATGCCTGTTCCTGCATGGAGTTTGGCTGCTGTGCTGTGACATCAGCTCAGCTCCAGGGGCAGTTTCAGTGTCTGCTTCAGGGGAACTGCAGCAGTTACAGATGGAGCCATAAAGCAAGGCTGCTTCACACCCAGCTACAGCACAATGTATCCCTCCTGTAATCCTCCCTGACGTCTTTCAGACCCCAGGAAATTCAGTGAAAGAATTTATGACTATTATGCCCAGTTATTTTACTATAAAGGAAAAAAATCTCAACCCCAAACCAAATTTACATTGAGGATGGTCGATTTTATAGGCACCACCATATGGCTGAACTGCATTTTGCCTCACTGAGCGGTGTTTTTTCCCTTCTCTTTTTTTTTTTCTTTTTTTTACTCTGAAGGTAGCAGGAATGAACTGCAGCGTAAATTGCCTTCTTGTCTGCTCAGGGGACCAGCAAAAATTTGACTGCTTCACAGAGGTAATTTTCTTGCAGAGGCAGAGTGGAGCTGTAGCTAGTAAATTTGAGGATACCCTAGGGGTGGTCCTTTAAGCCAGGTATGGATCTAACGTGGTGGACACCCATACAAGTTGCACTGTATTGTTACAGCTAGAGAAAAACTGTCATGAAAATGAAAAGACAACCCAAATTGGGTGAAATTTTCAGTGAGAACCAAGCCTCTGCTGACCTGTTTGTGCAAACAGAGCCTTGGGCAGCTGTCATGGGGAGCTGCTGCCCTCGCCCTGTGGTGGGGCTGTTGGGGCAGAACAGCACGTGGCAGTTTTCCTGTGATATGCCAGGGCTAGACCCTGAAGTTTGACAAGTTGTGATAAGCAGAGGCACTTCTGGACAACAGGACAGAGATGAATTCTGAGCTAGAATACATCTTTTTCAGCTCAGATAGATGTTAGGAGCTCATGGCAGAGTGCGGAAAAGGGCTACCTGTCCATGTGTTTGGGGCTGTGTGTGCTTGCCTGTGGCCTTAAACCCTTGCTGGTCTGGTGCATCTTCTGTCATCCCCTTCCCGAGCCTCCCTCCAGTCCTCTCCCTGTCCTCATGACCTTGTGTTTAGATCAGCTGTCAGCTGCCATTTTAAAAAGAAAAGCAGCTCTCAGAGCTTTCATACTGATAACACAGTGTGGGTTGTGATGAAGTAATTTCCTTCTGTATTTATTTTTATTTTTTGGCTGAATTATTTTTAATGCTTGCTGCTTTGTTCATTCAGTAACCTCTGCATTGCTTTTTGAGTGCACTCTTTTAACCCGTTCTTCCCATCCTGTCTCTGTGTCTTCATTTGTTACAATGTGCTTAAACAACATTGACTTAACCCACGTGCCCCTGGGGAGAGGGTTCTGCAGAGCCTTCCCTCTCTGCCCCAAAGCCTGGCTACAGATACATTTGGTCCTGCCCTTTGTGGAAAGAACATCCTGCTATCCTCAGCAACAGAAATTTAACCAGATACTTCACCCCAATCATAATGGATTATTTATTGGCCACAGAGAAAGGGTTATTTTCTGGGACTTCAGATAAGGCTGGGGCCAGGAAACAGCTTGCAGTTGTCTCTGCAAATTCATCTAGTCTCTAGCACAGTGTTTTGCTATTTCCTCCCTCGTTATCTTCAGAGCAGAGGCTGTCAGGAAGGGCCAGGCTTGCGAGGGCAGCTCAGCCTCCCCAAAACGGACTTTTCCCACATCCTCACGAATTTGTGAGGACAGCAAGCCAGGCTCTGGCAACCCCTCTGTCCCTCTCTGGCAACACATGAAGAAAGTTGTCCTGTTTTCCCCACTCAGCCGAGAGCTCTAAGAGCTTTCTAATCAGCTCACTGTCAGCCTGTTTCCTCTCATCATTTAAAATGAGACCGTACTCAGTTTGCAGCTGCCAAAGCTTTTGGTGGGATTCAAAACACCGAGTGTTTGAGAGGCAGATTGTAACTGCCAGGGCAGATTTCTAAGGAGGCAGCACCCAGGGAAGATGAGCCTTTTCCTCTTGTCAAAAATACTCTAAGTGGATGAGAAATCATCACCCTGGCTAACAAGTTTTACTTGCAAAAGCTCTCTTTGAAAACCGGCTGCTTATTTTTTTCCCCCGTAGTCAGATGTGTACCTTTGTAAGTGAGATGACCTAAAGGTCTGTGCAAATAGTGAAATTCCCATGGGAGGAGAGTGGTGCTGGGCTTTTGGTTTTATTCATGCATATGCAGGAGACTGCAGGTTTCTCCTGCTCTTGGCTTTAGAAACCTTACTGGTGTATCAGTACTCAAGGCACACACTTTTCTGACCTGCTTCTGCTGCTCCAAACGTGAGCACTGGCAGGCCTGAGTGATGCATCTTTGCTATGAAGAAGCAGTTCCAACTTTTTTTTCACAGCTGCCTGTTTTGCTGTTTGAATGTTATAAAAGTCAGGCACTCATTTTGGTGTCAGTATAATTCTTCAGAGAGATTGCACCTCTCTTTTTCAAAGCAGGCTTCCAAAGCTGGGACAAATAGGAACTGCAGTGTGCAAAATCACCAACACA